>NW_027286852.1:4187500-4787500 GCF_022747635.1 Hetaerina americana
CAATTTTGGGAGCATCCAAAAGTCGGAGGGAGCCATGTTGGGACTGTACGGAGGCTTGCTAAGCTGTACAATCTCCTGTGTTTCACCAAAATTTGCTGCACAAGGTTCAATGAATGCGCTGGTGCATCATTGTGGTGCAGAAGCCAATCACCGCTTGACCAGACACGTGGTCGTTTTCTTCTCACACAATCCTTTCAGAATTTCAACATAATTTTCTTTGTTGATCGCCTGACCTCTCGGAGGAAATTCATAGTTCACAACACCCTCAAAAAAAAAAGAAAATTGGATACTTTTCGGACACTCCTCGTATTTGTAGTGCAATGAAATTTAGAATATATATAGCCCTCAATTAATCAGTCTTCCCTTCAATTAGCTGATTGACTTGTTTGCATTGACATCAACGGATCCCCATTGCATTGTGCATCAAATCAGAAGAAACTTGAGCTCCTGGTTGTTAAACACGTGTGCATTGCTCCCCGTGTCTTTAGCACTCTCCCCACTGCCGTCATGTCCCACTCATTGTAATTACAAACTAATTGTTTTGGAGTTGGGTAGCAAAATCTGCATTGTTAATTTAACTGGTGAGGAGAAAGTCCCTTAATCAGGTCTCAGAATTTGCTCAACATTATCTCTGAGATGGTTCTTGAAATAATGCAAGAACCGCACAACTTTTGAAATTATACATCTTAGAGTTAAAACAACTGTGGAGTTAGGTTTAATCAGTTCCAGATGATACAATATCAACATTATGGGTAGGGGAAGGGTGGAAGGGAAGGTAAAAAAAAGTTTTGGGAAGCTGACTTAAGATGCATGTCTAATGCTTAAGTTTAAATGTCTTTTATTTTTTTAAGCTATTTGTTGTATAGCCTTAAAGATGGATTGGTAATGAATTATTTTTTATGGCTATTTGCCAGGTTCTTTTGAGCATAATCTGAGGCTCTGTGAAGTATATATTCCAATATAATTATTAGTATTATTTTATGTCCACATTAATGGATTCTCGGATAATCCAGCCAAACCTCGTCCACAGCTTTGCATGGATATGGCTGGATTGCCACTCCATGCAGTTTCTGCCCTGGATAGCTTTTGTTGACAGCAGTGCCCTTACTTTTAAAATCAGCACATGAGTAACCAATGGCGAAAATGGATGCTAATTTATATTTATGAAATTATAAAACACATATCTCCAAATTAACAATAGTTCTGCCGTATTATCTGTAAAATATTATGTTTACTTGTCCGAGTGTGAAAGTCTTAAGGCATCAAATGTTCTGAGTGGTGCTATCTACTCCCTCAATGGCTAAAAGCATGCCTAATTTAAAAAAAAGGCTCCATACAACCAGAACCAAAAACACAGTAATCAACCCAATGGTCGGTTTGGTAGGTGATGGTTGAGTTCACCCAGTACTAAGCCCTATTCGGCGTGTGAGATTCACACATCAGGGTAGGGGGGCCAGTTCCTTTCCCTGGGCCGGTTATGGTTTCCCAGGAACAACTGGTACCTGAAAAATCACAGCTTGGGTGGAGCTGCAGGTGCCCAGAGACTTGCCCAGGGATCGAACCTGGGACCATCCAGTCAGTAGTCCAACACTCTACGCCCTAGACTACCGTGACCCACCATACAACTAATAAGTATAATGTAAAAATTCAATATATATGTATTTTGAAAAGCAAATACACTTAATATTATTTTTTGTTGATTGCATTTCAAGTGAATTAAGGTGGGACACAGTAGTCCGGGGGTAGAGTGTTGCACTACTGACCGGTGGGCCTGGGTTCAATTCCCAGGCAAACCTCTCTTGACACCCTTAGCTCCACGTAAGCTTTGTGATTTTTCAGGTACCAGACCTTCTTGGGAAACCAAAACTGGCACATGGAAAGGAACTGGCTGCTTTATTACCCTGATGCGTGAATTTCACACACCGTACTTAGTGAACTTACTTAGTACTTGGTGAACTCTACCATCACCTGCCAAACCAACTTTGGGGTTGATTACTGTGTTTATGGTTTATGTTCATTAAGGAAATGTAACATCTCAAAATGAAGAATGTTAACTTTGTGGCTAATGCCTCCTGCCCGTTGTAATTCCAGCGTAATCAAATTGGAAGCTCCCAATCCGGAACAGCCTGCGTTTGATCTGGTGGTGATAGTTGATCCAGTCTCCAGGGGGGCTCAGAAAATTGGCCCCATCCTTTCCACTCTGCTGGAAGTGGTCAACTGCAATCTTCGTGTCTTCCTCAACCCCGTGGAGAAAAATAGTGACATGCCACTCAAGAGGTAAGATGCTCGCTTGTCATTTCACCCTGGAAATGTTTGAAAGCGCTTGGGAAGTGGAGCCAAGGTCCTTTGTGAATCACTTGCGATGGAATCTCGATACAGCAAGCTCTCACAGCCCATACAACATTAAGAATAAAAACTTTTAGTGGTTGATCTTGGGGGCTGGGCTAGTTTGGCGCCATGAGCAAAACTTATCATTGGCTAGATATTATGCATCACCTCTTGGAATAGGTTGAAAGCATATTCTATTGATGCAAAGACTTCAAAAAGGCTACTTTGGGAGGGATACTTTGAATAAATTTGTTTTTAATGATCATACAAACTATTTAGTACATAAAACTTTTTCAACATTTTCATTTTTGTAATAGGAAAATATTTGGAAAAATTGTTTAATTTGTCTGGATTTTTGCGCGTTACCCTTTTTAGATATAAGCATTCAATAGTGGATTCTAGAGCAGCTATCAGTACCAGTCTCAGAGATAGGGCACTCATTGTATGCAAGTGGAGCTCATTTTTTAGTGATTGGCTCTTACCGTAGGATATATTTACTTACTTTTCTCAGTATTTTCATGAACTATGCGTAATCAGCAAACTTAAGCTTTGCATGCAAATCAATTAAGCTTCTTTAAAGATTTTTTAAATGACATCCATGCTGAGGATGGATTAAAAATGGTTATCCTTTAATTCAAAATAACAAGTAAATATCTCAGTGTAGGACATATTAGTAAACTATGTGTAGCCTAGGGTTATTATAAATTTGGTGTCAGTCAATTTGGCATGAAATTTGTACATCTGCATGTGCATGCTTGTGTGAATAGTTTCAAATTTGAATGATGAGTACTAAGGGTGTACCTTTGTTTGTTTGTTGTGTGTGGGTGCTCAGCTTCTATCGCTATGTGCTGGAGTCAGAGCCTCAGTTCACGGCCGAGGGAAAGCTGGCACCTGGCCCAATGGCTCGCTTCATCAACATGCCCACGTCGGTGCTTCTCACACAGAACATGCATGTCCCCGAGAACTGGCTGGTGGAGTCAGTGCGGAGCCCTTATGACCTTGACAACATCCGGCTGGATGACGTGGAGAGCACCGTGCACAGGTACCATCTAATGGCATGGCAACAACCGGAATTGTTCATCAGAGTTTACTGCTAACATTTCACACAAGGATTAATAAAGGTTTTACCTCTTTGGCACACATACAGCATTGGAAATGTGCACTTATGCTTTCATTCATATGTGACTCCAGAGACTAGGTAACGTGTGAGCTTAAAAGCTATTCCAAGTCATAATGGACTCAATTGATCATATTTGCAGCATCTAAAAGTCATGTCATGTCATTTTTGTAGATGGATCACACAATTGGAAATAATAGAGAAAGTACTGTGTTTATGACCCAAAAGACACCCATTTTTTTCTCCAAAATGTTCTCTAAAACCAGCCTACATCTTATGGGCCAGGGGGCTGTACGGGCATGATGCCATCCTAAGAGTCACAAGTTGATTTGCCGGTAAAAATGATTTCTATCTAGTATTTTTTCTGTTATCGCGCTTAGGAAATTGTTCTCTTTATTACAAATTTCAGTGATAACAATCTTTGAGCCAGCAGTAAGCAATAGAGCTTAAATGTTTCCTTGACAGTACTTCCTAAAAAATGTCCATATCATTAATGTATTCCAGGTAGGGCATTTAGTTTCATTTCACACGTGGTGATGCTGCAAAGCTTACTTGCATTAGGCTAACTTTCATCCCCGTGCGCCAATGTTCCATCTGTTGCAGTGCCTAGAGGTACTCAGCCCCAGTGGAATGGTTGTGTCGTTCAATGTATAATATGTTCCTTTCAATTTTGGGTGACTATCTGCTTTTATACACAGAAAATAACTGTTGTACAACAAGTTGAAATTAGAATAACCAGAGCATTTTGGCTCACCTCAGTAGGTTTTTGTAGGAATTTGATTTCAGACATAATTTTCAAAATGAGGAATCTTGAAACTTTTATTTGATCTCTTAGTGTTGACAAATGTATTTCTTTGAAATCTTAAACCAAATCCATCATTCAGTGGCTTACTTAATTACTGGTGACATCTCTCAATTCCCTTAGGAAAACGAATTCTGATGTTTCCTGGTTTTCCCGTTGATTTAAATCACCATGAGAATTTCTCTCCTCCATTACTGCACCACGTCAGCTACTGGCGGGATGTGTTGGGGTAGTCTTAGGGGTGAGGTGATGTGGTTCATTAACATTCTGATGGTTTCTTTGGAGTGTAGTGAGTTTGAGTTGGAGTACTTGCTGCTTGAAGGCCATTGTTTTGAGCAGACTATGGGCAACCCGCCACGTGGCCTGCAAATCACTCTTGGCACAAACCATCAGCCCGTGGTGGTCGACACGATTGTCATGGCCAACCTGGGCTACTTCCAGCTGAAGGCCAATCCTGGCGCATGGCTGTTGCGACTCCGGGCCGGGAGATCAGCCGACATATTTGATATCGTGAGGTTTGTATTGCTCACACTGTACGCATAGCAATGTCTTGCATAACAATCTTGATGGACAAAATGTGCAGCTTGCCATTTTAAATGAGCCCTCGTGCGCTGCAAAATAACTGATATCTTATGTGGAGCATAAATGCAATGAGCAGTACTTTTTTATGTAATTTCCTGCTCATTTGTATTTATTATTTATGGTTATCTATCTATATGACATACTTAGCATGCATATCCTTTATTCTGTTTCTGCTCAAGGTATGCAAAGTGGAATGAGAGACTTATTTTGAATTATTTCAGGGACTCCCTCCCATTTCACTAATTTCCTCTTCACTTCCCTTGTGTACTCCATTTTCCTCTATCATAGTCATACATTGTTTCATGCATGCTCTTCTGTTCCTTGGACTCCTAATATTCCTTGTCTTGGTAGTCTCTTCAACTACCCACCCATGACTTTCTCTGTCTTTGCTGTTCTTTCAAACAATTACTCTTCTCTTGTATGTATATGCAGGTACCTCTATGTACAAGCTACTCAACAAATCAACTCTTTGAGATGTGACTTTTTTCATATTCAGTTTTGGCCTCAGTGCACAGACTTATTCTCATGATACAGAAGTTGATGCTTTTCAAATTAGTTAATCACGGAAAACTTAATGCAACAAAATCTTTGCAAATGTGCACCCTTCCAATGATGCCGTTGGCATAAGTATTTCTCACCGCACACTTCAAGCTTAGCCGCTAAACTCTTGTACTGTATCATATCTTGTACTGTATACACATGTTCTGCGCTAAACCTTATCTAGTCTAATGATGAGTTTTTATTTTGTATCCATCTCAAGTGTTGCAAGTGCATAACATAAGTGTACTTTTATTATTTGTGAAACAAGCAATACATGTATGGAAGATCTGTATGGGTTTTTTGCCAAATCAACTGCAATATCATTCTGCAATTCCCATCTGTAACCTTTTTGTAGAAGTTAAAATGCTGGGCTAGGAAATATCGTTGTTTTTTTTTAGCTGTTGGAAAATTTGTATTGCATAAATGATCTCATTTTTTTAATGCATCTAAAGTTTCCAAATCTGGGAATTGATTTCATTAAGGTAAAATGGTAAATTGAGTTTCAAGATATGAACTTTTCAAGATAAAAACCAGTGAACAAGAATGAATTATGCTCAAAGGTCAAGGTTCTGGTGCATGTTCGCTTGCCCTACCCCCAGTCATCATCTCAAAATGGCCTTACCGGCAAGACACACTTATCGTATTCCAGATTTTGTCCTCGACCTGTACAGCCTATCAACATTTTTTCTGAGCCCACTTCATTACTCACCCTATGTTTACCTTGTACTCTCCTCAATTGGCCCTTACCCCTTGACATTTGTACAACATTTATGCTTTTCCTGACATATCCAAGCTTCTGGCTATTCAAAAATGTGGGGAGGAGGAAAGTTTTATTCATTGCCTTTTTTGTTGCCGTGGGCAAGGATTCTTTTTACTGAATATTTACAAGACAAGATTCAGTCAACAATCATCCACTATCACTTCGTGGATTTTCTTCACCGTTTCTCGAGTCGTCACCTCATCTGGTCGACCAATGCGATGCTCGTCTTGACAGCTGGTGCGGCCTTGTTTAAACTCTGCTACCCAGCATTTTACTGTTGTAAACAAAGGAGCAGACTCACCCAGAGTAGCATCTAGCTCAGCTTTCATATTGGTTGGGCTTAGGACTTTCAACTAAAAGTACTGTGTCACATAACGATTACCATTTTCTCTGGCTCCGTTCGCGCCAGAGAAAATCAGTCCTACCACTTTCGGGTGTGACCCTGTATATATATACATACCAATACACTAGTATAATTACATAATAATTGGTTAAGCCAGAATTGACGCATAGCGACAATTCCAGGTATTCATTTACTGAATAGAACATATTATTTTTTAAAAGGTTAAACAGCTTTTTCTTGAAAACAGGTACTGTTGTTTCATATTTGATTTCATGGGGAAGTTTATTGAATAACCTTAAGCCCATTCCTTTGGGCTCATGAGCAGTATTGTGAGTCCTGACAAATGGTTGGTGCAGGTCATTGCAGGTTCTTGTATAGTGACTATGGTAATTGTGGTTGGACTTGCACTGGGAAATATTACCCTTTGCATGTAAGATGACATTAAATATATAAATGCAAGGTACTGGTAATAAACCAAGTCTTTTGAAGAGAGGTTTACATGGTGCATCGCAAGGAGCATTGCTCATATGTTATGTATTGTAATTGTATGTAGTGTAATTTTTAGTGCCTGATAGTCTCCGTTCACATTTTATTCTAGTGTGGATGGCACAGAGGTTTCCCAGAATTCCTCTGGAACAAAAATATTGATAAGCTCTTTCCGAAGTCATGTGATAAAGTTGAAGGTGGCAAAGAAGCCGAGCATGTTGCACGCAGATCTGCTGGCAGATGACGACAGCAACTCTGGGATTTGGAATTCCATCACAAGGTGAGCAATGGTTATTATCCATTCAGGGCGTACAGCAACTGCATGATCCAGGAAACTGGACATGTTCTGGTGTGTGTGTGGTGGCAGTTGACCGGAAAGGTGGTGAAGGGAATTGGAATTCTGATTATCTGATATGTAGATAAAAAACAAATGTATGCATATGATCATGTAAAATTTTTTCTATTGTGATTACTATTGGTAGTGGTAATTCAATTTCCAAGTTGTTGATTACCTATTAGTTTATTAGCTAAATCATCATAATTAATCACTAGTCATCCACTGAAGAAGGTTTGTGGCTTTACGATGATATGCATCATGAGGGCTGGAGACCTTTGAAAAGTTTTAGTCGTAGGGCTTAAAATTGTGGTGATGGAGATGAAAAAATTCCTCCAAGAAGTAGAAAAAGTTTGAAATATGTTGTTGCGTCCATACGCATTAGCTCTGGTCATGACTGTGTCCTCTTGCATTGCCCCTATCCCTTTGACTGAATAGGTTTTGGTGATTATGTAATCAAAAGGGGATTTATAAAAGTGTTATATCTGAAAGAAATATGGAGTAAGGAAGGAAATATAATGCTTGGCATCAATTTCCCACGGAACCAAAGTTTTCCCTCTCTCCGAGGAAAGTTTTTGCATCAAAACGAGTGTCCTATTTTATGCAATGGAGAGTATTAAATTGAGGGAAGCTGTATTATTATACTTTATTAATCATTTATATTTTGTAATTGAAAATATTTGACTGGCTGAAAAGCACATTGCTTGACTTAAGCATATTAAATGGGATAGTGACAGAGCTGTATGGGTCATTGTGAAATTTCCATGTTATCATTCAAACTTTATCTATCTAATTCATTAATTTCTTGTCAGTAAAAATAATTATAACCTGGCTTTAAATGTTGCAAGGCATTTTTCTATGTATTTGGGGTGATAAATGTATATATTTGAATGAATTAATATTATTCTTAGGTGGAAGGGCACCGTATTTTAAAAGCTGTGAATGACATGAGATATGAATGTCCAATTTTGTGTGGGGCCATAACAATGAAAGAAAGCATTCATCACTTGCAGATTAAATCTCTCATAAAAATACACGGATGAAAAATATGTATGTATAAGTTGTCTATGATTAGGAATAGGACTCACGAGGCCGCTTACAACATCACCTCCTTGTGGCTTTTGCCATTAGTTGTATTACCCTTTTATTTACTATTTAAGCATTTTAATTTACCATTAAAACATGTACTGTTGATGACCGCCCAAGGATGATCATATCATAGCAGAGATTTGACTGGAAGTTTCACAGGTGCACTATTTTTAAAGCTTAAATATTGGAACGTGGGCACAATTGAAGTACACATTAGCCGTGTACCACATAACTTGGTGATATTTTCATCCCATTTAAGTCATGTATCAGCAAAGAGGCCGGGGAGCATTTGTGAGTCCACTGTTGAACTTTTTTCTAAAACATACATTTACTGGAGGCACATCCTACTTTTGAAGTCCCATCAGATGCATATCCCGATTTCCCATTTGTGGATACATTTAAAGCTTAACGTTATAATCATTGGTGTAATATCCATGATCACATCCGTAGTGCTTCCAAAGACTATCCTGTTAGCAGTAGAGATAAGTCTCGAAAAAGATCCATAGCCATGTCTGGTGTTTTGAAGTAGAATTTAAGATTGTGAGGGAAACATTGAAAGGGAAACCTTGCATTCCTGCTGGCCAATGCCGGGGGGCAATTGGTACTCTCGCCCTTTTGTCACTGTGCCGAAAGTGGGATGTAGGTGGGAGACTTCTTCCCGACGCAGTGATATGCTCCAGGGGCTTGTCCCCACACCATATCTGCCTCAGCAGCCATTTCCAATTGGCATTTCATCCATTCCATATGATTATTTCAAAAATTTGTTTAAACAATTTGTTTTTGTGATATGTTTTAGATATGTTTGGATAGTATTGGTGGTTAAATGATTGAAATTTGATGATTCTCAAAAAGTGACACGAATATCAGTGCAATGCATGATTACATTTCTCTTTTTAACTAATTGGAATGTTACTCATGAAATGGCTAATTACATTTCAATCGGGAATTCCATTTTTGCTATTTTGATTTTTAAATGGGATCCAATAAATTTATGATTGATTTCTTTCAAATTGGTTTTTTATTGTGATAGATATTCATTACTAAAAAAGAAAGAAAGACTCGTACTTTTCCACAGATTTTATTATACGGTACAAATTATTTATATATTTATATTATTTTATAATTTATTATACGGTACAATATTAATTACTTCCACGAAGTGAAGCCTGAAACAATAGAATATATGTGATAGATATTGTTAGTGAGTCCAAATCTTTTTTATTTGCGACCAAAATTAAAATAAGTACTCTCCAGTGTGGTTGTCCTCTTTCCAAGCCAAAGAATCAAAAGATTTTAAGTTACCTCTATTGAAAGCAACATTTACAGTTAATGGCATCTGATGTCATTTGTAGTTAAATTTTAATGCATGTTTTATATTTTTTATTGTTTCACATAATTGCGAACTATTTGATGCCTCAATTTCAATCATCTGAAACCTCTACCAAAAGAAGATATTATTCAAGGTCTATCGTGTATGACATAAGGGAAAAAGAAGTCTCCAGACATCATCAAGATATTCATTAAAGCTATAATAAATCATAAGAGAATTTTTTCTGCAGTTATTATGACAACTATGTTAATTTTCTAGGTACACATGAATGCTGCTGGAATAACAAATAAATTAAGTTTTTCGCTCCTTTTACTCATTTCATAGTTCTGAATTGTTTTTGCTGAATGAATATCTTACCATTTTCATCTTCTTCCTCAAAATTTAGAGTGGCATATTTTTGATGTGCGATTAAAAGGTCGGAGGAAAGGTTGGTAGGTTAAATCAAGGGTTAATTAGTGGTTGAGTTAATTCAATGGCTAACTTTCTCTGACTTAATACTTCTCCGTGGGAAAAACCAAACAGCCCATTAGCCTTTATGCCTGCGACATTCAGTTACTTGCAAACTGATAAGTTGCATATAATTGGTCCGTGTTGTTATATTGATGGAATTGTTTTAGATCCATAATTTCTTGAGCCTCAACTCCCTTTCATTTCTGAGCTTTGGCAGCAGCTCCCCTTACATGCCATTGGATGGGGGAAGGGGCAGTTAAGTAGTGCACGTGCAATTACGAGAGGATATCAAGGCAACCAAGAGTGCTCCAGTGTAAGGTTTGTGAATGAGTGATGCATGGAAATTATTTCCAGTGGCATATTATCTCTCCCTATATATGGCTATCATAATGGAGCTTGGATAGAAGTCAAGTCTTTTGTTGAGAATAGTTTATTCTGTCCAAAGATAACATAAGCCTACGATATGGGGTGCTCATTATACTTACATGAGGGATATTCACCATTTTTCAATGGGACACTTGTCTTGAGTTTTGTTGGGAAATAACTCCTTGACCAAGTGTTAATTAGAATTATGGATATATGAGGCTCATTGTTTCCTAGAGCATAAATGCTATCTATCTTTCTTTGTGCATGCTCTCAGAAAAGCATGCATCATCTCTGTTGCGTAGTGTAATCAGGTAATTATTGGCAACTATTTTTTATTCGTTCCTTAATGTCTCCCAATATTTATCGATATTAGAGGTCAGTGTGGTTATGAATGTGATATAGTTCAGTCCATCATTAAGAACTATGTTAAATTTCAATAAATTGTATTTTGCCGTGTTATTGCTGCTGGAATTATTCATAGTTGCAGGACTGTCAAAAGTGTTATGTAATGATCTCTTAAAAGGTTTCTTTTGTAAAGAATCTCACCAGATTATCCAATTGTAAGTAGCACTCAAGAGTTAAATGTTGCCGGTAGAGAAAGTAATGTCTCCAAAAACGTCATCTTTTGGCCATAAACAAAGTAGCTGCATATGATTGTAAAAATGATCAATAAAAAGGTCCATGCGGATAAGTTTGAGGGCCATACTTAACATTAGAGCATCTGAGAACACCGTCATGGTTGTTTATCAAAACAGAATATTAGGAAGATGCGTAAAATTGATCTTGGGCTCCTGACCTGGATAGTGGTACTGAAGTGCCATTACCTACAGCATGTACTGCCACTAACTGCTACTTGCAAAGCACATCTTACCACTTCCCGGTGAAACCTCCTCAAACTTGCCAGCTTCCCCATTGAAATGACCACCCTGCAGCCCAATGAACTCTTTGCTGAGCAAAGCAGCATCAGACCACCAGTCACAGAGAAACACCAGATGTGCTGGTCGAGTCTTGCCTGGACATGCGAGGCGAAGAATAAAATCGTTGGGCATGCACCATGGGAAGTGTGCCTCTTGGATCTCGTTCCCAAATGAGCGAGTCCTTCACCCTCAGTTGGATGTGTTACAAATATGCGTGTGTGTGTGTGTGTGTGTTGGCCTTCGGAGTAACCTCGTCGTCAATGGAGGGGGATACTGGGAAGGGTGATTGTGCGTACTCTGCACTTTCAATTGGCATGCTGCAGTCAACATGCTGAAGGATTTGCTAAGTGCTCATGGCAAATGTGTCGGTCAGAGTTAATGATCGGATAAATCAAGAGAAGGCTACAATGGAACGTGAAGCCATCATCTGGTCCCGTGACTCACTGAAATAGTGTTTATTTTGAAACCCTTCTGTAAGATTTTGCATGTTACAGAAAGTTAAATATTGTAAAATGTCTTGGATGCACCATGTGGGCATCATGTTTCTATATGAACTCAATTGCCCCAAGTATGTAATAATTTCTTTTGTTTAGTTAATGAAAAATGTGAAATAATATAGCATGCAATGCCGATGGAAGAAGCACCTTTAACTAAAGTGACGTGTGGTAGGGTCAGCGGTTAATGTTGGTAATTATCAGCTACTGCAGAGGAGAAAATAAAGGAATGTATGTATGCTTCAAGTGCTCTTGAAGCTTTTTTGGGATCGCTGCCAAAATCATTCCAAGATTGGAAGTGTAAAAGGGCATGCTATGCATTTGTCTGGAGTTCGACTCGTCATTTACATTATTCCCACCCACAAAAAGATAAAATTCATGTCAGCTTCACTAGTATCAGTTTTGATTCACTAATTAGCAACTCCTGGAACATGTATTTTTTAAGTTATTCCTTCATGAATTACTTAATGTTATGAAGGAGAATATAAAATTTTGTTTGCCTAATATCTCATACATCATAAGAAATCTGTTGTCCATAGTGGTAGTGCTACATGATGTCATTTGGGAATTCTATGTGGGCATATTTGTGTCTATGGGTAAGCTGAAATGTGGGTACTGTACTTTTATATTTAATTCTCATGTTTGCTCCCCAAGAATACCACAAATTACGAAGGCCATGTGCGTTGCATTATCTATGTCATGTCTCTAATGTCGGTATGTAACAAGAGGCCTCAAAAAGTGAGAGAGACCCAAAGTGTGCAGACTCTTTCAGTTGTCGGAGGACTTGACATTTGCACCATTGAGTCTGAAATTACCATTATGAAGTTGAATTGGTCTACTTGGCTAATCCAATTAATCTGAAGTATTCAGAATGGTAATAGTCGCAAAAATGAGTATATTAATTGCATCGGGTTAACATGGCATTTTCTTAATGGTCATCGGCAACACATTTGTATATCCTTAGTGGCCATCCATAAAATTCCAAGCCATGAGGTTTGAAAACAATGAATTAGAGGATTTGTTGACAGTTGTATGCCTATATTTTATAGACTCAATCATTTACAGACTTATTTTGAAGTTATTTTCAGACTGATATTGGGGAAATCGGCATTTAATTATTTCTTATCCTCTTGTACTTATGCCTCTACAGCAAGTTAGGCACCCCAGGATGATTGGAGCCATTTGCTCAGATATTTGTGACCGTGGGCTCTACGTACCAGTCATTATGAGTAGTAAAAGTTATTTTTTAATGCATAGCAATACATTGGTGGCGGGTTGATATCACCATTGCAATCAATTGCTGAGGCATTGAAGTTCTATATTCCTTGTGAGAATTACTCGGTCAAGGGGATTAACTTCTGATGGCAGAATGAAGCTAACAGTTATGTAATCCTCAAGTAAAAAATATCTTTGAGTTAGAAATCATGGTAGTGATAAAAGTGAACTAAATGAGATACTGGAAACTTTTGTGCTATTTTTCAGGACCTTGCTGATAAAAAAATCTATTTTACATCCATCTTTTCTATTATATATCAAGGAATTGAAATTTTCCCCACTTTGGGGCAATAAAGAATGTCAAACATTGTTTCTTTTCCCCATCAAATCTGTATGCTGAAATTCTGAGTGAGATATCATCTTGTTTGTCTTCGTGATGAAGTGTTCAGAGCCATTGTGACGAGCATCAGCTAGGAAAGTGCTCTGTTTACCTCCCCATGACCAAAGATCCCTCCCCAGTGCAGGCAGCGCACAAATATTTTCCTCTATCAAAATGTAGAACATAATATGTTATTGTCTTTGTGAAGCAAAAAAAGATGAGGCAAAAGAGTCACGCCTGTTAATGACCTCACGCTCATGTTGATTCCTTTTAATGATAATACTTGCTTGTTATACACGGCACCACTGGTACAATTGCTATTGGTGCACCTAATTGTGCTCATACTTTACTGATGCCTCTCTTGTTGGTTTGCTTGCGTTACAAGTCTGCCCTATGTTGGACCACTGTTGAAGGACTCATTGATGTGGCTGTCAAACCTCAGAGTTTGGAAAAGGTAGAGAGACTGAGAGATGATACTGCTCTTTGAAATTAATCTAATAACGTATATTTTAATTTATTTAAATCATTATTTTTTCACTTTCATTAATCCCCCAGAAAAACCCTCCTAGGTTTAATGCAATTGAAGTGCCATTTGAATCAACCTGAGAAAGTTTCACCCATGCCATAGTGTAATTATTCAGTTTTAACTCTCTTTTTAAATTTATAATGTGATTCATGTAGTTAGCTGTGGTCCACAAAAATTATTTAAAAATGGAACTAAAATTTCTTTAAAAAAAACTGAGTTTGTATGTGCCCTATCTGCCTGAATATAAGCTGGTGTTGTTTATCAAGTCGAAAAAGAAATGCTCCCTTGGTTTTACTGTTGTGTGCCAGACACATTCTTAAATGATGTACGTGGTTGGTAGGTCACCTCTATTGCTGCTTTTATCTGAAGTAATAGTTTAATAATTTGTTTGTAGTTGGTTTGGTGAGTTTTGAGGGAACTGCCATATGTTTCCATTAAAATCTATGGGTGGTCTTCAAAGGGGTTCCCCAGGTTAGGTGGTCAGCTGTCTGTATTGTCATGATGATGGTGGCAGCCATTGGAATGCATTCAGTTGATTACCACACGCAGCGAGAGAGAAGGAGAGAGACTTCCCTTCCGGCAGATTCGAGGAAAGCTCCAAATGCTTCCAGTATTTGCATGCATGGCAGGGAATGGTTTTTGAGGTGAGGTTCACCCTTGGGCTATTTGGGGTGCCGATGAAAGTGCTGTAAATTAGGGGAGAGGGGTGTTAGGTGTGCAAGGGCTCTGGCAAGAACATTTATTCTCCTCTTGACACTAGGGAAGAGGGATGCATTCGCAAGGTACATACAGAGATGGGTAAATGATCGTGGTTGTCATTTGAGGAAAATTGCTGAGGCAATTAATTGTTTTTTTTCAATAACAACGCTTCGATTGTGATGAAGCTGTGGAAGCTATGCTGAAATACATGAAATTTGGTCCTTAACTCCAGAATACAAACCCATGGATGTAAATGTTTTCAATAGTGAGATGGATATGAGGTTCCCATGCATTTTCTGTCAGGTTCAGTTGGTGCCTCTCTGTAAATGTGATGCTGGAGAGAATTAATTGTCCTCCAAAATGTGATTTCAATATTCCTCAGGTCTTCTTCTATTCAGGCAGATGGGGTAATTACAAAATTAACTCTCAGAGTATGTGACTTAGAAGGACAGCTTTTCTTTCCATAATTTACTTCCTAAGGTACAGTTATCTTGCCCAGATGATTTTTGCGCTTGGAATTAATTAGATGAGGACGTGCTTCATCTATTTTCTCCATGGCACTGATTTGAATAAAATTGGCATGTGCACTATCTCTTGAACTCCAAATGTATTTAGAAAATGACCTCAATTTACATTTAAAGACCATTTGAGACTGAAAAGGCTGCAAAATCATTTATAATGTATTTTCAAAACTTACTGCCCGTAGTTTTGATAAAATATGATCAAATTAATTAAGGAGCATGACTAAATAATTATTATATTGAAGTGGATTTTGCTCTATTTTTCATTTATTTGTCGTGGACTTGTGCTAAATAAGCCTGTCCTATAATAATTAAAAACTCATCTGGGATTGCTGGATCTCTGGATGAATAATTGTACGTGTTGGTTTTATTGAGTAGAAACTTGGCCCAGATAAAACATGCATTTCATTGTCCTAGAGCTTAAGATTGTCAATTCCTTTTAAGTACTAATATAAAGTTACTTACCACAGGCTCAATGCAAAATTTGAATTTGTTTTGTATGCCCCTGGGAAGTAATAATGACACAGTTCTTGAATAAATTGAACTTATGAATAGTTAGCACTCTTATAATAGTTAGCCTGTCTGTAAAATATTATTTAATTCCCTATAGTTTCGGCTAATATTAAATAGTTTTTTTAGTTATCTTTAATTGTTTTATTACTCACAATTCCTTATCGTAGCTGCCAATTCATTTTTGGACAGGAGAAAATATTACAATTTTTAGCAGTTAACCTATCCTATTATCTTCTGTCCTCTTTGAATTTTACATTAAATGCTGTGAAGTTGCTTTTTTTTTGGAGCTTACTAGAATTGTTCCCAGCTCTATCTGAAGTGATAAGTTAAAAATCAAAATAGTTTTGATATTATCTGGGGTAGCACTGATTTATTTTTTTGCCTTTCCACATTTTATTGGGAGCCTTTAATGGAAGTCCTAAGGTAACTTCATAAAAGCTGGTGACATGTGGTTTTTGCATGGACACTCATGGTTTTACAGTGGTGGGTACATTTCCTCCTCCTGTGATGACTCCATCACTGCTTGCTTTTGTTGAAACTCTCTTTATAGCTCAATCCAGAGAGAAGCATCCTTAACTTTTTCAGTTTCTGTCAACAATGCCCTTGATAGTTAAATTAAAATTCTTACCCAGGTCTTTATTGATTAATTGGTGACTGAATTTGCAGTTTGGAGTAAATTTGCTGAGAATGTAGATCTCCTTTCACTGCCAGTCGGCAAGACTATTGCACGAGCATAGTAGTATGACCACATTCACTTTTGCTTTTTTCCCAAAACTATTCACCTTCTGGTGGCGAGTGGCGGAAAGGGGGGAGGCGAGAGGGTGTTGCTGGCTGTTTAATGGGAGACCTTTGTTGAGCCAGAAGTCATTGTACCCAGAGATTTTACTCTCCATGCTACCAACACAGAAAAGGGTCTCGGTGAGCACTCATGCTTTGCATTTATGAAGAAGAAGTGCGAGGCAAGGGTTCAACACACACAATCTAATATGTAAAGTAAGTCAAGCGATCTACGTAAAAGTTGAGCAAACTATGCACTTATGTAGACAACGGCTAATTAAGTTTTGACTTACTGTGCAATAATTCTACAGGGATTAATAGCATAAATGATAGAATTGGGTATAAAAAATAAAATCATTAATTATTGGAGCATCAGTGCTTCATATCATAATGCTGAGCAACTACTGTCCTTATTTGATGCAATCATAGTCTGTCTTGTCGTTCACCATTGCAGAAATACACAACTCATATCCATACAAACTTAATGGCCAGTTATTATGTTTTTGATTAGTACATTGTGATCTTAGACCTCCAGGGATGTGGTAGTCTATTGGGCAGAGTGCCAGGCTACTGACCAGACGACTTGGGTTCATTTCCTGATAATGCCTTTGGGCACTGTCGGCTTCACCCAAGCTCCGTAATTGACAGCTGCCAGATCTTGCCAGGAAACACAGGTGGCACAGGGAATGGAACTGGGCCCCCTGAAACATCCTGCTAGGGTGTGAATTTGGCATGCCATCGGGCTAAGTACTGGGTGAACCCTACTCTCACCTATCAAGTCAATATTTGGGTAGAAAACTGAGGTTGATGTATTAATCCTCTAGTTTTATTGCTATGTTTAATATTTATAATGCACATTTATGATTATGTGTACACATTTCCATTCAGTTCATTTACACTAGCAAAATGCACAATGATCACTTATGCTTTTACTAGTGTACATAGGGTAAGTCTTACATTTTGAAATTGGATACAGAATCACACTTCAGTTGTTCATCAGCAAGACTTGATTTTTGCAGAGTTGTTACATGTAGCTGAACCATATCTTAAGGCATGCATGAAGACCTTTTTGTCTTAATATTTATAAACAGCTGTATGCATTATAAGTGACCTTATCATTAAAAGGAGCACCATGCAATTTTAAATGTGGCCTTTAGTTGAAAATGTACGAATTTATTTATTGCAGGTCACCATAATAACTAGTCATTACCGTTATAAGGCACTGTGAACAAAAAAGTATTCCTAGAATGTGGATTAGCACTTTGTTTCAGGGTAATGCAATGCAGTTTCAACTTTTGAAAAATGGCTCGTTTTTCAAAAGATAAATGGATGAGGATTAAATTGCTTCCATTGTAAACACATTATTGAACAGTTTAAATTTGTTGAATGGAAAAAATGAATTCAATCAAATCTCCAAAGTATACTCCTAGTCCAAATTCTTTAGTCTACTTAATTCAATTTCAGTGAACATGAGGTAAATCAGAAGCAGATTACTTCAATTATAAATGCTCTTAGTAGGATATAAGTTCTAATTGCAGTAGAGTCGCATTTGTTTAAGTCATACAGTATGCTGATGTGGCATATAATTTGAGGATGTCCCTTACAAAGTTCAATGGGAATTTTGATGATGCTACAACAGGTGCCCATTCTGAAAAAGTAAACCTCTGCCTGCATGAAATGGATAACTCAGTTCCATAAAATGCCACAAATTATTTTGTCATACTTGAGGCTTTTGGAGAACTTTAGACACTCAAGTGAAGCAATAAAACTCTGACAGTGTTGCTGATGAAACTAGGAAGAGTCAAGGGGCAGAATTGCTTTTGAAGTAGAACTATGGATATTAGTTGAAGTATATACTTTGATTATTATTATTATTAGGTAATCTACCGGTTTAGGTAGGTTTTTGGATGGACATAATCACTAATTAAATAATCTGTGACCCCTAGCAAAACACAACATCCTACTCTACATCAGGTCCTTCATCATCTCTGAGTACTTTCTTCCTCCCTTCATCCTGTCCAACATCCCTATCCTGTTCCTTCTCTTTCCTCGTTTGCCCAACATTCTCCCCTCAATCGCAGTCTTCAACATCCCACTGCTGGTCAATACTCCCTTCAACCACTTTTCCTGCCTCCATAGGATTTCTCCCAACAAACTCCTGTCCTCGGCCCCCATACCAAGTACTTCCTCATTTGTTTTCTTCTCTGTCCATTTCACCTTCTCCATCCTTCTCCACACCCACATTTCAAAAGCCTTCAGTCTAAGTCTATCCTCCTGCTTCAATGACCACGTTTCCGCACCGTACATAGCTACGCTCCATATCAAAGTTTTTACGAGTCTTTTCTTAACATCCTTACTCAAAGTCCCCGTCATCAACTCCATCCTCCTTGTGAAAGCCTCTTTGCCTAGCGCAATTCTTCTCCTTACGTCCCTACTACTTTGACCGTGTTGGTCCAAAACAGTACCGAGATACGTAAACTGTTCTACCTGCTCTAGTTTTTGCCCTCCTATTTTAATGTTAAGCTTGGCCTTTTTCTTTCTAGAAAATCGCATAACTTCAGTTTTATTAATATTGATTCTCATCCAATACCTGTCGCACTGATTTTCCAAGTCACTAAGCAATGCTTGTAATCCCTTGGCTGACTGACAAACTAAAGCTTGGTCATCAGCAAACCTAACTGCTTTTACGAATTCCCCGCCCACTTTCATTCCTCCTCCAGTTCTTCCCATGCCTCTTTGGTCATTTCCTCTGCATACAGGTTGAACAGCAACGGTGATAATGGGCAACCCTGCCTTACACCTCTTCCTAACACTGCCCAACCTGACTCCCCGTTCCCCACTCGCACCTGAGCAGTCTGAGACATGTACAGGTTGCGGATTAGCCTCCTTTCCCTCCAATCTATTCCTATTTTCTGCAATATACTCATTAGTTTTTCCCAATTCACTCTATCAAACGCTTTTTTGAAATCTACGAAACAGTCAAATACCTCCTGGTTGTATTCTATATTCCTCTCGATTAACAATCTTATTACTGCAATGGCATCACGCGTACCTCTCCCCTTCCCAAACCCAAACTGACCATCCCCTAAGTAATCATTTGCCCTACTCTCTATCCTTTTGTTTATGATCCTAAGAACAACTTTAGCTGCTTGGGATATCAAACTTATTGTCCTGTAGTCCTCACATGATGTAGCCTTTATCTTTTTCAGAATAGGAACTAAAACTAATCTCACAAAGTCTTCCGGCCAGATTCCCTCCTCATAAATGCTACGGATCAGCCCATATAGCCTCTCCCTCCCACATTTTCCTAAGCATTTTAAAAGTTCCACGGAAATGTTATCTACCCCCACGGCCTTATTTAGTTTCATCTCCCTTAATGCCCTTTCTATCTCATCGTCTAGTATGCCTGGACCTAAGCTACCTTCCTCTACGTCATATTCTTTTTCAATGTCTAACTTTGTTGGTCTAAGCTCTTTACTATACAGTTCTTCTATATATTCCTTCCAACTCTCTTGGATCTTACCTGCGTCAACTATTACCTTACCCGCCTTATCTCTAACTGTTAGCATAGATCTCCCTTTCTTACTTCCCGATAAAGATTTAACTTTGCTGTACAGCGCACCGATTTCACCCTTCCTCTGCAGACTTTCCATATCCTCGCACTGCGTCTTCCACCATGCTTCTTTTGCTTTATTTGTTGCCCGCCTCAATTTATTGTTTAATTCTTTGTACTTCAGTTTGCCTAATTCTGTATTTACATTCTTCCATTTTTGCCGCTCATCCATCTTTGTAATCATCTCATCTGTGATCCATGGCTTCCTAGTCCTTTTAGCGTTAATGGATTCAATAGTGTCTTTTGCGGCTTTAGACAACCCTTTCTTGATACGTTCCCATTTTTCTTTGATAGTACTTAGCTCTTTACCATTCTCCATGATTTTATCTACCGCCTGTTTGTATTCCTTCCTTTTCAAACCATTTAATGCTTCTACATTTCATTTTCTAACTCGCCGCCCCTGCCTTATCTTTTTGAAACGGACAGTACATTTCATAACAACTAAATTGTGGTCAGAGTCCGCATCCACTCCCGGGAAGCTGTGCGAATTTATCACACTGTTCCTAAACCTATGTCTAACCAGGATATAATCTAGCTGATACCTTTCTGAGTCACCTGGCATTTTCCATGTATACCTGCGTCTTTTGTGGTGTCTAAACCAAGTGTTGGTGATGACTAGCCCCTGTCTCCTGCAGAACTCAACTGCTTTCTCCCTGCGATCATTCCTCGTGCCTAAACCGTAGTCCCCCACCTCATCACCATCTCTTCCTTTGCCTACCGTCGTATTCCAATCCCCCATCACTATCAAATGTTTCCCTGTAGGAACACACGCAATTATGTCTTATAACTGATTGTATATTCTATTGACCTTTTCTTCCTTATAGTTGCTCGGTGGCATGTATACTTGAATAATAACTAAGTTCGTCGGTTCTGCTTTTATCTCTACTAGTAGTATTCTATCCGTTACCTGCTCTATGTTGACTACGCTTCTTCCTACCTCTTCATTTAATACTATGGCAACCCCTCGTTGACTCTCCTCCCCGCCGCTGTATATTATTCTATACTTGTTACTCCAGTAATCCCCGCAATCCTTCCATCTCGCCTCGCATAGACCTAAAATATCTATATTGCCCCTTTCCATCTCTTGCTTAACATTCTCCAATTTCCCTGTCCTCATCATTGTCCTAACATTCCACATTCCTATTCTAACTTATTTGGCCTTCTTCTCCTTCGTCTTCTGTCCTTCTGCTGCTGGTTTTCCCTTGCAAGGGTTTCGTGGGATGACGACCGCGGAAGCCTTGCCTTCCCCCGCTGCTGGGCACGACACACGGCCGATTGGGCTGAGCCCCGTAGTTGCCAGGACTCAAAATCTCTGTATAGTCCATCGTATTTTTCTTGGGAATGATAATTGAGGTGGTTTCACGTTGCCTTCCTCAATAGTGTTTTTAACGTAACACCATCACTTACTGGCCGCCCCACTGGGGTCAGACGCCATTGCAGCCGCCTCACTGAGGAACAGACGCTGCGTGGACTACCTTTCGTCTGGCTCCTAACCTTCGACCTATCTGGCATGGGTGACCCTACCAGGAGCAATTATTACTACTCCTGCCAGCACAGCTCTAGGGGTCTTTGGAACGCATAAGCCCTTCCACCACGTCAAGGTTAAATACACATGAAAATAACATTAGCGAGAACCTTTTTGCGTTCGAGAAAGATATTTTAGTTTCTAGGTATTCATTTGATCCTCCCTCGGATAAACCATGGAAGTGTGGAACTACATAATAATAATGTCAGTATCATGGATGTTCACATCTTATAAGCCCATCGTAACCTGGCTAAGATGGATATCCCACGGATTGACAAGAGAAAGGGTAAACTAATTCGGCACGTACTAAAGAACGATTTTCTGATGAATATCATGTGAGATAAAACCAATTTGGGTGAACTACAAAAAAAGTGAGATTACAACGGATTAACTGTGCAGTTAATTATTGCATGGACTAATTAGGGGAAACAAGTAACGGGGGATGTCGCCGAATTTCGAAGGAATAAAGAGATTTGAAAGTAATAATTGGATGAATTGGTGGGCTAAGATGAATAGACCATCGAATTCACATCCCACATTGATAATATCTTATTATTATGCCAAGCAATGGTTATGCTTTGTTAGATAACCATTTCGTGTTCCCATGCAGCCTGTTCAAAAGTGTATGCCCTTCTAACGACTAGATTAAGGGACTTGATCTGCACCTTGAGATGAGTAATAATTTGTTATAAGTCCTTTTTCATTCTCTTGTGTAATTTAATGTTGTTAGCTCACTGTTACTTCAAAATCCCTTATTAATCCCCACAATAGTAGTCAAATTTCCTATTCCCTATGATATTATTATTATTAAAAATACACATGTGCTGATAGACATTGTCAGGTGGCATACAAGTTCCAAATAATCGCAAAAGATAATGGATAAAATCAGACTTCAAAACACAAATCTCTTTAACAAAACAAGCAAATCCCCATCCCATTTACAACCATTATTCAGCAAGAAAAAAAGATAAATTAAAAAAATTTAGTTATTACATATAATACAATACACCACGCATCAATCAAATTATTACATACAGGTATATACCTTACACCTATTCTTAAAAGTATACACTCTATTAGGAAAGGGTTCGAATATTTTTGCCGGTAAGGTGTTACAATCAACAATTGTTCTTTTTAGGAAAGAACATTTTTTTTTATTTGTTCTCTGTGCCCGGCATTTTACCTTAAATTTGTGATCATTTCTGCCAATAAAATTTTGGTTCCCCGCCTCTTTCTTAAGATCTGTCCAAGCTTTCTCCCCCTTCAGAATTCGGAACATTCCACAAAGTCTGCTTACTTTCCTTCTAGTTTGTAGAGGTTCCCAGCCCAGCGTTTCTAGCATGTCAGACACACTCTCCATCCTCCTATGCTTCCCCAGTACATATCGGGCAGCCTTTCTTTGCACCTTTTCCAATTTTTTAATATGACCTTCTTCATGAGGGTCCCATACAAGAGAAGCGTACTCTAAAATTGGTCTTACTAGGGTCTGATACGCCTTCTCCTTGGTTGCTCTA
Organism: Hetaerina americana; assembly: GCF_022747635.1. Taxonomy (NCBI): domain Eukaryota; kingdom Metazoa; phylum Arthropoda; class Insecta; order Odonata; family Calopterygidae; genus Hetaerina; species Hetaerina americana. Next base: position 4,210,721 of record NW_027286852.1, read on the forward strand.
ATGCTCCCTTTGAGGTTTCTCATCACCCAATGAAGAGTTTTGAAAGCTTTCTCAAAGATGTACTCCACATTTAGCCCCCACCCTAAGTCCTTAGTTAAATATACACCTAAGTATTTGCAAGTATCACTCCTAGGAATGACATTTTCTGAGAATTTATATTCCCTATTGTTTCCATTTACCTTGTTGCTAAAAGTGATGGAATAACATTTACTCAATAATTACAATTACATAAAATTATATAAAATTCAAAACAGATCCATATATTGAAAAAATATTAATAAACGGGAAGTATTGTTATTGGGAGGCAAGTATGGGGGACATGCAATTAGTCTCTCAAACAAACATTGGCCATATGGAAACAGTTGTAGAGAAAATAATTGACTCCGGTCACTCCTGACACGGAGATAATTAATCAGGCCTCGGTACTCTTAATTTATCTGCTAATTCCGTCGCGAGGGTGAAATGAGAGGAACAGACTCCTCAACCGACAGAGTTAATCGCTTGCCGGCAATGCAACTAGCCAGAGCGGTGAGGCCAGACGGAGAATTTAAGCTTCCGACAGCATCGTACTTTACTTTGATTAAATGAGATAAATAATTGGTTCTGATATGCTTAAGAATGCATGTTAATGAAATGGAAAATTTATGTGACGTAGCTAAACACACCAATTTTAAGTGAAGCTAAAGCCCTTCCTATTTTGGGAGCTCATTTTACAGAAGTATTTTGAGAGTGACTAAAAAACCATTGGCCCCAGGTAATAACCATAGGTGGTTAGAAATATTTTGAAGTGGAAGTAGAGGAAAGAGAATAAAAGTCTGATGGAAGTGTGGGCCACAGGTGTAGGTGCAAATTGCTTATCTGTAATGAGAATCAGCCCGCCAGCAAGAGCTCAGTTAAGTGTTGATAGAAGAGGGGGTTACCATGAGTGATGTGCTCCAGTTGTGAGGCACTTACAAGTTTGAGTGGAAAAGTGTGCATTTGATCTAATTATTTCTAAATAGAAGTTGAAACGGACAGTTAAAAAGTTATCATTCTCAAAGGAAAGCCTAAGTTATCATTCTCAAAGGACAGCCTAAGTTCTTTTATCAAAAGTTTCATTATTTTTATCTCCATGTACTTTCAATTTTTCAGTAATGACTTAATGAAATAGTGAGTATATGCCATTATTTTTAAAAATGTCAAGTAAACCTTCTGTCTTTTCTTAAGTTTTCAGTCATCTGAGGTAGAATCTGGCAACAGTGCCATGGATAATTAAGGCAAAAGTATATTTTTGCTATTATTCTGATGACTCCTTCTTATAGAATTTTAGTTTAATGTTTTTGCTCCATTTTACCGACATACCTTGCATAATTATGGATTAAATGTCGCATATCAGTTTACCTTGACAACAATGATATCTATCTTAGTATTTGTTTTTACTAATTTTTTCCTCCTATTGTTTTCACATTTATTTTTGAACCTGCGATTTCCATTGTCTATCACCGCTTACATTTCATGGCTCCCATGCTTGTTTTTACTTGTTTTAGTTTCCAAACAAATGAATTGTCATCATTATCTTGAAAATGGATTAATAGGCTGTGGCAAAATCGTTAATGCCATCATCATTACTTTCAAATTTGTTCCGCAGGATGGAGACATTGATGATGATAGAGGTGTTTGGGGAATCCGTGGGCCTGCAGTTGCTCTTCTCCTGATGCTTTTCCGACTACCGGCTTCTCTCTCTCCCTCTCTATCCTTCCCATCCATCTCCATCTCCGATCAGGTGGCTTTCTCTGGGTTGGACTGCATGTCTATTTCTTGACTTCAATGTCAGCCCCTTCCTTCATAAGTTTATGTCACACCTTGCTGCCTTTACTCCAGAGTATCCAGCTCAAAGAATATTGACTGCTCACGTGCCTGGCAATAAAATGCTCTGAAAATCTGATTGAATTTCAACAATATTGATTGGTTGGTGTTAATGATGTGGGGTCTCCAGATGGAAATGAGAAATGCTTTAATTATTCCTGGGAATGAAATCCCATCATACTGGCACCTGCTGATGCATTGGCTCAGCTGTAAAGTCGATGGACTGACATCCAAACTGGTCAATGGACGTAATCAAATCAATTATTTGGGAGTCAGTTGAACATGGAAATCCTTCTTGAATAATCCTTTAGAGTATATGCTGATGCTGAAAATATTCAAACAGTTACTCATCGTCCATCAAGTAATGTGGGTACTTCCGTACTCCATGCATGTGGAAGGATCAGTAGGCAACCATCAATGATTGTTTTATAGTTGATTGCTTTGGATTGACAGGCCCCCACTCTGGTTTGGTGGCCTTTGGGAAAATATTTCAGGGGAGAGGTGGCGAATGTGTCAGGATTTAGGTTGCGGCAGGCCTCACAACACTGGCATGTGGAGAGTAATGGCCGTTAACTAGGGGTCAAAACATGTGACATAGTACCTCTGTCTTAGTACACTGTGCAGCAATTCAAAATTTAGTCAATTTGAGTTGGTCTGAGAGAAATTATAAACAGAATAAGCTTATAAATAACTGTACTGCACTAAACAAAAGGTTAATATTTAATCTTACAGATGTATAGTTTTGCATTATGACTGACAAAATTTGAACATTGTTTCCTCATCTATCCAAAACATAATATCTTGATATGAGTAGTAGACCAGTAATGAATGGGTTGCTACAGGCTTTGAAAAAGTGTTGGTAAAGTGATACTAGCACGTTAATTATGAATTGTAATTTAGAAACGGGCAAATTATCATGCTCTTGTTTCATCTTATATTGGGTGGAGTTTGTGTGGACAAGTGACAGGTTTTGCTCAAGCACTCTTTGATTGCATTGTCACATTTGCTCATCAAAGGGCAAGTCATGGTAGCCTATTGGGCAGACTGCTTGACCTCCTGAGCTGAGGGTATTTGGTTTATATCTGTATGGCACCGAGCACACCTCAATAAATACCAAATCGATCATGAACACACTTAACCCATGTTCTGAATTAAGCACTTCAAGTGCACGGTAGGAAAAATTTGTTACCAATACTTTTTATACAAACCTTGTATGCTTGATGTGATTTGATTTTGGTTGGGGGAAGCTCTACGATATAGTTAATTGAAGAGAAAGGCTTTCTAGAATAGACGCTTGGTTTAATTTAGGGGACTACTGGCCACACCTATTTCCTTCTTACCTTTATCCCTATTTTCCCCTCCCTTTCCCCTAAATATCCTCATTCATACGTAAATCCTTCAAAGTAAACAGCCTCCCTTATTATCTAAGATGGAAAATTCCTCCTTGAGCAGTGCACTACCTTAGTGCTGACCAGATTATCACGACTGAACTCTACCATTGAAGTCTACTACTGGTACCCATCAAACTGGGCTTCCATTGCAGACAGTGGTGATAAAACTTTGAAGTAGCACCCGCTACCCAGCTTGTATCACCTACATATATTGTTCTGGCTTTTACTTGCAATTGAGTGTAAATCGTATAAATTTACATCCTACTGATATATATTTTTTTCTGTCCTGCTAGTTCTTGTTTCATCCTGGTAACTTCCCACCTCATATCTGCTAATCTCTCTGTGCAATCAATCCCCTTTTGTGATTGAGGCTCTTTTGGGTCGTGCCTAGAGGAGTAATTGAACGCCATGTTTTTAGTTGGTTTGAAAGAGGGCATTTGTTTGCTTTTCCCTGCACAGCACATTTGGGGGAGGAGGGGGCGAGGACGGAGGGGACGTGCAGTTGTCGGGGGGTGGGGGCGAGGAGAGGATAAACATCTTCTCGCTTGCCTCTGGCCACCTGTACGAGCGCTTCATCCGCATCATGATGCTCAGCGTACTCAAGCACACCAAGACTCCTGTCAAGTTCTGGTTCCTCAAGAATTACCTCTCTCCAACTTTCAAGGTACGCACAGTGTAAACCTTAGAAGATATTGGCCCGTTGCTGGGTTCATGTCAAACCAACCAACCATCTTAACGCTCATCATCGAGTGTTATTTTATTTTGTTAGTAGTACGAAAGGAATGTGCCCAAAATATCAGGTGTTTTTAGCAAATAGTTTTTTAATTATTTGAGAAATGCTGAAAAACATTTTTCCTGTAAAAAGCTGTATTGTGGAGAAGTACCTATAATTTTTTGATCCCCTGTCAAAGAGACTTTTGTAAATTCAAGAAAGGGACATTAAGTTGATGAGATGAAAACTCTACCTAAATCTATCTAAACAACTATATTTAATAAATATAGCCCTGTATAAATATCATCTCAAATTTACCAATATTTTACCATGTAAAAGCCATGCATAGACTACATGCAGGCATAAGATTGTTCAGGAAAAGAAATACAAGATGGAAATAAGTTATGCAACAAAGGCAAGAAATAAAAATTATAAAAGACAGTGTATTGAAATAAATAATTCTAATCCAAATTCAAACATCCTAGTGTAGGAAATTATGGTTAAATATTTTTTTAATGTCAAAACGACCTTCGGATTCTTGAAAGGTGGGTTAATGCCGTGACATTTCTAAAGGTAAAGTTATGCAATAAAGTTTTTTGTAAATGGAGTTTGCGGGAGCACTATTTATAATCACCCTATCAATTAAAGTTGATACTACTAAATGCATTAAGTATAGGTACAGCTAGTTGTCAAATGTTGTCATTCACCCGTTTTTGCAGGACTTCCTACCACACTTGGCCGAGGCTTATAAATTTGAGTATGAGCTGGTTCAGTACAAATGGCCACGGTGGCTCCACCAGCAGACGGAGAAGCAGCGCATTATTTGGGGTTACAAGATTCTCTTCCTAGACGTTCTATTCCCCTTGAGCATCAAGAAGATCATCTTTGTTGATGCCGACCAGGTATGTAGAGACTAGGCTCCTCTTGTATTCATTTGGTAACCAGAATGGGCATAAAAGTTTTTTGCATTGGCTGACGAATGAATGTCCAACGTAACAATTATAAACAACAATTCAATATAATTAAACTGAAATAAAATATAAATGAATTATTTTGTTCTCCCTTAGAAAAGAGAGAATGTGGTATTTGGAACTCAGGCACTTCAGAAATGTGGAACAAGTTTTTCTTTGTTTGAACCTTCTCATCGAACAAAGAAGTATACCTTTATATTTTAAAAATCTTGAATGCCCTGTATTTTTGTACATCCATGGTTTCTTTGTCCTTTTCCTCTCCTTTTGTTAGGGGCTTTTGATATCCCTGTTTTGATGTTCCCATTTTTCTTCTTTGCTACGTAGCTCCCTGACCTCATCCATAATTTTCTCTACAGCCTGCTGATATTCCTCTCTTTTTGTAGAGTTGGTACTTGTACATTTCATTTCCTAACTAACTTCTGCCAGATAGGCCTTCTATGTGTTCTTTTCATCTTCCCTAAATCTGTTCCTGAAACTTCATGCCCATCCACCTGACCCCCATGCCATGTCGTAGCCACGGCACCACTGCTTCTTTCCCTTCCCTTCCTTGAATAACCCTAACCCCACCCCCCAATCATGGCCATCCCCCATCCCCCTCCCCTCTCCTCCAACCGCTTCCAGTGCTGCATGCAAATGAAATCTGTGCCTGGTGATGGTGCGAGTCGGGGAAAAATGTCACATCTGTAAATAAAGTCTGTGGAAAAGTATGAAGTCTTTTGCCATCCTTTTTTAATGTTGATTCAAAAACAGGCTAAGCTCATATTGTTGTTTCTGCTTCAGTCACATTCAGTAGGGAATGTTCTCATAGCAAATTTGGACTCAACCAGTGTAAATGCTGCCATGAGTTGTTTTCACGTGCCATGCATGAATTGAATAAGTATGGAGACATACCGTGGTAGCACTCTGATTGACTCCTCTGCCTTGCTGAGTATTGGGAATCTATTCAAGTGGAAGTGCGATGATATATCTCTTGTGTTGTGCAGAATTAGTTCAATGGGAGAGTCTTCCTTGTGTAGGTGGTCCGTGCCAACATGAAGGAGCTCTACGACATGGACCTTGGAGGGGCTCCATATGGTTACACACCATTCTGTGATAGTCGCAAGGAGATGGATGGCTTCAGGTGAGTGTCAAACCCATGCTATCTGCATTTGCTTTGCTCCGGGCTGCATGAAGCCACCCATTTCAAAATTAAATGGTTGCATGACCATAAGTATTTATGCGGTGAGTTTTTGTGTGTGGTACATTGTTCCTCGAGGATTTTATCCTCCAAATTCAAATTATTTTTGTGGTTTTGCAAAGTGACTAACTTTTTTGGAGAAATGATCAATGAATTGTCTTCGGGCATGTGATTTTAAGAATTACCGAATTAAGTCCATGTTGACAGGGAATGGTATTGTCCTGCAATCAGTAAAATAATGGAATACTGTGATATTGGAGGGAAATAAGAATTTTTTAAATAGTAAAGGTATATACTTAGCACAATGGCCATCACCCCCATGCAAAGTGGAAAAATAGAAATGCTATAATAAAAATGGTTGGGAAATGCAGTATCACAGAAGATATGATTAGGTGGATGGATGAGAAGGGGTGATGGAAGACGTGAAGACAGAATTGGGCCGAAGGAAGCACCAGGAGCAAAGCAATAAGTGGACGTGAGAACTAGTGGGAAGTAAGAGAAGCAGTGGGCCGAGCAGTGTGAAGTAAGGAAGAGTTTGCAGAGGCAGGTTGAAATGGTTGCGCTATCCTGGAAGGTGGGTGAATTGTCATGATTTAAAAAGGGGAGGGGATCAGGATGGTGTGGTGACTTACGTACAGGCTTCCCACCAAGACAGCCTGGGTTCAAATCCTTGAGACAACAAATATTTTTCAGAGGTATCCCAATACTTACTTGAGGTTCCTTGCGGAGAGTTCTTTGAATGAGTATGGCATCCATTAGATGGGGCATTAAACCGCGGACGACTTTCGACAAGAGTAGGCTAATGCGGACGCCAGGTTTCTCTCCACCCTTCCTCTCCCATCCATTCCTAATGGCGCAAATGGCCTTAGCTGTCGGTTGGCTCCTATGAGAATTTCATGTGCAGTAATAGAGGTGGAATGGGTAAAATATTAATCAAAGCAGAAAAGGTTCTGTCAAGATAAAAGAATGTATCGGAGGAGCTACATGGTAACCGTAATAGGCAAGTGAGTTTGCCCACAGAAAGGGAGTTTGATGCCAGTGACGATTCCATTGGGGGAGAGATACTTGAATGCAAGGTAGAAAAGACAGAAAGGAAATAAGGCTCTGGAAGACTATTGGAATAGATGACATCCCTGGAGAATTACTCAAGAATTTAGGGAAATGTGGATGGGAGTGTTTTAATGGGATGATGTGTATCATTTATGAGGAATTTGGTCGGAAGAATTGGTTCGATTGATACTATCGCAAAAAAGGAAAAACAGCAGTATGTGAAGACTTAAGTACTTATAAGTTAGACTTCCTACCAACAATGATAGTGCATAGGACGATTCAGCAAAAGGATGAAGTGGAAAGCAAATGTTTGCTTAGTAGAAGATCAAATTGGATTTAGGAAGGGGGTGGGTACTACACATTGTGCGATAGGAAGAAAGAGGTGCCAGTGGGAAGAGTACAAATAGGGATGCATTTGTTGGCTTTGTAGATTTTGAGAAGATAATAAACATGACAGTCAATGCAATCGTAAATTTTTAATTATTGCAATATAATAATCAAGATAAAAATGTATTTTTTATTTATTACGCCAGAGTAGAGCACTGAAATACAGTCAGGAGTGGGCTGTAGTGTTTAGTGCCTGGGATCAGCAAAGCCTTCCCTGAGCCTCAATCGCCCACAGTTAATGTAAATCTCCTCAGTAATTTGGAAATGCTGCTGTAGTTACTGAATCCTTAATACCTGACCTGCCTATCAAGTGATCAATCATAATGTTAGCCTCATTGTTGCCAATTTTCAGATCAGGGATATCTGCTTTCTGTTGCTCTCTCAATCTGAATGCTGCTTTGGTGTTACCCATAGCATTGAAATATTTCCATTTCCAGGTTCTGGAACCAGGGCTACTGGCGGAATCACCTCCAGGGCCGTAGCTATCACATCAGCGCTCTCTACGTGGTGGACCTGAAGCGATTCCGGAGGATAGCAGCGGGGGACCGGCTGCGAGGGCAATACCAGGCACTAAGCCAAGATCCCAATTCACTCTCCAACTTGGACCAGGTATTTTTTGCTCTTTTGTGTGCTTTGCTTGAAGTAGTTTCTTCAGCTGGACCAGTCTTCATTAGCTTACATGGGTACCCTGTTGGAGGCCACAAAGCACCAGGTTTCTCGCCCTAGTTCCCTTCTTAGCTATGGGTTGTGTTGGATGGCAATATTGTTTCACTGCCTTTTAAGAGAGACTAGCTCTCTCACTGCTCCTGTACTTACCAGGTGCTGACCACAGGTCCGTGGTGTACTCTTTAAAATACATTTGTTATCCATGAAAAATATTGTCCAGATTTTGCTCTATTTTGCTAAAATTTTGTGTGAACACATATTATTTAAGCGAGACAGTAATCTGTGAATTATTTCTTTTGCACAAAGGACCTCCCGAATAACATGATTCATCAGGTGGCCATCAAATCCCTTCCGCAAGAGTGGCTGTGGTGCGAGACATGGTGCGATGACCAATCTAAGAAATATGCCAAAACAATTGACTTGGTATGTATGTTGACTTTTCAAGTTCATTGTCATCATTGGTAATCAGTGATAGCTGGAGTTTATCAGAGATAAAATTTGAATGGAATTGACTGTATTTGTTTATCTTTAAATATCATGCATGAAGTTGCATTGTATGAGGCAGAAAACATTTCCTTCTCGGTGATTTAAAAAAAATTTTCTCTTCCTTCATTGTTAATCCAAAACGTTTCTTGAAATGAATGTAACAAATGGTGTGGTTGTTTCCCCAATGCCTCAGTTCATTGAGCAAAATTGTGCCATTCCTATTTGCTGAGCATTCTTTGATTGATATGTGTTTCTCTATGATTCATTATGAGATTTGCACCAAGTATGTCAAACACCAGGAGAAGCAATGGAAGCATTTACGCGTTACTTTGGATGTAATGGAAGGATATTGTCTCTCTTACACTACAGCAAGGGGACTGTGATAGCAAGGATTGTATAGCTTGTTTGCATCTAGGAAAAATACTTGTATCTGCCCAAATAGAAGCCAGCCCTGAATTAAAACCAGCCCTCCCCTCTTCACTTCCCTCCTCCCTCCACAAATATCCAAAATTGTTTCAAAAAAGGAAATTTTGGTAGATTATTTACTGAAGATTTCTGGGTATGCAGGCTCAAGTATGGTATATGTGATTTGTATGAAAATGTCCGGAAAATTTTCGTAAAAATAGATTTATTTCAGATAATGCTGCATTGCCTCAAAATTTTTCAAAATACATCCCTGAAGGGTCGACACACTTTTGCCAGCAGCTTTTCCACAACTCGAAGGCTCCCTGGTAGGCGGAAGGTACTTGAGGGTATGCCTGCAAGCTTCTTTGACGGCACTGAAGGCCCATTATGATCGTGTCCTTCGATGGATGGTGGATTTCACTTTCATAATTAATAGGAAATAGTCTGCTGGTGCCAAGTCGGGCCTGTGAGGAGGTAGGGGAATTGTGGTGATGCTGTTGCAGAAGGTCTTCGCAAGCAGGCGCCCTTGACTCTGCACTAGGTTGTCCATCCGAAGACGTTAGGTACGAGTTTAGCGCAGATCTTTCGCATTGCCAAATTTTCAGTGATAAGGGTGTGCACTGTCATCTTATCAATGCCAATAATGCGATCTGCAATCATGCATACACTTCACTGATGGTCTGATTTTGGCACTTCAAGCACACACATCAGGGGAAAATTGTTACCGATTATTTTTATACAATCCTTGTGTATCATGGAATGTTATGCATGACATAAACTCCTAAATTGCAATTCTGTAGGAGTGCAAATGTTAGCTCCACATTATGTTTGGTTTAAATGTAGCCATCAATGGCATTGTCCCTGTAAAACATTTTATATGTCGTCCTGTGGCTTTTGTAAGGTGAATGGTGGTAAGATGACATCGTTATGCATGATCTCTCTGGAAGCCAGGTCTAAGATGTTGATCCTGATGTGGCCGGTTGAGATGGTATTGAAACTGGATGTCGTGCTGTCCTTTCATGAAATTTCATCAATTCACAGTGTAACAACCCTCTGACCAAGGAAGCAAAGCTCACGGCTGCAATGAGAATAGTGAAGGAGTGGAAAGAGTATGATGAGGAGATAAAGCATATCCTGGAGTCAGTTGGGGCAGAAGAGGATCACGGAGAGGACGCTCGGAGACGCCACGGTAAGGAAGGAGGCTTCTCCTTGAATTATGCCACACACACACATGCGCACACGTCAGCCATACATTTGATGAAAGATTCTATACTGACGGGGATTGAGGTGGTGCGGTGGCTATCGTACTGGCTTCTCACCCAGAGGGCCCTCAAACTCCCTCAATGTCTTCAAAACCTTTCACAGAGTTGATCAATTGTTTTGCGACGGTCTTCACAAATAAGGGCATTGATTTTGTCGACGTTTTTGTCTCTTCTTGTTGTTGAAGGGCGGCCTGAACGGGGTTGGTATTCAATTGACATTTCCCCATTTTTAAAACGTGTAAACCACTCGTAGAGTCTGGTTTTGCTTAGGGCAGCTTCCCCATTTGCAGTCTTCAGCATTACAATAGTTTCCGTGGCCAATACCCCCAACAGGAATCAAAATTTCACTGCAGTGCGTTGCTTTTGATAATCCACCATCACATTTTTTGTCGAAATGAAAAAAGTTGTTTCACTGAAACAGCTCTCAGGGGCAGACCGATCCAGTCACAGGGACGGTGCTGCGCATACTGACGCAGGTGGCGTGAGCCTGACGTACAACCAACCAAACAGGCTTCCCCCACTCTCGCTCCCCACCGCAGCCCTATTCCCGTTACTTCTGGGTCCCCCCCCTCGTAGATTCAATGCTGGCAGTGGGATGGACTCCTTACATGGTTGCAGCCAATAGTTGACACCATCTTCGTTGGTATTGAAAGTTTTATGTTTTATGACCAAAGTTGAAGATTTTGCAAAGTGACATTTTGCACAATTAATCCAGGTCTTTTCAGTAGGAGTTTGAATATTCATGGTTACCACTAGCTTAATTGTATTCCCATATTGTCAGCAGGCATGCGTTTCCCGTTAGATTAAACTGATGCTGAACTCGTACACCAATTGGCTGTGTGTTTCTAGCTGAATACATAATTTATCTTTTATTGAGTATAATTACCTTTTTTTTCAATATTTTTGATGGATTTTCAAAACATTTTCTTAAAATATTCTATTAAGCTTGTTCATGCTCAGGAAGTCACTTTAATATGCACAAAATAAACAATATATTGTCTTTTGAAGCATAAATTTTATGTTTAAAGCATTTTGGTTCATTAACAAAGTTAATTGATATTTGTTGCAATCAATCTGACTTATTTTTAGATAATATTTTCTTCTCGTTACGAATGTCTTTGAATGCTAATTTTCCTTTTGTATTATTTTCAGGAACATCTGCGCATACAGAGTTATGATGATGGAGAGGGTGGAATGTTTTTAAATAAATTGTGTGCCCGCGAAATGTATGCTTGTGAGTGTAAATGTCGTGATGTGAGAATATATGATTAATTATTGACACGATTTGATCTCATTTCTCTGTGTGCAACCTTTGAAATTGAGCTCTTTTGGGATTGCCAAAAAAAATTGAATGCTGTATAGTTGCTATATCAATGCGATCTTTGGGCGTATATGGATGTTTCATGAGTAGCACTGATTCAAGATTAGTAATACTTGAGATGAGATTCATTCCAAAGAAACTGCGGGAGATGCCGCAACAGTAACTTTTAACGGAGTCATCCACTAATGTGCATTTCAATGCAACAATTTCAGAGTGTAAAAATCATTCGCCTTGACTGGGATCCCAGTCAAGGCGAATGATTTTTACACTCTGAAATTGTTGCATCGATGAGATTCATTTTTTAAAATTGATAATCTACCAATTAAGGTAGCTTTTTAATGGACACTGTGCAATAGTACAGCAATAAAATTCCTAGCCTATCCTGACAAAACAACCCGATCTCCAACATTATATTAAGCCCCTCTTCAATTCCACTTGTAGGGAGTATTGTATACTGCGTATATACAAGGTCTGTTCAAAAAGTATCACGAATTTTGAATGTTTGCGGGTTACGGGTATTTGATTTTTGATTTTTTTCTGGCGTTATGTATGGTACTTATGTCTCTCCCTTATTCCGAAAAGTTCGGCCATTTTGAATGTTCAGTTAATTGTTGATAGCTGTTTTGCTGGGGCGTGTTTTGGCTTGTCTTCCATTTTTGCCTGTTCCAAAAAATGGATCAAAGAATCTGTATCAAATTTTGTATGGAAAACAAAATGAAGAGCGCGGATGCATTCTGAATGCCAACTGTGGCAAAGTTAGAGTGGAGAAGTAACCTTCGACTGAAGCAGCGTTTAACGGTGGTACAAAATGTCCTCAGAGGGTCGAGAAAATGTGAAGGATGAAGAGCATACCCAAGGACGCCCGAGCACTTCAACAACGGATGAAAATATTGATCAAGTGCAGAAAATAGTATTGGCCAATCGTCGAATCACCATTAGAGAAGTTTCTGAGGACCTAAACATATTGATTGGCTTGTGCCATTTGATTTTTACCAATGATTTGGGCATGACACGCTTCGCCACGAAATTCGTAACTATATTGTTCAATTTTGACCAAAAACAGCAACGCATTAACATTGATTGCTAATGAGGTGTTGGACTCTGTCCGCGACGACCCAAATGTGCTCCAGAGGGTCACAACTGGTGACGAACCATGGGTTTATGGTTATGACATGGAAACTAAAGCTCAATCATCCCAATGGAAGCTGCAGCACGAGCCAAGACCGAAAAAAGTGCACCAAGTTTGGTCGAATGTGAAAGTTTTGCTTGCAGTTTTCTTCGATTACAGAGGCATGGTGCATCACGGGTTCCTGCCGCAGGGTAGATCGGTATATAAGGAATATTGCCTGCAAGTCATGTGCAATCTGTGGGAAGCAATCAGCCAAACTACACTTGGATTTGTGGAAGAACAAATTGTCTTGTGCACCATGACAATGCCCCTGCTCACACATCGTTAGTTGTGCGTGAATTTTTGGCCCGAAACAATACGCTAATGATGCCGCAGCCACTGCAATCCCCAGATCTGGCCTTCAGTGACTTTATCTTGTTCCCAAAACTGAAGAGGCCAATGGAAGGCTGCATGTCGTCCTTCCATGGGGTGCACATGCCCAACATGAGCTTAGGAAGGTGGTCTGTCCAATGAAGTCTGAATGCCAGGACTGGCAGGGAGAGCACTTATTGTGTGTTTCTGAGGAAGCAAAAGTTGGAGGCTTATGGTTTGCAAGTATAGTGAAGTGCCACCATTCATCCATGTGACGAAACAGGAGGACTGCTTTGTAGGCCGTACTGCTGCTGTCTCTTTAGCTTCTTAGTCCATGAGGCAAGTGTCTGCCAGCCATCTGGGGAGAGCTGCTGGTGAACTGCCAATGGATGAGTTAAAAGTATTTGTGAAGAAACAAAAAGTGGAAGTAGCATTGGGATGCACTGATGGTGTACAGCAACTAATTGTTCTCTTTGAGGCAAGGAAGCTTGATTTCGCCTCCGGGGTCTACTGGATGGCACGCTCAGTATTTGGATTGCCCATCAGGAGATATGAGATTGGAGGCTGCATTTAGCCAGCATTGGGGATGGAATGGTAATAAAAATGGCCGTTCAAAAACTGCACAAAGTGCCTCGACTTCCAAACAGTAGACAGGAAGGGGAAATTGAGCACTGCTTCCAATTTCTGCGGCAGAGGCCTTCTTTGGGGACCAAACACTAGAGAATTTACTTCTACCTTGCCAGAAATGCTTTTCCAGATTAATTAATTAATTAGAAAAATTAATGAGCTCACCGTACTCTTGCTACCAGCCAAGCAAGGTTTTGAGGCAATCACTGTGCTTCTTTTTGATAGTGGATGCGATTAAAATATTGCCAGTGTAAGTGTGTGCAAATAGAAGGTCTTTGTGCACCTTGTCAAAAAATCTCAGGAAGGGTGGAGCCACGTGCCGGAGGCCAAACGTTAGGTATGGGAATTTAAATGGCCAAAGTGGAGTGATGATGGTAGTCTTTGGGATGTGGGAAGAATGATCTAGTTAGCATTATTTAGCACGAGCTAAATCAATTTGAGAGAAAACTACTTTTCCACACCTTGGCTGAAGTCTTCAAAATGGGGGAAGGTGCAACGGTTCTGGAGTTAAAAGCCCATCAATGGTGATGCAGGCACCACTCATCACTGCTTTTGGGAGCCATATGAAGAAGAGCTTACATCTGCTACCGGACCTTCGATCGATGCCTATATTCACGGTGAGGGTGAAAGAAAGAGAAAAAACCAATTTTGCACTTCCACTCACGTTTAATACAACGCGACCATGGTTTCGATGCTGGGCATCATCTTCAGGTACAATACAACAAAATTATTCAACTTATATAGCCAGGAGCCAGGTAGGGGAAGTCAGGGAGAGGGGTGGTAGCAATCATTGGTGGGTGAAGGGAAGGTGAGGGGGAACCATTGGATGCAGACGGTACAAAGGGGGGGGTGTTGTTATATTAAAAGTGTGTGGAAGTGCAAAGTGTTTTTTCTCTTTCTTTCACCCTCACCATGAAAGAATTCCACAAAGTTTAGCCTGAAACTGTTAGCCTGTATTCACAGTTATTTCAAACTCTCGCTTCGCTGTTGTCAGTCTATCGGGATTTGGGTAACGGGCTCTTGGTTTCACCGTGAGGCCAGGGACCATGTGGATGTGACATTGCGTAGCGTGCTGTACATGCCTGGATGCTCGTGGTGGCCTTGTAATGACGGAGAAGTCTGCCAAGAGGCTGCGATTAGGAGATGATCCGTTGGCAATGTGGACTTGAGCAGCGTTATGATTAGCAACTATTCCCAACAGTCGTTGAGCTGAGCATTAACCCCCGATGTCCTCCAAAAGGCTATAAGGCCGAAGGGGCATCAGCAGTGATGACGGGCATCAGCCACCACAAACTGCCACAGTAATTCACGTCAAAGACCCAAGAATGGAGAAATCAGCAATCGCCACCTAAGAGCGTTACGCCCCGTTAGGTGGCGATTGGCGATTTCTTGACACCGATAGTCAACCGACCAACTCCTCGCGCAACCAATGATACTTTCGGTCGCCGGTGGATTCAATAGAATATCTTCCATCTCCTGTGCGCATCTGGTGTCGGGACTCACCACCACCAAGCACAATTTACGCTATCATCTGTGATGTCGGATAGATGAAAACTGCGCAAGCCCAGTGGCGCAAACAAGAGCTGCGGCTTCTCAGGAGAAAATGGCGGCATACGCGCGGCCATGCGTTTCTGGACGTCCGACTTTGAATTCATTTCACAGTTTGGCATTTGTTCCCGCAGTAAAATATAACAGTAACAATTAATACGGCATGAAGCATAGAATAAAATTCGCGCGGTTGCCTAAACAAAAGATCGCGGAAGCTTGGTAATGTCGGGGTCAACACGTAGTGGGTACGATACGACCTAGCAGGTATAACAAATGTGGTCGATTAGGGGGCAGTAAGGGTGTTAAATGATAATGACAAATTGAAATTGCTCAAGGTTCATACGTCTAAAGAATGGATACACGTGGCAAAAGCGGGTGTTGCCAGGATGAGGGTTTATCATCGACTGATGTTGGTTGGTGTAGGTGATGCCATTGAGGGTCTTGTGTAGCACAACCGCAAACCTGTGTAACTGAAGGGCAAGGTCTGCCCTGGGTATATATCCTTGTGCTGGGGAAAAGTGAAATATCCTCATCAAAGGTAGTAGTAATTGTTCCTTGTCCCCATGAAAAAGCCCTGGAAATATTTCATCCACTTTCACAGATTTAAATGAGCTGAATTAATTAATCAGGCATCAAATAATGTTGTTGTGTCAAAATGCTGGAGGGTAATCACCGTTCCATGACTGAAAGATGGATGAGAGGCGTTCCCAGCCTTGCAAGCAGCCGCTTTTCGCTTCTTGAAAGAATTTCCTTGTTCTCCTTTGAAGACCCAACCTCTGGCCTCCACCAGGAAGGTTGGTGATCACTCCCATTGGTCTTAAGAGAGCAGTTTCTCTCAAAGAATTTTATTTTGCGAACCTGGAGAAAATCTACTGGAACATCCACCTAATTCTGATTCCTTAACTTAATCTGAGGGATTTTTCCATAGCCCCTTCTGGAAGATGAGTGGGTAGGGATGGTTTCATTGTCTTACCTCTTATCACCAATGCCTCTGGAGAAGTTTGGGAGATGAGCAAGTCATGTTGCCTCGGCTCTGATCGCTAGGGTGCATACATCATTGAATTATGTGGTTCAAGTTTTAGCATGCCAACATGAGGTTCACTCAGTGAACGATGCCAGTGAAGATGAGGGAGAAAGAAGAGGGTGAGATAGAGACAAAGTGGCTGTTTTAAGTGCTTTTGGGTACTGGTTAATCCATATCGAACGTTGCATACCCCACAGCTTAATTTCTCCAGGAACAGAGGACATCAAAGCTAACTCATGGAAACGGAGGTGTTTTCAGTTCCACCTAAGTGTGTTGTGGAGCGAGAGAGAAGAGGTAATTCGCGAGGAGGGTCCACATGCAAGGAGTTATGTAGTACTCTGGTGATTCATGTCGGCAAAATTACTGCACGTCAGCTAGGACTCTGTAACTTAGTGGCACAGCTGTGGTACAGCTTTGGTAGTAATGGTTCAAATTTCCTCTTTAAGTTTTTCAAACATTACTATTGCACTAGAGAGAGAGAAAAAAGAGTATTGGAATGGTACTAGATGTTAAGTCTGCATCCCTGTCACTTCTAATTCTCTCTCTGGTTTTGGGGAGAAAATTCCCTATTACCTGTTCTTGCGACATTCTTGAAGAGTGGTAACTTTATTAACAAGTAACATACATTACTGCAAGTTTATTTGGTGATGCCTGCAAAAAACTTACTTTCCGTTAGTCCGGAAGTTAGTTAACGAGCGTCTGTCTCCAAATTTTTATCAGCATGATATATTATTTCCGAATGGGTGGGAAGCGATTTTTGCTGCGAGGGTGATGTGGGGTTTGCCCATCACCGTTGAGGGGACTAAGGCTCCGGTCTGGTCGTGAAAGGTGAGGGTGTGACGACATTGAAATGCTGGTAGTGGTTTGGAGAATCACTAAATCCAGGGAAATGTGCGCTTGAATCGGTGTTTGTTATAACATATAAATCCGACCAACTTAATAGTTACTTCTATGGATTCTCGGAATATTGGAATATCCGTAAATGAGAAGGCCGATGCAGCGGCGGAAGAAGCATCGGGTGTCCCCGAGGCGCTTCTCAGTGCTGTAAAGGACTCGACGAGAAGCGTGGCCGTGGAGGGAAATGTGTTGGTCGCTACTAAATAATATATTTCGCGCAATGAAGTCCGTGAAATCAGCGTGGCCCACTTCCGTGAGGAGCAGTCAAAGTCTATGGGGGTATGCCCTATATTCTTGGAGATAAGTCCGAAACAACACCGAGCAATAATATTTTTAAACGAAACTAGACTACTTAACCTCTTCCAATATTTGAAAGAAATAGTATTCTGCATTCAGATTTCAATGACTACTTCGATTTCTGGTTACCTAATACAAGTACATATTTACGAGTACTGAGTTTTAAGTAGGCTGAATTTTATTCGAAATGACCATTTTTGTCGAAGGAAACACTGGTGTGAATACCTACCCGCCTATTTATTCATTGGGAGCTTCCACAGCCAGCAAAGCTACACGCTGTGAGTACAGGTTGCGTTCCAAAAGTAATGCCATTGAATTTCCCGCGCCACTTCTATTGATCAAACCACTTGGAGTAGGTGGGAGGGGGGGACGCCAAGCTTTGCCGCGAAACCGGTCTCAGTGCTCTCCAAACCGTGGAAGCGGTAGGACGTCAGTTATTGTAAACTTCTGCGCGCCGACCATGTCACGAAATACCGATCAAGCGGAAATTTATAGTGAACTTTTGCAACGTATTGAAAATGAACTTGATTATGTGGACAATGTCATCACTGGTGATGACATTGTCCAAATGAAACAGAGGTGAAACCTAGGTTTTTCAATGCGACGCAAAATCAAACGCCAAAGCTCGGAGTGGCACACCGACCGTTCCCCCAAGCCCAAAAAAGCAAGAATCAGCAAATCAAAAGTGAAGAAAATGCTCATTGTTTTTTTCGTCTGTAAAGGAGTTGTCCATAAGGAGCTCCTCATCGACAGGCATTTAACTCTGCCTACTGCGTGGATGTGCTTGAAAGACTCCGAAAAAGGGTAATCGGGCCAAGAAAGACATCTCCGCTACTTGGCAACTCCATCACGACAACACGCTACGAGTCCGCAAGTTCCTGGCCAAACACGAGGTGCCAACACTGCCCCACCCCCCTCTAGTCCTGACGTCGCCCCAGCTGACTTCTTTTTGTTCCCTCGGAATGAGGCATTCTGAAAGGAACCCGTTTTTCGTCCATAGAAAAGATTCAATCAGCCGTGGCAAAGACCTTGCGGGAGGTCCTGGAGACGCCTTCCAGGGCGCGTACCGGTCATGGCAGAAAAATGTGTAGAGGCCCTAGGACAGTTATTATTATTAGGTAATCTACCGGTTAAGGTAGGTATTTGATGGACACAACTACCAAATAAATATTTTATTACTCCTAGCAAAACACAAAATCCATCATCCTACTCTACATCAGGCCCCTCTTAATCTCTGACTACTTCCTTCCTCCCTTCATCCCGTCCAGCATCCCTATTCTGTTCCTGCCCTTTCCTCGTGTGCCTAACATTCTCCCCACAAACACAGTCTGCAACATCCCACTGCCGGTCAATACCCCCTTCATCCACTTTTCCTGCCTCCATAGGATTTCTCCCAATAAATCCCTCTCTTCGCCCACCATACCAAGTACTTCCTCATTTGTTTTCTTCTCTGTCCATTTCACCTTCTACATCCTTCTCCACAGCCACATTTCAAAAGCCTTCAGTCTAAGTCTATCCTCCTGCTTCAATGACCACGTTTCCGCACCGTACATAGCTACGCTCCATATCAAAGTTTTTACTAGTCTTTTCTTAACATCCTTACTCAACGTCCCCGTCATCAACTCCCTTCTCCTTGAGGAAGCCTCTTTGCCTAGCGCAATTCTTCTCCTTACGTCCCTACTACTTTGACCGTGTTGGTACAAAACACTACCGAGATACGTAAACTGTTCTGCCTGCTCTAGTTTTTGCTCTCCTATTTTAATGTTTGGCTTAGCCTATTTCTTTCTAGAAAATCGCATAACCTTTGTTTTATTAATATTGATTATCATCCCATACGTGTTGCACTAAATTTCCAATTCACTAAGCAATGCTTGCAACCCCTTCGCTGACTGACAAACTAAAGCTTGGTCATCAGCAAACCTAAATGATTTTACGAATTCCTCGCCCACTTTCATTCCTACCTCCAGTTCTTCCCATGCCTCTTTAGTCATTTCCTCTGCATACAGGTTGAACAGCAACGGTGATAATGGGCAACCCTGCCTTACACCTCTTCCTAACAATGCCCATCCGGACTCCCCGTTCCCCACCCGCACCTGAGCAGTCTGAGACATGTACAGGCTGCCGATTTGCCTCCTTTCCCTCCAATCTATTCCTATTTTCTGCAGTATACTCATTAGTTTTTCCCAATTCACTCTATCAAACGCTTTTTCGAAATGTACAAAACAGGCAAATACATCCTGGTTGTATTCTATATTCCTCTCGATTAATAATCTTATTACGGTAATGGCATCACGCGTAACTCTCCCCTTCCTAAACCCAAACTGGTCATCCCCTGAGTAATCATTTTCCCTACTCTCTATCCTTTTGTTTATGATCCTGAGAACAACTTTAGCTGCGTGGGATATCAAACTTATTATCCTGTAGTCCTCACATGATGTAGCCTTTACCTTTTTCGGAATAGGAACTAAAACTGATCTTAAAGTCTTCCGGCCAGATTCCTTCCTCATATATACTACGAATGAGCCCATATAGCCTCTTCCTCCCAAATATTCCTAAACATTTCAATAGCTCCGCGGGAATGTTATCCACCCCCACAGCCTTATTTAGTTTCATCTCCCTTAATGCCCTTTCTATCTCATCGTCTAGTATGCCTGGACGTAAGCTATCTTCCTCTACGTCATATTCTTTTTCAATGTCTAACTTTGTTGGTCAAAGTTCTTTACTATACAGTTCTTCTATATACTCCTTCCATCTCTCTTGGATCTTTCCTGCGTCAACTGTTATCTTACCCGACTTATCTCTAACTGTTACCATAGCTCTTCCTTTCTTACTTCCCGATAAAGATTTAACTTTGCTGTAGAGCGCACCCATTTCACCCTTCCTCCGCAAACTTTACAAACTCCTTGTGTACATTCTTCCATTTTCTCCTCTCATCCATCTTTGTAATTATCTCATCCGTGATCCATGGTTTCTTAGTGCTTTTCGTGTTAACGGTTCCAATAGTGTCTTTTGCGGCTTTAGACAACCCTTTCTTGATACTTTCCCATTTTTCTTTGATAGTACTTAGCTCTTTACCATTCTCCATGATTTTCTATACCGCCTGTTTGTATTCCTTCCTTTTCAAACCATTTAATGCTTCTACATTCCATTTTCTAACTCGCCGCCCCTGCCTCATCTTTTTGAAACGGACGCTACATTTCATAACAACTAAATTGTGGTCCGCTCCCGGGAAGCTGTGCGAATTTATCACACTGTTCCTAAACCTGTGTCTAACCAGGATATAATCTAGCTAATACCTTTCTGAGTCACCTGACATTTTCCATGTATACCTGCGTCTTTTGTGGTGTCTAAACCAAGTATTGGTGATTAGCCCCTGTCTCCTGCAGAACTCAACTGCTTTCTCCCTGCGGTCATTCCTCGTGCCTAAACCGTAGTCCCCGGCCTCATCACCATCTCTTCCTTCGCCTACCGTCGCATTCCAATCCCCCATCACTATCAAATGTTTCCCTGCAGGAACACACGCGATTATGTCCTCTAACTGATCGTATATCCTATCGACCTCTTCTTCCTTATGGTTGCTCGGTGGCATGTATACCTGAATAAAAACCAAGTTCGTCGGTTCTGCTTTTATCTCTACTAGTAGTATTCTATCCATTACCTGCTCTATGTTAACTACGCTTCTTCCTACCTCTTCATTTAATACTATGGCAACCCCTCGTTGGCTCTCCTCCCCGCCGCTGTATATTATTCTATACTTGCTACTCCAGTAATCCCCGCAATCCTTCCATCTCGCCTCGCATAGACCTAAAATATCTATATTTCCCCTTTCCATCTCTTGCTTAACATTCTCCAATTTCCCTGTCCTCATCATTGTCCTAACATTCCACGTTCCTATTCTAACTAATGTGGTCTTCTCCTGCGT
This sequence comes from Hetaerina americana, assembly GCF_022747635.1. NCBI lineage: Eukaryota > Metazoa > Arthropoda > Insecta > Odonata > Calopterygidae > Hetaerina > Hetaerina americana. The sequence goes on from NW_027286852.1 coordinate 4,232,189, forward strand.
CTTCTGTCCTGCTGCTGCTGGATTTCCCTTTCAAGGGTTTCGTGGGATGACGACCGCGGAAGCCTGGCCTTCCCCGCTGCCGGGCGCGACACACGGTCGATTGGGCCGAGCCCCGTAGTTGCCAGGACTCAAAATCTATTTAATGACCATCATATTTATCTTGGGAATGATAATTGAAGTGGTTTCCTGTTGCCTTCCTCAATAGTGTTTTTAACGTGACTCCATCACTTACTGGCCGCCCCACTGGGTTCAGACGCTATTGCAGCCGCCTCAATGAGGAACAGACGCGGCGTGGACTACCTTTCATCTGGCTCCTAACCTTCGACCTATCTGGCATGGGTGACCCTACCAGGAGCAATTATTTAATACTCCTGCCAGCACAGCTCTAGGGGTCATTGAAACGCACAAGCCCTTCCACCACGTCAAGGTTGTAGTCTGAGGAGGGCTAGGACAGTACTTGAAGAATTTAAATGTTTGTGCAAATTTGTTCAAGAAATTACTTATTTTAAATATCTGCATTACTTAAGGAACGCACCATGTACACCCAGGATTGGCTGGGCATATTCACAGCGCGTGAAGTTGCTCATTGAGTCATTCAGTCATTGCTGTACTGAAGCATATCACTCCAGATTTGAGCCGAATTCATAGCATAATGCTAAATCACATTCGAAATATCTACGTTGGTGGGTTTACTCCAAACAATTTAACGAAAGTGTTTCCCAGTAATTGTCGCATTAGGTAATTGATTTTCCCCATGAAGAAACTGGCAGAGGATAGGTCGCTCCTTGAAAACCATAGGTTCATCTCTCTTTTCTCCTGCTGATTGAGTTTTTATTTAATTTATCATATTTCAATATAGGAGTGAATAAATCGTTTAGAATGGTCCACTATAACTTTATGTAGTATAGTTAAACGTATCAAAGGCTTACGTAATAAAAGAGGCTATTTGGTTTAATCCATACCTGGTTAAATTTTACGAAATCTATGGAAAAGAAATTGATGTAGTGACTACAGTTATTTACTCGTATCGATATTACCCATCCTAACAGCCTTGGGGTACATAGTTGGGGTACATTCCCTTTGCCTTCCTCAATAATGTTTTTAATGTGACACCATTAAAACTCAAAAGTCACCCCGTTAGGACCCTCACTGAGGAGCAGACGCTGCGCGGACTGCTTTTATTCTGGCCTCTACCCTTCGACCTATCCGGCATGGGTCACCCTACCGGTGGGATGGGAGGAGCCTGTGGCGGAATATAGTTAAGAAGGAACAGTGAAATTATTACTCTATTATTGCGGAAGGATGAGGTTGAATTATTTTATTCGGTAGGTTATAAATTTTTTAGGCAGTGAAGACTTTCATTTTCAAGAGTCTACATCTACATCATACCCTGCAAACCGCCGCTGGGGCGTGTGGCAGGGGTGTTAGGTCATCAAGGAAAGACCATGAAACTACATGCAAAACCAACACATCCATGCAAACCTACACCCACAGTGGCGTATATATGTGTATTAATGCAAAACCTTTTCGTCACACGCATGCAAGTACATATACTATTAACTATGATACACATGTCCCTTGGAATGTAGTAAAAATGTATTCAATAACGTGGAAATTAGAATTGAAATGCAAGAAGGGGAAACTAATATCACATGGGCATGGGGCTTATAGCCTCCGCCCCCAATGACACAGGTAGGGAATGATGTGACACACCGCAGCAGGCAGGCAGCGGACGGCGTCCCCGCCGCCACAGAGTGGGACGATTAACGGAAGGAGAAACTTGGAAACAAGCAATGGCGACTGATATATTTTGGAGTGTGAATAATTTGCGAGACTTCGGTGCTGAAACATGCGGATCTGAATGTATTCACTAATTTTAACCTAGCATTTAATCGCTTCTCTTCTAATTATCCCCACCCCAACACCATAAGCATGTCAGTGACACTTTTCGTTTTATCGTAGGAGTTTTTCACGAAACGGGCTGGCCGGCGTTGAACCTTCTCAATTTCCCGAATGAGGACTTTTTCACTCGGATCCCATAAACTACATAGATATTCTAAATGAGGTATTACAAGAGCGTATTAACAGCGTTCCTTAACCTTGGAGTCACTTCTGCCGACAATGCGTCTAATAAATCCCAATTTATTAATTGCTTGCCCGCAGATTTTACGTATGTGTGGGTCCCCAAGTCAAGTCTTTAGTGAATGTAACCCCTAGGCATTTTACCGCATCAACTTCTTCTAGGTCTACTCCAGCTAATTTGTGAACCAATCCCGTTGATCTTTTAAAGATATTTACCACCGAACATACTTGTGATACCAGTCTTTAGCCAATGATTTAGTACTCCAGATGCCTATGTTTTAAGGCCCTCTGCTTTGTTAATTACTCCGGTTGTCCCAGCGAGTTTGATCTGAAATATACATAGCCAAGGATAGATTTAATTTAATTTTGATTTGACTTCAAAAACCACAGCGAAATGGAGCCTTTGAGTGGCCCGCGCTGTGACGAGCGCAAGGATGTCAAGTGCGCCTCCGAACCGTCTTCTGCGAACTGCGAGGAACCGGCCGCGTGCACTTTTGCAATTACCCGAAAATGGAGGAGAAACAAAGTCATTTAAATGAAGTCACTCGACAAGATTACTTATCAGGAAGTAAGGGAGAAGTACCGGGCACTTATGGTCTCCACTCTCCCATATTCTTCGCTTCTTTCACGTCCTTTCCAATCTCGTAGCGTAACGTGTTCACGCAGGCGGAGAATATAGAGACCGTAACTGATACACACGCGAACAGACAGACGGTGGAGCAAAGCGGAGCGTTGAGTTGCGTAGGAGAGCTTGGCTTCTGCAAACGCAAATCCCTACTCGCCTGGGGACGCAGACATCAAGCACGACGAGAATCATCTGGTCCCTCCGGAAAGGTGAAGTTCACGAAACCGGAGTCGATTGAAGAAGATTATGTCTTTAACTTTAAAAAACCATGGACACAGTGGTCAACCCGAAGGTCAGTTTGTGTGATGATGGTAGAGTTCACCAAGCACTAAGGCCGACGGCGTTGAACTGTTCATTGACATGCAACCGAAATAGATTTACACTGCATAATGAGGAGCTGAACATCATAAAGCGCGATTTCAAACCCTCTTTATTTGGTTGGTCCAGAAGAGACTCGTTTTAACTTGCGGACAGGAGAATTGTGAATGGCTTTCGAGCGTCGAGATTCGACGAAACTATTGGACAGCGAGCGCATGATGGAGTAACTGTTGTCATTTGTGTGGTTGTTGCCGGCTTTGAATATCGCAATAGATCTTCACTTATTTATTAGACAAGAAAAGCAAAGGGTCTGATTCACGGATGTGGAATGGGATCCGCCGAAAGTGGCGATTACACGTGAAGCGTGACGGAGTTAAGAAGAAATTTGAATGACACTAAGGTTTACAGAAAAGATGAATGTAGATTAGAAGTCGACAGAAGAGAGATAGGGTGACCATCGGGAGTATTAATACGTACCTGGGACAGGGACACGAACGTAATTGTTGTTTGACACAAACTAATCCGCTAATTACTTTCGCCTAATGAAGTTTTTGACTATATGGCAATGCCACTATTTTCCCTTGGGTTCGTAACAACGAAGTCGGATAATATAGCGGATGAAAGTTTTTTGTGGAATACATCGGCGAGGAGTCGCCCTAATCTGACGCATCTGAGGAGGTGGATGGCATCAGGTGCAGGCTGCTGAAGCTTATCTCCGTGTACCACTTCCGAGGAGGCTCGTTGGAAATCATTATCTGGAAACAAATATTTTCTATAGCGGGCGTTTATGTATTTAGACCTTAAAGAATGTCCAAGGTGAAAATTGACGAAAATAAGACGGATTTCAACTGACGCCACATAAGTATGAATAAATAAAATTGGGAAGAATTTGTAGGTTTAAAGTTTTATCATGACCTCAAAGAAAAATTAGGACGTTGTCCATTTGGAGACTGCCCCGAATAAAGATGCGCGTGAAAACCCAGCGTGCTATCGGAGGACAGTTAATACGAGAATGGGACGGAGTGTCTTAAGGCTGGGGCATTCCACGAATTTAAATAGCAAGCAAATCGTGTTGGGGATGAGTCAGAAATGGAGAGATAATGTCGACCCTCGGAAGCTCTATAAGTTCGAGTCCAACAGTTAATTGTTCAATTGATTACATCTGTGATGTGATCAAATATAAAAATAAAACATTTTTAAATGTCTTTATCTATGGGAAGATAAATGAACGAAGGAAAATGCATGCCTTTTGGACTGGCTAAAGAGAATTTTAGGTGATCGGGTAATGGTTAGAACAAGCATCCACGAAGCAAAAGATTTTGAAGCAGTTGTTTCAAAGCAGCTGTGAAAGGAAGTCAATGAAATTCGGTCACATGTGGCTTTCTTTTTACTGATTGAAACTCAAAGTTGTATTTAAACTGTCTCAAAATATGTACGGAATGGAAGGAATTTCAAGGTTCCTCGAAGAGTCATTGGATTCTACGTCAACATATCGTCCATGATGATTTTTATGAACCATAACCACTGCCCAGATTTCTCTTTTCCAGTCTTTTCGGATCAAGAAAAGTATTCTGTGTGTCATATAGACACATTCCAATCTCTGTCTGTAAAAACCGTAAAAAGGAACCGAACGTAATTAAAAAAATGTAAAATCAACAATTATCTTTGAGGGGAATTAACTGATAATATGTGCAATGAAAGAGTAGGGTAAAGAAACGTATTGTGGTTTGGAGAAAGATGTAACGAATGGACTGAAACTGACATGTATAAGGAACGTTTCAATGGCATTTAAAAAATACCCACTGCACAACCAAGAAGCCCTCTGCACTGATCCGGCTCAAGGAGTTACATTTGCGCATACGAAGAGTGATTCTAAAAAGTGGAAGGCATATTGTGTGTTTACCAACTAGTTTGCAATTACTGTCTGGAAGTACATATATGCTGGACAAATGGGGAGAAAAATCAGGGACAGGGCTGGAGAACTGGAAGCATATATTAGAAAGGATAACGCCGCCTCTCCCTTCGCGAAGCATCAGTGCGAAGGCAATAAAGGACAACTACTACCCTAAGATGTTGCAATTGCAGAGTGCTCATTGTTACGAGTGGATCAACGGAAAGTTTAATAAAGTTTCCCTCGCTAACATTGTGGCAATAACACCAATACATACATAACGAACGACAATTCGAACTTGCCGAAAATAAAATTTTATACAAAGTAAATAGTCACTAATTACTGTAATTACTATTGATGGTGTACTAATACCATCCGCTACACAACTTGCTGGCTACTTGTAGGGAAAGGTTTAGGTGAATAAGTACTTATATTGGACATTGTCGAACAATTCCATTTTACGAGGGTATCCATATTAAATGGGCTTCTGATTTTCCACAGACTTGCAAACTGATTTAATATCGACATCAAACAATCCTACGAAGTGAAACCTGAAAGTGTACAGTATGTTTACGAGGGTAGTTAGAAAGGTTTTCGGAATCACCACCAGATGCCAGCGCTGGTGGAACGCGTTTCCTGCGTAGTAATAGGTAATCCTTTATAAGTAAACACGTAACACGTTAGTGTTCTGGGAAGAGATCTGTGGTGAAGACGCCTCCCTGTTGTTCCCGTTTAGTGATTTGTGAAGATGGATAAAATTGAGATTCGAGCAGTGATTAAACACTTCATGAAGAAATGGATGAAAGAAAAGGAAATTCATGCCGACTTTCAGAGCACTCCGACAGGGGACTCCGCTCCCTCACATTCAACTGTTCCCAAGCGGACAAACGAGTTTAAGTTTGGTCGGGACAGCTTAGATGATGACCCGAGTAGTGGTCGACCAAAATCTCCCAGAAATATTTGCAAAAGTACATGAAATGGTCATGGAGGATCGCCGACACAAGCGTTGTTGCCATGGCAAAAAAGTGAACTAAGATACGATTAGTTGCCACACCCGCCTTATTCGCCAGATTTGGCTCCATCAGATTTTCATTTCTTCCCCAACCTCAAAATGTTCCCTGCCGAATGGAGATTCGTTTCAAATAAAGAATCAGCAGCCAAAGTACACGGATATTTTGCAGGCCTAAAGGAATCTAAATTTCGAAGGGGGATCAAGAAATTGGACCATTCATGGACCGAGGTGCAGGGAGACTAAATCGAAAAATGAAAAAGTTTCACTGAGGTAAGTCGTTTATTTATACTCCATTTTCAGAATTTTTCAAATTAACCTCGTAAAACGTCTAACTCAGAGAACTCTTATTGATAATGATGCTTTGCTGACCTTCCAATATGCCCTCCTCAGCATCGACGACGTCTGAGGCACAGAATGGTTGGCACGGGTGCGAATTCCACCATACCCGTCTCTATATCTATTCCCCCTCTCCGCATTCCTTAAATGCCTATCCCACCTGCGGGTAGGGGTTAGAGAATATTTCCGCAGTATCCCTGCTTGTCGTAAGGGACGAGTAAAAGGGCGGGGAGAAAACCCCGAAAGCAAACCCCAAGCCAGCAAGGGATGCGTCTGGACAGTGCTGTGGATCCACTGTCTGTGTGCGGCCATGCCATCTGGACTGCGATCCGCCCAGGTGTTTGCCGTGCCTGGTGACTCGTAAGGGAGAGAAGGGAATCCTGGAGGGTGACCTGTCTGATTCCCAGCAGGGTTTCGTATGCCCCGGGGAGCGATACCCCTCTTCGGCCCCAGATTTCGTGTAAACGGGAGGCCGGTAGCTAGCCACTCTCGGTCAATCGGCTTCAGTCGCGTTTTCGCTCCGGTGGCGAGTGCTAAGGTTGTGGGGGGCCTGCGTAAGGAGGTCGGAGATGTAAGGGTTTTGGTGGGCCCTTGCATCGAAGATCCACCCCGAAACAGACAACCACTCCTGAATCGCTATATCCGAGTTAGCCCTAGCGACCGCTCCGGTTCAGCGGAGCGGCGTCTCGAATGTGTGGCTCCGTGGCGGGTGGGGAGGCTAAGGAATGAAAAAATTATTATTATGGAGGAAAAAACTTTTCCACCACCTAAGAGATCCCGTCCGGACACGGGCGGGGGAGGTAATTGCTATGCCGCATGTAAGCGGTAACTGATTATGTCCATTGCTAAGGAAGGTGAGACTCGGAAAAAGGTGTCTTTTTTCCTTGTGCGGAGAGTGATGTCTCAGATCATGCCTGGTGACCCCAAGAGCGTGAATAAACTGAGGGATGGTGCACTGCTCATTGACACCCTTAATGACAAAGCAAAATATTATTGGCGACGGGAATGCTCCATGACATTCCGATAAAGATGGAGGTGCACCGCAATCTAAACTCTTGTCGGGGAGTAATTAGCCATTATGGCCTCCTATGCGTGGAAGTCGACGAAATCAAGAGAGAAATGTTTTCTCAGGGAGTGATTGATTGTCGTCGACTAACCACGAGGCGCAAAGCAGAAAGCATAAATAGCACCTCCGTGGTATTGACTTATGGGTCCATTAACTCGCACAGGTATGGGAAAAAGTGAAGAAAATCTCCGGACCAAGGGCTCATTTGTCATCTCACCATTGCATAGGGCTGGCCGGGAGGTAAAAATATTTGACGCCACCGGGATTCGAACCCGGGCCCTCTAGGCGGTGGATATGTTCCTTGATTAAAACTTAAACTGGCGGCAGCATATCCGCGTATTACGCGAGAGGTGTCGTAAAACCCTTTATGTTTTAACTTTTTTAACTCCAGATGGGGAGCAGATCGCACTACCATGCCTTTATTGTATCGAGGCTTGGTCCGTCCGTTATTGGACTACGGTCCCATAATATACTCGTAAGGACGAGAGTCTTATTTGAGACCCCTGACGTGTGTCCACAATATCGGCATTCGGTTGGCCACTGGGGCATTTAGAACCAGTCCAGTCCTAAGCCTACTTGCTGACGCAGGGGAGCCTCCGTTGGCAACCCGCAGGACCGCTTTGACGGGCTATTATGCCTGTAAAGTTGTATCCGTGATGAACCAACCATTTTTTAGCATTCTTCAGCAGCTTTAGAAGTCAGATTCCGCCTGTACGGTGGTATCCCGCCACCATGGAGTCTTGAGGGAAAAACTGAACGTGCTTTGCAGTATATTCACTGCCCAAGCTATCAGGATGGCCCTAAAAGAAATGAAAGAAAATAACGCCCTTTCCTTATCTGTTCTCACTCTTTGAGCGCTTAAAAATCCATATCGGTGTTCTCACCAATGCATAGTTCAGGAGATCCGTTATACCCTCTTATCCCTTCAGAGAAAGGGGAACAGGGTATCCTTTAAATGGACTCCTGGTCACGTGGGAAATACCTGGCAATGAAAAAGCCGACAAAGCAGCGAAGGAAGCCCTGGGCAAACTCGAGACCGATTCCACGTTGGTACCCGTGGAGGATCTAAAGGCCGCCTTGCGGAATTTGGTCCTAAACCAGTGGAAGGAAGCTTGGCGGTCCTTAATTAATAATAAACTTAGGGCCATAAAATCGGTCGTTTCAGCATGGCCCTCTTCCATCCGGAAAAATCTGAGGGAAGAAGTCACGATCACGAGATAGGATGGCGAGCACTCTGCCCTCACACACTCATACCTCTTCACGGAGGGAAAAGTACAACTTCGCTGCAATGATTGTGACCTACCCCTGACGGTGACACATATCCTGACACAGTGCAATAAATATCAAAGGGCCAGGCAAGTATTTAAATTAGAGGAGATGTAAGTAATATTTTAGGGGATGACCTAGACTCTTTAAATACAGTTGTAACATTATTAAGGGAAGCTGGCCTATTGAGGCAACTTTAGTGGCGGTTTCTTAATTTTTTAATAATTTTGTTTTGAAATATTTATATATTTATTGAAATATGTTTGAGGTTTTAAACGTTTTCACAGTGATGCAAGATGACCAGAGCTGTCAATGTACCCTTAAAACCACAACTTCAGCAAAAAGAAATAATATATTACTCGTATGGCTTTTCTTACCGGTGGAATTTTCCAGGTGCATCTTATTTGGTATTTTATATATTTTACACGAGTGTTCAGAAACTTTTTAAGGTATTTGGAATATCAGGATAAATAGTTCTATTTATTGTCTATAGAACCATTTAATTAAAGATTAAAATTTTTATTATGATACAAAAAACATGAATTAATCATTTCTATTTCCTTTCCTTTGTAAAAATTGTAGTTTTTTATCTTCTAATTTTTAGACAGAATTTTCAGAAAATTATGGTCTTTATAATTGAATTGAGGTAAACTTGTCGGTTGCCTCTTGTAAAAGAGCAAGAAAATATTTGACAGTGTCATGAAAATCACAAGTATAACATTTGTAAAGTTTTCGCCCTATAAATGTTACCAGCTCTTTCACCGTGTATTTCAGTCCCAGGGTAAGGCCGAATGTAGTCAGCACACATGGAGAAGCAATTATTCACTTAAGATTATCTTCACCTGTGCCGGATCTTCTTTGCAGCTCTTCATTTAATTTCCTGGACTGTTGTCGCTGGGTCTTTCTATTTTTCAGGACGCCCAGTGGAACACAACCTTGGTGTACGTATTTTGTTTGAAATCGTCGTTCAACCTGGAAACCGTCACTGCGGTGAAATCAATTCAGTCTACCTTTGAGAGCAAGTTTTTTTACCCTAATGGAATCCTCCGCTTGATTTATGGATTTATGAAGGTTAAAGATAATATTATTTGCCCTTCGATGCCTGTTATCTAAATCCCGCAAGAATCATTCGACATTATCTAGATTTGATCCATCATTTTCGAGTGCAGTTAGCCCGTCTTTTACTACTATAATTTTAGATTTAAATTGTTATATTGTTTTCTTAGAAGGTGGAAAGACTTAATCATTAAGGCTTTAATGCCCGATATAGTATCGTCCTGAGGTATTTAAGTCTGGTTTTGGCGATGATAATTTAGAGGAAACGACCTTATCACATAAAAATTGGCGTTTGGAAGCGCCGCAAAGCCATGCATTCCGTCGAATAATTTCCTAAATGCACCACTACGACCCCATTTATATTTCTTGTTAAGGCACATGTGGCGACGGGAACGTATTATATAAATCTTATCGATGTCAAGTTTTTATCGTACCGAGCATACGAGACGACTTCAAACTCGAGACAAAAGAGGTTAAAAATATCATTTCTATTGTATCCGCTACCCGTCCTATTACTTTAAATTTACCAATAAATAATTGCGTTGATGTAATTATTGATCATGCAAACAATGCCAGCACCACAGGTGTTTCCACTCCAACATTTACGGACATATGTATCACAAGTACACAGTATAGGTGTCAATCAAAAATTTTTTTTCTCCAATTATCGTTCTAATACGTATGACCGTAGTTGTCGATGTAATTAACGAAAAAATCAATTGCATATGTTATGACAGTGACGTTACTTCGAACACGAATAAAGCATCATAACATCGTTATAAATAAATAAATAAATAAATAAATAAATATATATATATATATATATATATATATATATATATATATATATATATATATATATATATATTTATATATATATTTTCCCACCTCGGACTACAACCTTGACGTGGTGGAAGGGCTTGGGCGTTCCGATGACCCCTAGAGCTGTGCTGGCGGGAGTAATAATAATTGCTCCTGGTAGGGTTACCCATGCCAGATAGGTCGAAGGTTAGGAGCCAGACGAAAGGAAGTACACGCAGCGTCTGTTCCTCAGTGAGGCGGCTGTAATGGCGTCTGACCCCAGGGGGCGGCCAATAAGTGATGGTGTCACGCTAAAAACACTATTGAGGAAGCAACGGGAAACCACCTCAATTATCATTCCCAAGATTAACATGATGGACTATACAGAGATTTTGAGTCCTGGCAACTACGGGGCCCGGCCCAATCGGTCGTGTGACGTGCCCGGCAGCGGGGGAGGCAAGGCCTCCGCGGTCGTCATCCCACGAAACCCTTGCAAGGGAAAACCAGCAGCAGCAGGACAGAAGACGCAGGAGAAGACCACATTAGTTAGAATAGGAACGTGGATTGTTAGGACAATGATGAGGACAGGGAAATTGGAGAATGTTAAGCGAGAGATGGAAAGGGGAAATATAGATATTTTAGGTCTATGCGAGGTGAGATGGGAATATAGCGGGGATTACTGGAGTGATCGGTATAGAATAATATACAGCGGCGGGGACGAGAGCCAACGAGGGGTTGCCATAGTATTAAATGAAGAGGTAGGAAGAAGCGTAGTCAACATAGAGTAGGTAACGGATAGAATACTACTACTGGAGATAAAAGCACAACCGACGAACTTGGTTATTATTCAGGTATACCTGCCACCGAGGAACCATAAGGAAGAAGAGGTCGATAGGATATACGATCAGTTAGAGGACATAATCGCGTGTGTTCCTGCAGGGAAACATTTGATAGTGATGGGGAATTGGAATGTGACGGTAGGCGAAGGAAGAGATGAGGTCGGGGACTACGGTTTAGGCACGAGGAATGACCGCGGAGAGAAAGCAGTTGAGTTCTGCAGGAGACAGGGGTTAGTCATCAACAACACTTGGTTTAGACACCACAAAAGACGCAGATATACATGGAAAATGCCAGGTGACTCAGAAAGGTATCAGCTAGATTATCTCCTGGTTAGACACAGGTTTAGGAACAGTGTGATAAATTCGCACAGCTTCCCGGGAGCGGATGCGGACTCTGACCACAATTTAGTTGTTATGAAATGTACCGTCCGTTTCAAAAAGATAAGGCAGGGGTGGCGATTTAGAAAATGGAATGTAGAAGCATTAAATGGTTTGAAAAGGAAGGAATACAAACAGGCGGTAGAGAAAATCATGGAGAATGGTAAAGAGCTAAGTACTATCGAAGAAAAATGGGAAATGATCAAGGAAGGGTTGTCTAAAACCGCAAAAGACACTATTGGAACCGTTAACGCTAAAAGGACTAGGAAGCCATGGATCACAGATGAGATGATTACAAAGATGGATGAGCGGCAAAAATGGAAGAATGTAAATACAGAATTAGGCAAAATGAAGAACTAAGAATTAAACAATAAATTGAGGCGGGTAACAAATAAAGCAAAGGAAGCATGGTGGAAGACGCAGTGCGAGGATATGGAAAGTCTGCAGAGGAAGGGAGAAATCGGTGCGCTGTACAGCAAAGTTAAATCTTTATCGGGAAGTAAGAAAGGGAGATCTATGCTAACAGTTAGAGATAAGGCGGGTAAGGTAATAGTTGACACAGGAAAGATGGAAGGAATATATAGAAGAACACTATAGTAAAGAGCTTAGACCAACAAAGTTAGACATTGAAAAGGAAAATGACGTAGAGGAAGGTAGCTTAGGTCCAGGCATACTAGACAATGAGATAGAAAGGGCATTTAGGGAGATGTAACTAAATAAGGCCGTGGGGGTGGATAACATTCCTGTGGAACTTTCAAAATGCTTAGGGAAATGTGGGAGGAAGAGGCTATATGGGCTGATCCGCAGTATTAATGAGGATGGAATCTGGCCGGAAGACTTTGTGAGATCAGTTTTAGTTCCTATTCCGAAAAAGGTAAAGGCTACGTCATGTGAGGACTACAGGGCAATTAGTTTGATATCCCACGCAGCTAAAGTTGTTCTCAGGATCATAAACAAAAGGATAGAGCGTAAGGCAAATGATTACTTAGGGGATGATCAGTTTGGGTTTAGAAAGGGGAGAGGTACGCGTGATGCCATTACAGTAGTGAGATTATTAATCGAGAAGAATATAGAATACAACCAGGAGGTATTTGACTGTTTCGTAGATTTCGAAAACGTGTTTGATAGAGTGCATTGGGAAAAACTAATGAGTATATTGCAGAAAATAGGAATAGATTGGAGGGAAAGGAGGCTAATCCGCAACCTGTACATGTCTCAGACTGCTCAGGTGCGAATGGGGAACGGGGAGTCCGGTTGGGCAGTGTTAGGAAGAGGTGTAAGGCAGGGTTGCCCATTATCACCGTTGCTGTTCAACCTTTATGTAGAGGAAATGATTAAAGAGGCATGGGAAGAACTGGAGGTAGGAATGAAAGTGGGCGGGGAATTCGTAAAATCAGTTAGGTTTGCTGATAACCAAGCTTTGGTTTGTCAGTCAGCCAAGGGGTTGCAAGCATTACTGACTGAATTGGAAATTCACTGCGACAGGTATGGGATGAGAATCAATCGCGGAAAATTGGCCATTGAAGCAGGAGGGTTAGACGTAGACTGGAGGCTTTTGAAATGTGGGTGTGGAGAAGAATGTAGATGGTGAAATGGACAGAGAAGGAAACAAATGAGGAAGTACTTGGTATGGTGGGCGAAGAAAGAGGTTTGTTGGGAGAAATCCTATGGAGGCAGGAAAAGTGGATGAAGGGGGTATTTACCGGCAGTGGGATGTTGAAGACTGTGATAGAGGGGAGAATGTTGGGCAATTGAGGAATGGGAAGGAACAGGATAGGGATGTTGTACGGGATGAAGGGAGGAAGAAGGTACTCAGAGATGAAGAGGGACCTGATGTAGAGTAGGATGTTGTGTTTTGCTAGGAGTCACAAAATATTTATTTAGGAGCTGTGTCCATCAAAAAACCTACCTTAACAGGTAGATTACCTAATAATAAATATATATATATATATATATATATACATACATACATACATATATATATATATATATATATATATATATATATATACATACATACATACATATATATATATATATATATATATATATATATATATGTATGTTATGTGTATATATTTTAGTGCATTTTTTATAGCATAACAGAGGTTACTTTTTGGGCAGGTTTCGTACTTATCAGCCTTTGGGCAGTTCATTTCCCGTAACGTTTCTTCATGATTTTGCCTACAAATATACTGTGGACATAATATTATTATTCCCTTGATATCACGGTTAAACACTTGTAATACTTTAATGTCAAACGTGCTATCTTCTAGGTTCCATTAAAGGATACACAATAGGAGTAATGTTCATCCAATTATAGTTAATCGATATGAAATACTTTAACTACAATTGAATGAACATTAGTCCTATTGTGGATCCTTTAGTACTACGATTCATGCAATTGAATGCCTACCACGTGAAATTTACTCGAAGGGTACAAAATGAATTCAACTGTCCAATATTGTTGCAAATGATTACAACTGAAAATATTTTACGTCGCTCACTTTTTGAAATACAAAATTAATGTTTTAGAAATTGGGATTATTTTTTAGCCAAAGTCAAAGCATTTTAACTGATGTACGTACTTCAGTTAGCAACAAAATTTTAAAAACTACGCTTAAAAGCAAACCTTTATCCGAAATGCCGTGGACTCGCTGGTGGAATGACATCGTTTCCATTATTAGTGAGTCCTTTCGTCTTGCCTCGTATTTCCTTATCATTTTCAATGCATTTCACACAGCCAACCACCCAAAGCCGATCGCTCGAGGATCATGGCGCGTAGAGTCGCGTCGCTGGGCCTATGCATAATTCCTCCTTTGATCTCGCACAATTACCAGAAGCTTGCCTCTACCCCTTATATCTCTTTGGGTAGGTCCCTTAGTCTGACTCCATATTTCCCATTACAAAGCCATTTGACACAGTTTGGAAAATGTAGAAAAAACCATAAAAGTCAAAAATCAAAATATTTAATCTTAACCAAAAAGCTTTTATTATCTTTTATTCCTTCAAACGAAATTTAAAAGTCGTGCCACGAATACTAGCGACGTGTATTCTCGCATTCTCTTTGGCAAAACATTTTCAAATTGGTTCTTTATCCAACGATAGTTTTCAATAACTCATAAATACAATTTAAAATTAAGTTTTAAGTCGAAATAACCTGTGCTGAAATTATTGATTAATTCACAGATACACACTGAAATCAGCATGTAAAATCGCCATATGGCCTGGTGTTCCGCATTCACTCCAGCGCTCCAGCCAGAACACCCTGTGCCCCTGGAATCCCCTGCCGCCGCCCACGTCCCCTCTCAGCGGAAAGACCAGCACTGCAGCATACTATTGCATCTGGGCATCACATTTTGAAAAAGCAATTTGGCTGGTAAGCTTTGACGGCAATAATTACTAGGCCCAGCGATTCGAATACAAATTCGTTCGAAATTTAACCGTCTCAAATAAATTGTATTGATAATTCAATTTATTGACATCATCAAAATTTTATTATCTGTTTTCATTCGCTGAATTTTGAATCCGCGGATTGTATTAATTAATGTAATTCTTGTGGCCTCCGAAAGGCCATTATTTGCATCTGTTTCCGATATCACAGGTGGGATAGAGAAAAGTGCCCTCGGATTTTCCTTCATTCTTCTGCTCATCCCTTCGGTCGTCCGTCGCAACTTCGGCGCTCCTGAAACACGGCGCGAGAGCTCTTTAACCTCTCGTTGATTTCCATGGATGGAAGCCCTGTTCCTTTCCGTTTTACGAATTTGCGTTCACGATCCGTTTTTTAAACCTGCATATTATCCCTCGTTATGCAGCGGTGACATGTTAACCATATTACTGTGTGGTCAAATTATTTCCTTATCATGACTTAATTTATGAAAACATTTAGAAAATGCAGTTCTCTTCCGATAGTATCGGAAAATAATATCAGCATACGTAGAGGTATCATTTTTAAGTAATTACTTACTAAAAATAGTCGAAATATCTGGGTATACGTTTTCCTGCATGCTAACTGATCCTTATGTATATAATGTTGTAACTTACAGCAATTAATGCAGATTCATTTTATTTTAGGAAGCCTAAGATTCAGGTAAATCGCAGTATAAAGAAGATAAAGGCTCGAGGTGTGAATAAATTGCTTCATTTGAAATGTTAGAGTGCCCGGCAAATCCACAATGAAATGATGGCTGTTTATGAATATGACAGCCCGTTGTTATATCACTAGAGTTGTGAGGTGCAGACGGAATCTTCCAACTGGCCACCGCATATCCTTAAACAACGATGATCCAAGAAATGGAAGACCCTCATTCACGGACGATGCTGCCGCAGTGAAGAAAGTGAAGAGGACTTAATCCTACGTAGTATTAGACCGAAGAGCAATCATCCAAATGACCGTGGATGAGGCTGATCTGAGCTAAGGCATTGAATGGGAAATTATTCACGAAGAACTGCACATGTCAAAGGTGTCAGCGCACTGAATTTCACGACTGCGAATTCCTTTTCGGAGGCAAACACGGCGCGACCTGTCGATTGGGATGCTAAATCTGTTGGAGATAGAAGAAGGGGAGTTTGTTTGTCGCCTGGTAACAATGGATGAATCTTGAATCTACCAATATGATCCAGTGACTAAATATACGAGCGAGGATTGGAACCACAACGACTGACGTCCCCCAAGAAGGCTTAAGTGGGGGGAAGGTCATTCCGTCAGTTTCTTGGACTGTCCCGGAGTCATCAGGCTACCTGGAGAAGGGTCACTGGTGCCTGTGACTGCTCACTACTGAGCATATTACTTGGTGCTCTGAAAAAGAAACGGCGCGGTGTGATCACCAAAGGCACCCGTCCTCTCACCGACAATCCACCCGCTCACTCATCTCGAGGTGCCGTTGAGGAGGCGATGTTCTTTTGGAGTGTTTCCACATCCGCCCTATACATAAATCACGGCATTCAAGGGGTGAAACGACTCAATCTGCTAATTCATACAATGACTGCCTTCGAGAGGCCAAGAAACGAGGAGAGAAATGTATTACTCTGGATGGTGACCATGCAGTAAAGTCTTAAGAAGAGCAAATAAATATTAAGTATCTATCCCGATTATTTTTAGTAATCATGTTCAATCAAAAGTGTACGATAGCCCCTCGTATGCGAGACATCGTTGAGGCCAATGGTATGGTTCGGTAGATTTCGCTAGATATCACAGAAAAACTACCGATATATGGTTACATTATGGTTATCCTCGAAGGCGGAAGCCGTTGAAAAGAGTGGAGATTTTACGTGCGCTCTCTGATTATCAATATTATGATGAGCAGAGGAGGGAGTCTTAAACGGTCTCCAGTAGTTCCGGGGAAAATTATGACATGCCTCCTGCACAGTTCTGTGTTTCAAATCCCTTATCTTTTTCATCATCGGCAATAGTAAACCACTTTTTTTTACCCAGCACACATTCGGATGTTTATAAAAACATTGCTTTTCAAATATACTTCTGGGACGAGCGGTCGGTCGGTGTGTCGTCCAATTAAGCCGGGCGGGATGCGGAGGATGATCAAATCTCGATGGGCCGTCAGCTGCTTATCAACGCGTGAGAACCCGCCGTGCTCCTGTTTCCAATGCTTATCTATGTGTCTTATTTTAAATTGAATGAAGAGCATTCGCTTTTTTGTAAATAGTTACACATAATCGATCGGAGATTTCCATTGCCGCCGGAGTGGCTGGTTGGGTCGTGAGTTCGGCGGCGACACTCATTTCCACCGCCGCCGTGGGAGCAGTCGGTCGCTCGCTCGCTTGCCTTCTCGCGCCCTCCGTACCTTCCCCGCGGCCGGCCGGCGATGCGGAAGCCCATCGCACGGGCGTCTCTCTCGATGGCCATCGCCAGGTTGAAGAAGAGGGATCCATCAACCCTCAAGGATGCAGGTGAGTCGCCCGTCCGCTGGACCCACGGCGGTTACCTTTCCGTCTGGCTCTCACGAAAGAAGCGTCGGATATGGGTCGGTGGCCTGGATACATACTCGCTTTCCACGTGAAGGCCTCTGGTTCAAACTCCGGAAGAGCTGAACATTTCCCTGTGGTATTTTAATTCCTACTTGGGACTTGACGTGACGCAAATACATGGTTTGTATAAAAAATATCGGGAAATTTTTCGGAAAATAGATTAATTTCAGATATTGCTATCATGCCTCAAAATTCATCAAAATACATCCCTTTAGCGTCGACAAACTTTTGCTAGCGGCTTTTCCACGAATCGAAGGCTCTTTGGTAGGTGGATTCCGGAAGGTCCTTAAGGGTACGCATGTAAGCTTCTGACTGCACTTAAGGTTCCATGATGGTGTCCTTTTAGGGAGGATTTCACTTTTTGGAATAGGAAACAGTCTATTGGTGCCAAGTCCGGATTTGAAGGGGGTTCGGGAATAGTCGCGATGCCATTGCAGAAGGTCTTCACAAGCGGACACTCACTCTTTGTTATTATTATATAAATCTCATTGTAACTAGGCGATTGTCTTGGTGGCAACGGTCTAGTCTGATCAACGGTTAATCTTGCGATGCACATACGTACATTCATACACAAGAAGAACAGATACGAGACAAAATGCTCTTGTATACAATGACACTCACAGATTACCAACCGCACCTTTACCATCTTACATACGCTAGGTTCACACCATTGATAAATACCACGCACCGTCCATCGTCGTATTCCATCCATAATCACGCACTCTTCAATTTCATATACCTTTGGAAATCACGACCCGTTAACATATCACTCACTTTTGCAATTCACAAATTCTAACGCCGTCCACATCACATGCAGAACAATATTTTAATAAGTACTATAGTATATATAATCACGGATCAATGTAGTTTATCACCCAGTGGCTGCTGTACACTTATTCTTAAAACTCCTAAAATTGGATGGAAAGGCCCCAAACAAACCTCCAGGCAGCTGGTTCCAATCAATAATAGTTCTATTTAAAAAAGAGTAGCTTTTCAATTTTTTTGCGTTCTTATTTTTATTTTGAAACTGTGGTCGTTTTTTCCCTTAAAGCTTGGTTTTTCTCTCTCTTTCCATAAAGCTTCCCACGCCTCTTCATTTTTAACAATTCTATACATTCCGCCTAACCTACCCCTTTTCCTTCTATTTTTCAAATTCTCCCATTTCAGTGCATCCAAAATTTCCGCTACACCCTATGTTCTTTTGTACCTTCCAAGTACATATCTTGCTGCCTTTCCTTGAACTTTTTCTATCTTTTTAATATGTCCCACCTCATATGGATCCCGATCCATGAGGATTCTAGGATAGGGATAGCCAGTACCTTATATGCTTTTTCTTTTGTGACTACACTACTTTCTTTTCAATTCTCATTACCCAATGCAATACTTTAAATGCCTTCCGTGTCACATTATCTACTTCGACTCCCCACCCAAGATTCCTAGTTAAGTAAGCGCCTAAATACTTGCAATGACTGCTACATGACATTCTTTCTCCAAATAGGTTACGTATATATATCCTTTTGGGAATTCTTTTTATTTGAAAAAATTATATCCTTACTATTGCATACATTAATGCTTAATTTTACTCGATTCTTCTCTTGGTCGTCCGTCAAGACCTTCGGGACAAGTAGAGTTTTAGTAACGGGTTACTAAGCGCGAAGGCGACCTGAAACTGCTTCGAGGGTGCGTTTATAATCGCGCTCTTTGATTCGCTCCCTATCATTTTCCCCGAGAGTTCACTCTCTGGGCCCACGTAAACTCTGAAGAACTATTCCTTCCCGAGATATTCCGAGTTTTGAAGTCTTCCTCATCAAATCCGATGTCCCCTCAATCTCACTTTGTCCCTTCATGACCCAATTATGATAGCGTTTCTTTTAATTCTTCGACGACAGAAATGTTTCCGGTGAAAATTTGGCGAACTCGAATTCAAAGAAGGGATGATCTAGTAGCTCTTCTACGTTTGCAATAAAATATCTCAAAAATTATTTCTCTTCGTTGAACAAAGTCTCACATAATTTTGCATACACTTCATAACTTTTCTCACTTTAATTTTAATATGTACTATCTCAACCGGTTTTAATGCCTCCTCGTCATTATCAGGTCTAAGAACGTGCGGAAGTGGCGAATATCTTGTTTATGCATTGAAAGGGATGAGGGGCTGGTTGGGTGAAGGAGACACGAGGGAAAAAAGGGGGGGGAGCATTATAGTATAATACAATTCAGGCAGGAGAGGGGGTCGCAGATATATAATTGCGTGGACAGCACCGAAGTCAGGTGGGACCAAGGCAGGGTCTTTCGAAAGGCGGGTAATACTGTCGCCAGGCCGAGGGACAGGTGCCGACGAAGCGTCGACGATGAATCTTCGGTGCTACTTCACTTCGAATTACACAAATTGGACGATGTAAACCATTCAAAAGTTTACTTCTAGGTAATCTACCGGTTAAGGTAGGTTTTTGGATGGACATAATTACTAATTAAATAATTTATGACCCCTAGCAAAACACAACATCCTACCACGTCGTTTTCAGTCAAAAAAGAAGGCAATGCTGACGGTTTTCATGGATTACAACGGTGTAGTGCATCATGAATTTTTGCCAGAAGGCCAGACAGTAAACAAAGAGTATTATTTGGGCGTCATGAGACGTTTGCGTGAAGCAATTCGCCGAAAGAGACCAGAAATGTGGGCAGAAAACTCGTGGATTTTGCACCATGATAACGCACCGTCGCACAGTGCTATCATTATTCGTAATTTTTTGACGAAAAATGCAACAAATACCATCCAACAGCCACCGAATTCACCTGATTTGGCTCCCTGTGACTTCTTTCTGTTCAATCGAGTTAAAAAACCATTACGGGGAACGCGTTTTAGCAGCCGAGAGGAAGTAATGGAAAAATCGCAGGAAGCACTGATGGACATACCGAAAACCGAATATAAAAAATGTTTCGAGGATTGGATCAAGCGCTGGCATAAGTGTGTTGCAGTCGATGGGGATTACTTTGAAGGGGACAATATAGATTTAGATGAATAAACTTGTATTTTTAATTTTCTGAATAAATTCCGGGAAATTTTTGATCAAGGTAGTATTTCCGACTCATTTAATAGAATATCCTGGTTAAAGCTATATGGCCGCAGGCATTTACATATTCTTTCACTTTTCTACGGAATACTTTCAAACCACACACCTAAATATTTATACAAAAATTTCCTCTTCATCAGCTCAATCCACAACAGAAATACTAGGGGTAATAATAAACTTCTTGTCCCACACCATCGCACGGAAATCTATCACAAATCTTTTCATGTTACAGCATGCCGTCTGTTGAACTCCCTCCCAGATGGCATAAAAAACTAGTCATCAACAACAACATTTAGAAGAGCACTTCACAAGTTCATTTTCCTCAGTACTTAACCAGTATACACTCCGTCATTCCACTCAGCTGTTATACAGATCACTGTCTACTTTTTTCCCTGCTTTTTTGTTTTCTCATCTCAAGCGGTAGGAGTTTGCATCATTATTTTTAGAAATATCACGCTTCTCATTACTCCGCATGTCGTATTTAATTTCTCCAATTCAATTTCAGTAACTTAATAATATGTATACTATGTAAAAATGATTGTTACAATGTACATGTATCTTTCCTCTAATTAATAGGGTTTTCGCAGGTTTTTCACACCCCCCTTCTCTTCGTGGGTGTTTTTCCTGCATGGGTTTTTACTAGTTGAGCAATGCCACGCTCTCCCTAGCTTTTCCCACAAACCTCATTCTTTGCTTAGACTTTCCTCATTTTATTGTACTCTATTTTCACTGTCATTTAATTTGAGTCTATGTAGGTGTATTCTTAATTTATATATGTATATTCATGGGTGTATATGTGCGTAATTATGTATGTATTTATGTATGTATATGTGTAGTATGTGTATGCATATAGGTATGTGTGTGTGTATATATATATATATATATATATATATATATATATATATATATATATATATATATATATATATATATATGTGTATGTGTGTGTGTGTATATATATGTGTATATATATATATATATATATATATATATATGTATATATATATGTATATCCCTCCCCGGACTACAACCTTGACGTGGTGGAAGGGCTTGTGCGTTCCGATGACCCCTAGAGCTGTACTGGCGGGAGTAATAAAAATTGCTCCTGGTAGGGTCACCCATGCCAGATAGGTCGAAGGTTAGGAGCCAGACGAAAGGTAGTCCACGCAGCGTCTGTTCCTCAGTGAGGCGGCTGCAATGGCGTCTGACCCCAGTGGGGCGGCCAGTAAGTGATGGTGTCACGTTAAAAACACTATTGAGGAAGGCAACGGGAAACCACCTCAATTATCATTCCCAAGAACAATGTGATGGACAATAGAGATATTTTGAGTCCTGGCAACCACGGGGCTCGGCCCAATCGGCCGTGTGTCGTGCCCGGCAGCGGGGGAGGCAAGGCTTCCGCGGTCGTCATCCCACGAAACCCTTGCAAGGGAAAACCAGCAGCAGCAGGACAGAAGACGCAGGAGAAGAAGACCAAATTAGTTAGAATAGGAACGTGGAATGTTAGGACAATGATGAGGACGGGGAAATTGGAGAATGTTAAGCGAGAGATGGAAAGGGGAAATATAGATATTTTAGGTCTATGCGAGGTGAGATGGAAAGATAGCGGGGATTACTGGAGTGATAAGTATAGAATAATATACAGCGGTGGGGACGAGAGCCAACGAGGGGTCGCCATAGTATTAAATGAAGAGGTAGGAAAAAGCGTAGTCAACATAGAGCATGTAACGGATAGAATACTACTAGTGGAGATAAAAGCAGAATCGACGAACTTAGTTATTATCCAGGTATACATGCCACCGAGCAACCATAAGGAAGAAGAGGTCGATAGGATATACGATCAGTTAGAGGACATGATTGCATGTGTTCCTGCAGGGAAACATTTGATAGTGATGGGGGATTGGAATGCGACAGTAGGCGAAGGAAGAGATGGTGATGAGGTGGGGGACTACGGTTTAGGCACGAGGAATGACCGCGGGGAGAAAGCAGTTGAGTTCTGCAGGAGACAGGGGTTAGTTATCACCAACACTTGGTTCAGACACCACAAAAGACGCAGGTATACATGGAAAATGCCAGGTGACTCGGGAAGATATCAGCTAGATTATATCCTGGTTAGACACAGGTTTAGGAACAGTGTGATAAATTCCCACAGCTTCCCGGGAGCGGATGCGGACTCAGACCACAATTTAGTTGTTATGAAATGTAGCGTACGTTTTAAAAAGATAAGGCAGGGGCGGCGAGTTAGAAAATGGAATGTAGAAGCATTAAATGGGTTGAAAAGAAAGGAATACAAACAGGCGATAGAGAAAATCATGGAGGACGGTAAAGAGCTAAGTACTATTGAAGAAAAATGGGAATGTATCAAAAAAGGGTTGTCTAAAGCGGCAAAAGACACTATTGGAACCGTTAACGCTAAAAGGACTCGTAAACCATGGATCACGGATGAGATGATTACAAAAATGGATGAGCGGCGAAAATGGAAGAATATAAATACAGAATTAGGCAAAATGAAGTACAAAGAATTGAACAATAAATTGAGGCGGGCAACAAATAAAGCAAAGGAAGCATGGTGGAAGACGCAGTGCGAGAATATGGAAAGTCTGCAGAGGAAGGGGGAAATCGGTGCGCTTTACAGCATAGTTAAATCTTT
The DNA here is from genome assembly GCF_022747635.1 of Hetaerina americana. Taxonomy (NCBI): domain Eukaryota; kingdom Metazoa; phylum Arthropoda; class Insecta; order Odonata; family Calopterygidae; genus Hetaerina; species Hetaerina americana. The sequence continues at coordinate 4,255,568 of NW_027286852.1, forward strand.
ATCGGGAAGTAAGAAAGGGAGATCAACGATAGCAGTTAGAGATAAGGCCGGTAAGGTAATAGTTGACGCAGGAAAGATCCAAGAGAGATGGAAGGAATATGTAGAAGACCTGTATAGTAAAGAGCTTAGACCAACAAAGTTAGACATTGAAAAGGAACATGACGTAGAGGAAGATAGCTTAGGTCCAGGCATACTAGACAATGAGATAGAAAGGGCATTAAGGGAGATGAAACTAAATAAGGCCGTGGGGGTAGATAACATTCCCGTGGAACTTTTGAAATGCTTGGGAAAATGTGGGAGGAAGAGGCTATATGGGCTGATCCGTAGTATTTATGAGGAGGGAATCTGGCCGGAAGACTTTGTGAGATCAGTTTTAGTTCCTATTCCGAAAAAGGTAAAGGCCACGTCATGTGAGGACTATAGGACAATTAGTTTGATATCCCACGCAGCTAAGGTTGTTCTCAGGATCATAAACAAAAGGATAGAGAGTAGGGCAAATGATTACTTAGGGGATGATCAGTTTGGGTTTAGGAAGGGGAGAGGTACGCGTGATGCCATTGCAGTAATGAGATTATTAATCGAGAGGAATATAGAACACAACCAGGAGGTATTTGCCTGTTTCGTAGATTTCGAAAAAGCGTTTGATAGAGTAAATTGGGAAAAACTAATGAGTATATTGCAGAAAATAGGAATAGATTGGAGGGAAAGGAGGCTAATCTGCAATCTGTACATGTCTCAGACTGCCCAGGTGAGGGTGGGAAACGGGGAGTCAGGATGGGCAGTGTTAGGAAGGGGTGTAAGGCAGGGTTGCCCATTATCACCGTTGCTGTTCAACCTGTACGCAGAAGAAATGATCAAAGAGGCATGGGAAGAACTCGAGGTAGGAATGAAAGTGGGCGGGGAAGTCGTAAAATCAGTTAGGTTTGCTGATGACCAAGCTTTAGTTTGTCAGTCAGCCAAGGGGCTGCAAGCATTGCTTAGTGAATTGGAAATTCAGTGCGACAGGTATGGGATGAGAATCAATATTAATAAAACAAAGGTTATGCGATTTTCTAGAAAGAAAAAGGCCAAGCTTAACATTAAAATAGGAGGGCAAAAGCTAGAGCAGGTAGAACAGTTTACGTATCTCGGTAGTGTTTTGGACCAACACGGTCAAAGTAGTAGGGACGTAAGGAGAAGAATTGCGCTAGGCAAAGAGGCTTTCACGAGGAGGAGGGAGTTGATGACGGGGACTTTGAGTAAGGATGTTAAGAAAAGACTCGTAAAAACTTTGATATGGAGCGTAGCTATGTACGGCGCGGAAACGTGGTCATTGAAGCAGGAGGATAGACGTAGACTGGAGGCTTTTGAAATGTGGGTGTGGAGAAGAATGGAGAAGGTGAAATGGACAGAGAAGAAAACAAATGAGGAAGTACTTGGTATGGTGGGCGAAGAGAGGGGTTTGTTGGGAGCAATCCTATGCAGGCAGGAAAAGTGGATGAAGGGGGTGTTGACCGGCAGTGGGATGTTGAAGACTGTGATAGAGGGTAGAATGTTGGGCAAAAGAGGAAAGGGAAGGAACAGGATAGGGTTGTTGGACGGGATGAAGGGAGGAAGGAAGTACTCAGAGATGAAGAGGGACCTGATATAGAGTAGGATGATTGATTTTGTGTTTTGTTGGGAGTGATAAGGTGTTTGTTTGGTAGTTGTGTCAGTCCAAAAACCTACCTTAACCGGTAGATTACTTAAAAAAAAAATATATATATATATGTATATATATATATATACTTTTTCTTTTCGATGTGCAAATCTGTGCTAAATGAATTGATATCTGTCTCTATATATATATATTTATGTGTACATATGAATGTAACTATAAGTTTAATGCCTAATATAATAAGTATACGACGATGGGTTAAATGGAAGAAGGGACCATTTGGTCTCAATTTCGCCCAAATAAAGACCTCTATCTATCTATCTATCTACGCTATACCTGAACGCACGGTTTGCGAATCAACTTATAAAATTCTGAAGTAGCAAGAATTTAATGGTATTATTTTCAGCTCTAAGGTCTGGCCCTCAAATGTTTATTTTATGTTGGTTGGCATTTCCCGTTCATCCCTCAAGTACCGCGCGAGCCAATTAGAGAAACTGTCATTCTTTTTAGATTGTGTCCGTTGTCGGCACGTGATTGCAATGATGGGTTTCGTGTGTGTACTGGTACTCTACACGCTGAAGGTCAACCTCGCGGTAGCGATCGTCGCCATGGTGAAGCAACCCCTAAAAAACACAACGGGGAGTGCAGCGCCTAGTGCTTGCCCTTCGGCCTACTCTGAGGAAGAGGAGTTCCAAGTTAGCGATGTTGAGGTGAGTTTTTCTCTGGCGGCAGGTCTTTTGTCATCACGGGATAATGTGGGTACATTGGTTAATTAAAGAAAGTGAATTTAGACCAATGGAGTCATGAATAGAAACAAGTGTGTGGCAGGGGGTGTAAGCACCGGGTGGGAAGGGTAAGTGATAAGGGAGGATATGGGAGAGGAAGGGAAAAGGGAAATATATTCGTTGAAAAGCTATCAAATAACGTGCAAATTTGTATAAATGCTGGAGGAAGAGTCAATCCAAAACAAAGGTTAACTCACCCATTTAAATTATTTATTTGATCTGCGAAAAAGGCAATTAAAGTGAACCAAAACCAGCAGATATGACAGGTATCGACCATAACAAGACAGATCATGTAGAACTAAAAAGTGAAAGGGCGCAATTCCCCATTACATGGACATGAAATTCTTCCAAAGACACAGGTTCTTCCTGTCTCTGACCCTGCAGTTACAATCCCGTATCTTCCGTGAAGAGAAGGAGTCCTTGAGTCTGCTAAATCTGGCGTCGAATTTCCCGAATTTTATATGCATGATCCAACCGACCAGTGTATGTTGGAGTGCGAATAACTTGCGAGACCTCGGTGCTGAAACATGCGGCTCTAAATGTATTAAGTAAGCTCAACCTAGCATTGAATCGTCTTTCTTCTGATTTCCCCCCCCCCCCCAACTACAGAAGCACATCTTTGACGCTTTTCGTATTATCATAACGGTTTATAACGAAACGGGCTGCACTGCGTTGAACCCGATCAATTTCCCGAACGAGGCGTTTTCAGTCGGTACCGATATACTCCATGCATATTCTAAATGAGGCCTTACAAGAGCGTGGTAACAACGTTCCTTGGCCTTGGAGTCACTTCTGCCAACAGTGCGTCTAAAAATCCCAATTTTTTCTTTGCTTTCCCGCGTATAGTCTTGGCACTGAGTAGCATTTAAAGTCATGGGAGCGTTAGGAGGCCCGTGGGAATAAGGAGAGGTGAAGGGATAGACATGAGGTAAATGCAAGTGATGAGAAACGTACCATCCACTACATTTTGCCACGGGAGATGGTCATCATGAGTTCCCAACACCTGCACCTGCATGCTTCATTTAACAAGGTTTGACCAGCTGCAGAGGCCAACCAAATGTCAAAATGAGGAAATGAAAGAAACCAATACGCAAATACTCTCCCATTGTGTGTAATGGCCCTCATTCGTGGAATTCGCTCAAGAAATTCAGTGATCACGGGGAATTACTTCAACGACCACGAGCCATGAAGTCGCACTCCTTATAAAAATAAGAATGTGCGCTGCCAGGCATATTTCAACGGGGCATGTTCGGGGATGTCAAGCTTCTAATCCGAGAATTTATAGCGGAACGGCGCTAATTCAACGCTGAACTGGAGGGCAGGGGGCACGAAACAACCAAAATTTAGGATTTAAAAAACTGGATCGCCTCCCGGATGCCAGCGGGAATTTGAGGCTTTCTGGTGCGAAGCTACCTCACTGCGCTCCGAAAAGAAAGTAAGTACTTATTAGAGAAATGGAGGCGGGACCACTTGGGACGTTTTCGCGTGAGAAGTCTGCGGAAATAGCCGATATCGAATGACGGGTCCAGCCCAAATTAGCCTATGGTCGAACATGTATTTCAACTGTAGGATTATCAGATATGCAATCTGAGGTGAAGATGGACATAGAGCACGATATCCCGTCTTTGAAACAGGGAATCTCCTGTATTCAAAATGGGGTGGCACACTTGGAGGCAAGCCTAGGAGAGAGGGAATTGTCCAGCACTACTCATCTCGCCGCTATATCGGCGCCAGTGGCCGTGGAGAAGCCCGCAGATCTTCCGAGTGCACCTTGTTTTTCATGAGGGACCTCGAGGAGTATTTAGATTTGACCGCCTTATTTCCTGATCATCGTGCGCATCTCGCGATTTATCGTAGCCACTCGAGAACAGAGCAAAGATGTTGGGCGAAACGCTTTGCCTGATTCCTAGTGCGTACATGAAATTCAACGAAAACTTCTTAAAAAATGATGGGGATTACGAGAGACGATACAGTCACAGGATGGATGTTAACCTCTGGTTAAAACTACCACCCAAAGTTACGGGGCGATTAAAGCTTATTACATGCAGATAATCACCCAGGTCAAAATCTTGTCCTGAATCGATCGCACGCACTCTTTAAAACAGCGATGTCCATTTTCGCGAATGCTGCTACGATATCGGTGCGTAGAGAATCAACATTATGATGCCTCGTCTTATTGATAACTCTTTCGACTACTCTCCAAACATAATAGTCGATGGGGTTCAAGTCCGGGCTATTCGGGGGCCAGAACTCCTTTGACCAGAACATGCCAATGTTATCTGAGAGCCAGTTTTGGACTAAATGACTCGTATGAGCTGGTACACTGTCCTGTGGAAAGACATATTGTCTCCCCGAGGTCACAGTTACCATCCACGGTTTCATGATAATCTTCAAAATGTGCTGATTCGAAAAAAATCGTTAATTCGGAAAAAATTGCAATTTCGGGAAAATTGCAAATTTTCTCTGAAATCAGCGCCTGAGCGTTTCCTCGAATGAGGTTTCCTCGCAGGATTAGCGAAACCTTCCCCAGACTTCTCCAAATCATTAAACTTAGCCACAATATCGTAAAGAGTTGATCTGGGGTACCAGAAGAATCGAACTATTTCGAAATATAACGCCCAGCGAGAACACTTAATATAATAGCGGCTCTTCGATTGTACTCCGCACTTGTGCGTAACATCTAGGTCATTTTGAGGTTATAACTGCTTACTAGATGCCTATAGTTATCAAGAACGCCAATCGCGACCTCCAGTGGAACTGCTATTATATCGGGAAATTCAGTTTGAAATTTGTCCGGAGATAACCGCCGCACCCTGTAAACTCATAGCATTCGTTCCCCTAATTTCCAAGGGAATGACCCGTTCAGGTCATAACAAACAACTCGCCAAGGCCCCCCTAAGGCATTTAACCTTTGATGCCGCTTCCTCGAGGACCCTGCAGACAAACACCGCCCTATTCAACCTGCCGTGCCCCGTCAAAACTGGGCAGGCTCCGGACCCAGCCATTTCGAGCAGTTTGCCAACCGATTCTTGCGATGACAACTTGGTCATGCCTTGCCGCTTGTTGGGGATTGAACCTGGTGTCATGCTCTGGCGTAGTGGAGAAACGAAGTAGCTCCACGGGGGGAAGCCGATTTTCAGGGCGTGCTGATTTATGTTTTGACTGATACGGGAAGTGCGGCTTCCGTTAAGTCCGAGAAAAATTTCAATGCGATATTGTCAATTGACCCCGCAATTCCGATTTTGACTATCTGGAAATCCTTTACATAATCTGCTGACAATAAAAGATATCCACCCATTACAAGACAAACCCTACCATACTCAATTGTAGGTTAAATTGACAGGGATCATCGGCCGTATGTTTCTTTGTTGAGGACGTTATTGTTCCAGTAATTTTCGGAATGGTGTCATTTCGCGGTATCAGATGGTGCTATATTTTTCGGAGGGGAGTTTTAAGCTGGCGTGCAAAATGACCCCCGAATGACCTCCCAAGGGTTGACTGCAGTCGCGGAGCCTCCTCATATTTGCCCGGTCGTGCTCCGAAGCGAGTCGCGATGCGCGCTGACTGAACCTTTTTGAGTGATGCACAGCGACGTCGAGAACCGCAGGTACGTGTTTCTCGCGAAGCACGGGGTTGTTTTCAACGAATATCCCACTAATGCGCACGATTACGTTCACGTCATTCTTCTGGATGGCCCTTAGTCTGTGCCCAGAAGTCCTGTGCCACCTCGATTGCTTACCAAGAGGAGAAGGAACGCCAAAATGAACGGTATGTTAGGCGCCGGCATTATTAGAAAATCCCCAAGCCCAAGGGTAAATCCCTTGACTTTGGTAGAGAGAAGGGACGGCGGCCTACCGTTATGCGTTGACTCTCGGCGATTGAAGGGCATAACCGAATCCTTTTGAATTATGTTACGTTAGTAAGTTGCATATTTATGACACTTCAGAGTTAAAACTTCGGAGTGCTAGAGGACGCCTCGATAGCTTAAATGGCTGAACCACTCGGCCGGGCTTCGAGAGATTTGGGTTCGAGTTCTGGTCAGGGCGAATGGTTTCTACACTCTGGCAGTGTAGCATTGTAATGCAAATTTACCGTTAAATGTTACTGTCGCGGCGTCTCCCGCAGTTCTCCAGAACGCTTCTTCAATTCCGCATACTTTCTTTCACCATTCCGTCCAAACTGCCAATGCTATTTCTACGTCTTCCTTGTTTGCCTAATTTTTCCCCTCTGTCTCAGCCTTCAACATCCCACCGCCAATCAAAATACTCTTCCTACATATTTCCTGCTCCTTTCGGCTTTCTACCGACAATTCCTCTCCCCAACATGCATAGTACTCGCAGGGGTAATTCTAAAAGGAAGACCTCCCAATTTTTACATAAATAGAAAGAAATTTTTATTTCTAATAATTGATAAATCATTTCAAAATTTTGTAAGTTTCTTGGGCATCAAGGTATTTGCGTATTCAAGAATTAAGATAACGTAATCGGCATTAAGAATTTCATGCCAATGGTAGAATTTTGTGGCTCAATCTTGTCGAGGATATTTGTTGCTAAACCATAAAAAGACGTTTCGCCATTGAATTGATCCGCTCTCTGTTCCTAGCTTCGTGACGGCGAGTTTGAGTGGGACGAGTCCACGCAGGGGTTGGTGCTGTCCGCCTTCTACTATGGGTACGTGTCCACGCAGCTGCTGGGGGGCATGGCTGCCATTCGATGGGGCGGCAAGATGGTCGTGGGCCCAGCCGTCGCCCTCGCGGGCGTGATCTCCGCCATGGGTCCCGTCGCCGCCAGGAACGGCGGAGCGGGGCCCTTAATCGCAGTCAGGGTGCTGCAGGGAGCCGCCTTGGTGAGTTCGGGTGGGAGGAGCCCATCTAAATACAGCTGGGTGTTACTTATTCTATGGGCAACTCTCTCTCTCAACTGCCATGGGAGCGAAATGAGCGAGGGACTGAGGGTGGCTGGGAAGTGGTCATAAAGCAATGTGCATGGAGAAGTGAAGATCAGGAATGGTATGGAAAAGAGGGCGACCGGGCTACCAACCAGATAAAACCTCACTTAGTCCGTAGAATATGGGGAATCACTAAATTTCTTAAAAAATTAAGGGTAAATATGGAAGCGGGTCATATATTTTTAACCCGTGAATATATGTATTAGAGAGCTGTCCGAAAAGTAACCTCCGTTTGCGTGAAGTGAACGGAGAAGTGGGAAAAGCCGAATGTTTGGGTGGGTAAGGCTGGAGCCACCAACTTAGTGTTTCGACGTCCCTGCAGTGAATAGGCATCCTGCTGTGGTAGTGTTGTGAAGACTGCGGTTATTCTATTTTGCTTAAGGTTAAAATGTGCACTGCAATAGAGAATGCCGCGAGTTGTTAAGTGCTGCAATCCATGATTAGGTTTTCACTGGAAAAAAACATAAGCCAATTGAAATTCATGGGCAACTTTATACGGAGTGTACAGAGATGGAATAATGAGTGAAGGCAGTGGAGTAAGGCAGTGGTGCATTCGGTTTTAAAATGGCCGAGCACCAATTATCACGACGAGGAGGATCGCAGTGGTCCACCTAGCCTTGTGATAGGTGAACTGACGGATATTCAGTTCTTGGAAATCATGGAATTTGTCCTTTCACTCTTAAACTAACAACACCACTGATGCACACAACACTGTCACTTATTACTTAGCCGGTGCACGGCACAAATTTTGCGGTGAATATCAGCAGCTATGATTTTTATTGCCAGTGAAAACCTTATCACTAAACGAATGTTGCATTTGACGAAATTTGCAATTGTATTGATCATTTTGGCTCACTACTGTAAACAAATGACAAGCGGCGTGGCCTTCCAAGCACTGCAGCTCGAGGCGTACTCCCCTGAGTGTGTGTGCGTGCGCCAATGTAACAAACGTTCGGTGCCCCCGCTTCTTTGCTCGCTACAAGCAAACAGAAGTTACTTCCCGGACATCCCTCGTAGAATGTGTGCTCAGTTCAGCACTCGTCTCCTTCGTTCCAGGGCGTCGTGTTTCCGGCGCTGCTGAGTATCTTCTCTCTATGGTTTCCGCCCTCCGAGAGGACGTATTTTGCCGGTCTTACGTTCGCATGTGAGTATACTCGGAATCACTGTAATCGACCATGAGCTCGACCTAGTGGCTTGCGAGGGAAGTGACCTGCGTATTGACCTTCGCTCCAGAAGTGGTATCGGGGACTGATTACATTCTCTTCCTCGGTATCATGATTTATAGCGGTTATGATTTACCGATCTAGATATCCCTAGCCATTGGATTTCATTGGTGATGAAGGAGAGGATGTATATCAGATTACCAGCTTTTTCAATTCCCGTGACGTGCATCATCCCTCCCCACGGGTACCCCCTCAGTTTCGCCCCCATGACACGGCCTGAACTAAAGCGTTACGGTGCCAGAGCTTCAGCATTTCAGAGAGGGAACCCTTCTGAATGGAGGAGAGCGAGCGTGCCAATCACCAGGGAGCGGTAGTGTGCACTGGCTGACTCTCGGGGTCGGAATAATATTGAAAATCTCGGAAATAGGAGAGAATGCGCTTGCAGGTAATGCACGAATACCACGGGGGATGAAACAAGTAAGCTAACAGTGACCGATATCCAAAATTCAAACAATTAAGCCAGGAATGCGGTTCTGAGGCGGTGCGGAAATACTTCCTCGATGTCCCAGTTTCGGCAATGGAAAAGTCAATGCCTAGCAAATTAAAAATAGAGAAAGCACAACCTAAATGCTGTTGTGCGGAAATTGTTAACGTGTCGAAGGGTGTGCCACGCGAAAATGAAAAATGTGGGAAAAGATTTTTGTTTTTGTGACCATACTAAGTTATTAGACAATTACAAAAGTCCTTAGCATAAGTAGACCCTCGGAAAGCGTTTGCTGATTTCTGGAGTAAAATATTTTGGGATCTCTAGGACGAAACGCCGAAAGATTTCTGATCGCATGTGAGAGAAGTGCAAGGAAATATGGCGTCGTTACCCTCATAAAAAGGCGTGAACGGGCAAAAAGTACCATCGAGCTAAGAAAACAGCTAATTAATTTAATTTCTTCAAAAGTATATTTAATCCATGTTAGGGAACACCAAACGTAATTAGACGACGTCAATGCCAGAATGTCGTGTAGGAAATGTTACCCTAGGATTAAACGGCAGCTAACACCGCACCTATATATTTGAGAGCGGCGCTAGGGAAGAGCCCTGGGACTATGGACCAAATCTCTCTGACATCAATTGCATGTACATTTCTAAAACTGGGGGATCGAGATGGTGCGGGGGCTAACGTACTGGCTTCCCACCCTGAGGGCGCGGGTTCAAATCCCGGCGGTGTTGAATATCTTTCAATGGTATCTCGATCCCTACTTGAGGTGCTTTGTGGAGGGCACTTTGGGTGAGTACGCCGTCCGTCGGATGGGACGTTAAACCGCGGACCCCTTGGCGTCTTTCGTAAAGAGTCGGCTAATGCCGACGCAGGGTTTCTCTCCACCCTACATCCTTTCCTGTCCATTCCCTATGGCGCAAATGACCTTAGCAAACCAAATGGTCGCCTCCCCTTAAAACTACTACTACTATTTCTAAAACTCGTACCTGTCACTTATATTATGGGACATAAGGGCTTCAAGGATTTATCGTAAAAAATGAGCATGGATTCATAATGGGTAAAAACATTATAAATCTGACGAGACTCAACTATCTCTTCTTGTCCACGACATTTTGGTGTTAGGTGAATATAACACTGAGATTGTTGTGACATTACTAGATGTTAAGACAGGCTTTACATGCAATTACAGAAACATTGTGGAGGGAGGCATGTTTGGGGAGTTGGCAGAGGGGCTAATGCGGAAGACGGTTTGAAATGAGGCGCGGTGATCGTTGAAAAGGGTGTTGATATGGGGTGATTCAGAGGGGTGAGACTGCCCAACTGGTGTATGGAAGGAGAGAAGGTGCAGATAAGTCGATAGATTATATTGTGTGTGGGATGGACATGAGGGAGTATGGTGGGATGGGAGAGAATTGAATCAAAGTTGAGAGAGGAAGATGGGAGATATTTTTTTGAATTTTTGTCCATTGCAGGGTACTGGTGTGGATTTGTGGATGGCAGGGGATTTGGGTTGGGGGGGGGTTGGTGGGGGGTTGGTGGATTTCAGTAAGTGTGATAAATTGGCGGGTCGTTTATGAGTAAAAGAGGGACATTCAGGGAATAATGTTACGGTGGTTTTTTGGTTTGTCAGAATTGAAAAGAGGTCTTTGAGAAGATTCAACAGACCCAGGCGAGATGTCGTGGAAGTTCGTCATAATGAGGACACAAATGTGCACTTTTCCACAAGTTTTTTGGTAGCTTACTACGCGTTTCAGTGCACAGAACCATCTTCAGGTACATGACATGTCGGAGGGACTGAATTCGTGGGAAGAAAGTTGTGCAGAAGGAGAGGGTGGGTGCGTTTAGTATCGTGGGAATGTTTGCGCGTGTAAGAGCGTCGGAGGATTTATTATTGAGAAGGAACTCGGGGTATTTGCAGCGGAAGAGAGCGTTATGTGGAATGTGTCCATGGAGAGTGGGTTATTACAAATACGGTGACCACGGGTGGAGGGTGAGTATAGGAGAGTGTGTCAAGGGTGGCAGCTGGTGTTGTGTAGGCATTGTTGTTTTTTGTTGGATTTGATGGGGAGGTGTGGAGTTTTTTACTAGTAAGAGAAATGTGAATATCGGGGAAAGTGGTAGAGTAGACGAAGGAGTAAGAGAGAGAAGAGAAAGCATTGAGGGAAGGAATAAATGTTTCAAGGGAACCCATGCTTAGTGGCCAGAGGAGTAATGTATCATCTACCCTATATCCGCCCATAGAAGAAGTTGCAGGGGTTCACGGGAAAGGGAGTTACTTTCAAGGAGGCCAAGGTGGAGGCTAGCGGCTGAGGGTCTTCATCTACTGCCCATCGCAGAGCCTTTCACCTGAAGGTAGTACGTCTTAGTTGTGGAAGGAGAAGGAGTTGTGGGTTAAGATGAAGTGAGACGACAGATTTAGCAGAAACTCGGTGCTGGGAATATGTGGTGTGGGTCGATGAGAGATCTTCATGGTGTGGATGGATTGAGGTGTAGAGGGATGTTTATTGTGGCCATGGTGATTTGGGTGTCCGGAGGAAGGGAGATATGGAGTGGAGACGGTTGAGTAAATGCCAAGTATCTTTGACACGGAATGATAGAGATTAGGCCAGCGGTTGAAGGAGTGGTCGACAAAGACGGAGGTTATCTCTGTCGGCGAGTTAAGGGGGGGAACAATTGTTCGGCCTGGGATGTCGGGTTTTATTATTCATTCATTTGTCTTGGTACCCTGCAAGCTTTGTACACTGCTAAGGTGTGTGGCAGGGGGTGGATACACACCAGACTAATTTTGGCCCAAATATGACCCTGCTTCGATCGGACAATGTTATTCTGATCTCTTATCGTTCGTGGAAAAATGACATCTTAAATCTATCTGTTATACACTTAATATCTTTAATCTAATTAACATGATGTCTCCTACCGCAGTATGATGGGAGTAATAATACATTTTCAACATCACTGCTAGAGAATTCCTTCCAATTTATGCCAGAGATAAAATGATGAAAGAAGACACTTTGCTTTTCCAAAAAGAATTTTTTCATAGCGACCTAGCTTTCGTTGCGTTACGTAACGAAACTGCTGTAACGAAACCTAGGTCGTAATAAAAAAAAATCTATGTGGAAAAGCAAAGCGTCTTCTTTCATCACGCAGGGCTTACACCATGCTATGCCAGAATCTGTTTCAAGAGATTTAATCTGTAATCTGAACTTCGCTCAGTGAGTGATTCCCAGCCTAGCTGTTCTAGTATTTTGGCTACGCTACTAAGTTTATCATATCAACGTCTTACAAATCTAGCTCCTCTACGCTGCACGCGATCCAATTCGGCAATCAATGCAAATTCGTGAGGATCCCGTATACTTGTAGCATATTCTAAATGAGGCCTAACTAATCACAGATAACATTTCTCTTTGGCCTTTTCATTACATTTACCCAGTACTCTTCTAATAAATCCTAATTTTTGGTAGTGTGTCATATTCCCCGTGTATTTCACCCGGGAGAGATCGTGTGTGATGGTAACACCAAGGTAATGTATTTAATAGAGTTCACACTTTCCATTTCGGTGTTCCCAATTCAGTAGGCGTTCGGGAGGGAATTGCTCTTTTTCCAAACATTTATGACTACGCTCCTTTTTAAGTTAATTTCTAATTGCCAAGTGTCGCACCAGCGTTGTATGACATTAAGGTCATCTAATAAAGCTGCTGTGTCCCCAGGATCACGGATATCCCACGGATATAACCACTGCATCATCGGCAAATAAACGTACCTCACTAGTGACTACGGAGGGAATGTCCTTAACGTAACGTAAGAATAACAGAGGTGCAATAACACTGATCTGGGGAACACCTGAAGTAACTTCTACTGCATTTGAGCTAACTCCATACTTGACTGCTCTTTGTACCCGACCATTTCAGCATAGATTCTATTCCATTTTATGAGATTTCATTTTAAAGCATCAGTTGACCGGCACGATTTGGTACTCTATGGGAGGTTGACTGTGAGATATTGGTTAAGACGCTTTGAAAGAACGAATTCAATGAGTAAGCCTTTTCCAAACTGCTGGTTACTCTTTCGCCTTTATCGATTTTGAGTGAATTAGCAGTTGACTTATTTCCCTGAATCTCTATGACGTACGACCAAAATGCTTTTGGATTCTCTTTCAAATATTCCGCTAACGTTTTCCTTATGAAGTCGCTTAACGCTTTCCGAAATTCATTCTTGGCACTCGCCCTAGATATCTTGTAATCATAATTGATCAGATAAGCTTCTTTTTCACGGGTGTTCGCCTAACACCCCCCGCCGCACGCCCTTGCGGCGGCTTGCGGCATATTATGTAGATGCAGATGTAGAAGTGATCTCATTCTTTCTGTCGCTAGAGATATCATCCCTAATATTTGTCATCTTGGCATGACATAGCCTTTGACGTCGCAATACTTTTCTAACATCCGCGTTGTACCATCTAGGTTCCGTGCTATCTTTTATAAATTCACTGGGAATGAAATTGTTGACTGCTGAGCGCGGTATCTCAAGGAAGTGATCCTCAGTAGTTTGTGTATTTTAGGATAATTGTTGTTGTGTGGGATGGTCGGTGATGACGTAGATTTACTTGAAGGCAAGAGGGTCGTGTGTAGGAAATAGTTGCCTATTTATTGTTCAAATGTGTCGGTGATCGATTAGGGGGGGAATAGGGAAGAGGGTTGGATGCTGCGTCGATTAGGGAGTGAAGCCATCCTTTAGTACGCGTAGGCGAGGCATTGCCACGAGCTGATTTAAATTTGAAGTAACGTTTTCGAAATATCAGATTCCGAATTGTTGAAAATAAGATGTTTTAAAATTGTGTCGACATATTGCAGCCATCCACTTGGGCACGGTCATCGGAATGACGCTCTCCGCCTGGCTTGTGGAGTTGGGTGGCTGGCCGCAGGTGTTCTACTTCTTCGGCGCCGTCGGCGTCTTGTTCCTGGTGCCATGGTGGCTCTTCGTCTACGACACCCCAGAGGAGCACCCCAGGATATCCGAGGCGGAGTCGGAGTTCTTACTGCGGACGCTAGTCAACTCCAAGGTCGACGGCGAATGCAAGGTGATGCCCCTCTCGAATTCGCGCGCATTACCCCAAAATGGGAACCGTTCATCATCTAAATCTAACCGAAAACTAATTGCCCATTATACCCCTTTATTTCTTTATGTACCAAAATCACTTCAGCTGGCCACGCCTTGCGCATCACCAGCCGAATCGTGATGGCATGCTGTGCCCGAAATTTCACCTTTCCTTTGTTGTCTATCATCCTGAATTGCCAAAAAAGCGTGATGGGAGATGTCTGCGCAAGGGACTCGGAAGAAATGAGAAGGGCGTTAGGTACCAGGATAGCTCGAAGAGCTGCAGTAAACCGACCCTCTGCTTACACATTACCTATGACTATCATAATGGTGGTCATTTGCATCTTACAATTGTAAAAATCCGTGTTTTATTCGTGTATACAAGGTCTTTCCCAAAAGTAGTGAAGTACATTGTTGCCTGGATAGAAAGATGGACGAATGGCGGTTCCTCTGGCTGGGTTCGAGGGAGGGGAGTCTCGGGAAAGGATGGAGGCCGCTGGCAGTTGGCTCCCAGCCTTTGCGGAGTGCGGGTCATTCGTTCGCGAAACCTCTATAGCGTGACCTCGTTACGCTCAAGTCATTAATCCGTTATTGGAACAACGCTATGCCATCAAATTTTGCGTGACAATGGACAATCCGAGAGAAGAACACATTGCATGCTCAAGGGAGCTTATGGTGGTAACAAAATGAGTAGATTGGGTGATTTTGAGTGTCGCAAGTTTCTTCGGGAGGGTAGAGAAGATGTCGAAGACGCCGGCGTTCAAGAGGACGCCCATCGACCTCAAAAAGTGACGAAAATATTGCAAAAGTGAAGGCTTTGTTGGACAGGGATCGCATATTAAGCGTTCGCATGGCTTCTTATGAACTTGGAATACCTAAATGTGATGTGCATAAACTTTTGAGATAAAGAATCAAAATACTAGATTTGTATAAAAAGTTTCGGTAGCAATTTCTTCCTGGCGTGTGCGTGAGAAGTGCAGAATTCACACAGTCGGTTTTTAGGTGTGCGCATGGTCGCAGATATCGTACATACATGGGCATTGATAAGGCAATGACAATGCACGCACCATTATCACTTAAAATCTGGCGATGCGAAAGTTCTGCGCTAAACTCGCCCCGAAAGTCTCGGCGGACGGCCAAGAGCAGAGTCGACACTCTGCTTGCGAAGACCTTATGCAAAGGCATCGCGACGATTTCCCAACCCCGTTACAGTCGCGACTTGGCGCCAGGAGACTATTTCCTATTCCCTGTAAAGTTGAAATCCTCCCTCAAAGGAAAACACCACCATGGGACCCTAAGTGCCATCGAAGAAACTTGAACGCGTATTCTTAAGAACCTCTCGGAATTCGCCTACCAGGGAACCTTTTGGGTCGTGGGAAAGCCGCTTTGGCAAAAGTGTGTTTGACGCTCAAGAGATGTACTTTGAAGAATTTTGAGGCATTTTAGCAATATCTGAAATCAATTTATTTTCCCTTATACTTTTTATACAAATCATGTAAAAGTATCACAGAATGAAGTCCTCTACAGTGACCGCTTCTCGAAGATGGAAGTGAATTTACCTTTGGATGTATTCATCTCTATTAGATTGTTCTGGTGAAATTAAGTTCTTTGAGTACCGTCTCGTATATATTTGATAGGAAAGGTCATTTCGAATAATGTATCTGATGTTAGAGGACTTAGAAGATGCATGTAGAGTGTAAGTAACCGCCTGAAAGACAAGATAGGCTAAGAAAATTAACGTTGGAGAGGGAAAAATGGTTTACGTATTGATGGATACCCATGACGTCTGGAAAATTTGTCTAAATTGCAACTTTGAATAACTGACTCATACATTTACCCTATTCTCATATTAACCATATCTCACGTAGACCAGAGCTACTCGCCGTATTCGAGCTCCCCACGATAAGTCTACTTTTTAACCGTGGGGTTGCTCTCCCTTCCCCTGAATGGCTGAGCCCCCTCCCCCGCATCATCATTGAAAGCCCTCTTCCCCATTGGTCGACAGCACTTGGTGCGCACGCCGAGGTTAATTTGTTCGCCTCTTCTTCGCAGTCTCCGCCCGTGCCGTGGGCCGCCATCCTCACGTGTCCGTCCGTGTGGGCAATCGCCGTCGTCCACACCGGATACGCCTGGGTGCTGTTCACCTTCGTGAACGGACTCCCGACCTACATGAAGAATGTCCTCAACTACAACATCGAGAAGGTGCGTCCAGCTCCCAATTTGCCCACTTATTTCATTTAAGTTGTTATGATATCAATCTTATCATTGGGTCATGTCGAACCAGAGGAATACGGAGAATATGTGCGCATGCTAACAAACAATTAGGATTTATTAGAAGGATACAGGGTTAATGTGGTGGAAAAGTCAAAGAGAAATGTTATCTGTTGCTGGTTAGGTCTCCTTCAGAGTATTCTACTAGTATATGGGATCCTCACGAAGTTGGATTAATTGCCAAATTGGATCGCGTGCAGCATAGAGGAGCTATATTCGTAAAACTTTGATATGATAAACATAGTAGCGTATCCGAAGTAGTAGCGCAGATAGTAAATTACAGATTGAAGCTCTTGCATAAATTGGAAGTAGATCTCTTTTGCAGTAATGTTGAAAGTGTATTATTATTACCCCCTTCTTAATAGGAAAGGAGAGATCATGCCAATAAAATTAGAGAGATTAAGAGCAGAACAGATAGATTTAAAATGTCATTTTTTCCACGAAAGATAGGGGATCAGAATAACATTTTCCGACCGCGGTAGGGTCATATTCAGGTCGAAATTAGTCCGTTGTGTATTCACCCCCTGCCACACACCCTATTGTTGGCTTGCAAAGTACCATGTGTGATCGGTAGAATGAACGTAAATGAAAGTCAATATCCTGAGGAAAGTGGAAATGCATATTGTTTTCTATCATTGTGGAATAAACACAATGAAACAGCTCGAAACAGGTGGCATTAGTAAATAAATCTACAGGATAATCTTTGGCTTATCCCGTATGGGTCATGAATCTACATCTTCATAATACCTCGCAAACCGCCGAAAGGGTGTGTGGCGGGTGGTGTTAGGTAACCACCCGTAAAAGAGAACAAAACCACATGCAAAATCAACACGTCCATGCCAACCCACATCCACAGTGGCTCATACATATTCATACCAAAGCCCTTTCAACTCATGCGTACGCGTATACTATCAACTAAAAAACAAATACGCCTTAGGATTGAGTAAAAATTTATTCAATGAAGTGCAAGCTAGAATTTGAAAAGTAAGAAGGCGAAATTCCACTCCAACATGGACATGCAACATTCAATGGGCTCCTCCCCAAGACACAGGTAGGGAATTAGTCTGCGGGAACACTGGAACTATGAACAGGATGTAAATGGGAGGGGATGATTCTGAAGAAGTGTGGTTCCTGCGTTAGAGTGACACTATGGTCTTAATTATGACAACAATTTAATCCACGGACGACGTAGTGGTTCAGGAATAATTGCCTTCTATAGACTATAATGACGATCATGTCTATGAAAACATATCGAGGGTATTCATATTTTAAAGAGAAAAGAAAAGGCAATAATCTTATAAAATTGAAATGCCTTTTTTAGTAAAATCAGCAAAAATACTGGTCTAAAAGTCTACAGATTGGGGCCAGAAATTGAGTAAAGACCAGTGGAATTCCGTACGACTAAAATGTTAGCAGTTAATTACGTGATTGCAAACCGCTTGCCGAATGAGATGTATAAAGTAGAATACACATTTGTCTTTCAAGGCACTCGGGGGAGTGAGTTCGTCTCGCTGTTTCATGTATTTTATGATTATTCTCCGAGTAATACCAACAAGCAGCTCATCATGACTGAGCAGCGCGCTGTTTTACGACTTCTTACTGTCGTAGCATTTGTACTTCGTTGGGAGCCCTTTGACTTACCCGTCCTAATGCTATTTCAGTTTTATTGCATTCTTAATGTGGCGTTATCACCCACTGCCACACACCTTGGCAGTAGTTTCCAGGGCACCTAGTAAAGTAACAAAACTATATGATAATTTTGATAGAAACAATCCATGGCAACTCTCCTTGATTGATCGAATTTTTCAATGCCTCTCTTCCCCGATGGTGATTGACCGCCTACCGTGCAGAGCGCCTTCCTAGCATCCCTGCCTTACCTGCTGCAGTGGTTCACCAGCTCGGCGAGCGGAATCCTGTCGCAGTGGCTGAGGGAGAAGGGCATCGTGAGCCACCTGACCGCCTACCGCCTCATGAACGGAATCTGTACGCACTTCCTTGCTTGCCTCCCGTCTCAGCACGTGTCCTTTTCGTAGCGAGCGAGGTGGACAGTCGGCACTATCATGCCGCGTCCATGTCAGCCATGAACCTGGCCTTGTGATATTGAAAAAAAGGTTCGCCTGCAACTCAATGATTGAAGCAAGTGGCAATGGACGAGTTGGAAGGATTCCCTTCCGTCCCTCCTCAACAATAACATGAACTAGGCAGCGGGAATTGACGCTGCAGCGATATCACTTGATCCCTGCGCTTTTCAGTTTGATATGTTATCCTAGATTACCTGATTTTATTGAACAAATGGCCAATATTTGTGTGCATTTAATTCCATTCAGGCTTTGGGAGCAAACTTATTTTGAACATAATGAAATTCCATGTTTATTAATCTTCTTCATAAGATCTCTCTATCTTTTTAATTTTGTTGTCTCCAGCGTAACTTTATCAAATTTGCGCAACATATTGAAATTAAATAAGTAACTTTTTATTTCCACGCACACTTTAATTAGAGCAGGACTTAAGTTTCGATGTTGGACGTCACCATCAGGTGGTCCACACGGAAGGCAACTTTGTACATAAATATACCTTCAGAGCGGGAGAGGGGTGGACCAATCCGGTCAGAGCGGGAGGGGAAGGGAGGGTGGAGTTTTAAAAAAAAGGTAAAAATATAGAAAAGAGGAAAAGGGAAGTACAGCCTTCGGTGTCAATCTTTGGCTGTTTTGGGGGGTTCGTTTGGGAGGGGGATGTTACCCCCTGTGGGATGCACTGAACTTGAAAGAGTGGTAGATCTAGGAGTGGGGGTGAGGGTGTGAGTGATCACAGAATTTCACTGGTAAGTTCACCCTCGCAACGGACATACTATAAAGTTTCTAAATGCGCCAATACATGGTGCGTTCCGAAAGTAATGCAATTAAATTTCCCGCGCCGCTCTTAGCGGTGTAGTAGGGGGGGGAGGGGTACTAAGCGTTGCCGCGAAACCGGTCTCAGTTATCTCCAAGCCGTGGAAGCGGCAGGACGTCAGTTATTGTAAACCTCTGCGCGCCGACCGTGTCACGAAAAAAATGAAATCGACGATCGAGCAACGTTACGCGATTACTAAGTTTTCTGCTAAAATGGAATAAATCTCTTGAGAAGACTAACAGAATGATTCGTGAGGCAAACGGGAACTCTGCTCTGCCCTACTCTCACAAGTTTCGAGGTGGCTAAAGGCCTTTAAGGAGGGCCGGGAACCGGTACAACATGGACAACGCTCTGGGCGGCCGTCAACCAGCAAAACCGACAAACATGTCTTTTTCGCCCGTGAAGGAGTGGTCTATAAGGAGTTTGTTCCTCAAAGACAGACAGTTGACGCTGCCTACTAAATGTGTGTGCTGTAAAGACTCCGAAAAAGGGTCATCAGGACGAGAAAATACATCTCCGTTACCTGGCAACTCCATCACGAAAGCGCGCACTGCCGCAACGCGCTAATAGTCCGCGATTTCCTGGCCAAACACGAGGCGCCAACGCTGCCCCATCCCCCTATAGTCCTGACGTCGCCCCAGCAGACTTCATTTTGTTCCCTCAGATTAAGGCAACCCTGAAAGGAGCCCGTTTTTCGTCCATATAAGAGATCCAATCAGCCGTGGCGAAGACCTTGCGAGAGGTCCCCGAAGACGCCTTCCAGGGCGCATGCCAGAGGTCATGGCAGAGTCGCTGAAAAAATGTGTAGAGGCCAAGAGTAATCTGAAGTATTTTAAGTATTTGTGCAAATTTCTTCAATAAATGAATAAAACAATAATTGCATTACTTTCGGAAGGCACCCAACTACATACGTCCAACCAAGAACATCAACTCTATGGCCTTTATTTTCGGAATAGAGAATTTCAGTCTCAAAGTCACTTTTGTAGTCGCGTTCGATAGGGTGCTTGGTAAAGATAGGTGTCGTGTGCTTATTCTTTACTTATGTTTTGTGCTCTATTATTCTTTCTTTAATTTTCCGTTCTGTTCGCTCAATGTACTTCGTGTTATTCTCCGAGCACTTTAATTCATACACTTCATACTCTCGTCTTATATCATTTTGTCTTTACCATGCTGAGATCAGGTTCTTGAAAATCTCTCTATCTTCTTCTTTCGCAATGACCCCCGGCATTATTTTCTAAACACTTCTGCAATATTTCTCTGATATCATCAAGTTATTTTAGAGATTACCATATGTAGTAATAGAACGTTTTCACTTGGTTCAAAAAGCGTCGCACTCCAAACGGAGCAAATTGATGCGATGCGAGTATCCTATTTGACCTCTCAAAATCCAGTAATGCACTATTTTTTTTCACGGCCCTGCGTTCTCTTCCCGAACAGTTCTCCTCGGATCGGCGGCCTCTCTCCTGGCCATCACTTTCCTCGGCTGCTCCTACGTCCCAATCATAGCCATGCTGTGCCTTTACGGTGTCCTCGGTGGCATGTTCTATGGGGGGTCGTACCTGAACCACATGGACATCGCGGTCAACTACTCCGGCATCCTCTCCGGCATCAACCAGACGTTATCCTCGCTCGCTGGCGTCGTGGCTCCCATCGTGAGGGGTCAGCTCACGCAAGGAAAGGTCAGCGCTCACCAGGGAAACAACCCTTCGGACCCGTCGCCGGAACCCCATGGGCTTCAGAGCCCCCGAGCTGCCCGCCCTCCCAAACGGTTTTGTCCCTCGCGTGCTTCCACCTGCAATCACGTGATTCTAATACTTTTCGATAATCGTTTATTTCATTGCATGAGATTTTAATTGTGGACATCGTTTATGGAAAATTGGAGGCATTCCGTGAGATATTGGTGAAGAAGTTCTGAAAAAAAGGAATGAGTTGACCTTCTCCAAACTGCTGGTTACTCTGAGAACTTCAAAGAAAATCTCCTATGGCCGTAATAAATTGCCAACACTCCTTCGAAAGGAAATCTAAAATTTGCTGTGATAGTTTGTTGGACAGGGAATTCCGCCACAGGGACCATCCACAACCTCTCAATCAGAATCAGTTATTAAGATGCGTAATCATCTGCTTATAAAGTGGTGCGAGACATGGGGGCTAGAATTAAAGTTGAAGAAATACTATAAATATGTTTCGGTTCATCTGCCACGTGGCTTGGCCGATCACTGCGGCGTCCTCGTCGTGAACATTGGTGCTGTGGTCATTTTTGAACTGAATGCACCACTGCCCCACTCCGCCTTCAGTCATTATTCCGTCTCCGCACACTCCATGCAAAGTTGCCCATGAATTCCAATTGGCTCGTGGTATTCTCCCAATAAAAACCAAATCACAGATCGCACTTCACAACTCCTAGAGGATATTCTATTTGCAGCACACATTTTAACTGTTCGAAATGTGAGCCGAGTATAAGAAGCACAGTCTGCCACGTCAGGATGCGCAGTACTGAGTGCCGGGACATTTAGACTCCAAGATGGAGGTTCTAGCCTCAGCCACCGTTTCCCTTGGCCGAAACGTAAGTTACTTTCTTGGCAGCCTCTCGTGTATGATTACCGGCCCAAGGTCGGATACCTTTTAAATCACCCTCGTATTTAATATATTAATTATTATTTTTATTATTAAGTATTCATAAAACTTTTAAAAATTGGATTCATTTCAAACATAATAATGGAATAACGATCTTAGTATATTATTAGAAATATAAAAGTACCATCTGAGCGTTGATTCTGCCCAACAGTCAAGTGTCGATCATTTCGGCGATTTTCATGTATTCATGTTCAATGACTATAGGTTTCTAGTCTTACAAGCAAAATATTTATAAGTGGATAAATCTTAAGGCACTTTATTGCCACAACCATAGTATTTAATAATAGTCACCAAGGAGGCTGCGATTTGGTGTTATTACATGTGCAAAATACCCCGCAAGCCGTCGCAAGGATGTGTGGCAGGGGGTGGTAGATCACCAGCCATTCTACATGTATTCCCTCTATTTCCTCATGAACCTGGCAACCCGCGATCAACCAAACACCGCGTGCAAAGGGGGCGACCGAGCACCAATCATGCAACATGCCTACATTAATTCCGAGTATTATATGGTTAGCAGCTGTTTCTATGCCTACTCGAAGAGAATAAGAAAATATATTAAAAGAGGGCTGACACACATGCGATTCAGACTCTTATTACCGGTTAGTATTCTACACATTCCGGACGGAGAATTGACAAATGCAATAGACTTTATATACATTCACCACACCACACCTGGCACAAGGGCGCACGACGGGGGTGCGTTAGGGCGCCAGAATTGGGGCGTGTTTTGTGGGAATTTAACCCCTATTTTCGAGAGCGGGTACCTTTTATTTTTTTAGATGTTCCCCTTTTTATTGTCGTCGTGAATCGTCCGCGGGAAAAATGAATACTTTAATCTATCAATTCGACAATCTAACTCTCTCATTTTGTGGCAATTGTTGGCCCTGCCAATATAATTAGAGGCCCTAATTATATCTCCAATGTTGGATGAAAAACCGCACGCTTTATATCTTTGTAAAAATTTTAATCTAGCCCTGAGCCTTCGCATATCTAAAGGTTCCCACCCCAGATTCTGCATTTACTGTGTGATGCTTTGTTTTCTTTGGTGCGAACTATTCACGAACCTAGCGGCCATTATCTGTGCCCTATTCAATTCTGTAATTAATGTTTTTCGGAAAGGATCCCAAACGCTCGCCGCATACTCAATGTGAGGCCTTAGTAAAGATAAATAGCACGTTTCCTTCACTTTTTCGTCGCTACTCCTTCCGACTTGGCGTTTGACGAGTGCCAGCTTTTTCAGCGCCCCACCACGTATCGTGCGTGTATGTTTTCCCCGAGAAAGATCCGATGCAATGGTGACCCCTCCAAGACTTATACTCCATTCACGACGCTCATCCGAGTGTGTAATTTGGTAGAGTTTGGTTGTGTTTTCTATTGTTTAAGAAATGCATGATGATACCTTTTTCTTATTTAACTCCAGCCTCCATTCATCACACCAATTTTGAGTGTCGTAGTTATTCATAATTTGCGTCATTCGCTATTTCCCTGTAGATTACATTGTCGTCGGCAAAGAGTCTTATGATGATTTTTATTTTACTGGTGATGCCATAAATGTGTATCGTTATAAATAGCAGTGGTCCTATGAAGCTACCCTGTGGGACGCCGGATGTTACTTTCACATAATTAGAGCTTGAGCCATCTATTACTACCCTTTGTCGCTGAGGTCATCAAGGAAGTCCCGAATCCAGTTCATTACTTTGTCGTTCATTCCATTCCATTGCACCTTGTGTATCAATTTAGTGTGTGTGGGTGGGTATCGTAAATAATTAAATTACTTACGAAACAAAAATTGGTTAAATGTGATGTATTATATCTACAGTGAAAGAGACACGTGAATTTGTATGATTAGAGGATGGTATTGGTGGACATCGGCCATGTTCCCTTTTTAAAGTTTGTTTTCTAATGTGTTAAAAAATCAAAGTTAAAATTAATCCCCGTTCTTAAAACGGCCAGTCATGTTTCTCGCTTATTGGTAGGCATACAGTTCTCCTCCCTATGGTGTTACTTGATGTCACTGTCAAATTAATCGCCTAATGAGATGAAACTCAAACTCCAACCAGTCTCACGCTTTGTATTTCAATTCTCCACGCAGGAAACCCTGACTCAGTGGAACGTGGTGTTCTACATTGCGGTCGGGATCTCCGTTGGTTCCTACTTGATCTTCCACTTTTTCGGCTCGGTGGAAGAGCAGCCTTGGAACAAACCAAAAATGGCTGACCCGGAGAAACCTGCCGAGCAAACGGAAACCACCCGATTCTGAAGGACATCCCTGCGAGGTACACTCTTCCTGCCCGGTGCGACCGATCGGTGGTCCATTTCCTGAGATCCGGAATGTGGAGCTCTTGGTACCAAAGCCATTCTACGAATCTTTGTTGAGGAAAGCGTAATTTAATAACGCCTCAAAGGATAATGTAGAATTCAACCTAACACTTCCTCGGTGGAGCATGACTTAGAATACTGAACATATTTCGCCAGGAGGCCATCATGGTCAGTGAAGCACGGTAGTCAAAACATGAAGAAGTCCATAGAACGCCATCAATTCCGAAAACTCCCTTCCTTATCACATGCGTAAATTAAAGCCTCACCTTCGGCTCTTCTGAAATGGTGCTTCCAGTGGCGCTGCCCTTTGACCTTTTGTGGTTGCTAGTGAAACGATTTGCAGAGCAATCCTCATGCCCGACTCCTTTCCCCCTGACTCCGTCGACTGCCAGGGACGAGGAAACGAGCCGACCTGCCGAGGGGGGTTGAGGTCGTGGGGGCGGGAGTGGGTTTTTGAGATCCTAATCCAGCTCTCGGTAGATCAGGGGGAGGTTTCTCGTTGCGATGGGTCAATTTACATGTCCTCTGTATTGACAAGTATTCGACTTAACTTGAAAGATATTGAAACACAATCCCCCTTGAATGGCGCCAGGTTGATTGGCGCCGAAGCCTGTGCGTTGTCGTTAGAAAGCTCTGCATGATTGATCTATAAGGTTATATATATCTAATATGTTTGTGAGTTTTCTTGTAAATATGATGAGTTGAGCCCTGAATGCCACACGTTCTAGAAATTATTCAAGATTTACAGCATTTGGCTGGCAATTCCGTTTCGTAAAATAGATCGCACTGGTTATGTTGACGACCGCGGAGACAACGCTTTAACAAATATCTCTACTTCGGTTGATTTAAACTCATCTTGAAATTCCTTTAATATACTGATTCACTGACTCAAAAACTGTGACGTTGCATTTCAAACATGGAATTTTAATGAATTTATCTCGGAGCCATGAACTGATTTCGCCGCTTGCTCTTGATTGCGGATTAGATAATGTTGCCAACCTAGG
Source organism: Hetaerina americana (assembly GCF_022747635.1). Classification (NCBI taxonomy): domain Eukaryota; kingdom Metazoa; phylum Arthropoda; class Insecta; order Odonata; family Calopterygidae; genus Hetaerina; species Hetaerina americana. The sequence continues at coordinate 4,280,800 of NW_027286852.1, forward strand.
TTATCTTCGTTGATGCCAACGGTTTTATGATAAATTTAGCACATGTTTCATGTGAGCAAAAACTTAATTAGACTAGGAATGGAATTACGAAAAATACGTTGTTCAACACGACGCCAGAATAAATAAATTATTCCAGTAATTATGAAAGGTATCAAACTTGTCTTCTAGGATTGGGTGCTTTGGATGGGCTCGGTCGGAACTCGCATGTTGGGTAATTCTGTCATTTAAATCGACATCCTCACAATACCTCGCAAGCCGTCGCAAGGACGTGTGGCAGAGGGTGGCAGGCCACCAGCCATTCTAAATACATCCCCCCTTTTTCTTCATGCACATGGCAACCCGCGATCTACCCAAAAACCGCGTGGAAAGGGGGCGACCGAACACAATTCATGCAACATGCATACACATATTACAAGTATAACATAGTTAGCAGATACTCCTATGCCTACACAAAGAGAACAAGAAAATACGTTAAATGTATATAATTAGTAGCTAACAGATTCATATTCTTTTTTACATAATGAGTGGTTTTGCCTCTAAATTAAAGGTTACCGATGGCAAAAAGCTTTGAGCGCCACAAGGAAAAATCTGATACCTCATTCATAGATCGTAGATTCAATCAAACATCTTAATTTAATCCATCTTCGGCTGGAGCGCCAAAATATCGTGCAAGGCGCGTGCGTGTTGAAGAATGCGTTGAACTCCCTGAGGCGTAGTGGAGACAGGCATGTTTGTTGTTGAAAGTTTAATTTATATTATCAATTATTGTTGAGTAAGATTGACAATATATTTTATACTCACTGGGACATTTTGCAGGGGAAATAAAATATTCCATTGGCAGGGTTTAGCTACTTTCGCCTGGATTCCAGAACATTTTCACTGAGTTCATACTTTCTTGGATTGAGTGATTGTCGGTGATTTCCCGTAGGGTAGTCCCTTCCACCGTCTCAATGTCTTAGTCGATGGGGAGTTTAACTTTTCGACGCTTCTACGTCTTACTGCAAGATAGGGCAGTATTTCATTTTGATGCACCATAAAATCATTAAATATCACTCCAGGAGTCTTCTCCGCCGTGATGCGTATTGAACTGTCAAAATAAGTGAAAATAGATACACCATATTCCACTTTTGAAGGGCGCAATACTTCCTCGACGAGCCTCACCGCGGACTGATTGCCTTCGTTCTCATGCATGGCGAGAAGAATTTCATCGAGTCATTTTTATCATCCTTTCCCCTCTCATTAGACCATGTTGATCTATTTCGATGTGGCGTATTTATTCCCTATAATTTCCCCGCCCCTAGGCTAGCGATTCAGCGAATTAAGAGCTCTCGAAGCTTGTATCCCCACGTGTGATCATCAATGGCGTCCCGGAACTAGCATCCCGTGAAACGGCGACTTCTTCCGCCAGCTGCGAGTCCTGCCTTTGCGTTCCACCTTTTCTCCCGCTGTTTGCTCGCCTTTCTACGAGGGATGACAAGAGTCTGGAAGTGGGATCAGCCGCGCAGCAACAAAGTTTTGTCCTTTCCATGTCGATGACTTCTGTGTTTGGACAAAACAAGAAAGGCAGCTGGACATGTTTTTAACTGGGTGGAATTCCAGGAACTCAGTGTACTCAATACTCGAACAGTCAATGTACTTTGAAACAAGCACCAACAGCTCGCGAATTTTCCTTGATGTTGCCATTTCTCTGATCGACGGACATTTCGACTTTTCCACTTCCAGGAGGTGCACGTCCAGGGGATACGTCGCTCGCTATTCCTCGTGACATGATTTCCCCCTAAAGTCATGATCTAGTTTGCTTACAACATCACTGTGACTAGTAGGGTAGGAGAACAGAAATACCGTGTGCGCGAGATTTTCGTGAGCAATTAGGGCGTGACTTAACCTGTTGCTCTCTGGCCTCCTCTGTTGCGTACTACGGCTCATTGTGTGCTGCGTTGCCAGTTGTTTTGGAAGTACTTTGAATCCCATGAGAAATGGCAACGCTGGCTTGAGGCCCTCTCCGTTGAGGGATTCACCCCATCTGGATTGGGGACGCACGAACACGTCCGTGACCTCGCGTAAAGTGAGCCTCAATGATAATAGATTAAATAGCATCGTGTCTTTTTTTGCACTCCAGGTTCCAAGATGAGCACACCGTACAACTCTCTTCAGCGCCTCCAATATGTCGATATTGGAACCAGATCTTCGCCTCATTTAGCTCTCAATTTTATAAATATGACATAAACAACTTCCTATGACATGTTGTTGTATGACGGGGATGAAATTCATTATTCTTATCATTGATTGTGCTTTATGGAATTCATGAGAAAATGGCGGCATTGTCCTCGTTAACATTTTTTAAAAAGTGAAATGGCAAAGAGTATTCCTAAGGAAGGAGTCAGTTTGCTCTCAAATGGTCCGAAGCAAAATGTATTTGTCATGAAGAAATTTTTGAATCAGAATTGCGAAATGTATAGAGGAATAGAATCCCTGTTTGGCTAATTTTTATGCAAATATGATGAGTATGAAATGACGAATCAGGAGGCGCTAATTCATATTTTCTACATTTCACCATCGCAGTCCTTCTCATATCCAGATCCAGTATGTGCAGATCCGTGCTTCACGTGGGGCCTGATGTGATCGAATGAGCAGCTTTTAATTACGTTCTTCTCGTTCAAATGGTACATCATTTTTATTGACCTTTGTGGATTTTCTTTTCTTATGTGTATATAAATCGTGTTAATCATAGGAAACATTACTTTTCTACTCTAAGTGGTATTTGTCACTTTTAAATTAACCACGCTTAGTTTATGCTTAAAATGCTCACCTCTGTTTTTATTTTGAAAAATACAAAGATATTTATTACCAGTCAATCCAAATTGTCATTTTTAAATGTCAAAGTAGGCGGGTAGAATTGTCCGCCTAGTGACATCGCGGCGGAGGAACACGTTCTCATATTAGCCCCAGGTTACTCAACGGGGTAAAACACATAAGACACGCGCATGCGCAGATTGAAGCTGCGTTCTTACCTTGAGGCGAACAGAGCAGGTATGGGCCATAGACTGTAATTTGACGACAATGCGGGTTTTCTACTCGTCATCTACTTGCCGTTTTACGTTTTTTTTACGTAAATGTAGGTTATGTGCACTGCCAATGCATACTGTAAACTATAGTGAACTAACTGAAAAATCAAGATACAAAATGTAATTGATTATTCTTGTCTGTGAAACACAAAATAAAATTAAATGCCAATAATTGCTTTTTTGTATGAAGATGGTGGATGGAGGAAACGAAATGTTTTTTATTCCATTTAATGCCCAATCACAACCGAGGTAAGGTTGATTCGACGAGTTCGAATCATTATTTTTGCAGCGAATTTCTACACGCGAGTATGTTAATTACACAAGGGTATGCTTAATCCAAAGAATTATATGATTGTGTGACAGATTATGAAAACCGAATATGACAAACGTTCCTTTTCTCGACTTGTGCCTTCCCTGATTTCCAGCGACGTGTCATGGCATTGGGGAGATGTGGCTTTTTAAGAGGGTGATCCATTGATATCGATGAATTCAATCGAAAAATACGCAGTCATCCATTATATGTATACATCAGAAACAAAGCGATGAAATCATCTCAGTCGTATTAGTGATACTTCTGACGTAATATTCAATGCTTATTATTAGCAGCAGATGAAAGCGGACCAACAATCAGGGCCAAACATCAGCTGCCAAAGGTGGATGGATAGGAATGATTTCACTGTCTAATGAAGTAGTCCCTAGGGAAACAGCAATATCTGTTTGTCCCTTAGTGGAGTGCCTGCCTAGATATTAACTAGATTCCTAAAATGGCCTGGAATACCAGGGTTGATATTTATATTTTGAGCCTTAAAAACACTAAGTGCCTTAGGCGCCAACTGACGTTTCCATTTGAAATTTTGACCCTTTTAACGCTAAGTCTCTTCAGAACATTTTTTTTGTCTATAACTTTCGTTGTTTACAGTTACTCGAAAATTTTGTCTCGGCGAAAAAATGGAGTTAACTCGTGAACACTTCCGTTCGATGATTTTTGACGACTTTCGACGGAGATTATCAAGACAGGAGTGCATCGATCAACTTACTTTCACTTTTGACGATGAAGCCCCGTCCTTTGCCACTTTGAAACACTGGTATAACGAATTCCATCATGGCCGCCGTTCGCTCAGCGACGAAAGTCGTGAAGGTCGCCCGAAATCAGTTGTTTTGCTAGAAAACATTGATGCTGTGCAAGAACTAGTGAAGGAAGATCGTCATGTGATTTATCGTGAGATTGAGGCATCCTTGGGGATTAGCATGACGAACGTCAATAAGATATTGAATGAACATTTAGCTGTGAAAAACACAAAACACTAAAAACACACATCTAAACAGGTGGCGAATCGTGGATCTATGTATACGAGCCTGAAAAAAACAGCAATCCACCGTATGGGGCTTCCAAGACGAGCCAAATCCGACAAAAGTGATTCGTGAACGAAGCACATTGAAGCAAACGATCGCCTGTTTCTTTGGAATAACTAGGCATGTGGCAACCATACCGTTAGAACAACGTAGTACCGTGAACTCTGAATGGTACGCGAGCATTTCTTTGCCAGAAGTACTTGGTGAAATGCAGAAAAAGAAGCGGCAACGAAGGATCATTCTTCATCATGCCATTGTAAGTTCTCACAGATTGGCTGAAACAACTACCTATTTGACTGTAAAAACATCAAATTGATAGGCAATCCACCGTACAACCATGATTTAGCAAAAAAATGACTTCTTTTTATTCCTTTTTATCAAGAAAAAATTGCCAGCCAACGTTTTTCGATGCCTGGAGAAACCGTTTATTCATTCAAGAACCATGTTTTGAAGGTACCTCAATCGGAGTGGAAAATGTAATACGAACATTGATTCGAGCGCATGTAAAAAAGTATAGATTATCATGGAGAATACTTTTAAAAACAATAAAGCCATTTTCAGCAATAAATTACTGTCTTTTCATTGTTTGGCTCAAAATATAATTAGCAACCTTTACATTTAAATTTCTAAAGAATAGCATACTGTAAGCAAAAAAGATATTGATGTTAAACGTGAAGTATAGTTCTAGAAAAAATCAGTTTTAACAGAAACACCAAAAACATAATCATTTCTGTTATGCTGCTATTGTTATTCTGAACGAATAGATATGCATCATGGTTCAATTCTTAGTTTTTTAATGGATGGTTTTTAAAATATAAACCAATGTCATAATTTGCGTCATTTGCAAAATTAAATTCTCTCCGGTTGGTCATGTAAGCATTTTTTAAACTTCATTGATTTTTTCTTAAAATTAATTTCGTGTACGCATAAGATCATCCTTTTATTAAATAGTAACTCGGTCATAATTAATATTAAAGTTAGTTTTTAATTTAGGAATTAAATGTGAAATGCCTTTAATTTCCAAATAAGCATGACTGAAAGCTGCTTTAGCAATTTTATAGAGCCATGCAGGTTAAGCAATAGAATTACACTTAAGTGATGCCAAAGTAATGAAACCAAAGGGAATTTATAAAATTATTCAATAGCTTTATGTTTCTGCAACAGAATAGTTATCCGATAACTGATTTTAAAGCCACGAGGATATGAAATATGCTTATATTGCGCACATTACATTGTTTCGCCTATTCTCCACCTCAACCAAACAAAAAAATTTTCCTGCGCCATCTAGTTATCAAGCAAATTATCGCATTTGGTGAGGAGAGCTAAAAGTCCAACTTAAAGAATGCCCTGCTCACTGACCTCCATGTATTTTCTATTGCAAGTAATATTGAGAAGCTAGCCCCATATCTCGCCCACTTCTAATTATTATAATCGTTATTTTGCTTTTTAAGGTAGGTTTCAGTGGGATACAGGCTTAATATGACTACATTTCTTAGCCTCGCGTAGCAAGAAAACCTGGTATCGCAAACTTCTTTAAACTGTTCTTTAAATCCACATAATTTCTACATGGTTTGTATAAAAATATTAGGAAAAGTTTCGGAAAAATAGATTTATTTCAGATATTTTTACAATGCCTCAAAATCCTTCAAATTCCTCGTACATCCCTTGGGCGTCGACGTACCTTTGGCAGCGGCCTTTCCACGACTCCTGGTAGGCGGAAGGTCATTGAGGGTATAAGCGTGCAAACTTCCTTGACGGCACTTGAGGTGCCACGGGGGTGTCCTTTGAGGGAGGATTTCATTTTTGGGAATGAGAAATAGTCTGCTGATGACAAGTGGCGACTGTACGGGAGTTGGAGAATCGTCGCGATGCCGTCGCAAAAGGTCTTCGTAAGCATACACTCGACTTGGTCTTAGTCGTCCGTCCAAAGGCCATCGAGGCGAGTTTAGAGCAGATATTTCGCATCGCCAAATATTCAGTGGTAATGGTTTGCACTGCCACTGTCTTATCAATGCCAATACGATCTGCAATCATGCGCATACTTAACCGACGGTTTGAATTGAGCGCTCCACGCACACACCGGGAAAAATGTTACAGATACTTCTTATACAAACCTTGTATCTCCTTTCATTCCGTCTAAAATACCTAAACTTTTCCTCCTGCTTTGCTTGCCTGTCATCCTCCCTTGTACGTATCATAACCCTCAACTTTCAATCTCCTGTTAAATGCTCTGGATCAATCTTTCCTTTCCTATTCTTTTGGAATTATCCCAACGATCCCCTCTCCTCCCCTCTCACCATATCCAGCACTTACTCATCTGTTTTGATTTCTGTCCACTTCACCTTCTCCATCCTTCTCCACGCCCACATCTCAAAAGCCTATTCCTTAATGCGGAGGTAAATTGATTGTATATGGAAGAGTATTCATTTCCTCTTCACATTTGTGATTCCTCCGAGTCTAAAAGGCTTCATTAAGTGGCTCTCGAGAAAGAAATCTTTACCCTCTTATGTTCACTCGGGGAATATTTAGGGTCTTTTCGGGAAAGATTTTCTGTTTGGAAAATTTAACCGGTTATCATCGAAAGCCTTTCGGATAATGCTTTCAGTTCCTTTGTAATTCCCATAATGAAAATCATTGGATACAGGTGGTATGGAAAGATGCAGGGTGGAGAGGAAAGTTACATTGGTCGGAATAAAATCACCGCTTTGTTGCTAGGAAGGTACCTTTAAATGTAAATGCGTTTTAATGCAATAAAAATACAATTAGATATTCTCATATCGCTTAATCGTTGCGTGGTCTTACGCTTCTATCTTGACTTGCATTGTATGTGCTATCTTTAAGGACCTCAAAAACAGAGCACGTCTCCGGGATTAGTATCGAGTGAGTGTTTCCGATTGCTCTCTGCCGATGCTTCTGCGGTCAGACCGTCATACGTAGTATCATTCTATGGCACCAGTCAGTATATCACAACTCAACTCTTCTTCAACAACCTCGAGGGTCGCGTTTTTATTTTTCCCAGCCTGTGGACGTCTTCCACCTCTTAAGGCCTTTCAACGAAAGGAGATTCAGAATGCAGTGATGCCAGGATTTTCTCCGTTCGCGTTGGATTTTCTAACTTCCGTGAGTGCAGCTCTTGCATTGCTCATGGCTTGCAAAATGTTGGACCACCGACAAAAGCATTCCCTCTTGGCCACCTCTGGTTGCGCCGCGCGACACAAATAGCCTCTGAGCGATGCGATCACCCACCCCCTTGGTCAATGCCGTGCAAGGCAAACCAACGTAACTTGGGATTGTACGCCCTAGTCCAAGACGATTGGCTGCCTTATTGTACTATGGCTGTTCAGAACGTTGCCTCCATTATGCTATAAAAATGCACTGGAATAGACACAGAAAATTTATTATTTTCATCTCAAAACTTCATATCACTACTATTTTATAAATATTTGCCAAAGATGGCTGATCTCTCACACCTATGAGCCAGCTCACGAACTCCTTCCGCGCATGCATTCTGCCGCCTGGGACCGCAGCCACTATGATGATGGCATCTTAAAGTTCCTCGTCGAGGCGAGCACAAAACATGTGGTAGCCTAACTTCTCAGTTGTGTTCCCATGCAACAAAGTCGTAGCAATCCGTAGAAACCTGTGAAAAGATTTCAGATATCGCAAAACGCCAGTTTTTTCACGAACGTTTCGTCAATTTTCAGGTGCGATCCATTTTTCACCACCACAGATGGTTGGCCACTTCTGTGACACCATCGTGTACATTTGTGTTCACTCTAATATGAACGGCAACACTGACGCACATCTCTCATTGTCACGCACTCATCATATTCGGTCCGTACAGAACACAGATTTCCCAATGATGAACTTTAGCAGCTTTGAAGTTTGTTATCAATAAACGGATTTTACATTCGGCGGGATTTCCAATTGTATTGTTAATTTTGAACAAACGACAAGTGGCGCGGCCTTCGGAACCCTGCACCTCGAGGCGTATTGCCCTAAGGTGTGTGTGTCAACACAGCAAACACTCGTATCCCCCCATTACTTTGCTCGCGACACGAAAACGTAGGTTACTTTCTGGACAGCCCTCGTACATTTGAACAGTATGCGTAGTCCACACCATTCTTCTTTTTTACTGTACCAAGTCATGGCAGCTGAAGCCATTATCTTCAAGCAGCGAATTGGCAATCTATCATTCCACGTATCATTTGCTCAACCAGCACCCGCCTAAACTTGAATACCAACGGCAGCTTTGTAATTGCGAGGTTTCTCACTGAAGTAAAATAACACCCAATGTATCTTTCCAACAAATTAATTAGGTACGACTGGTTTCAACACATCGACCTCCTCATCACGTACCAAATGTTTCTCGAGTTTGGTGCATTCTAGTATGTCATAACGTGTGCCACATGTCCATAGAAATTCTTGCAGTTTTCACTGGTTGGTTTGAATTAACCTGAATATAGAATTGGAAATATCTGACTTTTTCTATGTGAGGTAGAACGGGGAGCTCCCAGCACCCTTTCCATTCACATATAATTCGACTGACTACACTTTCAAAATACACTCAGAATGGCCCCGGCATGCACTGCTCTAACATCCAAAGTTACGATAATATCTGGGCAACAAAGGATCTTGGCTTCATCCAATGCCTTATTCACATGTGTCTTCTGGTACTGTAGGTTCAGTGATTCCTGGTCTTATTACCCTTGATGGGGGACGTGGTAGTCGGCAGAGTGTTGGACTATATCTACGTCTACATAATACCCAGCTAGCCGCCGAAAGGGCGTGTGGCGGGGTGTGTTTGGTCACCACCCGTAAAATAGAACAAAGCCACATGCAAAAATAACACATCCATGCAAACCTATACCCACAGTGGCGCATTCATTAACGCAAAAACCCTAACGGCTTACACGCATGCAGACACAATATACTATCAACTAACAAACAACTGCACCTTAGGATGTAGTAAAAATTTATCCAATAACGTACAAGCTAGAATTTGAAAAGTAAGAAGGCAAAATTTCACTACCACATAGACATGCAGATCGGAGGGCCCCGGTTCATTTCCCGGAGACGCCTCTGGGGACCCTCAGCATCACCCAAGCTGCGAGATTTCTCGAGCTCTAGATCTTTCACTTTCAATTTTTCATTATTCCACTTCCAAATATTCGCCTACCTTGGTGTTCCCTAGGAAACTAAGCCACTTGCTCTATCCACCCATGCAGCCGCTGATCGTATTTAAATACATATGTATCTGACACACATATTCCCACCCCTCCTTCCCTCTTCAACGATTCAGTTGTCCAAGAGCCCGCCACAACCAGGCGGCCGATTGAATTTCTCACTTCGGCCACCAAGTCTGGCGCATCTATGCGGTCGGTGCTGCCACCTCTGTTGGCGCCAAAACTGCACGCTGCCAAGGACAACATTGAAATATTGAGGAATGTTTCTCGGAAAACTGCTTCACGGTTAAAAATCGAAGTCTTCTTTGCCAAATCGTTTCAGATACGGATTTGATATAGTGGAAATTCGATTGTCGAAGAAAGTGATGACTCGGAGAAGTAATTAATTTGCTATTTTTAAATGAATATTATTTTTAGTCGACAAAAGAGCATAAGAGTCCCAAGTCCAGCTATTATTTTTATATAATAGGAAGAAATCCAACTTTATTCATGTCTAAAAAACTATTCGATCTCATTCAAAAATCAACAGGCATTAGGCGCTTTCCAGCTCCTCGAACTTAGGCACCTGAATTCTCCTCATGACTGCATGTACTTTGGATTGGAACTATGGGGTAGGAATATAAATTTCCCCGTGATAATATGTGATTAATATGCATATTTTATAATTTGACAGCTGCGTGATCTCATTCAGGCATTTGGAGGCAGAATTTCCACCGTTATGAGGAATTAGTGATACTGTTTTTTCCCTTTCTCTGCCTTGTTTTCCTTGATCCCTCACTCATCTCACCTGCTACTTGCACCCCCTGCCACACATCTTACTAAACATAAAAAATCCTCTCCGGTTAGTGTGTATTAATATGTGTTCACAACATGTTTAATCGTCTTAAATCGTTTTTTTCCGTCACTTGTTTTATCCCTTATGTCTTGGTATAATTTTTGTCCAGTCACAACAAAGCATTTGTGACCAACTCCATTACATTATTCAAAAAGAATTCGCTTTCAATTCTGATTTCATATGATTCTTACTATTTTTTACTGGAGCATCCTTTTTCATTAATTTATTTGAAGTCGTTTTGCCTGGTCCTACACTTCTTAATTCAGTGTGTTACAAGAGGAAAAATACTCTCGACCAAGTTCTTTATTTACCAATACACAAATGCACCAGCACCCTAATGTGTTGATAAAAACATATTCTTAGCACATTTGTAATAGGCAATGGAAATATTCTTGTTTATAATAAACTAGCTGACCCGGCGAACTTCGTACCGCCAAACAATCAATCAACAGTGTAGTTATAACATTTATTAATCAAGAACGGCTGTACCGATTTTAATCATATTCGACTTGTTATAATGATATAAGAAAAAAATTCATAAAACTGCAAAAATACGTATTGCAATGGCTTGTCAGAAAGATACTTTCTTTATTCAATATATACATTCGGGTTTATTCTCTAGAGTCAAGCACCTTCAGGTATCCAAAAAAAAATTTACTTTGTTATCAGGTGCAAGAACAAATAAAGCGTATGGTTTACCAACACATGAACATGCCACATGTAATTGACCATGAGAAAAACATGGGTTTTCTAGATTCAGACCACAAACACTCAACGAATGGCCTTGTGATTTGTTAATCGCCATCGCAAACGCAACACGAATAGGAAATTTTTTCGGTTAAACTCCAAGTCCATTTCGGTTGGGATCATAGGAATCCTCGGAATGAGATTTTTTTCATCTTTGAATTTTCCTTTGAGTACAGTCTCGTAAATCACATTGATCATCAGCATTTTTATCTCCAAACGCATTCCATTGCATAGTTTTGGTTGGTTTAGGTTTTGCAGTATCATGTCCGCCCAGCCAATCTTCAGCTGTAAATTGAGCATTGTTCAGCCAGGCACATTCAAGGAGTTTAAAAATTCAGATGGATGCTTGGTGACTTCGTATTTGTTTGTTACAAAGTCAGTAGGTTTGAATGAATGCAGTGTACCAACGATTTGATTCTGAATTATGAATATCAATGCAAAAATTTCAGGGCATAAAAATCATTCGCCTTGATCAAGACGAATGATTTTTACACTCTGAAATTGTTGCATTGAAATGCATATTAGCAGATAACTCCGTTAAAAGTTACTGTTGCAGCATCTCCCGCAGTTTCTTTCGAATATGAATTATGAAATTTCAGTCACCCACATCTTCGTTTGAGCTAATTATGTTCCGAAGCCTAATTGCATTACGGGTTTGTTGGGAATGGTTAGATATTCTGCGTCGCGGCATAGTAATATGAAGGAAACAAATTGACCGGTAACCTAAATGTTTGCTTGTTGTCTGTTATTTGTTCACAGACACTATAGTGACGTATCGACTCGAGCTGGGCTTAGCTCGAATTTACTCGAGTTGAAGTCTCAACAATTCTCTCAATATTTTTAATATTGCCACGAAGCTCAGTCATTAAATTGCTAAAAACAAAGCATATCATTGATACGATGTTACGATACGATATATTAATAGCTATTCTGGGCTAAGACGAATCCAAAACACCAAATATCATTGAAATCGGTGCAGCCATTCCTTAATTCACCAATAAACTGCCGCTCATGAGGGTAGCGCATGTCTTCAATCAACAGGCCTGGGCCTGGTTATGCATCTTCTCGTTTACCTCAATATCGAGATTTCTTGAACTTACACGAATTCGATGTAAAATGTCTTCTGACATGCTATCCTTGTATTTGTTCCTCAGGTCACGTGGATTGGATGGGAAACATGTCGAAAGGATGATGGCAAATAATGTGCGTATCTGACTTGGAGATGCAGAAATAGTTGCTTCAGACATTGCCGTGTCCCAAACGACAGGAAGCGTGTCGCCTTTCTTCTGACGCTAAAATTTCTTCGAGGAAGTGATGCGATACGATATTTTACGATACGACATTTTACAATACGATACCACGATACGATACTTTTACGATATTTTAATAGATAATCGCGTCACCCTGCTCCGATGATGAAATTTCTTCAATGAAACGATACGATGCGATACTTTTAATGTGTTCATAAACCCAGGTATCCTTAACAGAGTCCCTGTAACCCTGTGAAGGATTCCACTTTGGGTTTGGGTGTTTGTGTCTGTAGTTGGTGACTGGCGAGGAAGTAATATTCCCGCAAACTACTACAGAATGTAATTCTGGTTGAGAGGTTGTGATCAGTCACTGTCTGGGAATTTCTTTTCCCACAAACCATCGCAACAAATTTAGTTTTCATTCCGGGACGAATGATACAAAATAAGAACATCAGTAGAACGCGCTTCCGGATCACCAGGAACCGCGTCACTTTGCTTCCGACGCCGAAATTTCTTCCATGAAGCGATACGATTAGATATTTTATCATACGATATTACGATACGATATTTTACGATACGAAACTTTAACGATATTTAAATGGACACTCTGCTATTCTGGGTGGAGACGAATCCAAAAAACCATATATAGTTTAAATCGACGATAAGATACGATATTTTACAATACGATACTTTTGCGATATTTTAATAGTTATTGTGCTCCTCTTTAATGAGTCGTATCGAAAAATCCAAACATCATGAAAATCGGATAAGCCGTTCTCGAGTTATAAATGGTGTAACTAACACGCTTTACGACTTTCTTTTATATATATATATATATATATATATATATATATATATATATATATATATATATATATATATATATATATATAACGATTGTCCGGAAAAACTCACACGAGCGGCACAATAATGGGCTGACACAACATAACACAAATAGAAAAGAATAGACACATATAAAAGAACACTTACACGGTAAATTGTTCGAGCTTTCGGCCCTCATAGGGGCCTTCTTCAAGAGAGACTGAAAAAATATCTTTGATATATCAAAGTATCAAAGATATTTTTTCAGTCTCTCTTGAAGAAGGCCCCTAAGAGGGCCGAAAGCTCGAACAATTTACCGTGTAAGTGTTCTTTTATATGTGTCTATTCTTTTCTATTTGTGTTATGTTGTGTCAGCCCATTATATATTTTATTTATTTTTATTATTTTTATTTATTCAGTATAAGTCCGAAAACAGCACATTTTGGCCTTTACATCGAACTATTAACAACGATAACAATGGTCACATTTACAAACACCCAAGCCCTAGATGGAGCGAAACTCACCCAGGCGGGACCCTTGGAATGGCAGACGAGGACGTTACCCCGCCGCCACCGGGGCCGGCCAATATATATATATATATATATATATATATATATATATATACAAATATATAAAAACACAGATGTAGATTTTTAGAATATAGAGACACAAAGAAAGGACACTCACAATTTGTTATTTTACGTTTCGACAGCACGGCTGTCGTCTTCAGAATGGCGTTCTCGGGGAAGAGCGGAGAGGATGTTCGGGGGAGAGGTGGGGGAAGGAGAGGTAAAGGGACCAATAGGAAATGAACAAGGGGGTGGGGGGATATGTAGGCAGCCATATGATGCATTCAGTGGGCTTGGTTCAGCCCGGGCGGTTTAAATGACTGGGTCACCCAAATATGCGCCATCTCGCGGGTTCTCACCTTTATTATACTCGCAGATTTGGGAAGGATTTCAATCACCGAAACAGAGAAGCAGTCGTCAAAAGATTGGTTGTGGGAAGCGGTGTGAGTAGGGATGGGATAATTAAGAAAGGTGGGTGATTTGGTGGAATATCGGTGGTTATTCATGCGGAGGGAAAGTGCGGTCGTGCATTCGCCCACATAGAAGGCAGGGCAGAAGTTACAGGAGAGGCGATATATAATATTTTTTGAGGTACAGGTGGCGAGTGGTTGGGAGTTGGTACTGAGTGAGGGGGAGGGTCTTAAAAGATGACAGCATTTGCAGCGTGGGCGGTTGCATGGTGCGGATAGGGGCGGGGGAGAGACGGGGGTGCTTGAAGTTGGATTTGTGGACTTAAAGATGTCTCGCAGGTTCGACGGGCGTTTAAATGAAACAGAGGGACAGTGTGGGAATAAAAGTGATGTGGACTGAGTGTTATTGATAATTGGGAAGAGGTCACGGATTAGATGTTTAATTTTGTGTGTTCCGGGGAAGAAAGTGGTGATAAGATTAGGGCATTTTGGGCGGTTTGGTTTGGGGAGGGGAGTGTATTGTGTTGACGGTTTGAGGATTTTACTGTTTAGCAGTTTTTCAGGGTACCCACATTTTCTGAGGGATTCATGCAGCTGGTCCAAGTATTTCTGTTGGGAGGGGGTGTTGTTGCAGAGACGGAAGCCACGGATAGAGAGTGAGAATGGGATGGAGCGCTTTGTGTGAGGAGGATGGCAGCTGTCGAAATGAAGATATTGTTGCTTATTGGTTGGTTTAATGTGGACTGAAGTGTGAAACGTATTGTTTTGGAGGTGAATATCGATATCTAGGAAGGTAATATTCGAGTCGGATATAGAAGAAGTGAATGATACTGAGGAGGAGGAGTTGAGAGAGGAAATGAAAGAGGATAAAGTTTCGCGTCCGTGGGACCAAAGGAGGAAAATATCATCGATATAGCGGGCCCAGAAAAGTGGTTTTAGGGTTTGTTGTTGCAGAAAGTCGTGTTCTAGTTTACCCATAAAAAGATTGGCGTATGCAGGAGCCATACGCGTGCCCATTGCAGTGCCTTTTATTTGTAAATATATTTTGTCATTGAATTGAAAAGCATTTTTGGTAAGAACGATTTGGCTTAATTCGAGGAGGAAATCTGTGGATGGGGTGTGTGGTGTGGATCGTAGGGAGAGGTAATGTTTCAGGGCTTCTAAGCCTTCTTTGTGGGGAATGGAGGTGTACAGAGATGTGACGTCTATCGTGGCCATGAGAATGGTTGTGTTGTGAGTGAAAATTGTGAGTGTCCTTTCTTTGTGTCTCTATATTCTAAAAATCTATATCTGTGTTTTTATATATTTGTGTGTCGCCGATGAGCGTTCCATTTCGAAGATATTTTATATATATATATATATATATATATATATATATGAGTATCAATGCTTCCTGTCCTATAATATAGAATAATTTTTGTTTAGCTTGGAGGATTTGGAAAATTATGATCACAGTGTAATTAGTAGATAGGTAGATCTTCATTCTTGGCGATGGGAAGTTAATTTGCATCTATTAACGGTGACATTATATTCTGAGGCATTTATAGGGTTTAGTTCTTCGCTGAGAGTACATCCAAAAATTGAAGGAACGGCATTTGATTTGAGCCAACCAACACCAAATTTCTCTCGATGAAAGCAATCGTCCAAATAATGCCTCGAACGAAGTTTGGAAATTGACGTTGAAGAACGGACTGTGGAAATACGCATAACGATATTCACATTTTGCGGTCATATTTTCTCTTCAAAATTTTTTGTTGCTTTAATCGAAGCAAGGAAAATATCAACATTGAGTGTACGCCACACACTGTGCTGTCGCTAACGTAAGGAATACGATGGAAGAATCGATACCAGAATTTACCACATTTAAAGGGCCTCGGATTCTCGTGGACGTCGGTGAGTGACTCCGCTAAAATTGCTGTGGCGGCACACGTATCTCGCGATTCCTTTGAATATGCAAGATCTTCGGAGAAGAAGTCGGGAATGGTGATGAGGAAGGAACCTTAATGCTCAAGTGTTGAAATCGAAGTTAAGAGTGAAGAGCTTACACAAAAAAACCTTCAGAAGTCGACGTAATACCATCGGAATTGAAAATACGCAGCAAAGAAAACCTTGGAGGATAACTTGCATAAGTATTGAGAGAAAACTGGAAAAATATTTTCAAGAATAGTAATTTGTAATTGTAGTAAGCAAAAGAGGATGTGGCTGATAACACCATACGATGCAAAAAGACAGCGTAGAATGCAGAAAGACGAAACGTTTTTGCCATTGCTAATATGTAGCAAACTTTTAGCAACATGTGTATGCCTGGCGACGCATATCTTGAAGTGGGGAAGAGAGCAGGCAATTGCGAAAACATTGGACCAATTAGCCTGCACACAAGATAAGCATGCATTGAAGATTATGTCAAGTATGATCTGTGAAATAATGGAGGTAGAGTACTCAGGGGGTAGAGTACTCAAGCGATTGTCGATCTGCAGTTTTAAGAGGCAGAGGACTCCGATAGACCTTGGGAATGAATGACAAGAGACGGTTGCGATGATCAGACGCGGTGAAAGCAGAGAAGATACAAAAAGAAGAAAAGAAAGATTCTAAAGGCGAGAAAAACGGCAGGGGTGCTCATAGTGGCCCTTGAACTTGAAGTCTAGAAGGCAGTGAACTTGATTAAATGACTAGGAAAAATACAATAAATGAAAGCGTGTAAAAAGAACTCGTAAATATTATGCGGCTGTTTGTGGACACGACACGATCGAATTTTCTTAGAGAAAGAAAGGTCGAGGTTATATTTATTTCTTTAAGAATTACGTTGCAGTTAGGCAATTGTTCTGGTGGCAACGGTCAAGTTTGATCAATAATCACTCTTACAACGAACATTCATACACGCACTAGAAAAACAGATAGGAGACAAAATACTCTTACATACAATGACACTTCCACATCACATACAAATAAACTTCCACGTCACATACAAAATGCCGTCCACATCACACAAAGACAATTTTTTAATCACTATAATGAAGTTTTTCACCCACTGGCTGCTTTGCACTTATTCTTAAAACTTCTAAAATTGGATGGAAAGGGCTCAAACAAACCTCCAGGCGGCTGGTTCCAATCAACAATAGTTCTATTTAAAAAAGAGTATTTTTTCTTATTTGTTTTATGCGTTCTTATTTTTATTTTGAAACTGTGGTCGTTTTTTCCCTTTCAAAGTTAGGCCATGTAAACCTCTCCGGAGGAAAGAATAGCAATTAACCACGCCAAAAATGTGAAGTTAACATCTTCAAACTTTTTTTGGATAATTTCATATTAAAATTAGGAAAGGTCATTTACTAGTTAATTGAAGAAAATTGGCAGTCAGGTCGGCGTCGATGGAAGAAACCAGAGGGGAGTGCGAAGCGGGATCGTGGAAGGGGAGTCGTTTGTCATCAAAAGAAACGGCAAAGAGGGCAAGTCTAGACATAATGAAGGAGCTCTTTAAAAATTAGGCATAAAGGTCACTTTTATACGGCTATGAGACATGGGCGACAGGACCAGGAATAAAAAGGCAACATGCGGTGAATATGAAATGCTAATAAAGGTCGATTAAAGTAACACAGGGATTAACAAAGAAAGAGTTATAATTTACAGTTTCAGGCTTCACTTCTTCGAATTGTTTGATGTCCATATTAATTGTCCACGGAAATTACTAACTCATTTAATAAGAAAGAATTACTTCGAACATTGGGGAGCGCTCACAGGAAAAAAGGAAACTACTTGGACAAATCCTGAGGTGCGAATTCTTGAAGCCAGATATTACTGAGGAATAAAATGCAAGGGTGCATAGCTGACTGAATTGTCCCTGGTTGGTGTTCTTATTATTTGGCTCATCGTGTTGGCGGTGAGCATACTATTAAGGATGGCATCGCATGAATCACGGTTTCTTGCAGCGCTATTATTGCAATATTTGTCCCACTCTATTGAAGGAAGATTGAAGTTTCTCCCGACTATAATATCGTCTTCCGTGTAATTGCGGATAAAATGAGTTATTTGGTTATTCAAACCCTCTATCGCATCTGAAGTGGAATCGGGTGGTCTATGAAATGATCATACGTGTATTTTTTTCTGATTATATCTCTCGATTGTGTACTGAACGCTCTCAATCTGGTCATCAGATTTTTGCGCATAGCTTTTAAGGTATTTTTTATTGGCAATGAATACTCCTCCTCCGTTTCTGTTACCCCTCTCTCGTCTGTATATGCTTGTACTCTAACGTAAAGGGAAAACTTCACCGTCATTATCATCCCCCGCAAGTCATCTCTCCTGTTCCCAAAACTACTCTTTATATCCGCGTCTTGATTTTGGAATATGCAGGGTTGTATGATAGACCTCGGCTCTTTTGTTTTTTTTAATGCTACGGCAGTAAAGTCATAAAATTTTGATCCGTTTCTCGACATATACTTCATTTATTTTTGGTTTAACTTGTCCTCAAAGTGAGTTATATGTCGTTAAGGCAAGTGTTTATTTGCTCTGTTATTTTTGGAGTCTGATAGTCATAGCCGGATCTGAATTGATAAAAAGCGCTGGATTCCACTTTATTTATCCCAATATATGACCTGCGCTCTTGCCTACCAACTATGCTAAACCCTCGAAACGTGTTCGTGTATCCAACGCGCTATAAACTGCGATGCCTTCGTAGTAAAAGTGAACCCAGAGCGATTATGGGGTGCCTGACACGACGAGAGGACAGGCCTCAGAGCGACAAATACCGCTCTAATTCCCCGACATAATCTCAGCAATCTTTGATTAAAACCCTCTAATCGGCTCCGGACGAGCCTTCCGCGGTCATTGCGCGGCACAATACTGCGAACAAATAATTTAATTGGGATCTTCAACTCCGCTTCGACCCGTTTCACCTCCGAGTAAGATCCTAGGGAATACCAAATCAATGATCGCCAAATATATTCGAGACCAACCACGCCTGTGGCTTCCAATTGCAAATGCTACATGTGCTAAACAAAGGCAAAAAATAAGACCAGATGGAGCAATTGTAAATCGTCAAACAGTTGAAGAGGAGCACCTCCCTCCTTTCTGACAAGCGGTTCACCTCCTCCTCCCCCTTCCTTTCCATCAACTTCCTTATGTGCGTTCTCACTGCTTTTTGACACACTCCCCCCCCCCCCGCCTTCCCTGAGTGTTTTGCCCCCCCCCCGTCTGGGATGTGTACTCATCATAAGTGGTCGTTCAATCCCAAGATTGGTTGACTGCAGCCCTCCATCCTACCCCATCTGATGCTAATTGCATGCTTACTTCCTGGTATTTCTTGCAATGTACTTTCTTCTTCATTTGACCCATGTATTTATCCTTTGGCCTTCCTCTTGAGACTTTTCTACTCCTACATCTGCAAAATCCCCGCAAGCCGCCGCAATGGCGGGTGGTGTTAGGTCACCACCCGTAAAAAGGAACAAAGCCACATGTAAAATCAACACATACATGCAAAACTATACCCACAGTGGCGTATACATTCATGCAAAAATCCTTTCATTCTAGACGCATGCAAATTAAATGTACTACCATCTAACAAACAATGACACCTTAGGATGCAGTAAGAAATTAATCCAATAAGGTGCAAGCTCGAATTTGATAAGTAAGAATGCTAAATTTCACGACTACTTGGATGAATCAACATATAACGGTCTCCTCCCCAAGGACACAGGTAGAGAATGTGACCCAACACATAGCGGTAGCGGGAGGGTCCCCCCACGGAGAGAGACGAGGGATGGAAGGGGAACCTTAAAGACAGAGAAGGAAGAGCAAACAATACGTAAATGTGTAATACGTGAAAATGTAAAACAATATGGAAAGAGCACTACATTATTTGAAGGCATTCTAATTAGGTCATGTGAAAAGAATGGGCTATGATAACAAAACACACGAGGTTAGTGAAAGTGCATGCGATTGAGTAATATACCTAAACCCTAATATGGGTGGCAAGTGCAATTTTTGCTTTTTTCAACCCAGTAGTTGCTATCCCGTATTGTCCGTGGGAAGACGGAGTCCTTGAGTCGGCTAGTTCTGGCATCTAAGTATTTCCCGAATTTTATAAACGTGATTCAAGCGACCAATGTATGTAGGAGTACGAATAATTTGCGAGACCTCGGCGCTGAAACATGAGTATCTGAATTTATTTAGTAAGTTCAACCCAGCATTGAATCTTCTTTCTTCTAATGATTCCCACCCAAACTCCAGAAGCAATTCAATGGCGCTTTACGTTTTATCTCAATAGTTTTAAACGAAAAGGTGCTGCGAAACTTTTCCCTCTAGATATAATAAATGTGAAACTCCAATAGCCGTAAACAGTTTACCTTTCTAAACAAAGTAAAAATGAAATTAGTTGGCTAGCGCCACAAGTCAAGAAGGGGTAAAAGGTAAAAAAGGATAATGAGGTAGGTAAAAGGGATAAAAGGTAAAAAAGGAGAGGATAAGAAAGGTGAATACGAATACGCGTATTTCGGCCACAAAGTAGCCCTCTTCAGCGTACTGAAGGGTAATCGTCTCTACAACACAAGTCGAAGTGAGAAAGGGTAAGGGCAATCCGAAGAATATATAGTGTTACATGTGTGGGGGAGGGGGGGGGTTGTGAAAAAGTTTTATCAATATTTTCCCTCTAGGTTTCGAATCCCGGGGGCGGCAGATATTTTTTATTGGTATCCCGATCCCTGAATGGAGTGCTTCGTTGGATGACACATTGAGTGAGTACGCCGTCCGTCGGATGGGACGTTAAGCTGCCGTCCTCTTGGCGCCTTTAAATAAGAGTAGGCTAATGCCGACGCCAGGTTTCTCTCTCCACCCTTCATCCTTTCCTGTCCATCCCTAATGGCTCAAATAACCTAGCCGTCGGTCGCCTCCCCTAAATACTGCTACTACTTTGCCCTCTATTTTTCCTTCTATTATACTCTTCACGAATCCATCGTGCCTCAGGGTGTGGTGCCAATCCATCTGGTTCTTCTCTTCTCTATGGTGTTCCATAAGGTCCGTTCTTCGTCTATTCTTCTGTATACATACTTCTTCATTTCTTATTTTATCCGTCCATTTGATCTTAAGCATCCTCCCCCAGCACCAGGTTTCGAAGGCTTCTTGTCTTTTCTGGTATACTTTCCCGATGGTCCATGCTTCTGATCCATAGAGTGCCACGCTCCATACGAATATTCTCACGTGTTGTATCCTCGTCTGTAGTTCTATCCTCTTTGAACACAGCAGTTGTCTTTTCATTGTGGATGCTCTCTTAGATTGAGCTATTCTTTGCTTGATGTCTGTCGTACTTCTTCCGTCCCATGTGATGGTATTTCCATGAAAGGTGAAGGAATCCACTTGCTCTTATTTTTGTCCTTCCAGTATGACTGCTGTATTCCGCTTCTCTCTCCCACATACTAGGATCTTCGTCTTGTTTTTGTTCATGCTGTATCTTTGTAGAACTAGAACCAATACGTTTAGTGACCTTTGAAGATCCTCGTGCTTTTCTGCCATCATTGCACTATCGTCGGCGAAGCGTAGCATGTTTATTTCTTCTCCGTTGATCTTAATTCCGTTTAATCCGATGCCTTGTGCTTCTCTTATTGCCTCCTCAAGGTACATGTTGAACAATTCAGGTGAGAGGTTGCATCTTTGTCTAACTACTTGGGTAATTTTAGTCTCTATATATCTTCCATCTCTCATTCGCGTTTTGGCTACTTGCTTCTTGAATAGCTGATAGGTTATCCTTCTGTCGTTGTAATCTATTCCGAGTTTCTGCATCAGTCCAAACATCTTGTTCCATTCCACATTGCCGATGGCTTTCTCCAGGCCCACGAATGCCACATGCAGTTTCTTGTTCACATGTATTATTTCCTCTATCGTGATTCTCAGACAGCGTATGGCTTCCCTGTTCCCTCTGTTCTTCCGAAAGCCGAACTGGTTTTCCGATAGGTTATCTTCATCATTTTTCATTTCCATCAATCGAATTATTATTCGTGTAAGTATTTTTTATGCATGTGACATAGGAATTTAGGTTGGGTGTTCCTCGCATTTCTCTGTCCCCGTCCTCTTTGGTTTCGCGATACTCACACTCCTTTGAAAGTCTTCAGGAAGTATTCCATCTTTTTAGTCATTTCTGATTATCCCATACAGATTGTCCCCGGCTTTCTTTCCGAGTGCCTTGATATCGACTGCGTCGATTTTTTCTTCTGCAGGAGCTTTGTTTTTCTTAAGGTCTTTTACTCTCTATCGAATTCGCTCCTCAGTGTACATGGGCCCTGGTTTCCGTCATCCGTTTCACTCTCGTCCTTCATCAGGTTTTCTCCCAACGGCCAAGGACCTTGGTAGAGTTCTTCGATTTATTGCTTCCATTTATTGCCAATATTGCCTTCTATCAGTATATCCCCGTTTACAGCCCTGATGTTGTTGCTTTTCATTTTCCTTTCTCCGAAATGTTTCTTCGCCAATTTGTATCTTGTGTCAATATTCCCATTCTTCATATATTCGTTGATTTCCTCGCAGCATCCTTCTACTCAATTCTTCCTATCCCTTTTGCATTCTTGGTTGACTTGGTTCTTAAGCTTCTTGTAGAGCCTCTCCTCATCATCATTCCTGGCGTCCTTGTATCTCCTTCTCTCTTCTATTTAAGTTCCCTTATCTCCATCGTGATCCATGGTATCTTCGTGTCAGTTGCTCTTTCTCACCAGTTGTTCTTCTGCTACTTCTGCGATTGTCCCCTTCAGTTCATCCCATCTCTCTCTGGTGCTCCTTTTTCCTGCATCTTCTAGTTTGCTGTCAATGGCCGTAGCGAATCTTTCTCTGTTGTCTTTTTTCGCCAGCAATTTTGAGTCCCACCTTGGCTCTTGTTTGGTCTTCTTAATTTTCATGTAGCGAAGTTGGCTCTCCATGATTACTAGGTTGTGATCGCTATTTACGTCTGCACCAGGGTAACTCTTGCACTGCTTCACATAATTCTTGCATCTCCTTCTGACTAGTATTCAGTCTATTTGGTGTGTTGAGACATCCCCTGGCATCTTCCATGTGTACCTCCTTCGTCGATGTTGTTCGAAGAGGGCGTTAGCCAATACCATATTCTTCTCGTTGCAGAACTCGACTAGTCTTTCTCCCTCGGTGTTCCGTTTTCCCACCACGAAATTTCCGACGTTTTGTCCTTCTTTCCCTTCTCCTACGACTGCGTTCCAGTCTCCCATCATGATGTGATTGTCTTTCCCCTTCATCTGTCCGAGGGCTTCTTCCATTTGCTCGTGCAATTCTTCTATTTCTTCCTCGGTTTGGCTAGACGGCGGCATGTACGTACTCTGCCCAATAAATACGCAAACTGGTGCAATCTGGCGGCAATGACGCGGACCCTCTGGCCACTCCCACCAGCGGCGCTAGTGGCCAGAGACCCAATGAGCAGCCGTCTCTGCTTGGCGGATCGTCGAGCTGTGCGCATGGTGCCAGTTATGTTAGATTCTGTTGTCCTTGTTTTTACTGTTTGTCGAAAATGGAAATTGACGAAATCACGGAGCAACGAATCAACATCAAGTTTTGAAGTGAAGTGCGGTAAAAGTTATCAAGAAATCACTGAAATTTTAACAGATGTATTTGGTGATAATTCTCTGAAGATATCCGTTTTCAAGTGGATTAAATGCTTTAAAGATGGCAGACAAGACGCCACGGATGATGCAATGGTGGGACGACCTTCAACCACCCGTGTTGACGACAACATTGACCGTGTGCTGTCCCTTGTCCTTACCGATCGTCGACATACTGTCCGAATGATAGCTGATCAACTGAATTTAGGAAAATTAAGAGTGCGCACTATTTTAACCGAACATGATGGATGGATGACAATACACTTGCACATTCAGCATTGATTGTTCGCCTGTTTCTGGCAAAAAATTCAATCGACATTTTTGATCATCCTCCTTATTCGCCAGATCTCTCCCCCTTTTCTTTTCTATTTCCAAAATGCATAAATGTGATGAGGAGACGTCACTGGGAAGATGTGGTCACAGTAAAGCAAGAAACAACAAGAGAAAACTAAGAAGTCGCCTCAAGGGCGTGTGGCCCTTGCGGCGGGTTTCGGGGTATTATGTAGATGTAGAAGCCTAACTGCCGATGACTTCCAAGGGTGCTTTAAACAATGAAAAAGAAGATGGAATCAGTGCATGACAATGAATGGAGAGTAGTTTGTTGAAAGCGACAAAATCAATGTAGACTAAATTTTGAAAAATAAAGTTTTTATAACCCCAGTTCGCGTATTTATTGGACACACCTCGTATACTTGCACGATCGCGGTGTCCGTGGGCTCTCCATCCAGCTTCATCGTCAGAATGTGGGATAAGTACTAAGTGTAGGGAATTCATTCCTTCCCCACCCCTCCATGAGACCTTATTCCCTTGGCCCCAACCAAGCTTACCCCCTCTGTTCTGCTGCCGATAGGTGATAAAAGATGGCTACTAATCACCCATGTGGTCTTCAGAAACTTTGTGGGAACTGTGTGTATAACTTTAAACTTTGTATTTCGTAATCCAATGCCAACCTTTCTCTTCTCCCCTCCCTCTTCTCCAGCCACTTCCACCACCCCCTCCCCCGGCTTCCTGACGCCCTTCCTACTTCCTGTAGTATGTGATTGGCGAATCACTCATGTGAACCTCTGAGACTTTGTGCCACTGCCAGCGTTGTAGGTGAATTTTATACTTTTATTAATAATATTATACGCGCTAGCCCCAGATGTTACCGACCCACTAAATGACCTGCCCTCTATCCGAAAAAAGGCTTACCATGGTCGAGTATCCTATCCGCTACTTTACTCGCCACTTCCGCCGTTCAGTGGACCCCAGTGCCGGGTGGGGTGTAGATGAATGTACATTAAGCCTATTGTATTTGCGGATTGTCTATCGGAAACGTGTAGAATAATAACTGGTAATAATTGTCTGAATTGCATGTTTTTCTGCCCCCTTCCAACGTATTTTCTCGGTATCTTTGGGTAACTAATAGCTGCTAACTAATAGCTGTAACACTCGTAATATGCGTAGACATGTGGCATGATTGGTGTTCGGTCGGTCCCTTTCCACGCGGTTTTTGGTGCATCGCGGGGTGCCAGGTGCATGAGGAAATAGAGGAAATAAATGTAGAATGGCTGGTGATCCACCAACCTCTGCCACACATCCTAGTGACGGCCTGCGGGGTACTATGTAGATGTAGATCAACCCCCACCTCAACTCCTCCTCCGAATCTCAACATTATCCGATAGCCAGAGAATCATGAGGGAGGTGTTCTCGGGCGAAGGTTTGAATCCAGCGAAAATGCATGCTGGGCGAGCGGTTAGAAGCAAGAAAAATTAAAAAGAGAAGAATTCAAATGTTAAAACAACTTTTAAAAATGTAACATTTCATTTATGATTGCACAAAAAAGCAGAGAATGAATTTTTCTTCGGTCCCCAGAACGTTTTCCAGGACACACGATTAAAAATACATGCTTTGGGAGTTCTTCATTCTTCTCTACCCTTAAGTAATCCTATTCTAACTTGAACTTAAAAATATTAAATTTATATGGACAACAATACTTTCATATTTCGCTGTGAACGCTTAATCAGGAATGAACCATTAAAAGAGAAAACATTTTTTAAATGTGTTGGCATACGTTATTTTATCTCTTTCAGAAAAAGTTTCATCTGACCTTTATTTCAGCTCGTTCATTGATTGCATGCCCATAAATGCGTCGTCAGGGGGCGCAGTCAGTGGGTGAACTGGCTCCCGGGGGAAGGGGTTGAAACCTTGGGACGCCGGCCCACCTACGGCACATACATACACCCAGCATATGGCCGACTGATGGGGTCCTGCTAAGCAAGCCCCATGTCCTTTTGAACTCGGTGCTCTTATCTAATCAACTGCAGACACTCATTACAAGAACTGCTGGCATGTGAAGAACGAAAAATACTATATGCAATATGCTATTCTGACTATCACTAGTTCACTTATTCCAACAGTTCTCCGATTCTCATTACTGTTCATATCAGTGATCTTATTGGCTTATTTTGTCCACATCCACCCCATCGTCCAGTAATTCCTCATAGCAATAGCAATTTCACATATTTAAATCACAATAGGTTTTATGATCGCAATCGCCACTAAACATTTATCTATAATCATATCAGCATATCCCTAAACACTCCATTTTTCATCAATTTTTGCACCTAGAATAATTTGAGGTAGTCTACCGGGGTAGGGTGAGTCTTTTGTTTATTTATTTCCTTTTTCATTTCAAATCACTTGCAACTGGGCTTGCAATCGTGTTTCAAGGTCAAAAGGCATTTCAAAATTCATTTAAGCTTTTACATTAACGAACCTGGTAATTATATTTTATTTAACAGTATGGCATTGATAGGTATGGGATCTCAGCATTCTCCAAGTAATGAACTCCACTCTGCTTTGTCTCTCTACTAACAACTCAATACGTGCTTTCCTCTTTGTTTGTCCTTTGCTGTTGCCGTTCAAATTTATATGCATAATCGATGCCTCTTATATAAACTGGTTTATGATAAACCTTTTCCGTGCACCTTGTCCTGCATACCTCCGTTTTAATCCATTAGCTTTTCTTCTATCGCTTAAAAACTAACACTCCCAAAACTTTAGAATTTCAGAAATGCCTTCCTTTCAACCATTCCATTTCAGAAACATTCATTCTATATCACCATTCCGGAATGACTGGACCAAAGCTATCCTAATCTACGTCATATACTCTTTTTGCGTCTAAGATTGCTGGCCTAATGTCCTTACCATATTGTTCCTATGAATGTTTGTGTATATTTCAACCATCTCACTTGAATCTTCCCTGGACCAATTAAAAATTTTCCTCACTTATCTCTGATTATTTGCACAAATTTCCCCGTCCCACTTCCTGACAGTGCTTTCACCTTCTACTTTAGAGCATCAACTTCATCCTTCCTCTGTAGACTATCCATATCTTCGCAATGCATCTTCCACCACGCTAATTTCTTCCTAATTCCTACCTATATTCATAATTATCTCATCTGTTACCAATAGTTTCATTATTCTTATACTAAATACTGTATATATATATATATATATACATACGAGGGTCATCCGGAAAGTAGTACCCGTTCGTGAAATAAAGACACAAAAGTAAATATTAACAAACATAAAAAATTTTATTTGAAAGAGGATACTTTAAACTACTTCTCAACATAATCTCCAAGCAAATTAAGGCATTTGTCATAACGTGTGACAAGTTTCTGTATTCCTGCTGCATAGTCCTTCGCCGCCAGCTCATTGAGATACGCGAGGGACCCATCTTGCACAAATTTTTGCATAATGCAGATGGTGTTTAACAATTTCATGAACAATTGTTCGAGAAACATTGGGAAAATGCTCACAGATGTCATCAATTGTGACGCGCCGATCGTTCCTCACGAATTCGTCAACTGAGCTCACCAGTTGGTCTGTAATGACAGACGGTCTCCCCGAACGCTCATCGTCGTGTGTGTTCCCCCTCCCCATGTTGAAGTTGCGACACCACCGCCGAACAGACGACTCGTCCATTACATTGTCTCCATACACCTCCTTTAATTGGCGATGAATATCACATGGGCGAACGTTTCTTGCATTGAGGAATTTAATCACTGCCCTCACTTCACAACTGGCGGCGTTCTCAATTTTTTTAAACATTGTAAACAATCACAGAAACAACACAGGCAATGCTAGCGTCACGCAACTTGGCTCAGAGAAGGCAGACAAGCCACTGAAGCTATCTGACCTCGTCCAGCGGCTACTCGCGTCGTCAGCACTTCATGCGGCACGAACGGGTACTACTTTCCGGATGACCCTCGTATGTATGTATATATATATACACACACACACACACACTCACACTCGCATATATCGAACGGGTACTACTTTCCGGAAGACCCTCGTACTATGCATTGAAACCCGTCGCAGCAAATTTATTTTTGTGTGGAATATAAGAGTGTTTTTTTCTTTCCTACGCATCATGAAGGAGTTCCACAAAGTTAAGACACCCACCAATGCATACGTAGTTGTACAGCTTATATTTTTACGTACATTCAATAGATAGTTTTTCCTCTAAAAGAGAATACCCCTTCATCGGAAATCAGATTGTGCGATGATGGATGGAGACTGGATTTCAATCAATTGAAAAATAAAAAAATTTCGTGCGAGTCATTGGGATAACATAGTGATATGGGTCATTATTGAGACCAAAGTGGACCATTATGGGGTGCTTAATATTTCATTGACCTAGGACAAATAATATGGATTGCATATATATATATATATATATATATATATATATATATATATATATATATATACGAGGTCAGTTCAAAAAAAAAAACAGTAGAAGTAATGCTTATTACTTCTAATGTAGAAGTAATGCTTGCATTACTTCTATATCTTCAGGGGAAGACGGATTGTTTCCGTCGAAATATCAAGAAAATACGTGTGAGTGTTCTTTTTTTTGTGTTTCTATATTGTGTGTTACTGTATATTATATATATATATATATTTATTTATTTATTTATTTTTTAAGGTAATCTACCGGTTAAGGTAGGTTTTTGGATGGACACAGCTTTCAAATAAATATTTTGTGGCACCTAACAAAACACTAAATCCAGTATACTACTATATATCAGGTCCCTCTTCATCTCTGAGTGCTTTCTTCCTCCCTTCATCCCGTCCAACATCCCTATCCTGTTCCCTCCCTTTCCTCGCTTGCCTAACATTCTCCAATATATATATATATATATGTATATATATATATATATATATATATATATATATATATATATATATATATATCCCATTCATCAATACCCCCTTCATCCACTTTTCCTGCCTCCATAGGATTTCTCCCAACAAACCCCTCTCTTCGCCCACCATACCCAGTACTTCATCATTTGTTTCCTTCTATGTCCATTTCACCTTCTCCATTCTTCTCCACACTCATATTTCAAAAGCCTCCAGTCTACGTGTATCCTCCTGCTTCAATGACCACGTTTCCGCACAGTACATAGCTACGCTTCATATCAAAGTTTTTACGAGTCTTTTCTTAACATCCTTACTCAACGTCCCTCTCATCAACTCCCTCCTAGTGAAAGCCTCTTTGCCTAGCGCAATTCTTCTCCTTACGTCCCTACTACTTTGACCGTGTTGGTCCAAAACACTACCGAGATACGTAAACTGTTCTACCTGCTCTAGTTTTTGCCCTCCTATTTTAATGTTAAGCTTAGCCTTTTTTTTTTCTAAAAAATCGCATGACCTTGGTTTTATTAATATTGATTCTCATCCCATACCTGTCGCACTGAATTTCCAATTCACTCAGCAATGCTTGCAACTCCTTGGCTGACTGACAAACTAAAGCTTGGTCATCAGCAAACCTAACTGATTTTACGAATTCCCCGCCCACTTTCGTTCCTACCTCCAGTTCTTCCCATGCCTCTTTAATAATTTCCTCTGCATGCAGTTTGAACAGCAACGGTGATAATGGGCAACCCTGCCTTACACCTCTTCCTAACACACACACACACATATATATATATATATATATATATATATATATATATATATATATATATATGTATATATATATATATGTATATGTATATATATATATGTATATATATATGTATGTATATGTATATATATATGTGTGTATATATATATGTATATATATATATATATGTGTATATATATATATGTATATATATATATGTATATATATATATATATATATATATATATATATATATATATATATATTTATAGTTTCGTTATAGCTTTCGACACTCTTTCCTTATATGCCCCTATTTTTCTTCAATTCCACCTATCTCACCCATAGTTTTCTCTATAGCCTTCTGGTATTCCTTTCTTCTCGTTCTTGTGAATATTTCTACATTCCATTTCCTTATCCGTCCTCTTGAATATGATGGCACTTTTCATTCATAGCAGATTACAATAAACAACCTCTTCTAGTTGATATATTTATGAATCTCCAGTCATTTTCCATGCATACTCACTTATTTTTTGGTGTCTAAACCTTGGGTTCCTTATCATTAACCCCCATGTAGAACGTAACAGCTGTCTCTCTGTTCCTAAACCGTATTCGCCTTCCTCACTGCCATGCCTACCTTCGCCCACTGTCACGTTCCAATCTCTATCAAAGACTTCCTTCTAAGAACACCTGTGGTTGCTTGGTGTCGTGTAGACCATTTAGAATATGACCACGTCCGTGGGTTCAGCTATTACTTCTTCTGATATTATTCTATCACTCGCCTGCTCCATGTTTATTACGCTTCTTCCGATCTTTTTATTAAGTGATATTGCCACACCTCGCTGGTTCTCTTCCCCTCCACTTTATACGTGCATTACTGAATGACTAGGGGGGAGAAGGGACTCTGAAGTCTCCTCAATCTCACCCCAATGATGCCATTTAATAAATAAATTGCGATTAATCCAGTTATTCCCGCTATCCTCCCATCTCATATCAAGCACTCCTATCCATATCACTTCTCTCCATTGCCAGCTGATTCCCCTGTCCTCGGCATTACCCACAAAATCTTAGCTCCTATTCCAACTCTTTCAGTTTTCAACTCTTTTATACTGCTACCAATTTAGATTTGTAAAAATTTGTTTGATGACCACGTAAGCTTTACCTCTAATGCTGTCGGGCGCGAAACCCGGCACAGCGGGCTGAGTCCTCTAACCTAGTGGCCAGAACTCATGCCCATATCTACATGTGGCCATCATTTTTAATTCGATATTTCTACTCTTCGGCGTTCTTGTTATAATTGTCCTATTTTTATTTTACGTTAACTAGTATCATTGTCAAATATTTGAACAGAATATTAAATACAGCAAAATAGGCACTCCAGAGGAAATCGTGTCTAGGGATTAGCATCAATGTTGACGCAATAGCGCGCATGTATAACTGCAAATGGCCCTAAGTCATTACAATTTATTACTGTACTCATTGGTAAGCAAGCCTTAATAATTAGCTTTTGAATTTCACAAGTAGAGATTATTAATTTTAAATACATTGTTAAATATTAAATAAAATAAACATTTTTGGACTTTATTTGAAGTTTCTCATCCGGAAATACCCTTATAGGGAAATAAATTAACTTCTGTACGACAGCACTTATTAAAACAAATACCTCATACCCTTCGTGTGTAATATAGTTTAAAAAATTTAAATTAGCAATTTTTGACAACACTGCAGCCGATCAAAAATATTTGTAGGCGTCTTAAAATTATTAGAATTTGTCCCGTGATCCTAATCAAAAGGTATAGGGCTTCAAGTAGTCTATCCTGATAAATGAGAAATGAGAAAACTTCATATTGGAGATATACAAAGAATAATTTGAATCGCGAATGCAGGACTGGTATTTCCACATCGGCACTTCCCGATGACGACGGCCGCCTCTCCCCCAATTGCTCCTCCCTGGGCGTCCTCGCCAGAACTCCGGTCGGAAGCAGGGAAGGGGGAACGCCTCCGTCTCCAGATGCTAACCGGCAAGATAAGAAAACCCGGAAGCCAGCCTTCAAAGCACAACCCCGCGAAAAAATATCCGGAGTGGCCAGGTACCGGGGGAAATCTCAAGAAAGACCTCGAGAACTGGAAGTGATTCCCCTCGAGTTTCAAGAGTTCGATTTGATACGGTAGTGCAAATGATGCTCTTGACTGTGTAGATATATCAAAAGGTATATTGACAGCGATGTAATTGTCACTGCGGGGTCCTGAGAGCGAATATATGAATACAATATGCTACCAGGTTGAAATGTCTTTTCTAAGGATCTAAACTAACGCATTCCTAAAGTTAATCAGTCGTTTCCGTGGGTAAACACAAAAGTGTTACGTGAAATCCCGGATATTAGTCTTACTTTCTAAGGCCTACGCATAAATGTATCGCGAAGATCAGCGCGGAGACTCTAAATGAGGCAAACCGTAAAGAAACAGAAATTTTGTATGTTGGCGTGTTATACCACTGCTTAGAATTATCAGACCACTTTGAAATGTGCCAGCGGTTCAAATTAATTTTCAGAGTGAGGACGTGCGATGGTATGTACAGAATAATCACGAGGGCTACCAGCATTGGCATTACTAGATGCCTGAGTTTCTGCGTCGATACGTCACTGCGGACGAAGCATGGTTGCTCCACAACAGCAATCCAGAGACACAAAGTAGAAGTCGAAACAGCGGGTTACGGAAAGGAGTTCCGAAGAAGGCGAAGGCGTGAAATCAGTCGACGAGGTGATGGTCGCGGGATTTTGGGATGCACGCGGATACGTCTGCATCGATTACTAGAAACAAAGGACAAATGCTAAATAGAGAGTATTACGCGTCGTTAACGCACCGGTTGAAGTAAAGAATAAAGTAGAAACATCCTCATTTGGCAAACACTAAATTCACTTCCATCAAAAGACAATGCACGGGTGAACATCTGTGCAGTTTCGATGGCGATATTTATGGAATTAAAGTTCGAATTATCGCATACAGCATCCATTGTATTCATTTGATTTGCACGCCAGGGAATTTTTTCAATGTCCAAACATGAAAAAAACGGCCCTGTGGAAAGCGACTCATGTTGAACGAGGAGCCTGTTTTGAGGGCCCTGAGACCCCAAACACAGATTCCTATTTTGGGGACTTTGCGGAATCCTACCTTTTTGGACGACTTAAAAAAGTCGGAGTAACGCTGGGATAGGAGCATCGAGCTAAAAGGAGATTGCGTTGAAAAATTAAGAAAAACTATCCGAAATAATTTGTAATCCTTTTTCCCCTAGTGATTTATTGAACAACCTTCGTATCTACTAAAATACTACTTCACTCTTAAACAAAATATTTATCTCTTCTTTCTATGTTGAAGTGGTTTTCTTTTGTCTACCCGCAGTCTCTCTTGATCTGTTGCCGTCCGACTTTTGAAGTTATTTTGCTTTCTCCTGGGTAGGTACGACTACAATAAATAAATATAAAAGTGGTGATTCAGATAGGCCTAGACACCAGGGCTCCGAAACTGTAATCTTTACTATGCATTCGGGAGCCGATATTTCAATTTCGGCCTCGCGGGACAAGAGTGGCTGAAAATTCGAATTAACAGCTGCATCTACATAATACCCCGCAAGCCGCCGGAAGGGAGTGTGGCGGCGGGTGTTAGATAGTAGTGGTAGTAGTATTTAGGGGAGGCGGCCGACAGTATTTGCGCCATTAGGGATGGATGGGAAAGGAGGGTTGGAGAGAAACCCGGCGCCGGCATTAGCCTACTTTCGTCGAAAGGCGCCCAGGGGTCAAATATATTAACTGCCCATCCGACGGACATCGTACTCTCTTAAAGAGCTCTACACAAAGTACCTCAAGTAGGGATCGGGATACCGCTGAAAAATATTTGTTATGTCCAGGATTTGAACCACGGTCCTCTCGGTGGGAAGCCTGTACGTTAGCCACCGCACCATCCCGATCCCCATAAGTGTTAGCTCACCACCCGTAAAAGAGAATAAAACAAGATGCAAAATTAACAACTTGGAGCTAATTTAAACCCGCAAATGCGTATATATTCATGCAAATACAATTTTAACTTGCACATATGCAATGCATATTAAATAAGGAATAGCAATAGTAGGGTTATACATTACTACGTGGAGAAAATTCCGTATTCGATGGTTTCCGGCTCAACTCCGTGGAAGTTCATGTTCATTAAATGAAGAACACAATTTATTTTTCCACTGTTCTTTATTTTGGTACTACTATTTTCAACGCTTAGGCGTCATGATCAGGTACATCTACATCTACATAATACCCCGCAAGCCGCCGCATTGGCGTGTGGGGGGAGGTGTAAGGTCACCACCCGTATCTGACCAAAATAAAGAACAGTGGAGAATACATTGTGCTTTTCATTTAATGAGTAAAAAATCCATTTGCCACCCACCCTCAGCGCATCAGGGAATAATTAGTTCCACTCACTTGCCTGCACTTTCACTGACTTCGTGTGTTTTGTTATCAAAACTCTTCACGCATGGGAATACCATTTAATGAATGTCGTGCTCTTTACAGTATTGCTTGCCCTGCTTTATCTGTTTTTAAGTTTCCCCTTCCAACCATGCCAATGAGTTATGATAAAGGCGTGCCAAGATGGTCTCCAAGGTACTTTCAGAGGACTGCTTGTGTGACAACGGTACCTCGGACCACGGTGAAAGTGACCCGAATTTTTTAGAACAGGTTGTTCCTGGTGACAAGACATGGGTCTTTGAGTGCGACCCAAGTATAACCCCCTTAAGTACCGTTTTGGACCACTGGATTATTCCAAAGAGGCCCTGACGAGGTGCCTAAACGAGGGTCCTGTTGATGCCTCACAGGAAGCATACCACAACTGGCGGAGGTAGTGGCATTGGTGTGTAGATACATAAGGGTGCTCTTTTGAAGAATTTTAGCGATTTGTACGTTGATCTGCCATTATATTTCCCACACATTTATTCCACTTATATTTGGGACAGACCTTGTATTCCATTGGATACTCTTTCTAACACGCCTGAACTTGTGCCCTCCAAGTGACAGAACTCTTCGGCATCATTTAGCTTTTGATTCATCACTTGGGCACCTCAGTTGCCTTATGCTCTTACGTCATAGGGCAAAAGCTTTCTTTTTATCCCATGTGAGACCGCTGGATCACCTTCTCTGTTTTCCCTTGCGCAGTCTTTAGGCCTGCTCCAATTATTAGAAATGCCGTCGTATTAATAACATAAAGACTCTTATCCATCACAAATTGGCTACATTCCAGATGAATATCAGTGTGAATTATCGAGGTGAGGATTCGAGCGACCTAACAGCTATAACAGTAAGCAAAGAAACCGATTTCTTGTTCAAAACTGCCTAAAGTGACCGTGGGGACTCCACGATCGGACAGGGAAATTCGCTTCTGGAATCGGAATCGAGATTGAATCACAGTCCCTATACATTGTGACCTCAGCCAATGTAAGGTTATAATGGATCCCGCAAGGATCCAGGCGGATTCTTTGCTTAATTGAATTACAGTGTCGTCTGCTGTTTCTTTCTATGAAAGGATTTGTCGAAAGATTTTATTTTGTGTAAATGTTGCGACGAATGAATTCTTATTTGCTGGAAAGTAGCGAATAAGTTACTCTATGCGATTGCACTATGGGAAGGTTTAATTTTCTTTTTCGTTACAAGTAGCTTAGTGCAAGTACACTTCTATGTTGTCATCATTTCAGTTAACCTCAGTTAATGTCGCTGTTTCAAACAGCTACCTTCGTATGCTTAGGGAAGTATATCTCGCTTAGATATAGTAGTGCATTACCTGTAGTAATCATGTTCTACATAATTTCAATTAGTTTACGTATATATGGCAACTTTGTATTAAGTAAAATTTAATTTTAGATGTTACACGCTTGGTTTTCAATCACCTCAGTTACACATACTAACAGTGGCTTGTAGGGTACATTGTAGAGGTGGTCGTAAAAATAGAGCTTCTCGTGGCAAATCCTTCCAATGTGTGTAACCGCAGCTCAAAGCGAAATTCACTTCTGCACAGAATCTTGCGGGATCGGAGATTGATCTTAATAAAATAAACATTACGGCACACATACATGGTATCCTGTTTGCGTGCATACAAAATGGCTTTTGGCACAAAATGATTTTCCCCCCTAGCGAGGTTGGATAATGCTTCCTGATCCTTTAGTTTTATTTAGTACCCTGAAAGCAAACGCTAGGGTGTGTGGCGAGGGGCGATTACACACCTGACTATTCTTGACCCAAAAAATATTTCCCTCTTATTGCGATCGGACCCTGATATTCTGATCTCTTATCGTTCGTGGGAAATGTGACAACTTAAATCTATCTATTCTACACTTGATCTCTTTAATTTCATTCACATGATCTCTCCTACCGTCGTACTACAGGGGTAATAATACATTTTCAGCATCACTGCTAAATAGACGACCTTCCAATTTATGCAGAAGAATTAACCTGTAATTTAACTTTCGCTCCGTGAGGGATCCCCAGCCTAGCTCCTCTAGTATTTTGCATTCGCTACTAAGTTTATCATAACAACCTTTTACCAATCTAGCTCCTCTACGCTGCACGCGATCCAATTCGGCAATTAATCCAATTATGTGAGGAATCCATATACTTGCAGCGTATTCTATACATGAGGCATAACCAGCGAAAGGTAACATTTCTCTTTGACCTTCTCATCACATGTACTCGGCACTCTTCTAATAAATCCTAACTTTTGGCAGCTTGTCCACATATTTCCCGTATGTGTTTCACCCTGGAAAGTTCGCGAGTGAGGGCAAGGCCCAAGTATTTCATCAAGTCTAAACAACCCATTTAATGCGTTCCAGATGCAAAAGGGGTTCGGAAGAAAAAACTCTTTCTCCAAAAATTCATCACTACGCACTTTTTAAAGTTTAACTCTAATTGCCAAGCGGAATTATTGCCGTTAATGCAAAGAAGAAATGAAAGGGATCCCATTACACCTCCCTGAGGAACGCATACAGTGACTTCTAAATTAGTGCTAGCACTACATTTGCGACTACTCTTTGTACCCAATCATTCAAAATGTCTGTAAAAAACTTTGTAATACAATTATCTAGGTAATCCTTTTACATCGATTTATACACGTTAATGATGGCCCATACTTAAACGAATAAATTAAGATTTCTGAAGGTGCTACAGTGTACTGAAACTTGTTAGGAATATATTACCTGTGGAACTGAAAATCTCCACATTATTTTACAACCATATCAGCACGATAGGTGGGTTACAGCGAATATCAATTTGAGGGGAAATTGAAATAAAATCCACCTTTTCTCCACTCAAAATTTCGATTACTCAAAGCCTAGAGTTGAATGCCACGAATAAGCGTTCATTTTCTACGTTTTGCGGATTCAAAGACCAAACAGTCTCAACTTTTACTGATGAATTGGGGCATTAAAAGGTCGATACGCCCGGGCGAAAGTAGACGGAAGACAATCAAACCTCAATTAAATTGAAAACGACGGCCGTAGACTCGAGAAATTTTGAAGATAATGTGAGAGATTCTCTCCCGATGGAAAAAATTTGATGATCATTCCGCGTTCCACCTCGATGCCATTTTCGCTAAGTACAGTTGCCCATCTTCGTTGTCATTCTCCCAAGAACTGCGGCGGACAAATTGTCGAATAATCAAAGTGTCGTTATCTCGTATTCTCCTCCCACTTTGGGACACTCTGCATTTCGCTGACCTCCAGATTCGAATTTATCAAAGACCCTAAACTCAACCCGAATGTCCTTCTCAAAATCATGGCGTGCCACAATTATCCAATGATACGTAGAACCACCACAAATTCTAAAGAAGATTTTAGCCTCCAAAAGCAATTTTGTTTTCAATTTTCGATAGGTCGTCAGAAAGTGGGCGTGTACGCGAATATATTGATATTCCTGCATATAATTAAACACGCAGGTACACGCATTAGGGCAAGATCAACACACGCCGCGTGGTGCTTTGTGCATGGTCAGGAGGGCAAATGAAGGGACAGGAACACATTATTATCCGGAGAAGATGAGACATAGTAACTAAATAAAAATACGACGAATTATTTGTTTGGTTGGTTTTGACTTGAGGCGATTTCAGTTTCCCCATTCTCCCTAAGCGAAAGACTTTCACGAACGGGTTTCGCTGAGGTGGTTGGGGGGGGGGGAAGGGAGGCCGTAAATAACATTTCACCCGCCTCTGCGCCACCGAAGTGTGCTAACGGGGAATGTTGGCTCCTAAATGCAGCTCTCGGGAAAGTCTGTCGGTTGGGTGGCGGGGGGTGGAAGTCATTGGGCGCCTCGAGTGAAAGCCACTCTTCCCCTTTCTAATGTGCATACGTTCGGCCGATTAATGGCACGAGGGAAATGATGGACTGATGGACGAGAGTTCCTCCGCTGAAGCCGCCTCATCCTCCCACTCTCATACATAGCATTCCCTCCCTCTCTCACGCATACACACACAGCACATGTGCATATGCATTCGACGGGGATGCCAGACGTCCTGCATTGCGAATGGTGGTGAGCCGCGCGAATCAACTAAGCCGTCCCCTAGCTCATGGAGAAACGACTCTCGTAGCGAAATAGATTCAGGTTGAACACGGATATGGTTACCTGGATTCTCAGATAATAATAAAATATATTTTATTAGTAATTTTAATCAAAAAATCTTTTCTCCCAAAGAGACCAACTGGGAAAATTTCCCCCACCTTGCAAAACTATGAACAACATACAATTGAGACGAAACGGACCTCGACAAAGGGTGTACACAATCCATAGAAAAAATAGTATCGTCTACTTTTCCGGAATGAGATATAACACCTTGCTTACGTGGACACATATGACGTCACGTCACCCCAGTAGCAACAGGGATGTCGCTAAAGATATCCATCTCATGGATTGATTAGAACAGCACTCTCAGTCTGGGATTCCAGCATCTTAGACGTCGAGTTAATTTACAGGTGAGGACAAGATTAAGCGCTGCGTTGGCATAAGGTAGGAGCACGTGCATGTGTATATTAGTTAGTGGTCTACGTATCTACATCTACATAATACCCCGCAAGCCCACGCAAGGGCGTGTGACAGGGGTGTTAGGTCACCACCTATAGAAGAGAACTAAACCACATGCAAAATAAACTTATCCATGCAAAACTGTACCCACAGTGGCGTATACATTCATGCAAAAACACTTTCAACTTACACTCATGCAAACACAATCTACTATGAAACAAATAAACCTTTGAGTTTAGTGATTATTTATCCAATAAGGTGCCAGCTAGAATTTGAAAAGTAAGAAGGTCAAATTCCATTACCACATGGACATGCAACATACTACGGTCTCCTCCCCTGAGGACACATGAAGGGAATGTAACCCAACGCTGCAGGTAGCGAGAGGGTTCCCCCACAGAGAGAGACGAAGGATGTATATATCTACATGTATCTACAAAATACCTCGCCCGCTGTCGCCAGGGCGTGTGGCAGAGTGTGGTAGGTCACCAGCCAATCTATATGCATACACTCTATTTCCTCATGCACCTGGCGATCCACCAAAAACCGCGTGGAAAGGAGCGATCGAACACCAATCATGCACCATGCCTGCATATATTACCAGTATTACATGGTTAGCAGCTATTCCTATGCTTACGCAAAGAGGACGAGAAATATCATTGAAAGAGGGCAGGCACACATGCAATAAAGACCATTATTACCGGTTAGTATTCTACACGATTCGGATGGACAACTCACACACAATAGAATTTACATACATACATTCACCTGCACCCCACCTGGCACAAGGGCGCACGGCGGGGGGGCGTTAGGACGCAGAACTTGGAGAGTGTTTTGTAGGAGTTTAATATTGTATACCCCTATTTTTGACAGCGTGTACCTTTAATTTTCTCAGGTGTTCCCCTTTTTACTGTCGTCGTGGATAGTGCGCGGGAAAAACGAATACTTGAATATATCCGTTCGACAATTCAACTCCCTGATTTTGTAACTATTGTCGGCCTTGCCAATGTAATTAGGGGGCGTTTTTATATCTCCAATGTGGGATGCAAAACAACACGCTTTATGTCTATGTAATAAGTTTAATCTAGCCCTAGATCTCCGCATATCTTAAGGTCCCCAACCCAGATATTAAATGTGTAACGCTATGTTTCATTTGGTACGAGTTTTCACGAACCTGGCGGCCTTTTTCTGCACCCTATTCAATTCTGTTATTAAGGTTTTTTTGAAAAGAATCCCAAACGCTCCCCGTATACTCA
The DNA here is from genome assembly GCF_022747635.1 of Hetaerina americana. NCBI lineage: Eukaryota > Metazoa > Arthropoda > Insecta > Odonata > Calopterygidae > Hetaerina > Hetaerina americana. Next base: position 4,320,853 of record NW_027286852.1, read on the forward strand.
ATGTGAGGCCTTCCCAAAGATAAATAGCACGTTTCATTCATACTTTGACTCATATGTAGTTGTATGCGTGTAAGTTTAAAGTGTTTTTGCGTGAATGTATACGCCACTGTGGGTATAGTTTTGCATGGATGTGTTGATTTTGCATGGGGTTTTGTTCTCTTTTACGGTTGGTGACCCACACCCCCGCCATGCGCCCTTTCGGTGGCTTACGGGGCACTCCAGCCGTCCACGTTGGCGGAAAAATCATTCAACATTTTTTTGGACAAGCCATGTATCCTAGGCAAAGGAAGTATTCGGCCGGAGTGTAAGTCTTTTAACAGCCGTGAACACAGTCCTGGAAGTATGAAAACACTTCATTATGTATTGCATGTGGAGCGTGCATCTCGGGGGAACACTGAGGATAAGAAACGTCAGCGGTAGAAAAACCCTGTTGGCTCATCTGACCAAAATCATTCCAGATTTGACCCAAATAGTTTTTTCTCCGTCTTCATCGAAGGACCTTGGCTTCAATGTCCCCTTTTATTGCTGTACTTACAAACACATAGGGTCCCTAACTGACTTTAATCCATTGAGTTCTTCTTTCCCAATTCTCTTTCCCTAAACTTGTTCTTTTCTTTATTTATCTCTTCTCCTTTTCTTCAGGAGCCATCAGCTACCGAGGATCTCTCATCTGTTTGATGTGGGACATAGTATCTCTTCAGGAGTCAAGCTCGTTGCAATTGAATGCCATAATTCCTTGAGATTCGGGATCCTAGTCCATGAAGCGTATTGCGAGTAGCATCGTAATTCGGTGAAATGACGCATTGCAGAATGTAGCAAATGCACAAAGTGTTTGTTGCATACACAATTTAATGCAGGCGCCAAAATAATGTTTGATTAATAAGATTGAAATCCTTAAAACTTTGATATGGAGCGGAATGTACGGTGCGGAAATGTGGTTATTGAAGCAGGAGGATAGACGTAGACTGGAGACTTTTGAAATGTGGGTTTGGAGAAAAATGGAGAAGGTGAAATGGACAGAGAAGAAAACAAATGACGAAGTACTTGGTATGGTGGGCGAAGAGAGGGGTTTGTTGGGAGAAATCCTATGGAGGCGGGAAAAGTGGATGAAGGGGGTATTGACCGGCAGTGGGATGTTGAAGACTATGATAGAGGGGAGAATGTTAGGCCCACGAGGAAAGGGCAAGAACAGAATAGGGATGTTGGACGGGATGAAGGGAGGAAGGAAGTACTCAGAGATGAAGAGGGACCTGATATAGAGTAGGATGATGGATTGAAGTCACAAAATATTTATTTGGTAGTGTGTCCATCAAATACCTACCTTAACCGGAAAGTTACCTATGAAAAATAGAATAATATTTCAAAAGAGGTACTTTCAAAACAGACTCTAATGAATGTTCTTTGCATTTAAAGTATATTCCTGAGCTTAATTTAACGGAAATGGCTCTGAATATCGGGTCGTAAATTTGCGAAAATCTCCATTGCAAATTAATCAAATCGCCAATAGTGTTGATGGGCGAGGGCCGAGCTTGCCTCGTACTATGTCCATTAAAACGATAGATTAAAAACGCCGCTATCCACCGCCGTTAAGTTCATTGGTAGGGATAATGGGGGTAAGGGGGGGCGTTTCTTTCCTTAGGCCGCCCATGGTTTCCCAGAAAGATCTGGTGTAAGGAAATTCGCACATTATTCAGTATGAAATAATTTCAAGATACTTATGGGCAAATAAAATAAATGTTTCGCAGGCATTTTAGGCGGTCGATTAGACTAAAATCCTCCCCCCCCTCTCTTTGCCCCTTTTTTTACCCCCTTTGCCCCTCCCTCTTGTGGCCCGCTTCCCGTCTCGGAGACGGAGGACAAGCGACGATCGCGTCACGCACGCACGCCGGCACCCCGGTGGGAATGGGGGCGCCACCCTCCCCGGATCTCCTGCGCCCACCTCATCGCGGGGAGTGGGCAAGCTCCCCCCCCAGGCCGACCTCTCACCTTCCAGGGGGGGCTCCTTGGAAATGGCCGCCGTAGGGGGTAGGATGCGGCCCTGCAGAGGCGGAATTCGGCTCGCGGCCAGAAATACGGGTAACAGGAGTCGTCTTACTTGCCATTCCATTCGTGTGAATTACTACGTGATCCCAATTGGCCAGGCCCGCGCTGCGATGAATTGGCTGCAATCTCCTGTGTTTTTACATTAAATCCCAATGGCTTCTGATTTATTCGGCAATCTCAGGGTCAGGTGGCTGAAAATGTTACTCTATATGGGATGAGGAGGTAGTACAGGGTTCGTTCGCTGAACTGCGTGTTTTTTGTGTTCAAATCCCTTCCCGCATGATCGCATTTGAATGCCATTTAATGACTCTAGTGTTCTTTACAGTTTTGTATGCCCTGCTTTGTTGTTTTCAAGTTTCTCCTTCCACCCCTCGTCTCTCTCTCTCTCTCTCTGTTGGGGGACGCCATCCGCTGCCTGCCTCCCTCCCTGCTGCGGTGCCTCAAATCATCCCCAACCTGTGACTCAATGGGCGGAGGGCATGAGTTGCACGTCCATTTGAAGGTAGCATTTCCCCTTCTTTCTTTTCAAATTCTGCACGACCTGTCTTGTCATGGTGAAAGGCTATCGTATAAATAGTTTTGGTTCATTTTCATTCTCTTTTTTCGTATAACAAATAACTGTAAACTAGTATAAAACCAGGGCCTGAAGATGCTGCACCGCAGTGAAACCGAGGTCGCAATAAAGCTTATTTCCATTTAGAGTTACAAAGTGTTGTTTTAACTTTATTCATTATGGGATAAGACCACATGCAAAACCAAATCATGTCACCTCTGCGCAAATATTAGTTTGCTAATTCGCTCAACAAGACTTAATCACACGAAAGAAAGTACTAAAATGCAATAATATTCAAGAACAGGATACGTACATTCAAATCATGCAGTAAAACTATTAAAAAGACGATTCAATTAATTAAAAAGTTTTTTCAATAGCAGATTAATTACGGAGCGTAACGAGGTCACGTTATAAATGTTTCGCAAACGATCGATCCGCTCTCCTCGAAGACTGGGTGCCAACTGCCTTCGGTTTACAACCTTTCTTGAATCTCCACTCCCAAAGAACCCAGCCAGAGAAACCGCCGCCCGTCCGTCCGTCCGTCCGTCTATCCGGGATAAAACAAGTCCTACTACTTTTGGGTCAGACATTGTAGAACGGCACACCGATAATACCCTTGCCTGTCCGAAATAGCACCACCAGATGTTCAATACTACAATAAACCCTCCCTCAATCCCGCATACTTCTATCTTCCCACCCAACTGCCTTTGATGGAGAAGGGATATCTACATCTCATCTACATCTACTTAATACCCCGCAAGCCGCCGCAAGGGCGTGTGGCGGGGGGTGCTAGGACACCACCCGTAATTTAGAAAAGAAAAAGAAAAAAAACCCGCATGCAATAACGACAAAATCATATATAAAAAAAAACATGGCATACATTCATGCATGAACACTTACACCCCACACACATGCAAACACTCAAACTACCAACTAACATACACATGCACCTGAAAGTATACCTAACATCTCTATAGTGTTTAATTTTGTTCCGACTTGTAAATTCAACGTTTTTAATATTTCTAAAGTGACTTCGGTTTCTTGCTATTATGATTACTGATTGTTCGGGGAAAGAATGAGTATTTGTACCTATCTGTCTTGGAATCTATCTCCCTTAGTTTATCTTTGTGGTCTGATCTACCTAAGTAGTGTGGGGCCATTATAATTCCTTCAGTGTCATAGTTAAACTCGTATAAATGCGATAAAGCGAATGCATATCGCTCAAAAATGATATTAATTAGTCTTCATCATTTATAAAAATGCAGCAAAAGGGTTTTGAACACGATTGTAATAGTTAATGGCTTACTCCTTTCGTTTTCCTTAAAATATCAATCGCCTTCGTGATTCAAGGTCACTAATTGAGTAGTCTGTGGTGCTCCGTCTAATCCCTCGTGAACAGATGCACAATATCGGCAACTTTCTTCTGCCAGTTCACGATTTTCAGGGATCAGATTTTTGGCCCACCCTTTCGAGTGCCAAGCTAACCCGTAAGTCCCTCATGAATCGTTTGTTGAGGTAATTGACGGCTTTCTCTACCCAATGCTCCCTTCACCGATCACTAATGCCACTGCATTTAGTTGCAGTGAAAGCAGCGAAATTAAAAAAATATATTTGTAATTAGGAAAATTTCGTGATTTTTCAAATGAAAGTATTCTATGCTGTGCTTCCCAATAAAAGTGAAAACATTCTTTATATTTTAATTGTTGCATCAGTGGTGAAGCGAGGGCCTTCTTTTCATCCACTCGCTTTTTAGGCAGGATATGGAAATGCGCCCAAATTGGGACCACACGCAGTTATTTTTGCCTACATAGCGTAATGTTTTTAATTTGTGCCCGTTTCTTTTTTTCCAGCGCTGTAATTAATAAATATCAGTTTGGAAAAAAAATTGCTCTTGAAACTCTCGAGGGAATTCACTTTTTGGTTACCCATCGTTGCACCGATAACTCCTTGACCTCAATAGCGTGCATTACACGCTGCTATGCGAGTTAAAAATATACGAGGCGATCGAGGCTGTTACTTCTACTGTTCCGTGAGCAACACGAAAATGTCATGGGAAATATAATGAAATTCAAAGAAAAGATGACATTTAGTAATGACAATGAATATTCTAAGATCAGCAGCGCCGTGGCAAAGATTTGATCTCAGTCTTTAAAAAGTATACAACCTTTACTCTATCATTTCTCCACTCTATATCACCTGATTCTGCAACCTCAAATCCTAACATCTCTTCTCTCTGCAAAAAGGTTCTTTCAAAAAGAAGTTTCTAATGCCGAAAATACACGCATCTGATCTTTCGTGTAATTTTATCCTCATGAGGAAAAAAGTAACTGTCGAAAAAGATCTGCCTTCGTGGAATAACTGCAGAACGTATGGTGTAATACATCGCAGTGACTAATGTGAACGTAGATTTCTTTCTCTAATACTCACCACGACTCTCTGAAATCACGTCTGCCTTAAATAAGTGCTTAAGAAATCAAGCAGCAGCTGAAAAAATCTGAGATACAATCACATTAAAAAATTAGTTGCATAAGAAATGTCCGTTAAGCTGTAAAGATCGTGAGACATGGAAAATTTAATGTTTTATTGTTTACAGTGTTGGCGATAGTGACACAGATCCTCTGCCCAAGTGACCGTTGTAGGCGTCCGCTTTTCGCGACTTCATCAACGAGGTTTATACAGGCAAAACAAGTATCGGTAACAATAATTCCTGACGTGTGCGTAAAATGCTGACTATATGTTCAAACGTGATTAAACGCAAAACTCCATCCGGAACGTCTTAAAAAAAATGTCCCTCTAAAATGCCGTAGCCGCCTTCGACATAGATGGATGAAATCCATTCAAACAAGGAGTATTACGCAGGTTCCCTCCACTCTCTCTGTTTCCATCTTTCAGAGGGATTCAACTCGGCTGTCGGGCGATTGTCTAGGATTCCGACGCATCCTTCTTCAATACGTTTCCACCTCACAGAGATACGGCCTTTGGCAGGTTTAACTGCATTCGATAACATTCTTAATGAGGCGATAGGATAGAATTTAGCTGCATCGTTCACAGTTCAACGTTCGCTCACAGACTTTTCGAGGACAAGAGAAAAATCTGGAGATCAAATATAAAAATGTTGACAGACAAGAGAGGCTGAAGCCCTGCGTAATGCAACCTATGAAGAATTGAAATGACGCATACCAAGCCTCTGCTTGGCCGCAGCGGTGGCGCCTGGAACTCTCCGTTCATGCGAGTGATTGCCATTCCGCGCCATCGTCGGTTGCGCGTGAGGGTTGAAGACGGTTTCTGAGGCAGCTCACACCTCAAGTCTTTCGGGATGAGGTCTTCAATTCATAAGGCATGACTCTCGATCAAATTTACATTGTGAATCCCGACTACGCGATCAGTGTGGGGAAGGCCATCCGTCTAATTTGAGAATCAAGATCGCTGGAGCAGATTGTCAGCAGTGAATTAAAACTTTCTTTTTGTAGTTAAAACAACTACAGCTCCCAAGCCGAAGGGGAAAATTCATAGAGGAAGCTAGAGCTCACCTAGTACTGGACCCTGTACTGCGAGCGAAATTCACATGCGAGGGTAGGGGAACCAGCCCACGAAGATCTGGCACCCGAGAAATCACACGGATTGGATTGAGCTGAGAGTGCCTGGAGGCGTCCCTGGGAATCGAACCCCAGCCCCCCGCAGTCAGTAGCTCAATGCTCTATCCACTGGACTACCACGTAACCTCGTAATTAACAGACAAGGTTTGTATAAAATGTATCGCCAACAATTTTCCCTGACGTGAGATAAGTGAAGTGCTGAAATCAGACCGTCGGTTGTTAAGTGCGCGCATGATCGCAGATGGTATATTGGCATTGATAAGACAATGATACTGCACACACCATTATATCACTGACAATTTGGAGATGGGAAAGATCTGTGCTAAACCCGAAGGTCTTTGGACGGACGACCAAGAGCGGAGTCGAGTGGCTGTCTGCTTGCGAATACATTCCGCAGCGGCATCGCGACGATTCCCCAACCCACTTACAGTCCCGACTGGGCAGTAGCAGACTATTTCCCGTATTCTATAAAAGTGAAATCCTCCCTCAAAGGACTCCGCCATGGGACCCTAAGTACCGTCAAAGAAGCTTGCACACTTACACCCAAAATGACCTTCCGCCTACCAGGGAGGCTTCAAGTCGTGGAAAAGCCGCTCTGGCAAAGGTGCGTCGGCGCTCAAGGGATGTACTTTGAAGAATTATGAGAGGCATTGAGGCAATATATGAAAGAAACGTATTTTTCCGAAACTTTTCCCCATATATTTTATGTGATCCTTGTGCATTAATTGCTGTTGATTTTTTGAAGAATTTTAAATAGGTATGTGGTAGCGCCAGGCTACGGAGCTGAGTTTTGCTCATTCCGCATTACATTTGTACCAGTGTAATTCAGAGAAGGGAGTAACAGTGAGGGGTGTTGCTTTGCGTAAACAGATGCCTAGTATTTCCATAAACCTGACCTATAATAACACGCCGGAAGAAACCTGTGACTACACAATTAGTTAATTTAGACTCTCTAGGCTCATCACCAGTGTTTAAGGCACGTAGCTAGAGAGATATTTGTGGAGATTAATTTTCATTCAGGAATGTTTCTCCGGATTCTGCGTAAGCATTTCAGTGAAGTGAAAATGGCGACAAATCCTTTGACAAGCGGTCAAGGATTGCAGTCCTCTCGCAGAAGGGCGTCGCGGAAAGACAAGAAACGCATTCTTAAAATATTTTGTTTTGACTTGTGTTTCATAATTTAGCGATCACACCGTTTCTTCCTCATATTCCCAGCGATGATATCCACCTGATAAATTGTTGCTCTTTTAGTATTTTAGAATAAAGCAGTATCAATTACATTTTTTGACGAAGTTGCATCAGCTTTCTTGAATTTAGAAAGCTCTGAGTGAATTAAACCAGCAGAGGTACTTGGAAAGACAAAGCAAATAGCTATCATTGTTTCCAAACATTTATCTCCCATCATCCAGTCTTCCTGCTCGTTTGCTGATACTGCACATAAGGTTATCGGCTCGATGTTTTGACAGGAAAGGAAGTTTCATCTGATCAAATAATCCATAAAGGATTCTTCGCTGCCTGCACCACGCCGCCGTTTTGAAGTGTTGTAAAACTTTCACGCGTAATGAAACCAACATGCCTTTACTTTTGTAAAACATAACCATTAATAGATACTACTTCCATACCTGTGCTGAATTTATCGATTATTTCATGCAGAAAATTATGAAAATTAGATGAGCTTCGCAGAACGTGTTGTAAATAATGAAGGTTCTCTATAATCTAATAGTATCTCCGAAACGTTTCTTTAATTCTTCTTGCCGGAAAATCCTTGAAAAATAATTATCTTCCGGCATCTAGGTGTGCATGTCCATCAAACAGTTTGCTGGCCGCTTATTATACATTTATAGACTTCCCTGCGTCTGAAAATTAATGCTGTTAGAATTTCTGAGGACAAAGCCGACTACATGTCATTTGAACAGCACATCTCTAACCCAGATTTTCAGCCCTTGATCCCATGAGACTATAGACTAAAATTAGTAAATTGTTAAAGTTTCGCTACAAAGGCTGGATGTAGCTATTTTTAAGCGTGCCGATGCAAAGAGAGTCGGAAGGCCTTGTGGGACGCCGCGCCGGTAATCCACCCGCCCCAAATAGGACGCGGTTTTCCCTACCCCCCCGTCACCACACACCTTGCTCGTTGACTTCGTTCTTCAATATTTTATTCTTATTTCGGACGATTTGTTGAACGCCATAAGACATTACTGAGAAAATCCGGCCGGGTATCTCATGTATATTTACTGATCTGATACCAAGTGACGCGTTTATTGGACACTCAGAGTGAAGAAGACATAAAATGCAAAAGCCGTGTGGCTATTTTCATCGCATGCCAAGAACCTTTGCCGTGCGTTATATAAGCGCGAACTATGGAGAGCTCTCAAGCGGAAGCGCTTTCGCGTGCGTGACACGATTTCCTGTCTAGAAAGATGAGATTAGATTCATCAGTGACGGATTGCGCAACAATTTGAAGGCGATTTTCATTCCTTCGAGACCTTTCCAACCATTTCTCCCCAACCAAGCACTGCCGCTCGTTGGCAAACGGAAGATTAGTCGCTGGGTGAGCCTCGAAATTGCCGGGGAAGGGAGGCGGCGGCTGTCGAGAGGCTGATCGGAATTGCGATTATTCCTACGAAGAAATCCTGCAAGGCCACCACTAGCGCCCCTTCGGTGCACACCCGATTCAATTCCACTCGAATACGTGACGCTCCTTGGTCATTGCGTGTATTTTGGGGAAGTTATTAATTTGGAAATAGTTGACAGTTCAAGAGGGTCCATGAAAGGCTTTATCAACCATCACGGAAGTTTACAGTCGTTTTTTGTATCGAAGAGACAAAGGTAGTCCGCATGTCACTGAACTAGGCCTGACCTCACTCCGTTCCGAGCTTTCGAAAAGCCAAAATTGAATCCTAATGTAGAGGTGTCTCTCTGCATTTTTCCGCATACAGTTCGCCCTTTGAATGATTTGACATTTTAATATTTTTTATTGATTAATAATGCGGATAGGATTATATGCAAATATAGGATGGAGTGAGTCGCAGTAGGTGCTCACAGAGGTGGAGATGTCAGAAGGTGCTTAGTTTGACGGCGAAGCCAAACCTCACGAAGCAAGTCAATGAAAGCAAAACGTTCGTTTCTTCTTTCCTATTTAAAAAGGAAACCACGGAAAAATTTCAAAATCGGATCAGAATATTCAATACGAACACGAATTGAGCGCATCTCATCCAATTAATAATAAATTTCACAATTACACATTCACACGCTTTATTCTAGATCAAAATAAATTCTCATCCAATTAGCGTAAATTTAGGTTTTGGATATTAGGCATTTAATGTCGCGTTGAATTCCTCTTTATCGCCAAATATTATTTGCTTCTATAATTCTCTATCCACCTCCGAGGAGCTTAATAAGTCCCTTATCTTCCTCCCTCTTCTATCCCGCTCACACGCAGTTATTAATTAACTTCGCAATACCTCCAATGTATTTTATTTCTCACAAATCCGAAAATAGAACTTCAGCCTTTGCTTTGGACTTTTAATAGCAATATATCAATAGATGGAGAAAACCCCTCCTAGGCGGGAATCGAACCCTCGACCTCTGGCGGGCGAGGACGTTACCCCACCACCACCATAGATACCATAGATATCCCCTGCTGGATACAAGCAACTCTCTCTCTCCCCCCAACCATCTCTAGAACACAGTCTTTATTCTTCCTCTCCGACCAAGTTATTTTCTCAATTCTTTAAAAACATCTCGAAAATCTCCAAACTTAGCTTGGTCCCAGCATTGTTCTCCCTCAACTGCCATCACGTATACCATCTGCGCATAATAACTCTTCGAATAAATCACCTAGCCCACCAATCAACTTCTATTCGTTTGTTTGGTCCAGTCTATCCTATCTAATATCTTCTCAAAATGGACAAAGTACACAGGCATATGCTGGTTAATAATAATGTTTAATAATCTCTCTCATTCTCCGATCTCCGTAATCCTCTAATGCTCTGCACATTAAGTAACCTTCTAAAGATGGCTTCCCGGACCACCATCGTCGCATATGAACACCCCGGAAACTAAAGCCATTACCTTTCCGTCCGTGCGTAATGCCTTTGCTTTCTTTGGTGGCGGTGAATCATCATGTTTCTACTACTTCAACTGCTTTTTAATATCTGGGGTATAGTGGTGGACCCAAGTTCCATCTGTGGCCACAAACCGGCGCAGGAATCTTTTGGTTGCTTTTATAACGGGTCAAAAATCGTTCGTAAATTTCCATTCTTATGCGTTTGCGATCCTGCGTCAAGATTTGTGACACCCATCTAGCGGATAATTTCCTCATATCCAATTCCATTGTTAAAATGTGGCATGCCCGTTCCAATTACACCCCTACAGCTGCAATGATTTCTCGCACTTTCAGTCGACGATCCTCCATGACCATTTTATGCGCTTTTGCAATAATTTCTTGGATAGTGGCACATTTTGGCCGACAACTACGGGGATCATCATCTAAGTTATCCCGACCAAACTTATACTCGCTTATTCACTCGGGAACAGTTTAATATGGAGCAAAGTCCCCAAGAGAGTGTTTGGAAAGCCGATATGAATTCCCTTTGCTTTCATGCTTTTCTTACGAATTATTTCTGCCTATTAGACTAGAAACACCAAAGATTACTGAGATTTTGTCGGGAATTTGAAGTGGACCTTGTTGATCTGAGGCCTATCCTCTCATCGCGCCGGGTACCCCTCAATCGCTCCGAGGTCCATTGTACTGCCGAAGCATCGCGGTTTGTAGGATTACACGAAAGCGTTTCGAGGTTTTAGCATAGTTGGTAGGCAAGAGCGCAGGTCATATATTGGGATAAACAAAGTAGGATCCGGCGCTCTTTGTCACCTCAGATAAGGCTACGACTCTCAAATCCAAAAATAATGGATCAAATAAACACTTGCGGTAAAAAACATGCAACCCACGTAGAATTAAAAAAAATGGTGCCTCGAAATACATAAAAGACAGTAACACGAGTGAATGTAATACTTGTGCCTCTGTCAGCCATGAATCCTCACAAAACAGTTTTGTGAGCACACGTAAAACCGTGAAAAAAAGTGAGCGAAGGAATGAAGACGTATGTCCCATCCAAACTTAAATGCGACAGTGAGGAACCTAGATGGTACAGCGGGGAAGTAAGACCGGAATTAAGAAGGCAAAGAAGGCCACATTCAGATTTTAAAACGACTTTAAAAAGTGACGATATAGTTTATGTGAATATACCCAAACACTAACCAGAAGAATGTCGTAGTAAAACTAAAAGTATTATGCGCACAGCCCTACACTCTTTTAAATATAAAATGCTAAGCTAATATCTTGAGGAAAATCCAAAGTCATTCTGGCCCTATGTTCGGGAAATACAGGGTAAACGTCCAACTGTACATTCTTTGAAGACGGAAAACGGAGAAATTATTACAGACAGTGTGAAAAAGGCAAATATTTAAAACAAGTTTTTCAAGAGCGTCTCAAATAAAGATGCAAACCCACCAAACGGTCCTGCGCAGCGGGGTATTGTGCAGATGAGTATGAATTGAGCGTATGGCTCCAAGATCTTCACGCACCGAATCCTAATTTTCTTTACTCTTTTATGGGAATCGGAAGTGGCCGTCTTGTTTTTGTGTTTTAATTTTCGTATCCTGTACAAACGCCTTTCTCATATATTCTACGTTGATGTTCACAAAATCTCCTCTCTTTGCCCCTGAACTCTTAAGTGAGCCTGCGTTGATATAATCTATTCCTCATGCTAAGTTCACCTTAATTTCCTGCAACACTTTTACAATCTCGCTTTCTCATAGCCATAAGCCCAAGCAGCTCTCGTCAACCCTTCTTTCTGAATACAAGCCCACTGCCCTATCCTACCCACCCCGACCTACCTCTTTCAAATATCTAACCATTCGGAAAATCTAAATTAATTCTGGAAGAATAGTATTCTGGTTGCACGCCCGAAATATTTTGGTCTTCAAAACTCTTGAATTGTCGATTTGAAATTGAATGATTGCTTATCATTTTGTCAGTTTTATTTTTCAATTAGCGAGGGAGCAAAAATGTTTTAACTTTGTGGAATAAATTGGAAGAAATAATATATAATTGCATCTCATTCATTTAACCATGGTACTATTTCTTCACCCGAGTCACATGCATTAAAAACATCTCTCCCTTTGATCTTTCAGTCCCGCCATTCAGTCCCTTCATCACAAGCTACAATTACAACGCTTCGACAATCAGATTTCGTCCCGTTCCGGAATCATCACGGAAGCACTAATTTCGGTGCATGCATCGTATTGGCCCTCGAATTGAGAATTAAGCCTACGCCACGCCCCTAAATCCCGCGTTGACTCCTGACGCCATGTCCAGCCATTTCCAACTTCGTCGCCATCACATCCCTCTCGCCCCCTGTCTCACTCCCATCCATCTCCTCGCCATCTTGTCATCCGATTCGCCAATTCTTCTTCCTTTCCACGCACACCTCTTAAATTCCAAGTGCTTATAGTCCATGTACCATCAACTTCGTTCCATATGGGCTATGAGCCAGCCTTAAGGACCAACTCTTGAAGGTCACAAAAGATAGAATATGAAAGTTTGCTAATCTTTAAAGGAGACGTGCAGTTGCTGTCAGTTCCAGTTCTCTACCGATGAGCCTTGATACATTTACACGACCATGCCACGAGGAAAAACCTAAACTCTAGGCCCGATGTCACTATTATAAATAGGATAGTACCTTTTCTTGACACCCTAGGTAGCCATTATTTGACTGCCAGCATCCTATTACCAGGGGGTGCGTGCAGTGCGCTTGACAAACGCACGACAAGGAGGCAGATATCAGGTCCTGAAAAAGAAAATACAATTGGTGACCACACTTGGTTCTGTCACTTTACACCAATAAGGACAGGCACTTTTAAAGATGACTGAAATTCATATTTGTTCGATTTTATGTTTAGCAGAAGTTAGTTTCAGAACTTACAAAGGAAAACAAAATTATTATGCCATTTGATTTGGTAAATCAGACATTATTTGACGCGCATCACGAAATATTTCATATAAATTTTATAGTAACGCATAAAAGAGAGCATCGGTGTATTTCAAATGAAAATTTCGGAAGGAAATGCACGAATCCAGTGCATTGCACACGATCGGAGATGAATGAAACTAATTTCCACTTTGAAGTCATAGGAAACAAACACTCGGCTGGTTCCAATAAATATTTGATTTTGCATTCCTCAGTTTCGACAATCTGCCGAAATTCCATTATCAATTTATTTCTTCCTTGCTAATTTAGCCATTGTATGCTATTCAACACACATGCCCTTCACAACATGGTTATGAACGAGTACTCAACACTAATAGTAGTAATTTTGGGAGGCGACCGACAGCTAAGGTCTTTTGCGCCATTATGGGTGGATGGGAAAGGAGGAAGGGTGGAGAGAAACCCGGCGTCGGCATTAGCCTACTCTTAAAGAAAGGCGCCAAGTGGTCATACAGTTTAACGTCCCATCCGACGGACGGTGCGCTCACCCAAAGTGCTCTCCTCAAAGAACCTCAAATAGGGATCGGGACACCACTGAATAAAATCTGCCGTCTCCGGGATTCAAACCCGGACCCTCTGGGTGGGAAGGTAGTGCGTTAACCGTCGCAACATCCAGATTCCCTTGAGATAACTCCTCGGAATAACTTTCATATACATCAACTCCGCCTCTGCTAAATTGTATGAACTAGAAAGAAGCAACTCCCAGGCGTTAATTTTTTAAAATTGAAATATATTTCCCACGAAATTTAAATAAAATATGTAAAAATGGAGCTTCCCGGTGCTCGCGCCGACCCCTCGCCGGTAGAGAGAGAGCCTCGCCCCGCCCCGCCTCTAAACGTGTAATGCGATGCCCTCCCCTCCTCCGATTCTCCCCTCACCATTTGGCGCCGGGGAATGCACCACTCCCTTGAGGTCCTCCGTAGCAATAATCACTCTTTTCCGAGAAGTGCGTCACGGCAGGCCTTCCGATTCCTATTCACGCCCGCTCCCACGGCGAAACTTCGGGCGGAAAAACCTTCAGCGTCCCCAGCATCATGCAAAAACTCGCCGGCCTCCCTCCGCTACGGAAGATTACATTCAAACGGGCGACTTGAATTACAATTATCCGCCAGGAGAGCAAGGGAGGAGTGCAACAAATATATGTGCCGCTCGTTGTAGTATTTTATACCCGTCGTTTTATAGCCTACGTCAATAATGTCCTGTGTATGACTCGCTACACCAGTCATTTGATGCGGTTTGTAATAAAAAAAAGTCATCAAAGTCCTCGTAGGAGTTTTGGTTATTGATTAATACTTCTGTCTGTGAGAAATTCCCCCCTAAATTCTGCAGCAGTCTGTTAGTTAAGATTACATCGCGTTGTTGGATGGATTTCATGCTGCATCCTGGGGAGTAATTGTTTGTTGGTTTATGGTGTATGCTTTTGCATGTGTGGATTTGGATTGGATTAAGGGATTTTTGGATGGGTTTGTGTTCCGCTGTGGGTGTAGTTTTGCATGTATGTGTTGATTTTGCATGTAGTATTGTTCCTTTTTACGGGTGGTGTCCTAATACCCCCCGCCACACGCCCTTGCGGGGTATTCTATAGATGTAGAAATACAGCTGAATCCTATGCTATCACATTGCTTTTGGCAAACAGTGTTCCTCTTGCGCGATCTGATGTTTTGCCCCTCAATCCAACCCCCTCTACTCTTCGATAGCTACGATCGAAATCGCCTCCTCTTCGATTTTCGAATCGCAAGAGCAGGGGCACCCAAACACCCCCGATGATGATGCCATGGCTCAACGTCGGAGACCGCTGGAATTGAAGCGCAGTAAAGCGCATCCGAATGGCGTGGGAAGTCAAAAGCCGTTTGGGACCATCGCGCGACGAGGACCCCTCTTATGCGTCCTCGCCTCCGGCGCTGCCAACCGCAAGAGCGAAATTGGCGCAACAGATACGGAAAGCAGCGCAACCCCTCTGGTCGCATTCCAGACATGTCCCGGGCGAAAGTTAAGGATGCGCCGGCAGGGAGTCCACCGTCACGTTGGCAGCCATGTGCACTCTGCCCTTCCCCTCCCGCGGAGGTGCCATGGAGGGGAAGGGCGGCGGGGGAGGGGGCAGGGGTCGTTGTTGGTTGGCTGGCTGGTGCCTTCCCTCGCGGCCGGTAGGTGATCGGCTCAGGGGAGGAAGGTGAAGAAGTTGAACCGGTCGCTCAGATGACCCGGTCCCCATATAAATCGGTCGGTCCTGCAAAGTATCGAAACCCGTGGCATAAACCATTTCTCGGAAAGATATGTCATTCTTATCGTCCGACCAGGCTGGACAGAGTTCATGGACCAATGGCCAAGCACTGATGGAATTTATTAGAAGAGTACTGGGTAAATATGATGAAAAAGTCAAAGAGAAATGTTATCTGTCGCTGATTAGGCCTCATTTGGAATATGCTGCAAGCATATGGGATCCTCACGAAGCTGCCGAAATTGATTGCCGAATCGGATCGCGTGCAGCGTAGAGGAGCTAGATATGTAAAACGTTGTCATGATAAACCGAGTAGCGTATCCAAGCTTTTAGAGGAGCGAGGTTGGGAATCACTCAATGGAGCGAAGGTAAAATTACAGATTGACGCTCTTGCAAAAATTGGAAGGAGGTCTCTTTATCAGTGATGCTGAAAATGTATTGTAACCCCCCATCGTACCACGGTATAGGAGAGATCAAGTCAATAAAATTAGAGAGATTAAGTGTGGGACAGATATATTTTAGGTGTCATTTTTTCCACGCACGATAAGGGATCGGAATAAAATTAACCGATCGCGGTAGGAGTAAAAATATTCAGGTCAAAATCAGTCTTGTGTGTGTTCGCCCCCTGCCACACACCCTAGCGGTGGATTACAGAGTAAATAAATGAATACCTGATTGAGTGAATGTCGATGAGTGTGTGTGTTTCTGTGTTATTCCTCCGAAGTGGGTCCCTGGTGTCTGAATCAATTTCTTCGCAAACCTATTCTCTCTCTCCCTAGTGAGCACTTAAGTAGTTACGGTAGCCCAGAGCCGGTTCCTGGCGAGGGAAAAACTTCCCCGTAAACCACTTAACGAGTGCGGCTGCGTGGGTGCATTTGCAAGCTCCCGAATACGGTCACAGGCAATAGGATTATTTTCCTTGTAGTAAACCTATTCGGGAAATAACCCCCCCCTCCCCGTGTAAATGCGAGCTTCTTAGTATTTTGAATTATCATCTAATCACTGGCGAGGGATTAACTTTCCCCGTAAATCACCACTTCATTCTCAATATTCCCTTCCTTTTTACTTTAAGTGGTGTAAATAGCCCTTCACGACTTAAGAAAATATTTAATGTATGAATATCTTGGTGAGAGAATTACCTTCGCCCCACCCAACATTTTCAAGTACTCGCTTTCCGGGTTTGATTCAATTCAATTCATGGTTTTTGCTTTGGAAAGGAACGAGCATTCCGGGCCACGACAATTCATCTCGCAGCGCGACTAGGAGGGCCGCGAATGAACGGCTCCGCGAGGGATTCGTTCATCCACCCGCGGGATCCGTTCACCTCTCACCTGCAAGTTCGGATGGTTCTGTTTGGAGGGGGATAGGGAGAGGGGAAAGTGAGGGGGGTGGTGGGCAAGTAATAGCAGGGTAGAGTGAGGCCAGCCGTCGAGGATCGAGGACGGTGGTTAGCGGATGCCAAGACGACGGTGCTCCCTTCGTTTATTTGGTGGAGGGTGGTGTTGCTATAGCAACCCGCAGGAAGCGAACTCGATCGCAGTTTGGTGAGCGATCTGTGTGTCATTCGTTGGCGGGCAGCAGGGGATGTAAAACAAAACGTCGACGAAATTCGCGCTCTGGCGAAAAGGAGCATAGTAGTGTCGGACAAGGGCATTAAGGCAACCCTTTTGAAAATATTTGTGTTCGTTTGGTTCCTCCGCCGGTTCGTGCCCGACGAATGAGTGTTATTTCCTCGGCGAGTCTTCACTTCCGGTCGAAAAAGGCGGTGGCTGTGCTTCGCGGAGTTCTCCAAAGAGTGTTTGGCAGACGCAGTACACAGTCATTCGTACAAAGTATAATTTGATTCACACCGCCGAACAAGGGCAGTGCGTTTCGATAAGAGAGACTTTTCGGGTGGACTGCTTGCTTGTGGTCGCTGGGTCGTGTTCGGGCGTTCGGGAGAGGGGCCCTGAGGAAAAGGCGGACGGCCCTGGGAGCGGATAGTCCATCCATCTTTTGGAAGTCGGCATCGGAGTCACCCGCGCCGGAAGGAAGCCTGAAATTCCAGTGAATAACCTTGGACGACTGCGCGCCCATTGGCTCTTGGCGAGGTAATCCCTTCTCATTTTTAAACATTTCGTCTCCGCCGGGAAACTAGGAACTAATTAATGCATCACAGGAGAGGTCTTCGAACCCCTTTGATGCTTGCATAGCCCTAGGTTCCGTTTCTTTAAGGTGCGAGGCATTGCACGAGTCATTTTGAATCCCTCAAACAGCCAGCCTCCTTCCCATGGACATTGTAGCGCTCGTATCTTTTCCATATTTGGTTTTTCATCGCCTTGCACTTGCGTTTATGTAGTCATCAGAGGACTTGTAAATAGAAATTTGACTTTGAGAAACTGACTGCGGGTCGTATGGTTTTGAGATGCTGCACGCACCATCTTCGTAGCGACGGCAGCCCTAGGAGTTGTTTTCTTTTCTGCTGCGTGCATAACATGAAAATGGACGGTGCGGAAAACAAATTAGTCGCCACAATGTTCTCTGTTTACATATATACTTGACTATAAAAGCTGCGATGACCCTGTGGCAATATCCGTAGAGAGTCCATTGACGGAGTTACTGTTGCCACAGTGAGATCTGGCGACACTGCCCCTGCCGGTTGTGCTGCTGACCTTTGAAGGGAGTGCCCACTCCGTCCACTTTACTGCGAGTGAAGGGAGACTGGGAATCAATCAGGTGCAAGCGGCCATTGCGGTGCTGTTCCCAGCCGCGATGCAGCCCGCTCTTGGTTCCCTACATAAGCGTTAATCGAAGGACGCATGGCAGGGGCTGTTTGGATATTTAAAAAAAAACTCTTTAAAAGTTTACACCGTCCGGCGCCGTTTTCCTATCCTCGGAATTCCTTTTGCCACATTTTTTTCCATTTTGAATTTGTCCTTCAGCCAAATCCCATTCCTTCACACGTTTCCCAACATCTCCGCCTCAGGTTCTCTTGTATATACTTTGCTTTTCGTTTCCGGTTGGTTTGGAGGGTTTTTTAAGTTTGGCTATCTATCGCAGTTCTCATTCTATTCACGCGATCAGCTTTCTCCTACTTAGAAAATCATCAATTTTCGTTTATGGTATTTTCATCGATACTATCCTGTTTTAAAGACACTGCCTGACTCATCTTAAGTAATCCCTCGCCTGTACTTTGAAATTGTATCATCTGTTTGCATGAGTGTATGCCTCCTCTCCATACACTATTACTCTCTACAGGATCATGACGCATTTGTATATTTCATCCTCCCTTCCTTGGGTGTTGGGACACACCAGCCATTAATTTTTTGAACTGCAGGTTACATGCAATTCACAGGAAGAACAATAAGAATCTCTGAGGACGGCTGTTGATCTATGGCTTCTTTCTGTTGTAAAGGCGAGTTCGAAGCAATTTGGTGTGTGTGTTTGCATTTCGATTCTTTCGCCACACGAGGGCGTGTCTATTCTGCCGACGGAGTGATTGGTGACCTAACTCTTCTCTTAGGGTGAACAAATAAATCGGAGAATGCTCCACTTTTCTTTTCCATCTCAGTTAGCAACACTGAGCCACTGGCTGGCTGATTTCTTTATTATCCATGTGAGCCATGATTTCTTTCCATTACATTCTGGAAACATTTAGGGGATATTTTATGAAGTGCATATGACTATTTCTTTGATTACCACTTTCTCCGTTGGATGCTAGATACGTGCCGAGTGTTCAAATTATGGCATAACCAGGTCGCAATCGCACTTAATTGTATTTTTCTGGAATAAGTGTTTATTATCCCAATTATTTTTTTAAGGTGAGACGCCATATTGTTTTAATATAAGTTCCGCAGAAACTGTTTTCAGGATAAAGTAACTCAAATGTATGCATTTCTTCTGGTCACTTAATACCCACTGCTTCGAATGTGATGTTGTTTCTCCCGTTCTTTTACGCCAAAGATTCCTCGGCGTTCATTCGGTAAGATTCGGTTCCAATCCCCCTCCCCCTTAAACTATTTTGACTTCTAATTCAAAATCATTCTTTTGCGGAGGATACCTGTCAAGAAGATCATCCCTATGCATTGACTTAGTTGCGAAAATGCGTTCCTCTCTACATCTGTCAACGATGGGCGTCTGTCTTGTTTCGAGCCAGACGGCATCACCCAATGACCCCCCTCCTCCCTTGTATACAAGGGTTCGTCCACCCTTGGAGGGAAACCGTCTCCGGAATGCAGGGGTTGTTGATCGCATACCTATCGTGCTCTGTAGATTTTACATGCCATTTAAAGGGTAAAGGAGAAGTTGTCATACGGCTGCAAAGGCTCTACATGCGATTAGGAACTTAGCATGCGTTGTTATTCTACGAATGCGAGATGCAAGTACTATGAGTGAGTGAAATGTGGTAAGACAAGAGAACAAATTTTGATACAAACGAAGACACCTATTATTACAGGTAAACTGCCGGTTTAGGTTGGTTCTGGATGGACGCAACTATCAAATAAATATTTTGTTTCTTCTAACAAAACACCACCCTACATCCTGCTCTAAAAAAAGGCCATCTTGATCTCTGAGTACTTCCTTCCTCCCTTCATCCCGTCCAACATCCCTATCTCCTATTCCAGGCCTTTCCTAGTTTACCTAGCACTCTTCCTTCTATCACAGTCTTCAACATCCCACTGCTGATAAATATGCTTCTCATCCACTTTTCCTGCCTCCATAGGATTTCTCCCAACAGTCCCCTCTCCTCGCCCACCATACCCAGCACTTCCTCGTTTGTTTTCCTTTCTGTCAACAGCCACATTTCAAAAGCCTCCAATCTACGTCTATCCTCCTGCTTCAATGACCACGTTTCCGCACCATACATACCTACGCTCCCTATCAAAGTTATTACGAGTCTTTTCCTAACATCCTTACTCAACGTCCCCGTCATCAACTCCCTCCTCCTTGTGAATGCTACTTTTTCAAGTGCAATTCTCATCCTGACATCCCCACTACTTCGACCATTTTGGTCCAAAACACCTGCGAGATACGCATAAGCAGATACCTGGTGTAACTATTTAATCCCTCCACTAAGAGGGATATTTTTAAGTCGGGTCGGAATCATCTTTGAACGAATCCGGTCGACAGGTGTCACGCGACCGCCTTCCCCAGAGCGGGGCCCCGCCGTGGCATCCAGCCGAACCTTCTTGTGTTTTCGGAAGTCATAATAGTCGGGGGCGGTCCCGGAATAGAAAATGGCCATTTCTCCCTCCTCTGTGGGACGACTTCGACGACCAAAGGTTAGCCATGTCACGGATGAGGTCTTTGGAAATATTCGGAAAAATCCGCTGTGACGCACTTCTGGAGGGAAGAAGAAAGCCCGAAAATTCTTCGTTGGAGGGCTCAAAAATAGACTCAGCAAAATAAAATACTTGCCTGTCACTCTCAACGTCTTCTGTGTATTATTATATTACATGTGGATTCGCACCTGTGTTGGGGAAAGACGCGTCCGAAATATTTGCGGTGCTGCCTTAAAGAAACCCATTCGCCAAACGAATGATGGGTATAACTTAAGAGTTTAAATTGGTGTTTAGTAAAGTCCGTATTTTGCATAGCGCTGGAGGGTCGGTAATCAAACATGCTTAAAATTCATATAAATATAGTTTTTCTCTCCAAATTAATATCTTTGGAATATTTGTAGCTAATTGTGAAGGGAAAAGGATGAAAAACAAATGAGGATACAGTTTGCTGTTGTTTTATTAATTTCATTTTAGGTGCTTAGATGACAGGTCACTTTTAGTGCGGTCGGAAGCCCTCTGATGTCCAGCGAATTACTTATCATGTAATATCCGTTATGTTTGACCCACACTATCGATGCGGTGACCTGTGAAATATTACGCTATTTTTATAAAAGTAAACAAGCCATGTATTTCCATTCAAACATTTGTACACGGTAATACCAAAACATTTATTCCGGGATATAAATCGACGGATGGTTTTGGGTGAGGGGCGCCCGATGTTCGGAGAGTCGTCGCACTATTTCCTGTGGTAATGTGTTTACTGATCCGGCGCAGTAAGCTTTGATGTGTTAATTAAATACTAAGAAAACAGGCTGGAAATAAATTAATGAATCATTAGAAAGTGGTGTGCAAATATTTCAATAGCCAATAGAGGCACGAAGATGTCGAAGTGTCGAGAAAAGACCACATGCGAAACCAAAAGGGGTAGCCGTTCAGGAAACACTGAGAACGTAAAAATTTTCTAAATTTATAAACCAATCCATGTCATCCCTCGATTACTATTGACCAGCACTTCCTGCGATACACCTCTGTGACTGTTTCCACGCCAATGTGTAAGTGTAGACTTGTTACAAGAATGGTGCGGTATTTCTTCCCTGACACTCCCTTTGAACTGCGTTGGAAATTGTGGATGCGGTTCGCTCCAGAGGGATCCGAGTAATTCCACGACATACGAATCCAAGCCATCTCTCGTTGCCAAGGAACCACTTCGCTTCTCCGGAAACCAAAAGGCTGCTGTTGGTGCCGAAGAGTTTGGCTCTAGAGTGGCATGAAGACTTTCATATTTATTAATGAGATTCATTGATAAGATTGATAAATTTTTCTTTTATTTACCCTGCAAACCACCGCTAGGATGTGTGGCAGGGGGTGAATACACACCATAATAATTTTTACCCGATCATGACCCAACCGCGGTCGGACAATGTTATTCTGATCCCTTATCGTTCGTGGAAAAAAATAAATTTCAAATCCATCCGTTCTACACTTAATCTTTCTAATTTTATTGGCATGATCTCTCCTACCGTAGTACGAAGGGGGTAATAATATATTTTCAACATCGATGCAAAAGAAATCCTTTCAATGTGTGCGAGAAGAGATTTAACATGTAATTCTACCTTTGCTCCATTGAGTAATTCCCAGCCTTGCTCCTCTAATATTTTGGATACGCTACTCAGTTTATTATAACAACGTTTTACAAATCTAGCTCCTCAACGCTGCACGCTATGCAGCAATTAATCAAACTTCGTGAGGGTCCCACATGCTTGCAGCATATTCTAAATGAGGCCTAAACAGCGGTGATATTTTTGCAATTGTGCATGTATGGCTGTTGACCTACCACCCCCCGCCACACGCCCATGTGGACATATTATGGAGAACAAGGAAAATGATTACTTAGGGGATGATCAGTTTGGGTTTAGGAAGGGGAGAGTTACGCGTGATGCCATTACCGTAATAAGATTATTAATCGAGAGGAATATAGAATACAACCAGGATGTATTTGCCTGTTTTGTACATTTCGAAAAAGCGTTTGATAGAGTGAATTGGGAAAAACTAATGAGTATACTGCAGAAAATAGGAATAGATTGGAGGGAAAGGAGGCAAATCGGCAGCCTGTACATGTCTCAGACTGCTCAGGTGCGAGTGGGGAACGGGGAGTCCGGTTGGCCAGTGTTACGAAGAGGTGTAAGGCAGGGTTGCCCATTATCACCGTTGCTTTTTAACCTGTATGTAGAGGAAATGATTAAAGAGGCATGGGAAGAAGTGGAAGTAGGAATGAAAGTGGGCGGGGAATACGTAAAATCAGTTAGGTTCGCTGATGACCAAGCTTTAGTTTGTCAGTCAGCCAAGGGGTTGCAAGCATTGCTGAGTGAATTGGAAACTCAGTGCGACAGGTATGGGATGAGAATCAATATTAATAAAACAAAGGTTATGCGATTTTCTAGAAAGAAAAAGGCTAAGCTTAACATTAAAATAGGAGGGCAAAAACTAGAGCAGGTAAAACAACTTACGTATCTGGGAAGTGTTTTGGACCAACACGGCCAAAGTGGTAGGGATGTAAGGAGAAGAAATGCGCTAGGCAAAGAGGCTTTCACAAGGAGGAGGGAGTTGATGAGAGGGACGTTGAGTAAGGATATTAAGAAAAGAATCATCAAAACTTTGATATGGAGCGTAGCTATGTACGAAGCGGAAACGTGGTCATTGAAGCAGGAGGATAGACGTAGATTGGAGTCTTTTGAAATGTGAGTGTGGAGAAGAATGGAGAAGGTGAAATGGACGGAGAAGGAAACAAATGAGGAAATACTTGGTATGGTGGGCGAAGAGAGGGGTTTGTTGGGAGAAATCCTAAGGAGGCAGGAAAAGTGGATGAAGGGTGTATTGACCGGCAGCGGGATGTTGAAGACTGTGATTGAGGGGAGAATGTTGGGCAAACGAGGAAAGGGAAGGAACAGGGTAGGGATGAAGGGAGGAAGAACGTACTATATTCAGAGATAAAAAGGGGCCTGATGTAGAGTAGGTGGTTATGTTTTGCTAGGAGTCATAAAATATTTATTTAGGAGCTGTGTCCATCCAAAAACCTACCTTAACCGGTAGATAACCTAATAATAATAATATAATTATGGAAGAGGGCGTTAACATCGGTGTCGTGTGGCGAAATGTATGCCGCCTCATGGCGAGCGCCCGTGTCCGGTTGTAGTGAAGCGCGCGCGGTGACCACCTTGCCCCAAATGCTGGCCCACTTGCCCCGCCGCCGAAGTTGGCCGACATTTGCCTCGTCCGAGGGAGGAAAAGTGAAAGAGGCCGTTCCCAAAGGAGGAGGGTTGTAGTGGGCGTCGGGAGGGTGACGAACAGCGCGCGCCGCATGGAATTTCGCCGGGAGAAGGGGGATGGCGCCCCCTGCGAGAAATGCGACGAGGGGGGGGTTCGGAGGAGACGTGTTCGGGGAGGTGACGCCGGCTGCCTGGGGTCGGGGGCCTCCGCCGCCGGAGCGAGGGGCGTTGTTCACTTGTTGCCGTCGGCCTCTCCCTCGGTCGCCTGGAGACCACAACGCGCGCGGGACACGAGTGGCCGAGATCGGAAAGCACATCAGTGCATTGTAATTTGATATTAGTAAATAGTATCATTTTCCCGATAGAAATATTGCGAGTGAATACCGTCATTTCGGTGAATGTGTAATCGTCAATGGTTAGATGAGCTTACTGTTAACAATTGTAGTAATCATTGTTCCTTCACCTGGAGTAATGAATCACCTATTTTTTTTAATAGCGAGTTGGTTTCCATATATTTTTTATGAAAAGTGCGTCAAAGTAAATGCAAACTGTTTACGTTCTCCTTACTTTAGCATGGGGAAGATATTGGTTTCAGTGTAAACATTCATGGGAGAAAGATACCTTTTCTAAAATTTCCTCATTGCGAATTTTTTCATCATGGGCCAGTGGAAGTCAGTCCATTTAATAAAAACAAAACAAGTTCATAGTTCGCCGGTCTGTGGCGTGAAATGAAGACCGAAATGGTATTCATATCTTTGTCACAAAACTCAAACAAAAGAACATTGTTGATGGGCATTGATGTAGACCGATCGCTACCGAAATGGGAAATAGCTAAAGTGAAACTCGGTCTTAAAGACAGAAAATGTACCTCTACCGTGACGACGGTACTCCCGAAGATACAGGGAAGCGAAAATCAATCCATACTTAATTAATTAAAGTTAACTAATCTGAAAAAATTGTTTTTTCAGAAACAAACAATAACAATGAAAAATATCAGCTGACTGTATATGAGATTTCAGTATAAAGATTTCAGCGCATTAGTAGTTTAAAAGTAGTGTCAAGGCCACGCCTTAAACTAAGCGACTCGTCCCCTCCTCCCCTTTCACCATGCACTTCTTCCTCCTTCCTGTCCATTTCACTATTTGAGTCCTCCCTTCCACAAATCTGAATCCTCCCAATAATCGGCTCCCCTTTTGCTTTTACGTCCAAGATGCCGGACCTTACGAAACCGCACTCCATAATACAGTCCAACAAATCTTTCATCGGTGTCTGTACTTAAGTTCTTTGCCTTCAGCTGTCTTCTCTTCACAAGAGCTTCTTTCCGTGTTGAAGTTCTTCTCTTAATATTTCCTCTATTTGCCATTTTAATCTAAGAACCCTTCCCAGATCGTGGGACTGGTTCATTTTTGGGGATCGAGATGGTGCGGGGGCTAACGTACTGGCTTCCCACCCTGAGGGCGCGGGTTCAAATCCCGGCGGTGTTGAATATTTTTCAGAGGTATCTCGATCCCTAACTTGAGGTGCTTTGTGGAGGGCACTTTGAGTGAGTACGTCGTCCGTCGGATGGGACGTTAAGCCGCGGACCCCTTGGCGCCTTTCGTAAAGAGTAGGCTAATGCCGACGCCGGGTTTCTCTCCACCCTTCATCCTTTCCTGTCCTTCCCCTATGGCGCAAATGACCTTAGCTGTCGGTCGCCTCCCCTCAAAACTACTACTACTGGTTCATTTTTGCGATTTCCTACTTTAATGCTGAGTCTATTCTTCCTATTTCTTGATAGTGTTCCTTTATTTTTTCTTTTCTTATTCCAAACTTAGTACACAGATTATATGAGCAATCAGCTTGATTGCAATCCCTTGGACTGGTTTGTGAACAAAGTTATGATCATCCACAAATCTGACTTCATCGGTCCTGTTTTCAGTCCTTTCTCCAGACCCACCCTCTCCTCCATTCATGCATTCAAAATTGACACGGGCGATGACGCATAGCAAATTCCCGTCGGTTGCCCTAACCAGTCAAATAATCCTTCGTCAAGTTCACCCTCCCAAACCTTCCGAGGACACTATAAACGCACACACCCTTTCGATCTGCACAACTTTCTTACAACGAATTCCGTCCCTCAGACATATCCTTGAAGGCCTCTTCCCCCTTATTGACCAACCGGAAAACCACGACAAACGTATAACAGTAATTTCCTTCTGTTACTTATAAAAGACCCGCCAATTTATCGAACGCATTGAAATCCACCAACCCTTTATCCAAATCCTCTCTCATCTCCATATCAACGCCAGTATCCTGCAATGGACCAAAATTCAAAAAACATGTCCCATCTTCCCCTCTCCTCGCCTCCCCTCTCAACTTTAATTCAATTCTCTCCCATCCCACAATACTTCCTCATGTCCATCCCACACACAATATAATCTATCGACTTATCTGCACTCTCTGTTCCTCCTTACACCAGTTGGGCAGTCTCACCCCTCTGAATCACCCCATATCAACACCCTTTTCAACGATCACCGCGCCTCATTTCAAACCGTCTTCCGCATTAGCCCCTCTGCCAACTCCCCAAACATGCCTCCCTCCATCACTATCAATCAAACGATTGTTTGAATATGTCGATGCATTATTACCTCCCCCTCTAGATACACGCTGTAAGGAGGGACATTAAAACGAGGACTACTTTTACCATATGCAACGCGAAACATTTTGAGGTGGCATGTAGAGAGATGGCAAGTTTGACGGGCACCAAGAACAGAATATTTCTGGCTTAAGTATTATTCATGATTGAAATGTGTGCTCATAGAAAATACGGTTGTATTCGAAAAGGGAGTATGCGAAAGCGTCCATGTCCCTTTGATGGAGGGAGAGGAGTTTCAGGAAAGTGGGGTAGACTCCTCGAGGCATGGTACTGAGGATGAATTGAGTGAGATAGAAACGTATTGCTGCGATGGAGAGAGAAGGCGTGTATTTGGAAGGGAAGGACATATGGAACAACATGCGGAAAATAAGACCTAGATGGGAATGCATGTGCCTTGAGACATAATGAAAAATTTAGGATGGCGTTAGAATTGAAAGTGAAATGGAAGGTCACGCGATCAAGTCTCGGGACAAATGAGCGGTCCAAATGGGAAGAGGGATGTTAGGCCGAAGGGCTCTCGGGGCAAAAGAAAATTGGCATTGAATCAGGAGGAATGGGAGGTTTTAATCAACTAGTCATCGGATTGAAGGTCTGATGGATAAATGAATGAATGATGTCGGGCGCCGAAATTGGCGTTTTGGTGCTTCGGCACCAAGGATGGCGACTGGGGGGGGGGGGATTGTCGCCAGAATCGTACCCTAATTTTCGGAGGAAGGTCTTGGCGTTGATTCGACTGATAAGAAAGTTCTCCATTCAAAGGTCAGAAATATTTTTCGAACCTTTGCATACGACATTCTTGGCATGATCACCTTTCCACTGTAGACTACTTCTAGAGTTTCTGTTCCAACCCTACAAATGAAAATAGTCGGATTAGTTTATTTTTAAATAGTTTTAGTACTAATCAGAATACCACACTTTCTCGTTTTTTCATAGGACTTTTAATATAACAGAAAAAATCAATTATATAGAACAAAGTGCAAGGGGGAGAAAAATTAACCTAGCCGGCAATCGAATCCGCGAACTCTGGGTTGGCCAGCGAGGACGGTACCCCGCCAACACCGGGGCCGACAACATTAAAAGATGGGCGTTTAAGGAAGGAACTACATACGCGCTGCATTGAAGGTACTAAGGATGTAATGAATTCAATGGAAGAGCATTTTCGTCCTCGACCAAAATCTCTCTTGTGTCATTGAGAGATGGTTGAGGCCGATGCCCATTGGAAATCCATTTGTAAATCACGGAGAGAGAATATCAAAGACTGCGTTTCCACAGGAAAGAATTAATTATTGTTGACTAGTTTCGCTGCACTGTAGCAAGTCCAGATTACGCCAGAGTGTAACGAAACTAGTCGACAACTGTAAATTCTTTCCTGTGAAAACGCAAAGTCTTTGATTCTTCCTTCGTGCTTTATCTTCTATTCCTTGCACCCGTACGGTTTTATTGAAAACTACAGTAATATTCCAGTCTCTCCCTGACCACCTCGTGACCTTGATTCGGACGAGTGGCATATACGTATAGGAAACTCGAAGGGTACGTCGGATACCGCTGACTGCGTCACCACGTTTCTTAGTGCTGAAGGTCGATATTTTGGCGCCGTGGTGACCCAGTGGAACCAGAAGAATTGGTCTGCTGGTCGGACTGAGCTGAGATGGTCGTGTGTTCTGATCTCCATGATACCAGCGGTCCGAATCTACAATTCCGTTGCTCTCGACGACTCCCGAGCAGCTCAGCCATCAACCGACGCAATTGTTAGCCCAAAGATCATCCCGTGCGGAGATTTGTATCGATCATTTTCAAGTGATTTTTGTTAATCGATGGAGAATAATGTTAAATTTCGATTTCGTTTTCGGATCACTGACTCGTGAATTCGATGGTTTGAGGCTGTACTTGTGAGAATTCATGATCAATGAATAAATAAACTTATTTTTTTTACACACTAAACTTTATTACACTGCTACAAGTTTCGACGCACAGGTGGAATCAGGCAGATATCTGATCTGGTGTGATACATGATGATGATGCCCATGCATTGAAACCGGTATTGGTAGTATAATCAAGTTTTTTGTGTGAAGAAATACTAAGTTTATTTATGCATTGATCTTTGGCCGTTGTGTTATACCAAATACTATATTTTGCGCAATTTATGAAGTGTGAAGCAGTTATACTCCATAAATTCGCGACAATACAGCAATGACAATCTCGCAACCAGTTGCCATTTATCTGTGTCCGCTTCATACGCGTAAATACGGACGTATTCGGGTATGGATATCCCAGGGTTGCCGATTCCGATTAAGGAGCCGAAGGTCGCCGGTTCAGTTATCAGAGGTATGAGAAATGTGCAATTTAGGGAAAATGGGCGACGTAATTTTTCCGAATCGAGGCAACGAAAGTGACTCCAGTGGTGGTTTCCCCATGGGATAGCAGATGGCGCAGATCATAAATATCGGTTCGGTATATAATGTTAAAGCAGCGGGCGAAAGGGAAAGTCGCGGATACGGCTGCAGAACTGCGAAGTGGAAACCACGGCTTTAGTTTCCTAGAAGATGCAGCCGTGTATTCGAAAGAAGAATTGAAAACATATGCGCAAAGAATAAAAATGTACAGGGCACAATAAGTTAAAATAAACACAATGGCGCCGTTACCTTCGTGAAAACGTTAAAGCAAAATGTTATGTTTCGCTGGTTAGGCCTCATTTAGAATATTCTGCAAGTATTTGGGATCGCCACGAAGTTGATTTGATTGCGGAATTGCATCGTGTGCAGCGTAGAGGAGCTAGATTAGTGAAACATTGTCATGATAAACTTAATAGCGTATCCCAAATAATAGAGCAGCTAGGCTGGGAATCACTCACGGAGCGAAGGTTACATTACAGATTTATTTATTAATTTATTTTGGTACCCTGCAAGCCACCTCTAGGGTGTGTGGCAGGGGGTGAATACACACGAGACCAATTTTGACCCGCATATGGCCTAACCGTGGTTGGACAATGTTATTTTGATCCCTTAACATTTGTGGAATAGATGACATCTTAAATCCATCGGTTCTGCATTTAATCTCTCTAAGTCACATGATCTCTCCTACCGTAGTGCGATGGGTTAAAAATGCATAAATGATCATTTCAATTAAATTAAAGAGATTAAGTGCAGAACAGAGAGATTTAAGCTGTCGTTTTTTCCTTGAAAGACAAGGCATCAGAATAAAATGTTCCGACCGCGGTAGGGTCATATTCGGGTCAAACTTGGTCTGGTGTGTATTCACCCCCTGCCACTCACCCCAGCGGTAGCTTGCAGGGTACTAAAATATCTAATACCTTCGTCAGCAGAAGGAAGGGGAGTTGTTTGGTGTGTGTGCGTATATATGTGCATATATTCGTAAAATTGGTGGAGTTGTGACAGCTTTAGGGTTAGGATTTTGAGAATCATAAAAAGGGTCTTTTCCTTTCAACTTCCTAGCGTTGAAGCTCTTACCTGTTGGAGCTGACTGCTCCAATTTCTTTGATTGTACCTTGTTTCCAATGCTAACATATTGCGATTTTCCGTCCTATTTTCCTGCGTTCCAACTAGCCAACGCCCATGAATGGTATCTCAGTAATTTTGTGACGTACCTGTTAACAACGTTCCACGCCACCCAATCAATTCAAACAGTCATCGAAAGATTTTCATCGGTATGCTCACCTCTTTCCGCCTTCCACTCTATCATAAGTATATTTGTTCTTCTCGCAGCCATAAAAAGGAAGTAATAATAATGCATATAATCCAAAAAGTTTGCATAAAAAGAAGTTTGTGCGAATATGACGGAGGACACAAGCAGCAAAGTAAAATCAAAAAAGCATTATAGAATAGGACTACTCGTGTGCAGTGAATTTACTGATGTACATGAATCTTAATTTCCTGATTCTTTGCGCAGGCAAACAACACCCTGATATTTATTTCGAGAAACCATTTAATGCGCATTTCTCGATGTAGTTGTTTCCCCTTAATTCCTTCCTACTAAGATATTGAATTGCTTTCGTTTCCAGCGTAGTATGCCAGCATAAAAGGCCTGTCCCAAAAGTAGTAGGACTAAGTCAATTAAAAATATTTCTTACCAGAATTGATACATTCACTCAAAAGTCTTCGAAGTTCTACCACTGTGCGTCCATACACCGCTGCCAGCGGGTTTTCCGCGCCTCGTACGCCTTCTGGAAGGCGGCACCCGGAATGCTGCTAAGTTCCCTCGTCACGGCCTGTCAATACGCTCCCACCGAACCCTGATGATGTCCTTTCAGCACGGATTTGAGGCGGGGGAAGAGGAAGAGATCTGGTGGAGCATTGTCTTGAAAATTTGGATCCTCACTCCTCACATGGTCGGGAGGGTCTTGGCAGAAATCCGCGTGCTAGTTTCCATTTGCTCGTCCGAGAGGACTCGTGGCACCAACTTCGCACACACTATTCTCATGTCCATATTTTCGGTCATAACTCGATGTACATAAATTTTACGGGTGCCAAGTTCATCAGAAACCATGCGACAACTTAATCTGCGATCCCTGTCCAACGAAGTCTTCACTCTTGCAAGATTTTCGTCGATGTTTACGGTCGAAGGGCGTCCTCCTAAACATTCGGCGTCTTCGACATTTTCTCTACCCTCCCGAAATAACTTGTGCCACTTAAAAACACCCGATCTATCCATGGCGTTATTACCATAAGGTGACATGTTATGAGTCCCTTGCCCGGTTATTCCCAGCCTCACGGAACATTTGATGCCGTCGCGCTGTACCAATAACCGGTTCATGACGAAGCGGAACGAGGTCACGTTATAGAGGTTTCGCAAAGGGCCGATTATCACTCCACGAAGGCTGGGAGCCAACTGCCTACAGCCTTTCCTGAGACTCTCCTCCCTCGAACCCAGCCAGAGATACCGCCGCCTGTCAATGCGGGAAGAAATAAGTCATACTACTTATGGCACAGACCATATATTAGGCGAGGTGGCAAGGTGGATGTACCATAGTAGGATCAGCAACACGATTAGCTTTTTCGATCGCTTTATTCGTTGACATTAGTCGGGTGGGAACTTTCCATGTTAGGAGTGTTAGCAGCGGAATGGAGGCCCAATGGAGGTTGCCAACACGCACGTCTCTGGTTTCACCTCTCCGTCCCCCCCGCGCCCTTCCACCTCCGCCCGCCGTCACCAACTCCCAACTCGATTTCACTTTCCCCGCCCACGCGGAGATTGCTTCTGACTTCCGTAAAAGTGGCGCCCGATCAGAGGCAAACCTTCCGCGCGCTTTGCCCCGGGCCTAGGTGCCCGCTCTACCCTTGCGCCCTCCTCTCTCCCCTTGATTAGATTCACCCCCCCACCCCCCCGTTCGGAGGCGTCCTGAGGTGAGAGGCAATGGAATCCTCTTCCATTCGAAAGACTCGCGTGCGTGGGCGATCCAACTATGATTGCAACGGTGACGTGCGTAATTATGAATGGATTTGTGTGTTACTCCCGAGGGAAAATGGATATGAAACATTCATTAAAAATAATTTTTAAAAAAGGACCTTATCAAGAGAGTGGGAGCTTCTGTGGAGTTCTGGACTACTGACCGGAGGATCTGGGTTCGATTCCGGGTGGCGCCTCCTTCAGCTTCATACAAGCTGTCTGTTTGTCGGGTGCATGATTTTCTTTGGAAATACCAGAAGGCTAAAGCAGGGATAAGGACTTACAACTCGCCACCCTGTGAATTTAATACACGTCCAGAGCTCAGTAAAGAAGTGAACTCCAACCCCACCCGTCGAACTAACCTTTGGGCCAACCGTTTGGTTATGCAGTGCAGTATACAGGGAATGCCCCTTGAGAGCGAATAAAGTAGTAAATTGCGAAATTTGTTGAATAGTCGATGGTATTCATGCGTAATGCATCATTGACGTGATCTACGACACCAATAGCAGTTCAAGGCAAATGTCTATGAATGGATGATCAGTATTTTTGGGACAAAGTATGATAAATTGCACAGTTTCAGGCTTAACATATGGAAATCATTCATAATAAAAGGAGAGTGTTTCCACTTAGGGTATTTTTATTACGACCTGGGGTTTCGTTGTAATGTAACATATTCCGACCTGAAGGGCATCTGACAACTTCAGGGCATGAGAATGTCACGCTGCAACCGTTACGCAACGAAATCTAGGTCGTAATAAAAATACTCAAGATGGAAAAGCAAACTGTCTTCTTTCATCTCAAAGTATTATTTCAAGCCATATTTCGTCGGCTTTATTGTCTCGACGTATTTCGTGATGGCTGTGTTGACGGTGAACAAATAGATGAACATACCAAGGCCTTCTTGGTTTACTAAAATCAAAATGTGTGCATGGTGCTTTTCATAAATATGGACGACACCAGGTACGTTATGCAAGGTAACTTTTTTCGTCAGTGCCAATAAGGCGGCACTAATATATGCGTGGGATTGCGGTAAAGAATCAAGTGTCCTCTAAAAAACAAAATTCCTTAGGGGCTTCTTTGGGGATCGCCAGATGGGGGGGGGTGGTACGGCAAACCACGGCGACCCCCCGGAATCCGAGGGCCGCGAAGGTGGCAGTGTTCGACCGCGGATGAGGTAGTCGAGCCGGATCATCCTCCGCGGCCCCGGACGATGAAACGGTCGCCCTGGGCGGTGGGTGCCGGCTCACGACCTTTCGCGCAATTTCCCGGGAACGCGCATTGTGAGACTAGGAATGTCAGCCTTGCATCGGGAATTTGATTTATGGCCTTGCCTGCAAATTACGAATAGTTCTATCAGAATCTTGGTGGATAACCTTTTGATATCAGGAAAAGCTAGGGATTTTAATTCGGGTATGTAATTCTGGGAATTGTCAGGGTATTTAGTAATAATCGCTGTGAAAATGAGTGTTTCCCTCTCATTTTCTTTGAGAGCAGTATTAACCACTGGCCTCTATCCATCACCACTTCCTTGGTTCCTGAGATAATATCCTCCATGACAATTCCTTAAAGGAGGAGGACCACATAATTAATGTTTCCATAATTCATGGTTAATCGTGATGAAACAACTTCTTGCGATTACCCTTAATAGAGGAAAAATGTTACTCTCTTGAGTTGATAGCACAGGCTGACACTTGCTAAGCCATCCTAGGTCGAGCATCGCAATCACGTCATAGATGGGATTTGTACCCACGACCACCACATCACGTTGCTCGGACATCCGGAGGGCCTCGTATGCAAGTTTTGTATAAAATGTCTCGGGAAAAGTTTCGGAAAAATAGATCTATATCAGATATTGCTACATGCCTCAATATTCTTCAAAGTAAATCCCTTGAGTGCCGACACACTTTTGCCAGCGACTCTTCCTCAACTCGAAGGCTCTTTGGTAGGCGGATTCAGGATAGGGGTACTCTTAAGGGTAACCGTGCCAGCTTCTTTGACGGCACCTAGGGTCCAATAGTGGTGTCCTTAGATGTATGGTGGATTTCACTTGTATAGGGAATTAGAAACAGTCTACTGGTGGTGCCTTGTCGGGGCTGAAAGGGGGTTGGGGAATCGTCGCGATGTCGTTGCAGAAGGTCTTCGCAAGCAGACACTCGACTCTGCTTTTGGTCGTCCGCCTTAAGACCTTCGGGAGGACGAGTTTCGCGTACACCTTTCGAATCGCCAAATTTTCAGTGATAATGTCGTGTGCACTGTCATCTTATCTACGATCTGCCATCATACGCGCACTTAAGCCGACGGTCTTCATTCAGCATTTCACGCACACGCCACGAAAACATTGTTCGCGATACTTAAAAACAAACCTGGTATCCTTCTACAATCCGTTGACAACGTTCGTCCTCGGATAATTTCTGTGGAACAGGCGCGATGCGTTTGGCGCGCATATAATGGAGCGAGTCCGCAGGCGGCCCTCGCTGGGACCCGTCCTCGGCGCTGCGTGTGTGTGAGTTGGCGGAGGGAGGGAGTGGCCTCCAAAGAGGCGTGCCAAGTACACGCGCGTGCATTCCTGGGAGCCCCAACCACCTCCACCCTTTCATGGGACGGAGGGAGAGTATGCGGGGAAAAGGTATTTGAATTCATCGAGTTGGGCACTTACTAATAACGTCATTTCTTGCGGTGGGCCTTGTCAGGGTCGATCGCATTATACACACTTGGGCATCGCCAAGGAGAAAAATATGAAGGGAAATGGCTATTCGAAATTGATGTACAGGTATGCGAGTTTAAAATACTGGAGCAGCATTCAAAAGACCAGGTCGTTGTTTGCTGGTGCTAAGACCAATCTAAACTTGTGGTTGCGTATGGCTATAATTCCTTTAAATATATTTTGGTGAGGATAGATTCACAGCTCGTCTGATCATCATCATCGTTTGATTACTCATTTTTTACGAATAGAAAAAATACACTAATGTCACGTAACAATTTAGCCGCACGTGATAATTTGTTTTAACATAACTTTATGTAAAATTAAATTCACAATTAAACGTGAGAATAACTAAAGTTAATTTTGCTGTGAGAAAATATTTTTATTCGAATTTTTGTTAGGGGCTCCTCGTCTGTCGAGTTCACTGTCCAGGGCAAGCAAATAATCGATAAAGATATATATATATATATATATATATATATATATATATATATATATATATATATAATTAAAGTAGTTCAAAACACTACAGAGTGAGGCAATGATAAACCAGCTCTCTACTATTTATTCCACAACCTCATGGCACCTGCGGACGAATAAATGCCTGGCAACTACGAGGCTCAGCCCGTCAGGGGAAAGTCCTCCTCGGTCGCGATCGCACGACATCGTAGCAAACGACAGGAGCAGCTGAGAAGACGGAATAGGACCGAACCAATTAGAATAGGGACTTGGAATTATAGATACACGTCCGGAGTAGGGAAAAAGGTAAAGGATGGTATTAGTGAAAAACAATGGGCGTTTTAGGACTGTGGTCAGGCTTTTGTGGGCCAAACAGTCAGCGGGTTACGGTCATTTCTGAGCGCATTAGAAAATCAGTTCGATAGTTATGGGTGAGAATCACTGCAAGAAAAAAAAAGGTTTCGATGTGGTCGAGATGGAGTAAAGCCAGGCTAAACGTTTAAATGGGAGGAAAAAAATTAGAGCTGGTGAAAGAGTTAACCTGCCTTGGAAGTTATTTGAACGAAGACGGTCGAAGGACTAGGTCCACGGGAAGAATTGCATTGGTAAAATAAGCGTTCAAAGGTAGGGGAGAGCTGATTACAGGAACTTAGAGTGAAGAAATTCAGAAAATATTGGAGAAAAAGTGTGTATGGAGCGTAGTTGTGTGCGGCTCGGAAACTTGGTCTTCTAAGGGAGATGATGCGAGTGGATTGGAGACTTTTGAAATGTGGGTTTGAAGAAGGATTGAAAAGATAAAATGGACAGAAAGAAAAACAAAGAAGAATTCACTAGGCGTGGTCAAGGCTAGAGAGGATTATTGGGAGAAATCCAAAGGAGGTCGGAATGTGGAATCAGAGCATTGAGACTGGAGATTAAATATTGAGGACTGGTAGAGAGGAGGGTATTAGTCAAGCGAGGTAGGAGGAAGAAAAGAATCGGAGAGTTTGACGGAATGAAGTGAAATGAAATGTGCTAGAAATACCGCTGTAATGGTGTTGGTGAGTGGGCATACATTTGCCAGCGTACTTAGAAGTGTCGTTATTAGTAGGTGTGCATGTTATTAATCATTTTTTCACGCTCTGCTGCCTTTTAATCTTTACTTTTTCTACGAGCAGGAAAGTGTAGGCATATTAAATAAAATAGGCAGAATTAAAGATGTGCCCAACTCGTCCCAAGACAACTGGCTGCACATCTAGTTGACAGTCGTGGTTTTCCTTTTTGCTTCGTCAGAATAAAACACTCATTACCTGGAAAAAATATGAAACGAATCCCTTGAACCAGTTCTTTTAAATCTTGGAACCAGCCGGAACAACATATCCTTTGTATGAGCTAATGGTGCTCATATTGAAAAGGCAAAACACTCACGTTTCCGTCCATACAGGAGCTCATTTTCCTGCTCTCAGATACTGTGTGTGTTGCGAAGACGTCAGCCAATCAAATTACAATTGGCAGGGTGGGCGTGGCAACAGGTCTGACCCAACTTTCCGTGAGTGATCTGCATTTGTATCTCACTTGAAATTAAAATTTAAAACTTTCGCGTGCCGTTACGTTTCGAATATGCTTTGCGCGTATCTTGATATATTATGGCCTTCGAATTATAAGTATTTAAGAAAAGACCTACGGGGGCTGTCGAGAAAGTAACTTACTTACGTTTCGGCCTAGCGGGGCGGTGGGAAGGGCGAGAGCCACCATATTGGTGGTGTCTAAACGTCCCTACACTCAGTGAATGCTTTCTGCTGTGGTAGTGTGTGTGCAGACTGTGGTCCTTCTTCTACTTTGCTCACATTGCAAACTGTTTAAATGCACGCTGCAATAGAAACTCCCGCGAGTTGTGAAGGGCGATCTGTGATTAAGTTTTTACTGGCAAAAAACCACAAGATAATTGAAATTCATGGGCAACTTTGCATGGGGTGTACGGAGACGGAATAATGAGTGAAGGCAGTGGAGTGAGGCAGTGGTGCATTCAGTTTGAAAATGGCCACAGCACCAATGTTCACGACGAGAACACCGCAGCGGTCGGCTTAGCCTACTGACAGGCAGCAGATGGCTTCGGAGGGGAAACTGAAAGGCTTGTTTATGATGGTTATGATAAATGCCTCAACTTAAGTACCAACTATGTAGAAAAATAGTTAAAGAATGTGCCTTTGATATGTGTATAATAATGCATTGTCTTGTCACTAGATCCATACTTTATTTCAAAACAAAAATTTACTTTCTGGAGGGCCCTCGGTATTTCATTCTCCCTAAGGAAGCGTGGAATGCTTCGTGGTTGTGAGTGATACTCGCATGTAGAATGTTCGTTGGAAATTCGATTGTGTGGTGTTCGATGAAAGCCTATATGAGAATGGAAAGGGGGTGATAATTATGTTGGAAAGCATTTCTTGAGGGCGCATCGACTGGGCGGTCGGTGAGCGGAGAGAAGTTATGTTGCCGAGCTGATGGCCGCTCTAAATGACATTATTTTCGAAACATGAGTTAATCGAGGCCATGGATTCGAGAGAGTGAGCTTCAGGAATGTTAACAACTTCCCGTGCGATTCTAATCATGTCTGCATTTTCTGCCAGACACCACTGGGCACAGAAAATGCAATGTGTAATATGTTCATCTCCAGGCATGCTTACGGTTGAAGGCAGGTATAATTAAAAAAACGGTAGATAAGGACGAAGGATTAATGGATCCGGATTATATTTCTTGAATTATGGAAAAATAGAATATTATTCGGCGTTTATCGTTTCAGTGGATATGCATGCAATTGGATTCCGAAAAATTGCGGGAAATACCGCGACAGTAACTTTTAACGGAGTCATCCAGGAAATGTGAATTACAATGCAACACTTTCTGAGTGCCAAAATCATTCGCCCAGACCGGAATTTGAAACCGGATCCATCGATGTCCTTAATTCTTACATAAGGGAGGTAGAGGGAGGAAAATTTTGAGTATGTTGGACGGAATGAAGAGAGGCGGATAGTAGGCACAGTGGAAGAATGATTTTGTGTTTTTCAAATAGCTTTTATGATAAGTATCACCACTTAAATTCGTCGACTTCCTTCGGAGACAACGGCGATGTACATTGGTTCCGTCCAAAATAGATTGTTTGTCATTGACCCCTAGATTACTTTAGACTAGAAGGCTACATCTACACAATACCCCGCAAGCCGCGGCAAGGACGTGCGGCGGGGGATGTTACATTACCACCCGTAAACTAGAATAGAACCACATGCAAAACTAAATCATGTTACCTCTACAAAAATATTAGTTTGCTCATGCACTCGAAGAACCTTTATTAAACGAAATAAAGTACTATTATTCAACAATATTTAATAACAGGATAGGTACATTCAAATCATGCTGTAGAGCTGAAAAAAATTTGGGTCTTTTAAATAGAAAGAATAAAATGCAGGAAGAAACATGCGGGATATCGACAAATACGTATACTACCAATTCAAGTTATCTCCTACGCGATTGCTGTCATGTCTATTATGATATCTAATGGTTCAAGGAAGAAATGACATCTTAAATCAATCTGTTCTACACTTAATCTCTTTCTAATTTTACTGACATGATCTCGCCTACTTTAGTACGATGGGGTTAATGATACATCACTGCTAAAGAGACATCATTCCAATTTATGCAAGGGATTTAATCTGCGATTTAACCTTCGCTCTGTGAGGGATTCCCAGCCTACCTCCGCCAATGCGGTGGATACACTTCTCAGTTTAATAACAACGTTTCACAAATCTAGCTCCTCTACGCTGCACGCGATCCAATTCGGCAATCAATCCAACTTCGTGAGGATCCCATATACTTGCAGCATATTCTAAATGAGACCTAACTAATCTGACACGAAGTAATTTTAATCACCCGGTTCTTGCCATAATGTTTTCCTACATATTTCCACCCTCTGCTCTGCATAGTTTCCTTGTTCCACTGCCAGCAGGGAGAGAGGGAGTGAAAGTTGGTGGAAATTCACGTCAGCCAAGGGCAGCATGCGACGCGGCTTCCAAACATTCTTCCTGCTCTTCCGGTGCGGCGAAGTGGAAGGTGCAGGCCGGTGAAAGAATGTCCCTGTTCGTGCAGATCACGCTGACCAATGTGCAGCACCAATTTAATCTCTGTGCTTGGGATAGGGTTGGCCCTTATCCGAGGACAGCCGTCGACATCGCTTTTGGTGGTCCCTAACTTGAAGGCCACCTCCGGACGGGACTTGGAAACTCTTACTAAGACTTCGTCCACGCATCATTTTTCGTGATGCGATATTTTCTTCTCCCGGTCTCATGCTATCCCAAAAGTCCACCCAACGTATTTCCGTTTGCCACGGCCGTCGGCGGCCTATCGGTATCTCCCACCTACACTCACTTTCATGACTTCCTCGAATTTCTCACAAGGACCATCGCCCCACCTCCCCCCACACCACCACCGCCTCCCCAAGCCAATCGTACTCCTCCCGGAAATCCACAATTGAAGTCTTCGAAGAAACAATTTCAATTGTTTCCGTAGAAATTGCGACATATTTTACATGAACTTTTATGGAAGTCTCTAGACGTTTTCCAGTGGAGTCTTAATGATCTTCCACGCCCACATCCATCGCCCATTGCAATGATTCATCGGTGCAAATCTAACCCTGTCATCCTTGTCCTTTCCTGTGACCGCAGTGTCTCGGTCTGCTTGAAAGGCGAACAGATGTCGAACGGGTACCAAACAGTATCAGAAAGTCTACCAGGAAATAGCGTAGATGCCAAGTTATGCAATGCCTAACTACGCCCGAATCGAAGCAGTTGGCGAATGACTAGGGAAATCGTTTATTCTTTTTTAGTTTAACGATTCTAACACTGTGGCTTATAGTAAGATACGCAAACCTACCGACGAAGCAATTTACGATACATGCGTAGTCCTGAGGATAAAGTAGCTTTAGCAGATGATCCAAATGATATACGACGCTCGTGCGACACAGGGCGATTGGAATTAAAACTTTAAAAATTTCGTAGCAATGTATATATTGAAAAATACCAATTCCCTCCCGAACGCCTAATGAATCTGGAACACCGAAATGGAATGTGTAGACTTAATTAAATAACTAGGCGTTTCCCTCACTCACGACCTCTCCTGGGTGAAACACATACGGGAAATAGGTGGACAAGCTAACACCAGGATTTATTAGAAGAGTACTGGGTAAATGTGATGAAAAAGTCAAAGAGAAATATTATCTGTCGTTGGTTAGGCCTCGTTTATAGAATATGCTGCAAGTATATGGAATCCTCACGAAGTTGGATTGATTGCCGTTAGGATCACGTTCAGCGTAGAGGAGCTAGATTTGTAAGATGTTATTATGATAAACTTGGTAGCGTACCCAAAGTATGAGAGCAGCTAGGCTGGGAATCAATTAATCGAGCGAAGGTTAAAATCTCTTGTATAAATTGGAAGGGCGTCTCTACAGCAGTGATGTTGAAAATGTATTATTACTATATTTTACTGTTTCAGGCTTCACTTCGTGGAAGTATTTAATATCCATACGAAAAAGACTGTAAATTTCCACACATTTTAATATCAGGTACAACGTGTTTTACCGACTTGCGGCATCATCAGGTGATGCCTGATGATGCCGCAGACCACGGCGGGTGCCGTGGTCTGCAGCTCAAACTCACACATTCTCCTCGGGTAATTTGGACTCCCCAGATTCCTTCCCCCGCCCATCTGCTCACTGGAAAAAATTGAGCCATTTACCCTTCCATTTATTTTCTCATCGTCAATCGCTCATTATTGCCTGGTTCATCGTAGTTCTCGCGACAAAATGTATGGTTTTAAGTTTAAAGTTTTGACGTTGGCAGTCATTTTTGATGAAAACATTTCAGGCTATTGACCCATAGAGAAAGTTAGCGGGCGTCGATCTTCTTTTTGATTGTTCACTTCTCGCCGATTGTATACTCTTCCTAGTTTTCGGAAACCAACCCTGATTTGTTTGTGAGGCCGGGCCTTTACTCGAGAAATGAGACAGTTCGCTAGATCACATACTAAGGATTAATTTTGAGAGCGGTCAGTTTCAAACGGGACCGACAGTGCGCCAATGCGAGTTTGAGGGTAATGACATACGTATGTATGTTGTGAACCTAGCGCATTTGTGACGGTAAAGGTGCGGTTGATAATCTTCAAGTGTCATTGGATAAAAGAATATTTTCAATTTCAGCTTACCCAGTGCCCTTATACAATAATATTCTTTGTGGAATGAGTTGTAAATGTAAAAGAGTCGCAACGAGGCCCGAGTGAGGTGACGGAGTACGCTATCCCCTTTCGCGAACCGCAAGTACTCTCGAAAAACGACACTATCTATTTGTTCTACGGGAACAAAAAAACTCACTCTTTGGGCCGCAAAAACTCAGGCGATCGTTGATCGGTGAGTTTCTCAATCCCCTCGTCACACCTCCTTGGCTCTTGCCTTCCTAATTAAATGACATCCTTTTTCTTTGCTCGCTCGCGTCTTAAGCTGCAGCGGCACGAAGCACGACGACGGATCTAGAGAGTGCGGCGGCGCCGGGAGAATGGCGCATTGCGACCGAATGCTCCGAGGAACGCGAGCCGTGTGACGTGATGTGTTGCGTGACACAGAGACGTGACTGCAAG
This sequence comes from Hetaerina americana, assembly GCF_022747635.1. Taxonomy (NCBI): domain Eukaryota; kingdom Metazoa; phylum Arthropoda; class Insecta; order Odonata; family Calopterygidae; genus Hetaerina; species Hetaerina americana. Next base: position 4,362,697 of record NW_027286852.1, read on the forward strand.
CATCCTCTGGAGGACGAGGACAATTGAAAGTGGAATGCGTGCATTGTATATGGTACCCTGAAAACCATCGCCAGGGTGTGTGGCTGGGGGTGACCTCACACCAGATAACCTTTAACACAATGCATGCATTTCCATCATCCTGAAAAAGGGCTAATCGATTGATAAATCAGTCGAAATCTGCAATTTGATATTCTTTCGAGACGAAGGGGAAGTTGTCTTCTGTAGAAACTAAATGATGATGATGTCCTAAGTCGAATCCTAGGTCGTGGTCAAAATGAAGTGAGTGTGGAGTTACGAAGTTACTTCCGTCTTTTCAAAGGACTGAATTAATGTACCCTGATGGGTACATTAATTCAGCGATCGGAAGATTTCTGCGGTAATATTTTGCGTCCTTCGCGCAGCATTGTAATGTTCAAGTGCCACAAAAAATTATTGATATACAAGTAGTTATATAGGTTCCTCGAGACACCTCTTGTTAAGCAAAAGAGGAAGAAAACGACCCCAAACTGATGGAATTTCAGGGTTATTATACGTCGAATCACCAAGGTCAAGGGATCGCGATGGTGCGGTGGCTAACGTATTGGCTTCCCACCCAGAGCGCTCGGGATCGAATCCTTGAGTCGACAGATATTTTTCACAGGTATCCCGATCTCTCCTTGAGGTGCTTTGTGGGGGGCACTTTGAGTGAGTACGTGGTATGTCAGATGGGACGTTAAACTGTGTGACCACTTGGCGCCTTTCGTTAAGAGTAGGCTAACGCCGACGCTGGGTTTCTCTCCACCCTTCATCCTTTCCTGTCCATCCCCTATGGCGCAAAAGACCTTAGCTGTCGGTCGCCTCCCCTTAAACCTACTCCGGAGGCCAACCAGCGGATCCAGGGGGTTTGTCCTGTAACATAAGGTTCATCCCGGATGTGATATTCCGTATCGAACGTTTCCTAACATGGAAGGAACAGGCGTGGCCAAGATTTTGATCGTTGGTTGCTGCATATTTGAGGAAAATCCCATTTAGAAATCACCACAAAGAAAAAGTGGTGAAGGACCTATTGCGTCACATCACATTCGGAAGATGAGAGGGAGGCTTCCTGTCCCAATCGACGGTTCACAAAAAGTGGCAAAATAAATTGCTAATTCCGGCATTTCCGACATCGCCAGGTTTCCTCCTTTCCCTGCGGGCGCAGGTGGATCTCGATCCCTCGGTGAGTTCAACTCTCCCCTCCCATCGTTGGCTAGTGCTTTTTGGCGTGCTGAATCACGCGAACCAGTGGGCCGCAGCTCGCGCGTGCCGTTCCGGCGCAGCACCCGTTATGTATCGCACTCCCCCATACCCGCTCCCCCCCCCACACACACCCCTCTCACCCGCCCCCGCTCGCTCTCTCAAGGATTTTCGGTCCCATTCCTGGCATTCATCCGAGTGGAGAGAGTGAAAGTGACCAAGGACGCGACGTCAGACCCCCTCCCTCCCTCCCCCTCCTGCGGATTCCAAAGGTGGGCGGCTGCTGCTTCCAGATGAGGCCGCCGCAGTCTGCACGAGTGCCTGCGGAACACGTAACTTTACCAAGAAGGCTTAGAAAGGCTGCTTAAGTGATTATCCTTATAATGAATAATGAGAATTTTAAACATCATAAAGCAGTCATGTTGAAAATGTATTATCAGCTCCATCGTACGACGGTAGATATTCTAATAGATATTTCAGTACCATGCGAGCCACCACTAGGGTGGAGGGTTAATGCAAGCCAGGCTAATTTTGCCCCGAATATGTTTACCCCAACCGCGGTCGGACAACGTTATTATAGTATTCTGGCGTGTAGTCGATCCCTGCCACACACCATAACGGTGGCTTACAGGGTACTGAAAAAAGTCCGAGAATTCAATATGTGAGTGCGTTTCATTTCGTCTTTCATGTACAATCCCGCGAGCCGATCCATTTCTCGTGAGAGACCGAGAACGGGGCTGCCCCTTACCTCGACTCCCACGCCCCGGGGGTGGCTTGGATTTCGGGGGAGGGAGGGAGGCGTGTCACGAGCCGGCGACTCGACGCCGCCGCCGCACTCGGATCGCGCCGCGGATGTTTCGCGGCCTGCCTCCCACCCCGCGACCCCTCTCCATCCCTCCCTTCACCCCCCCCCCTCATTCCCCCTCCCCCCTGCAGAGGGGTGCGAGCGAGAGGGCGGGAGGGGGAAACCGTTACGAGGAGCGAAGCGGGAGTCACGCCCGTGGACGTGCACGCGCGAGAGGAATGTGTCCGCGCGTGAGTGCAACTAGATGCAGGCACGCACGCATGTAAATAAATAGTGTTACATCTCTTCGTGCGCGTAGTGTTCGTATTTAGAGGACAGTTCATTACCGCCTCAAGATTGCGTAAGGAGGAAATCGGATTCCATGCAGTAAGCAGTTATCTCAAGTGCAGTGACATGATTCGTGTCTGAACGTATGGATGGATTTGCCCATGGTGACTTACATTTTAAATGTATATCGCTTGTGAACAGTTGTCTTTGATGATCGTTTCATCTACATCTACACAATATCCCGCAAGCCGCTGCAAGGACGTGTGGCAGGGGGTGGTAGGTCCCCAGCCATGCTACATATATTCCCTTTTATTTCCTTATGCACTTGGCACCCCGCGATCCACGAAAAATCGCGTGGAATGGGGGTGACCAAACGCCAATCATGCAACATGCCCACATATATTACGAGTATTGCATGTTTAGCAGCTATTATCCCCATGCCTACACGAAGAGAACAAGAAAAACCATTGTAAGAGGTCAGGCACCCATGCAATTCAGGTACTTATTACCGATTAGTGTTCCACACATTCCGGACGGACAATTCACAAATACAATAGGCTTTATACACGTATACATTCGGATTCATTCCACCCGGCACAAGGGCGCACAGCGGGGGGCGTTAAAATGCCAGTCTTGGATGGTGTCTTGCGGGAAATTTATATTGGAAACCCTATTTTTGACCGCGTGCACCTATTATTTTCTTAGGTTTATTTTTTATTGTCATCGCGAATAGTGCGCGGGAAAAACGAATACTTGAATCTATCAGCTCGACAGTTTCTCTAATTTTGTGGCAATTGTCGGCCCTGACAATGTGATTTTGGAGGCGTTTTAATATATCTCCAATGTCGGATGCAAAACCACATGCTTTATATCTATGTAATAAGTTTAATCCAGCCCTGAGCCATCGCATATCTATAGGTTCCCACCACAGATTCTGTATTAAATGTGTAACGCTTTTCGTCCTTTGGTACGAGTATTTCACGAACCTAGCGGTCCTTCTCTGTACCCTAATGAACTCTGTAAACAGTGTTATTTTTAATGGACCCAAAATACTCGCCGCATATTCAATTTGAGGCCGTACAAAAGATAAATAGCACGTATCCTTCACTTTTTCGCCGCTACAACTTCCGACTAGGCGTTTGACGAATGCCAGCTATTTTAGCGCCCCTCCACAAATCGTTCTTTTGCTACTGTTTACCTATTTCTGCAGTTATGAAAGTTTTTACCATTCTTCTAAAATTGGTCGTAAAAATAAACAATATGTATGTCGAGTGAAAATGTCGCAAAAAATGTCCAGTATTCGGATTGCCCATATCGTCACGGTCGAATATGGTGGGATCAGCGATGGATTTGGGTTTTGAGATGTGATGATGGAAAAGAGAAGAAAGAATATAATTAGACGGAGAGGAAAATCAAGGAGATAGAAGGGATGGAAAGACGGCCTGTCGGGAGGAATCGGAAGAAGGCAGGAAACGCGAATGAAGGATATATCGCGAGGTAATGCGATATTGAAGGCCGTTGGGGAGGGTAGAGTGGGGTATGGGGAGGAAGGGGATGATGGGATTGGTGGGGCGGCACGGAGGGAGGTGGATCGAATGTGGGGCTGAAAAATAGACTAATGGGACGTGGGGCTTCAGGGTGTCCGATGAAGTGCTAGGTTGGTAGCAATGGGTGATTACTTAGAATGGGCCGTGGACTTTAGTGTGATGATTATTTTCTGTCTCTATCGAAAACATCCCCCAATCCTGCGGTCTGCTCTTCAAAACATTGGATTACCTGTTGGTGGAGACGCTGGCTGCCCTCTTACAAGTGCTCGTTTTTATAATAACATAGATGTTTTAAAGTAATTATTTTTAATGATTCATCTGCGTAATGTCACCACCCGTCATACTTCCATTTGCAACATGCATTCAACGGTGGAATCATCCATAAGCTGTTTTATCTGGAACCTGGCATTCTCTTTTAAGTTTCAGCTTGCGTGGTATTATCTATAAATACGTTCATAATTTATATATCTGGCTTCCAGGCAATGGAATTATAATCATAAAAGCAATTGACGAGATCTTGAATCGTTGTCGACGGAGCGCGTCTTGAATCAAAGACCGTTTGGCCGATTCTGCGCACTAAGCCTTAATCCATTGCGGAACAATCCCCACTTAAATATTATCACTCCTTCAACCACACTAATTGCAAGTTCTATTCCATCCTCAATGTTATTTCTTTCCTCTAGATTGTCTGTCAAAACGAGAAATGCCATGTGCTCATTTCTTTCGTCAGCAGCTGAAATACTTCACTTACCACATTTGACTTACGAACTTGAGCGATCACTAACCCTACTTGATTGCTCCAGCGAAATCCCAGGCAGGTTAGTAGGCGAGTAGTAGGCATCGCACAAGAGGAGCAGGAACAGCGATCCGCCAACTGAAACGTGTATTTGGCATCCAGCCCGGCACGCCAGAACTGGCGCTGGGAGCGTCGAGGCCAGACCAGGAGTAGATGCAGGGTTTCCGTGAGGATTTGGGGCGCTACCCTACTGCATCACATGCAAAGCAATCCATGAAAATATTGCATTATATATTTTCCCCAAATATGGCGACCCAAATATCAGGATCTCCACTTTTACGTTTTCGTCAATTTTATCGGAAATGGAATCCCCAAAAACAAAGGAAATAACTGCAAAGTACCTTTTTTGTAGAATCACTAGCGGCGACCTCCTTGTACTAACCTGCGTGCTACTCGGGCCCTGTAAGCGATGCCTCTCGTCTGATGCCGTCTACAAGCTCAAGGGAGGGGGGGTCGATTTGCACCCTGGAGGAGGGCGTCGGAACTTTGGGAAACAACGTCACAGTGTGCCATTGGTAACGCTCCCATCTAATTGTGGCGTTCATTTTCGGCTGTTTTTTAAAAAAATCATCCCACATTATATTAACGAGAAAGATCTTTTGTAACTTCGTGTACGAGGCATTTTATATTTAGTCCCCGGGTAAAACTTAAGAATTTGGGGCCTAATTCCTATTTTACTGTATATTAATTCGTGTATTGAATTACCATTGTTGCATTTTTTAGTCCAGAGGCATAACTAAGATTAAGAACGAGAGATATTACCATATTATGCTTGTATCGATATGGTATTCTTTCAATAAGCTGCTAGAAAAAATAATTCTTTATTTTCATGCAATAAAACTACATTGCATTCAAGAAATATACGTCAGGAAATACCTATTTCTTTACACAAGCTGAGTCTCCTGAAGTGATTCGGAAACTTATAATTCGTCGTGTTTTTCCCGTTTTTTTAATACCAGTCTTCCATTTTGCTTTGGCTATCGCCCGATCTACCTCCTCTGCTATACTCAAATATGGCGACAAACCACCGCCCGTTATCCGCTACCTAGACCAAGCCATGCCTAAGACGAAAACCCGATCTATTAGGTGAAAGTCTTGAGTTAATGCGCCGCCTAAAGTAGCCGGAGTCTAAAACTCGTTCTTGCAATCCATCCATAAAATTATTTCTGATTTTGCGACTTCCAAATCACAGTGAATATTTACTGCACTTAGAGCACCTACATCGAAAAAAACCTTGCAGTTTTTTTTCGATGCAGGGTTATCTAAATCTACAACATACCCCGCAAGCCGCCGCAAGAGCGTGTGGCGGGGGATGTTAGGTCACCAGCCATGCACGCACCATCCCCAATCATGTTCCCTCCACACAAATACCAGTTTGATCACGCCCTCGAAAAATTGTAATCACACGAAAGAAAGTACTTACATGCAAAAATATTCGATAAAAAGATGCGTATCAACCGTAAAATAGAATAAAATCACATGCAAAACCAAATGGTGTTACCTCGACACAAGTATTAGTTTGTTCATGCACTCGAAAAAACCTTAAACACACGAAAGAAAGTAATTATATGCAGCAATATTTAATTACACGATAAGTGCATGCAAATCATGCTGTAGGACTATTAAAAAATGGGTACATTAAATAAAAAGAGTAATATTCAGGAAGAAACATGCGAGATATCGACAAATATATACACCATCAGTTCTAATTATCCTCTACGCGATTGCTATCATGTTCATTATGATATCTAATGATTCGAGGAAAAAACTAAATTTTAAACCTATTCGTTTTACTTTCCATCCCTCTGATTTCACGTTGGTGTTCTGATCTACCATAGTAAGTGGAGGCCTATAATGTGTCTTTGAAATCCTCAGATAAGTAACCTCCCTCAAATTTGGGCAGTAAATTTAACCTGTATTTCAACCTACTCTTTATTCTCTCCCGAAAACGACTTTTTCTAAGAATCAAGTACTGAAGTGTTTCCACCGTTCTTCCTCCTCTGCGAAGAAGCTGTATTTCACGTGAGTCGTGAGAGTGAGGATATATTTCCCTTCGTCCTCTCAACACTTGCCCTTCCGGGAATGCCGTTGTCCCGTCGCCATGGTTCCACGTCCCGGCGTCACCGAATCCACTCTCGAAGCTGCGAGGGCGCCTGCCGCTGCGGCATCTTATCTGACAGCGTGAAGTGGATGGGAGCGGAGGCGGCCGAGGGAATTCCAGGGGCCTCGGCACCCCAGGCCGTCGTCCAATGGGCACACGTCGGCCTGCGTCGGCAACCCGTCTGTCTCTATGAGCAGCTGCGGGTTCGTCTGAATTGAGAAGTGTATTCACTCACTGATGAGATATGCGATGTTTCAATGTCGGAGCAGACTCTCGACATCGTATTAGATTGTTATTCCCGCTCTCTCAATTTGAAGTTCCATTCCCCATAGGTGTTAGGGAAATGTCGGCCCTCCCTTCCATTCTACTACATCTGTGTGATACCCGTCAGGGCACCGCTGGGGTGCTAGGTCACCACTCGTAAAAAAGAATAAAACCACATGGAAAATCAACATATCCATGCAAATTTACACCCTCCATTCGCCCCGTCTTACTTGCGTCTTCATGCTAATCTCTTTCGTAAATGCTGCTCCTTTTTGTTCATCCACCCCCTCTTCCGTTATTTTTCTCCGTAGTTCCCTGCGTTCACTTTTCTTTTGGCGCCCGTCTGCATCTCAAAGCGTGTCCGATGAGATTATCCGGTAGTTGTTTACGAATATAAAAGGACTGTTCAGAAATTAACTAGCGTTTTGAAATTAAGTATGAACGTAGTGACAAGACAAGCTTTTAATATATATGCATTTGAAAGGCACATTTTTGAACTATTTTTCTACATAGATGCCAATCAAATTGAGTCATTTGTTAAAATTATACACAAACCTTTTCAAATCCATCTCCGAATAAATCTCCCTCCGTCTTATATTTTAATCACTTTTTTGCACCAACATGAAAAATTCTGCGTCACGGCCAAAGCACGGTGTTGAAAGCCACATCTAGCGAGTGATACGTCATCGTAGATCGGCGATTTTTACGAATGTTTTTGCTTATTTTCACCGTCAGTTCATCTGTCACGTAGCTAGGCTGACCACTGCGCTGTTCTCGTCGTGAACATTGGTGCTGTGGCCATTTTAAACTGAATGCACCACTGCCACACTCCGCCTTCACTCATTATTCAATCTCCTTACACTTCACAAAGTTGCTTGTGAATTTTAATTGGCTTGTGTTAGTTTTTTGTCAATAGAAACCTAATTACAGATCGTACTTCACAACTCGCATTGTGATTTTCAATTGCGGCGCACATTTCAGCAGTTTGCATTGAGCAAAGCAGAAGAACCGCCGTCTGCACACAACACAACAGCATGACGCGTACTGAGTGTAGGGATTTTTAAACCTCAAAATGGCTCTAGGCGTTCTCATTGCCACGCTGGGTCGAAATGTAAGTTACTTTCTGGTCAGCCCTAGTATTTGACTAATTAATTTAGAAATGAGTCATCGCTAAATCCTCTCTCCACATGAAACACGATACGGTGCCACGAAGGAGAGCAACTGGAAAATAGAATCGATTAGTGACGCAAAAAATAGGGATCCCTGAGCCGGGATGTGGACTTGGTACGAATGTGTGGGCTGCTCGGCGTGATTTCCTTCCGCGTTCACATCACATGCTGCAGGAGCAATCTCTGTAGGAGGTACTAATACCTGTAGGAGTAATCAGCCACCATCGAATGTAAGTGTCTTACGCATCCGTCGCGATTCGTTATAAATGTCGAGCTTATAGATTGGTGAATCTGAGAAGCGAAGCAAATAGAAATGAAAGAAGAATCCCCTTCGAGAGGTTCCCACCGAAAGCCAAGGGGTGCCTACCTGCCACTGCGGTTATGAACGGTTTAGGGCGACGGACTCCCTGGCGTCTAGACTGCGCCTCGCACAGGCACTTAAGCCAAACCTGGAAGCCATTTTTAGGTGTTCCATAGTTTCATTAACCCATAAAGAAGAGTGAACAAAGGAAGGGGCTCGCCAGAAGCTAGCGTCCTCGATAGTTCCGGCGACGCGGGATAAGAATTCCCCTCGGTCTTTCACCGAGAGAGTAGCGGAAGGCAGGAATGAATAGTGGTTCACAGAGCAATGCCGTGAGACTGTGACATTGGACAAAAAGAAGGGAAGGGAAGAAGTTGTGGTACGACATTGAAGAAACACGACTTGAACAAATGAATGTGTCTCTGGAATGCACTCCCATGAACCAAAATTAAAGATAGATTATAATTCGCATTCATTAAACCTAACCACGGATGCGCTTCGAGCATCGGAATCCTGTGCAGAAAGATCCAACTTCGGAATTTTTGAGAAACGAAGATAATTTGCTCGTTTCATGAGGAACCGTTACCGAAAAGCAGAAAGCTCCGAATATAATCGACATAAATACTCCACGGCCCACCAAAATGTTGTTGGGCAGGGGGTGCAATTACCAGTTGGGAAGGGTAATTGGTAAAGAAGGGTACGAGAGAGGAAGGGAAAAGGGAAAAATATTCGTTGAAAAAACTATCAAATGACGTGCAAATTTGTATACATGCTGGAGGAAGACCCAAGTACAAAACAAGGGTTAATTTACCGAATAAGTTAGTTATTTGTAATACCAAAAGAGGGAATAAAACGGAAGCGAAACCATTGATATGACAGGCCTCCACCATAGGGAGACAGGCCATGCAGGACTAAAAAGTAAGAGAGGGAAATTCCGGCATTACATGGGCGTGCAATTCATAGTTTCCGCACCTGAAATCACAGGTTGGAATGCGAAACACCTCAGCAGGCAGGTAGCGGAGGCTTCCCCCCCCCCCCAACCAGATAGAGACTACAGGGATGGAAGGGGAAGTTTTAAAACGACGAGGGAGAAAGAAAGGCGGGCAACATTGTGCTGAGCACTACAGCCATTAAGTGGCAGTCCCATGCTGTCATGCGGGAAGGGATTTGACGCGAGATCAGTAAAATTAGCAAAATGCATGAGAATAGTAAAAGTGCATACATTTGGGTAAAACTAATTATTCCCTAGACGCTGTATTAATATAATTGCATTTGAGGGGCACTGGTCGGAAAAAAATATTGCTTGCGCGACTAAAAATTTTATATGAACGCATACGATTCGAGTTAATTGTGGGTTCAGAAGGAATAATTTTATTCCCGCTCTACATTGGTAGGCGAAGCCACAACCGGGGTGAAAAGAAAATGACTGGCCATTGGAGTGACAGGCGGAATCCTTCCTCCCTCGGAAAATTCGTCGCCGCAGAAGACAACATGACGCACGGAAAATCGAGCTTCCCGAAAATAACATGTTACGTAATGCGAAATAATAGCCAGATTTTCGCAATGGGTGTTGACGCGCCACCGCCCGCCATACGCCCTCTCGGTGGCTCGCGGGGTGAGATGCCCTCGGTGTATCCGGGGGGTGGAGCGAGGTGCTCGCGAACCCGGACCCTTTCATTGGCTGAGCACCCTTGTGGCTGGTGCTGATGGGCAACTTATCGTGCAGCATGAGCAGTCTTCCTCTCGACGCGTAAACCCACGCCAACGTTTAACTCCGGCGAGCGTTTCGGAAGTTCCATTTAGCGAGGAGAGGACTCGCTCGAGTCGGCAGCAGCTATCTCTCCCAACTATTCTCCAACCTGAATCGTTCCCGCTAGACAAGGGCCCGATGCATCTTCTGTAAGCCATCGTTTCTTTGCACGGCATAGGCAAGGATCAGCGTGCAGTGCATTTTACTCTGCGCTCCTCAGCGGTGACAGTTTCATTAATAAACTGGTGGATTTTGGGTGAAATACGTGTAGTATTGAAAGGTGCAATTATTCGCGCACTGAATCACATGTGCTGGAAATACAGTCGCTTGCTTCGAAGCGAAACACCGTGAAATTTATGGAATGCCTGCCGAGGAATGAATTGAACTGTAGTAAGAATATGAGGATGCAAGAGTTGTATAAAAAGTATCGAGAAAGCATTCCGGGGAAATACAATTTATTTCACATATTTCTACAACACCTGAAAATTATACAAAGTATATACTAACACTCTTGCGCGTCGACGCAATTTGGCCAGTGGCTTTTTCACGACTCGAAGTCTCCCTGGTAGGCGGATTCCGGAAGGTCCTTAAGGTATGCATGCAAGCTTCTCAGACGGTATTTAGTGTCGCATGGTGGTGCCCTTTGAGGGAGGATTTCACTTTTATAAGGAATAGGAAATAGCCTCCTTGTGCCAAGTTGAGACTGTAAGGGGGTTGGGGGATCGTCGTGATGTCCTTGCAGAAGGTCCTCAAAACAGACACTTGACTCTGCTCTTGGTTGCCCGTCCAAAGACCTTCGAGAGGACGAGTTTAACATAGTTCTCTCGTTTCACCACATTTTCAGTAATGATAATGGTTCGTGCACTGTCACTGTCTTATGTCAATGCCAATGCGATCCCTTATCCTGCGCACCCTTAACCGACGGCCTGAATTCAGCACATTACGTATATGTCAGGAAAAAATTGCTACATATACCTTTTTGGTACAAACCAAATGAGCTGCGGAAATTCTATCGAGAAATTTTCCTCCGATTTTTTTCAGTGATAAGTATTTTCTTTAATTCTGATGATAATATGAGACTACGAGTAGATTGTCTTGAATCGCGTAGAGTGGAAATAATAGTGGTAGACATTCTTCCAGTATTTCGAGGTCAGGGTGGTTGGACACTATTCACCCGATGTCATTATATGACCAAATGATTGCTCGTCATTTTTTCAACAAGGCTTTTGACCTCCGAGAGTTGGAAAGTGCGAAGGTGAAGAGGGAAAGGTGAAGGACGACTGAGAATCTAATTTTATTCTGTGGTCATTATTCCACCATTCCGTGGCAATTTAAGGTTATTTTCCGGGTCGAAAATTTCCCGACAGTTTTGAGACGGCCTTTCAAGGTAAATCAGGGTTATTTAGATTTCTATTTAGGTGTAAAAATCACTTTAACCAGTATACGGTATGCAGCATAGCCAAGTTGGTGCGTCTTGCTTTTTACAATATTTCTCTTGCATGATGTGTACTTGGCCTAAAAAATGGTTTTCCATGGGCAATGGAAGTAAATATCATTATACTTTTTGGGCTTTTTGAAAAACTTAAGTGGAGTACAAGATTTTGACTTTCAAGACACAAACCATGTTCTATGAAACATCTGTTTGATATAAACTTTCTGTAGATGTCACGGTGAGGGAGAAGCAACCTTGGATGGATCTTACCGATGACAGCGTTATCCCAATGGAGAGATGCCTTTCGCTTTTTTGCGTGCTATGCTTACCTTTATTGAAGAAGAATTTACATTTCAAAGCATGAATATATCATGAATTGTTTTTTGTATCAAAGGTGTGCACTGTGTATTTTTTTCAGTACCTAAACATGCTCGCGATTGCTTATATCAAAATAAAACCCTGGATCTGCTTATCGGAGTATTTTACAGGGTATTTACAAATTCTTTCATCAAATTTTGAATCCGATTAATCGATAAACTTGCTTTCATTAAGGGAAATAGTTATTGGTTACATCAAGACTACGAGACTACTCGTATATATACGTGGTACTCTGCTGGCCACCGCTAGGGGATGTGGCATGGGGTGATTCTACATCAGGCATTCAGCATTTAACTATAGTTTAAATTATATCAAAGCGTTTGTCCGTGTGTGAAATAATTCAAATAATGGAAACACCTCATTTCAATAGATATGTGCACTATATGTGTATCTAAGTTTGAAACATCTCTCAAGCATGTGAAGCGATATTGCAAGGATGAAAGAACAAAATAATGACAACGTACCCCCTTAATTGCTTAGCAAGCCTATATTTGTCCTTTGTATTGTTGTATGCAATTACAGGCAGATACGTGTAATTGCAAACAAGATTATTGGTAGATAGCCCTCTTTTCCCTGTCTAGCTCTCCACATTAATGTTTTCGAAGAGCTTCATCGTTCCGAGAGGTAAAAGAAGCATAGCATTGGAAAGCTCGTGGTTATCGCTGTTTCTTGATTTAAGGAACGGCTAAGAATGTGGGCGTGGGTGCTCCCTCCATGAATCCCAGCGGAATACAGGTATTTTGGCGACGCGGCAACAGTAGCGGCTCCGAAGTGGAAAATCACAATGTGAAATATGCGGAAAATATGTGGAATACGTTTGGAAAATGGAGTGAAAGTGGGAATGCTGGCGTAAATGCCGACCGCAAAAACCTTGAACGAAAATAGCGCAGTAAGTAATCGCCAAGTATTCGCCAACGATTGGGGGCGCCTCTACTGTACGTAGCCCGAAGGAAAAGCGGTTGTCAAGGGAAAAAGCGGGCACTAAAAAATAAGAAATGAATATAAGAAAGCAGGTGGGGGGGGAGAAAAAATGGGTGCTATGGTGGGGAGGAAGGTGATCGCCTCGGGAGAGAGGGAGGATTGCCATGAGAGGCCATTTGCAGGGAGGCGAGCATACGTAGGCAGGGGTGTTTTTGATAAGGACCCTTGTGAAAACAGTCAACACCTTGGTAACCTTCTACTGCATCACACTTTATTTTCCTCGTTTGGACTGGAATACGCAAAATGTACTGTTGTTTTAGGTCATTATCGTCGTACATCAGACAAAAGATAACTAAGAATGAGTTCGAATTGTAATATGCAGAGACGAAATTTGCTCACATATGGTCTTCCAAGCTACGAGATATGTAGCTCAGATGCGTATTTGGGTAAATAATGAGTAAAATGGGATCTATGCCTGAGTGATATCGGGTCTTGCCGGAAAACATTTGCGGGTAAGTCCGAAAAGATGCTTGCGTTCGGGCTACCACGGATAGCCCCAAGCACCGCCAATTATACAAGTGCTGTTTCGAAAGTCACCTCCGCTTTCGTGTAGTAGCGTGAGATTTAGTGGAAGAGGGAGCCGATTAATGTTAGTAGTAGTAGTTTTTAGGGGAGGCGACCGACAGCTAAGGTCATTTGCGCCATAGGGGATGGACAGGAAAGGATGAAGGGTGAAGGGAAACCCGGTGTCGGCATTAGCCTACTCTTTACGAAAGGCGCCAAGGGGTCCACAGTTTAACGTCCCATCCGACGGACGGCGTACTCACTCAAAGTGCCCTCCACAAAGCACCTCAAGTGGGGATCGAGATACCTCTGAAAAATATTCAACACTGCCGGGATGCCGATTAATGATCGCAGTATTGACGCACACAGTGTAGGTCAGTACGCCTCGAGCTGCAGTGGTTGGAAGGTCGCGCCGCTTTTCGTTTGTTTACAATAGCGAGTCAAAATGAACAATACCCTCGCAATTACCGCCAAATATAAAGTCCGTTCAGTGATAAAGTTTTCAATGATAATAACTTATAAGCTGCTAACACTCATCGGGAGGTACGTGCTCTGTTTTGAATCAAATGTGATGAGTGACAATGAGAGTTGTGCGTCAGTGTTGTCGTTCGTTTGAGGGTGAACGCAAATGTCCATGATATGATGTCCAAGGAATGGCTGCAAGTCTTTGGTGGTGAACAATAAACTGATAAAACTGAAAATTAACGATAATTTCGTGAAAACCGGCGTTTTCACCATATCTTAAATCTTTAGAAAGTTTTTCACAGATTTCTACCGCTCTGTCGCATGGAACCACGACAAATAGTTAGGCTACTGCATGTCTGGTGCTCGTTTCGACGAGGAACTTCAAGATGCCGTCATTGGTTGGCTACGATCTCAGGCGACAGAATTGTACTGCATGCTGAAGGAATTTAAAAACTAGTGTAAAGATATGACAAATGTTTAAATCCGCTTGGCAAATATGTTTAAATTGGTGGGGGTTTGCAGTTTTGAGATGAAAAAAATGAATTTTCTGAATCTGTTCCTGTGTATTTTTTATATCATAACGGAGGTTAATTCCTGGACAGCTCTCGTAGTTTACAATGTGTTTGTTTTCAGGTGACATGCTGTAATGAATGCGGTAATCACAACTACTTAAAACTGATAAAGCATATCTTTCTACGCCATGAGACTGTGGAAAGGGAAGTGAGGCAGAGCGAAAGGCGTGCTGTTGTCGCCATGGCAAACTGCTCTCGAAGCCGTGTGCGCGTCCGTCGACTGCGAGTGAATGCATGCTAGGGAATGGGAGATTGGCGGGGAAGCGGCGGATTTTAAATTAAGTTATCGCTTTGCGAAGAAGTTATTCAAATAGGGATCAATTCCATGGATGTGGAGCCCTCAGGTTTCCCACCTGGTGGTGCAGGTGCTCAGAACCGATCTCTCGATGGTTAATTCTGTCATTTCAGTAACGGTTACTGGCAAATACTCTCCCCCTTTTTTTAAATCAAACTTATTACACCCTAAGTAATCTCCCCATTCTATTTTTTGTGGATGGAAATACAAGATTTGTAACGTTGGACTACTGAATGGAGGGCCCGGGTTCGATTCCCAGGCAAGCCTCTCTGGGCACCCTCAGCTCCACCCAAGCTATGTGATTTTTCGGGTGGCAGATATTGCTGGGAAACCATAATCGGCATAGGGAAAGGAACTTGCCCCCTGATGTGTGAAGTTCACTCGCCGTATAGGGCTTAGTACTGAGTGAATTCAATCAACAGCTACAAAACTGACCTTCGGGTTGATTACGGCGTTTATGGTGTTTTATTTAGGAAAAGTATCGGGAACATTTTTTTCCTGACGTGACTGTCCGTCACATAGTGCTCGCACCATGCAGGCTCAGTGTTGGGGGTTTGACCTTTAACATACGCCAAGCGCCAATCGCCTGCAAGCGTTCGGTTAGGCTAGATCGTGTTTTGGTGGAGCCCTGTTGGGTGACTCGGTGCAAGAGCGAATTGCAGCGAACGATTGAACAGCGGCACGCCATCACATTTTGTGTTGGACAGGGGAAATCTGGTATTATTCCCTCAAGAATGAGCCCAAACTAAGAAAACTTCCTTCCAATTTTCTTAGTCTTAAGCGGCCTCGTGGCGCTTGATTATACTCGCAGCTTTTTTCGATCCGATTACCTTTCTTGTAATTTCTGTCGCTCAATGCCATACAATCAATTATCCTCGCGCCGATCGTATCCACTTGCTCAACATACTTTTGTTGAATCCACATCCCTGAGACGCCTTAGAGTTGATAGTGTGTGTTAGTAGGTTGGTGGCCGACAGTTAAGACCACTAGGGCCGATGGTATAAGTGAGTAGTTCATTAGGGCATTCAGAAATACGGGTAATGGAGGAAGGTCGGTGAGAAACCCGGCGTCGTCATTTGCCACCGTGCCATCCCGAGCCCGCACATTTTAGGTTTTTACCAAACTGCGTATATCCTCAGTTGATATTCTATTCAGTTTTCCCTTCTGATACCCGAAATTGAAATGTTTTGGGATTTCATATGCTTGAGACCATTAACCTAAATAAATCCCCCGAACCTGACTAAATTTACTCGCATTTTTGAAAGTATAGCGTCGGAAACTGCACCTTATCTAGAGATCATAATTTAATAAGCCCCTATTGGATCAAAAATTTCCCACTGATTAGAAAATAGGTAGTGTAAAACCTATGTGTAGTAAAGGCGACAGAGAGGACCTGAATATTGCAGACCCATCTCCCGCACATCCAGTCACGCAAGGCCATTGACCATAGATTTGTTAGTTCGGTAATGAGGAATCTCGAAAGTCCGAATTTAATAATGAATCATCAGCTTTATTTCCGAAAGAAGTATCCCATCAGCGAGATACATTATGCGCTTTTTTCATGTTACACGTATATTGGGTTCGGGAGAAAATAAATGCTCCAGTTGACGTGGTTTTTTAGACTTTAAATGAGATTTCGACGTGTCTCATAGCAAGCTTCTCACAAATCTAGAAGCCAATGGTATTGATATAAATATCCTATGATGGATTTCAGACCAATTGAATGGCCGCGAACAAAGGATGCGGGCAGCGAATGACGTTAGTTCTAATGCAGAGTTGCCACTACAGGTGTTCGCCATAGAGAAGTGTCGTCGGACCTTTTGCATTCCTTTTTTACGTTAACGAAATTAATTCCGTGCTTAACAGTAAAATACGCTTAGTTGCCAAAGACACCGTGGTTTAAGGAGATATCAATAGACCTGAGGGTAAAGTAGTGTTAGCAGATGACCTTAATGTAGGTCAGTATTTGTGTGACACATGGCAATTTAAATATCACATTAATTGTGAAGTGATAATTTTTTGGAATAGGGGCAGTGCAAGCAGTTATTTCACCAATGAATACTGCTTCCAGAATACCGAAATAGAGAGTGAAACGCCGTCGGCACGATTAAAGGGTAAACCTTTAATCGAGCCTGCAGCCCTTTCAGCCAGGAGAGGCCCTTACGGCCCTTACGGCCTCTCCTGGCTGAAACATGTATGGGTAATATGTGGCCAAGCTAGCAAAATTAGGGAACTCTGACTAAACGGGCACAGATCAATGCCATATTTCGCAAGTCGGGCCTCGTTTAAAATATGCTGCGTGCGTATGGGATATTCATGAAGTTGCTTCGATTGTAGAATTAGATCGCGTGCAGCGTAGAAGAGTTGGCTTTGTTAAATGTTAAGATATACGAGTATACTCGTATTGAGTAGCGAGACATACTTTTATTGAGTAGCTTATCAATTTTATTAGAGGAACTAGGCTTGGAATCACTCTTGGAGCGAAAGTTAAAATGCAGATTAAATCTCTTGCAGAAATTGGAATGAGGTATCTTAACGATGATGTTGAAAGTGTATTAATAACCCCATAATACTCCGTGCGATGTTGGAAGGTGCGATTTAACGGTAGGAGAGGTCGTATAAATAAGATTAGAGAGACCATGAGCAGAACCGTCAGATTTTAAACAGCCATTTTTCTCGCGATAAGGGATCAGAGGAACAGCAAAAGACCGCGTGCTAAGTGTAGGGTTGAAAAATGTCTTAAATTTAAAAATTCTAAGTGGTCTAGGATGTTGCCATTAATTTACCTGGTCTTTATTTTATTATTCTTAGTGTGCATATAGAATTGTTTCACACTAACATACCGTGATGCAGGTACCTGTTGTTAACACGACTCTCATTGCGTGGAATATTTTACATTTGTATTGATATTTTAATTGATTTCGTATAATTAAGCAAAACCTAATTTTTGAATTAACCTAACCGTTGTTTAACTACTCCCTTCCACGAACCATAGTGGTGCCACCTTTTAGGGTGCCCCGTAGAAGTAGACATAGAATTACATTGGCATTCATGTCCACATAAGGATTTGTTCCGTTCTTTTGTCGCTCCAAATTCCTTTCCAGAAGCAATGAATTAATTCAATAAGTCATAATTTTTAAGTATTTATAATTATGATTTGTGTAAAGCCATATTTTATCTGGAGTTAAATATTCCTTTCCTTCAATATGGCGAAAACAAAGAAGATGCGATCTAAATCAGGTAAATAAATAATTTCTCTTATAAATTACCGTTCGCCTGTCATTTTTCAGGATGGTAGAGTTACAATAAGGAAACTTTTGGGAAACGTATGCATGATCCGGGGAGGTTTTACATGCCCTGTGGAAATCGTTTCTCTGAAAACGTTTTCCGGGTTTCAATGGGAAAATTCCACTTCTCCTGGTCTCTAAGGTTTTCAGATCGGCAATTGGCGGTTATTGGGTGTTCTGAGACTTTGGTCATCCGGAACATTTCTATCAAGAAAATTCAAGAGGTACGTTGCAACCCAACTGTCTTAATAAGCTTAAGTATGCACCAAGTGTCTAATGTTTCTTAGAACGGAATATATTTTGTATCTTCACGTTCGTTTTAAGTTGTTCTGGTAATTTAGGATCCGCGAGAATTTCGGAAACAAAAATTAAGTAACAAGTTAGGTTGTTCGACAGAAACGTAGATCGATGACGGACGCCGTGTTAAGTCAGGATACGATTAACGAGGCTTAAGTATTTTATGTTAATATTTTTTAAAAATCTAGATGAAAAGTGTGATTTTTTGCATTAGCGTTCCATGCGCTATCAGATTATATTGCGTATAGTTTAAAAAATAATCTGAAGGGGTAAAACAAAAATCTAACCTGTGACTGCCTTATTTTGCTTCTCTTGTGCGCACCAAAGGCTTTTGAGAGTGCATTTGCCAAATTTCCTCGAAGTTATTTCAGGCTGGCAGAAAATCCAAGAAATTTTAACGCTTTGGAAAAACAAGGAAGACTTTGGAAATAGGCGTAAATTTGCCTGAAATTAGATTTTTCCATGCAAAGAACCCAATCACCCTCCAAAAAAGTTCAATGAGAGAATTTTTTATCTCACCGCCATTGAGGGAAAGTGCTTGATTCATTTTGTCAAAATTTGAAGAATCAAGTCCACAAAGTTTTAATTTTTTTATTTAATGGCATCATTGCTCTAATGTCATAGAATAGTTGTATTTTTACGGTTATGGCGCCATTGGCATTGTTTTTCTCCTGATTTTCTCCAATGCATGTCCATTAATAGTGGTTTCCTACAAACGAATGGTAAGAAATTATTGAAATCTCTTAATGAAAACACTTTCAAGCATGTTAGCATCCTACTTCCATTTACCTGTGCCGCAAACCTAAGTCATGTTTTTGAAAGATCTCCAGTTAGCGAAAATTTATAATTATGTCCAAATAAGCATATTTAAAATTGGTCTAAAGGTGCAAACGTCTATGTTGCACTATTTTTGGATGTCTTAAGTCAGGAAAATGTGCTAATACAATTCGGAAATCAGGCTAAATCTCTGTAGATTTCAATTTTCGGTGTCTGTCGCCTCCGTTCAATTCTGACGAATTCACTAATCCTCATGCACCCGCCTCTTCTGGAGAGGAAACGTGTCTCAAAATACAATACATTCGTTAGACAAACAGAATTTTTGGTTAAGCATATTTTTGTGCAATTTTAATTACGTTGTAACTTTAATATATAGTATTTTCCAACACTCGAAGGCTCCCTAATAGGCGGATTCCGAAAGGTCCGTAAGGGTACGTGTGTAAACTTCTTTAACGGCCCTTAGGGTCCCATAGTGTTTTCCTTTGAGGGAGGATTTCACTTTTATAGGGAATGGGAAATAGTCTGCTGGTGCCAGGTCGGGACTGTAAGGGTGCTGGGTATTCGTCGCGATGTCGTTGCGAAAGGTCTTTGTAAGCAGATACACTCGACTCTGCTCTTGGTTGTTCGTCAAGCCAATCGTCAAATTTTCAGGGATGTAATGATGTGTGTCCTGTCATCTTATGTCAATGCCAATACGATCTGCGATCCTGCGCACACTTAACCTACTGTCTGAATTCCATGGAAGCGCGCACCTCACGGACGCATCGGGAAAAAACTTTACCGATGTTTTTTATAGGAAATGGGGTTAATAATTAGGAGAGGCGTAGATAGAAAGAGAGTCCTCTCTATTTTGGGGCGATGTTGAGACTATGGAGTCTTTTCTACCACCCAACCCCTGGTGGACGACCAAGAGATGAGTCGGATGTCTGTATGCGAAGACCTACTGCAACGGCATGGCAGGGGAAGGAAGAGGGGAAAGGATGAGACTGAAGAGATGGGAAGAAACGATACTGCACTCTTGGAGACGAAGATGGTTGGAGGAGCCTCGTAAACCTTAGCCGGAAAGTACCGCAGTTGATGGATGAAATTTACTACTTGAAGATGAAGTTTGTGGAATACGGTAGAGAAGTATTAGTCATAGTTGGTTTAGTGGCCTGAGATCTGACTGCGAATATTTTTGCTAGTTTGTCAGTGACGCAGCAGTACGATCTATTCTCACTTTTGGTCGGGGGGGGGAAACGTGGTCACCGTGCCGCCGCTGCTGTCTCGTTCGGGCGTGTATGGAGTCAAAGTTGATCCATTTATAGTGAGACGGCCCGCAAAGGAGGAGGAGAGGTGCGTCGGATCGGGGGGGGGGGTTGGGTTTCCCCTCCATCATCCCTCGGCGGACCGCGAGACTCCCGACCGCCGCACGCGCGACGGGGCGGAAGTGGGGCAGGTCGCCGGCTGAAAAGCGCGAGTGCAGTCTCCCTCTCCCCCGGAGGCAGTCGCACGCTTTCCCTCGGCCACGCGCGGGGCACGCTCCGAGGTGCGCCCCCCCCCCTCCCCGCTCCTGGCCACAAGTGACCCCCCGACCATCGATCGAGTGCTGCTTCTTTGATCACGGGCGTTTCACCGATCGGCCTAATGGACACAGAGCTTGGAATACTAAGCGCAAAGCCCGGGTTCGACATCTGGTGACGCCTCTGGGCACCCTCAGTGCCTTCGCACTAACTTTGTAATCTTTTCGGATCCATACACGGTTTGCATATAAAGTATCGGTTACAATTTTTTTCCAGTGTGTACGTGGAGTGTTGTATTCCGACCGTCGGTTAAATGTGCGCATGATCGCAGATCGCATTGGCATTGACAAGACGACAGTGCACAAACGATTATCACTGATAGTGTATCTCTGATAATATACAAAGGGAGCTTTACCCTTACCTTTCAAACCAACCATCGGGTTTTTTCTTGTGGTTTGGTGGTCTCATAAGTTTGGCGTACTCCTTCAAGTTGGCCTTCATCACATGTATGGAATCTAAACTCTTTTTTGGAAAATTTGCGCGCACGAAAACACTCCTTGTTGTTATTGCCTCGAATGTAAGGGCTGCAATCGTGGGAAAACGGCTCTTCCTCCCATTAGAAGAACCTCTATTTTGTCACTTTAAAAGTAGTTATATCGCCTTTGTCGATGAAATGATGTTATTCGTACAATACACTGACAACTTAAAATTATAATTCATCTCCATACCCTAAGAAGGTGCATGTATGCTCTTCCAAAAATATTTATATTACTTGAGAAGATCCAAGAAATTGAAATTAGATCTCAAAAAGGTTTTCGGAATACTACGAAGAAACCTCAAAATACCACACAGCCCTTGTTTCATATGGAAATTAAAATAACTAAATGGTGACTTATTAACATGGTTAATTGCTTACCATATGTATATAACACAAAGGTTCAAGGGACAAGTCCCAGTGATGATTTGTTTGTTAGGTCGTGGGATAAATAATTGGGGTGGTGTCCCGTTGCCTTCCTCAATAATTCTTTTAATAGGATAACATTATATATTTGTTTGCTCATTCGTAGCATTTATTAGTAAAGAATTTGGCTGGAAGATTTCGTCATATAAGTGGAAGTGGGTCCGTGGTTCCCATCTCAAAACAGGGAAATGCAGCTATGTGTGAGGATCCGAAGTAATCGCATTTGAGTCCATTCTAAAGCGAAGTTGGCCCTTGTGCGACCCCTTGGCGCCTATCATTGAGAGTAGGGTAATGCCGCCACCGGGTTTCTCTCCCACCTTCCCTATTCCCAGGGGATTCTACCCATCATCAATTTACCCACCTATCCCTTATGGCACAAATGAGTTTTGCGGTCTATCGCCTCCTCTAACGGCTAGAATCAATAAGACACGAAGAAAGAACCAAAGACTTTGCGTTTCCACGGAAAAGCATTTATTTTTGTCGACTAGTTTCGCTACACTCTAGCATCATCTATAATCACAAAGTCCCTGATTCTTCCTTTGTGCTTTACAATTGGATTTTCACAAAGTATCGGCCACAACCATCTCTCAATGCCAGAATTAGCATTATTTTGAAATTAGTGGCATTTCCAGGTTTTTATTTGCCGAGAAGCAAAATAAATTTAATATGAGATTCAGTTGTGATATTTTCCGGTTACGCTATGAACAATGTTTGAGAAGGATGCCCGTGGTATATTATTATTCTGCTGTGCCTTTTGATTGTGGAATGTCGCTTCTGAAGTGGCCGGCGTTGGATGTGGCGTCTAGCCTTCGGCTGCCGCGCCAGGAAGAGCCAACACGCTCGTCCGAGCACGCTTCGCATCATGGCAACTGGGGGCAGTTTGGAAAGCAGTCCATCTCCGAAGCGAGTGCTCTTTCACATCCCTACAGAGTCAGTCCACTCCCCAAGAGCCATGCCGAAGACACCGATTTGGAAATGGGAAATGCGACACGATGATTCGGAATCAGGGACGATGGGGCGGCAGCTGTTGCCGATGCCTGTCGTTATCGAGATGACGAGTGAAATCTCACAAGTTCCTTACGAAGTGGACGTTCTCCGGCGGGAGGTGGATTTGCCTTTTTGTGTTTCACAGAGGGAGAAAACTGTTATAGCGCAAAAAAGGGCTTGCTCTAACGATTCAGAACCTATAAGTTTTCGCTTTTGCACAGCGTTGCAAGGTGGCATTCTTTCTTTTCGATCCATTCCACTTGCCAATCTACGCGGTAATTCTACCATAGACGTTAGTAGGTCTTATTGAGACGTCAGGTAATGGACTTGCCACGTATTTCATTAATCAGTCTAGAAGAGTCTCGTACCTGATCAGGCTAGTGAGAACATACCTCTACATATTGTTTGTGATTGCTCGGATCCACGCGCGGTCTAATTAATTGCAAAAGTGATTTATACATTATCATGAAAACTGTATGAGTGATGTAATTAATCCATATTTATTGTTGCATATCCATGGCACCCTAAAGTCTGGGAGACCATTCGGATTCAAATTGTTATTTGAGGAAGGAAAAAAATACCTATGCATTAAAATAATATCAAAGGTGATTACTGAATCTAGGAAGGGAGTCAGCTCAATGTAGCACGTGAGGAAACAAAACTCTTTGATTAATCCAAAAGAAAGCCCCCGAAAGAGGGGATTCTTATGACCCTACAAAAAAATGATTGGGCGATGGAAGAATGTAGATTGGATTCAGCCGTGGTAGACGTGTGCCCAGGAAGGAATGCACTTCGCTCTCTCGTCTAAAGACGGAATGTGATTTGAATGAGTGCAACGTACCGATAGAAATACTTGGATGGCACGACAGTATGGCATTTAAAATTAAGAAAAAGCACGGCCGATACAAGTATATGCATACTTTTACATCGGTGCAGTAGCGTTGGATAAAACTTGCTGTGTCAAAAGATTAGCGTGTAAATTTTACGAGTGCAAAATTTAGTGAGGGATACTCTTATTTCGCTTAATTAACAGCTGATATTCAATCCTGTGTTAGGATCAACGGCAGGAATATTTTAAGTCAAATAAAGTAGAAGCCGACTGATGTGCTAAATCTACCGGCGTGTGGAAAGCGGTCTATGATCGCTTGAAATTTTAGGATTAGCTGGGAGCCCTCTAAGGCTCCAAGATTACTGGCAAGACTTTATGGCATACACGAAGAACGTTGTAACTTCTTTGATGCAGTCTTTGTGGGATTGTTTGTTCCAACGCAAAAGTACATACAATGACGGTAGGAGAGGCCACAACGAGAAGTTAGGGGAAATAAATTTCGCACCCACCAATAAATAATGAATCCTATTTCCACTCTGACTTCGCGGTCGCAGCACTTTAACGCACTCCCTTTCATGCTGGTGATGATGGCTTTTGTCACCTCACTGTGATGCTTTCAGCTTTGTTTTAATTTTAGTACCGTTATATCTAATGAATGTTCTATTTGCAATTAATTTTGAATGTCTAGTTGTGTGTTTATGCCTTTTGTGACCTACAGAGGCGTTGCACGTGATATCAATTTAGTATATTTATTATAAATATGAGTATCTACTATTATTATTAAAACTTGAGTCGTGTGAGCTATAAAAATTGGATTAGGTTGTTATGTCGTAATTCGTATGAAAATACGCTATAGGCAAGTTTAGCATGAAAAATGACAACGCTTTGTTTCAATTAATCGAAAAAGCTAGAAAGTCCACGCGTTGCGGCCAAATTCTTGGGAAATTTGTAAATTTGTAATTATTCTCGAAATGCTACTTATGCACGCGTGGAAAAATGTAGATATCCCTATCTGGTTTTATGGCCTCTGGAGTGTTTCATATTTAGTTAACTACCCACGTTCACAATGGGAAAACCAGTCTACGATAGACCCGAACTGAATCCAAGGACTACGAATCACTGCTGCTGGTAAAAGCAGGCCTTCTGCTAGCGAGTTCATTGACTAAAGTCAGAGCGGTTGAGAAAATAAATCACAACGCCGTTTACTGAAGAAATACGACTGTCGACGATAAATTCATGCATTAATTTCGTTGGACATTCTCAATCTCAGCATGAATTATAGACCCTTCTTTCAAATTTAATAAAAACCGCGGGATATTAGATTAGCCATTATAAACATGAGCTGGTTTAGACGATTGTTTTTAATAAGCTGATGCTTGGTCTTGAAAACACTCAATACCCTATTTATATATGACAACTTATTCAAAATTGCCGTTATCAGCCGAATGATGTTTTGCAAATGAACGTAATATATTTATTATGCTTACGGTTCAATCAAACTTGAATATAAACTAAAAACTCCAAAGTTACCACGCAACCTTTTTTAACATGTGTTCAGAACATTCTTACCTATCGTATACCAAACTTTGAATGTAAGATATAATACTTAAGCTGTTGATTGTTAATTTTTCAAGTTTATTTTAAATATAAACATTAGTTCCGTGTCTACTTCAATGAAGAAGTCACTGAAAACTGAAAAATAAGGTTATTTATTGCAAATTTTTCCATTTACTTAATTTACAACTGTAA
The DNA here is from genome assembly GCF_022747635.1 of Hetaerina americana. Classification (NCBI taxonomy): domain Eukaryota; kingdom Metazoa; phylum Arthropoda; class Insecta; order Odonata; family Calopterygidae; genus Hetaerina; species Hetaerina americana. The sequence continues at coordinate 4,387,928 of NW_027286852.1, forward strand.
CTGATATGATCTGATTATCGGCAAATTATCAAGTTAGGATAAATTGATTGATGAATTTGCAACTATCCTTGGGTGCCTACTTCAGGGTACAGTAGGGCACCTTTCCACTGTACTTGATTAGCAGTCCCTTGTATCCGCGTGAGTTTCTCCACTCGCAGTCGTGTCGAGAATCGTCGATTTGGTGGTCTGGTCATGGATCCGGTCATAGTTCAATTGCCATAGCTCTCACAAACACAGCTCCTCCTTCCGGACGAGCTGGGCCCGGAGGACATTTGACGGTTCCCATTATCATGAGAAAATGCAGTCCAGACGAGCCCACATAATTCTGGACCAGGGTTATCAAATTAATCTCTCTTGATTTAAACTGTACGTTAATGGATGGTTTCTTTTACTCTTTGCAGGTAAGCGGAGACTTTAACGCCCGAATCACCGTGGCCCCACCCGTTGGCGAGCGCCCTTTTCCCTGCCATCTTGGTCGCGCTCAGGTTTGTTGTGTCTCCACATTTTGATTTACAAGTGTGGTGGTGATCAGTCGTCATGGGAATTTTCTGATTTGGTCGAAAAGAAAATTGGAGGAATGATGCTCTGTCTTGTGGTAGATTGAATAATTTTTCGTTGCTATATTTCTGCTTCGTGAGGGCAAATCGAAGAGGAATTCCGATTGTCTCTTGGTTCGACACTTATTTCACTTAAACTGCCATTGTGAAATCTCCTACCAATAATGTTTTTAAATGTGGCTAGTCATTCCCTCTGTCGTCATCCTCGCTTGCAAATTTTATGTTAATACATGGTTTGTATGAAAAGTTTCTGAAAATTAGATTTATTCCAGATATTCCTACGATGCCTAAACATTCTTCATAGTATATGCCTTGAGCGTTGACACACTTTGGCCAGCTGGTTTTCTACGACTTGAAGTCTCCCTGGTAGGTGGATTCCAGTTAAGGGTGGTTGGATGGCTCTTAAAGGCACTCGTGCAAGCTTATTTTGCGGCACTTAGGGTCCAATGATGGCATCCTTTGAGGGAGGATTTTTTTATACAGGGAATAGGAATAATGATCTGCCGCTGCCAACTCGGGACTGTAAGCAGGTTGGGGTATCGTAGCGATGTCGTTGCAGAAGGTCTTTGTAAGATGGCACTCGGCTCTGCTCTTGGTCGTCCGTCCAAAGACCTTCGGGAGGACGAGTTTAGTGCAGATCTTTCGCATTGCCGAATTTTCAGTGACAATGGTGTGTGCACTGTCACTGTCTTGTCAATGCCAATATAAGACCTGCGATCTTGTGCACACTTAACAACCGACGGTCTGCATTAAGCATTTCACGCTCACGTCAGGAAAAAATCTTACCGATACTTTTTATACAAACCTTGTATTCCTTTGTGAAAGGCTAAAGAGAGACTTTTTGGATTAAGGCCATCCATTAGTCCAAATCACTGGGGAATTTTTCATTGGGAATCAGGAGGAACCAATCCCGCTCCCTTAGCGAGCCTCCCTGGAGGCTACTTTCACAAAATCGGAACTACTTCCTGCCCGTTATGACTTTTTATTTGCGTTCAAGGAGCAAATCTAATATTGAAACTCATCGTTAATTCCACATTATTAGAGCTTGTCTCTCGTAGAACTGCTAATGGTTGGAGGTTATGATGGTGCCTTTCGCACGCACAGGGTGGGTTGGTCATATTTAAGGGGGGGCTGCCTCGGTCCCCCCGTGGCGGTCGGTGTCCCTCCGCACGAGTTATCTCGCTGCCTCTGATCTCGAGAAAGACACGAGGTCTAGTCCTCCACGGGCGTCCTCGCCGTCTTGGCCTCAGTCTTATGCTTTCAGCCACGTCGTTCAGATCAGCCTTCGTGTTTGGGTGTTGAATAAACAGATGTCACTGGAGGCATGAAAATCGATCAGTGTTCCCTCGCCTAAACTGCTTTTTATGATTATTGTTTATCCCGTCGATTTCCTCAAAGGCTCAGGCTAATTGGATTTGGACGGGTTCCCACGGCGATGTGACTCGGTAGCTCTAATATCGAATAATATACAACTTATCTGAACATTTGTTTTTCGCAACTATATAAGGTAACGAGTGGGTGTCCAAGAGTAGTTATCTTTTATATAGTGTTTTAATGTTATTTAAAAATATAATGTCATAATATGTATACCTGCATTTGATTCAGTTCCATTCATCACGAGGTTGAGAGCGGTAAAAAAAAGCTTTTAACAGAAAGACTTGATTGAAAATTGTCGATGAAATAAATTAAAGATTCAGTCGACTACTCTTGTCATGGGCACGTACTCGCTGTCATCGTCTGCACTCGCCGCGTAGTAATTTCCTTGACCGCTCTCCCCTCAGGGAGTGATTGCCTTCGATGGCCGGGGGGCGAAGCCAATGCGCGGACTCGGTTACTTTCTCTCCAGAATATTTGCTAAGTAGAAGTTGAAGTCGCAATTAATGACTTTCTTCGTTGCTCAAAAGAAAAAGAGTACAATATTATAGAAAATATGTAATTTTAGGAAAAGATATTGCTTTAAATAGAGTCCATATTGTGGTGAAAAACGGAGAATCTGGATCAAGTCGGAAATAGCTTAATTTGAGTAAATATATCGGGAAAAGAGTCGGAGATTTTTTTTGAGAAAGTCGGGAATATGTGGTGTGCAAATCTCCGATGAGAGTGGGTTTAGGTGCAACCCAAGTCGCCTCGCAATTTCGTGTTCGGCATGGGTCGTCATGGCGCATGCGAGCTCCGATGAAAAATTCAAACTTGAAAGAAGTGCCGACATGGGAAAAGGGATGACTCGTAACTAGAGCGTAATCTGTGAAATTCCGAAAAATATGGGGAAATTTAATCTGGGAAATGAGTCGCAACAATCCTGTTATAATTACTTTCCCGTGAAAAGCAAATCTCCGCCAAAAATGGGAAGCAAAGGAGGAAGGTTGGTGCGAGCCACGGGCGTATGGAGAGAGTCTCAGCCGGGATTTGTGCGTCTCTCCCCGCCCACCCAATCTCCCCATCCCCACTTCTCTTTCACTCTCCGCCGTGGCTATAGGTTATAAGGTTACAGCGGTTTCTCATCAGTTTTCCTGTTGCATCCGTGGTGAGGTGTTTGAAGCCCGTATTAATGATCTCCTCTCAGCTCTCTGAGCCAATTATGAGTCTTCTAATTGTGATTAAGGGATCCCATTCCCAAGGGATTCCGAGAGGGGATTATTAATACTGGTCCTATGCAAATGGAAATAATGTCTATTTTGGCTCATGACTTGGTGCCTTACTGGGTTCCCGAAAGTGTGTCCCACTCGATGAAGGTGGGGGGGGAGGCGCGGGGAGGGAGAGTGGGGAAGAGAGAGGATCGGACGTATTTCAAGCCACGACTAAGACACGCCGTACGCCGGCAGCCTCTTTCTTGCCTTGTTGTTCCTTCCCATTTGGTGGTGTTCTGCTTTCACGTGGAGAGTTCGTATTTTTGAAGCATTTCCTTAAATTAGATAGAATCAAAAATATTGGGCCAATTTTATTTTCGAGAGTCAAGGAAAGAATAAAAACTGAGTGTACCAGGAATGGTGAAAAAAGCTGTAATTCCACAATTTACAATGTATCATCACGCGATCATCGTTTCACTGCCGCGTGGCATCATCAGGTCAGCCTTAATCGAGAAGAGTTTTTTTTGCCATTCCTTGCTATATGGAGAAATTCCATTTAGTTAAGCCAGAGGTAGTGTCCTACAGCTGAGTTTACTGCTAATTAATAATTTCACATAATTTCTTCGACGGGTGAGTGTGATAAGCCTTCGTAGATGTAGAAAAATTTGTAAATCATAGGAATACTCGTTCTCCCCGTCGTAATTGCTTATTTACGTGCTTAAGTTTACATGCATAGAAAAACTTTTTTCAATCGTCATTTCCACCTCGAGGATTTTTTTACATAGTTTTCATTGATATTACTTGTATTTAAGCTGTATTTGACTCTTTTCTTGCGGCTGCCATTATATTTTTCGCGTTCCTTTCCGTTCACTGTAAGACGTGATTTTTATGTTTGCTTGACTCTTTCCGAGGCCGGAGTACGGATATAACTCCTGATAGAATCAAACAGTACTCGCTCTATATCGGCCATTACATGCATTTATTTTTTCAGTCAAAATCTTCATTAATATTAATAAGGACATATTGACCTTGATGAAAAAGCAGATACTGTTACCTTACTCCTCAAGGTTCTCGAGACTGACGCGAGCGCCGAATTGCATGTACAAGTATCTGTGGTTCTAAGTGTTTAGATCGTTCCATCACACACACTCAGAATAGGAGCGTTATTACCGGTGAATTAAGGGGCTTGGTTCGTCGTCCATTCATGCATCGGTAACCGCTATATCCAGCAATTCGCTCCCACTGACAGCGGGGGAGAAGGTTAATTAATTCGTTGTCGGATAAAAGTTAAAACATCCGGCTATTGTCTGTCGCATCTTCGTTGTGGGCAATTCGCCTTCATCCAAGGAGAGGAAGGAACGAGGTCGAAGGGCACTTCAATGTTGGAACTCTTCGGAATGGGCGGGGGAGTGTGGAGGAGGCCGACTGGTGGCCCTCTGACCTTCCATGGTGACCTTTGCCCAGGAACCAGCCGCTAAATGTTGTCTCGCGACGGTCTAAATTTGTCTTCGGCCTCAATGCTTAATAAGCAGTCTGCGTGTCTCAATTCTGGCTGGGCAAAATCGAGATCCTAATATTCGCAAGAGAGCATCGTGAATACAGGCGTCGTTGAGTCGCGAGTAAGAAAGCAAAGTGGGTGGAATCTTTATGCCACCTTGAAAGCAGTATGGGACACCATATGGCAGCAGATAGATGGACGTACACATGTGGCGACTCTCCGGACGATCCCGTTCCAATCTGCCAATCTCTGATCAATTCCTTGCCAACATTATGCACCGACGTTATCCATACTTCATGATACCAAAATTAGGGAAATGGTATTATATATTCAATGGTGCTCACTAATTTTGGATGACAAAAGGAACTGCCATTTTCGATAGTTTCGGCACAGTTTGTCCCAATACTTTCATTGTTGACCCGTCTATCAATTCAATTTATATTTATTCCTTCGGTGTCAACATTTAACTCTTGGAATTTAAATTTTTGAGAGTAATTTCAGTCCTGACGATAAAAATTAAGCTAAGCGTATGAAATGCCCAAGGAAGAATCAAATAACTTAAGTTTCCACAGAAGAATTTTTACTGCCTATTAGTTTCGCTACAGAATCATCTGGACTAATGGTGTGTTCTTACAGTAGATTACGCTAGAGTTCAGCGCAACTAGTTGGCAGTAAAAATTCCACTCCGTAGAAACACAAAGTTATTTGATTTTTCCTTTTGCAATGGAGCTGATTGCAGTGGCATCTGTGAGTCCCATGGCATAATTTTAATAAATATGTTCAGCATAGGTCTGCGTAATGTATTGCACCTACATAATGTATTGTTTTCCCAGTGCATACGTTCTAATTTTTACAAACGAGAGAACCACCACGACGGAAGCTAACTTTGTGCAATTCTTTTTGGCGCTGAAAAACATAGTCCTGAGAAAATTAATGTTCACTAATTTATCCTCATCAAGATCATATTTATTAGTCAATAAGTTTTTCACATAAATGTCAGTCAATCATATAAATTATATCTTGGTTATTAAAACGTCTTCATAATTTTGTAGAATATTCCTGGACCTATCAACGAAGATTCTTTTTGGGTTAATATGAAATATTATCATAACGATCACCCGTAAAATCCGCCTCCCCAGGTTTCTCCGCCCTCCCCGGGAAATCCGCGGGGTCGTTCCCCCCACCCCGGACCGATGCGACAGCCGCCACCCGTTGATCGCCCCCCCCGTCCACGCGAGAGTATAACGGACGCGTGCGTGGCTCGCCTGAAATCCAGAGTTTCTCTCCGAGTCGTTCCGGACACGTCGATCCGTTGCGTCATCGGACGGGTTGCATTCCGTTCCTGTTGCCACTGAAGCACTTTCACCAAACTCTTGGTTGATTGGGCCCACGCCGCCACTTCTCGCCCGTGCGCGCGCGCTCTCTCGCGCCTTCCCGGTCGCTATTAACAGCTCCCGAGCGAGGGCAACCGGTGCAAGGGCTTCTTTCCGCTTGCGGGCACTGTCGGTGGGCGTGCTGACGAGGGTGTTTCTTCCCCGAGACGCTTTCCATTGAAAGTCAATGAAGGCGGGGAATGGCGAGGGACTGCGGGATTTGTAGCAAACAGGGCGTCGTTTAGGGGCTCGAAGCAAAGATCTTAGTCTAATTGACACGCTATTGGATGTATTTTAAAAATTGATTGCAGAATGGAATTGTGTACAGAAAACGGCCGCTAGGTTCGTGAAAAACTCGTACCAAAGGACACAAAGCATCGTCACACATTTAATACAGAATCTGGGGTCGGCAACCTTTAGATATGCAATAACTCAGGGCTATATTAAGCTTATTATAAGGATGTAATGCGTGTAGTTTTACGTTCGATATTGGAAATGTAATGAGGCCCCGTAATTATATTGGAAGGACCGACAATTTTCACAAAATTAAAGAGTTAGTCGAACGGATAAGTTCTTATTCGTGTTACCCGCGCACTATGGGCGACGTCAAGAAAAGGGGGAATAACTAAGCAAATAATAAGTACACATAGTCGAAAATAGGGAAAATACAAGATTAAATTCCCACAGAACACTCTCCAAGTCTGGCGTGCGCCCTTGTGCCGGGTGGGATGTAGGTGAATGTATACTATAAAGCCCATAGTATTTGTGAATTGTCCGTCTGGAATGCGTGCAATGCTAACCGATAATAAGTGTCTGAATTGCATGTGTGCCTGACCTTTTTTAACTTATTCTCTTGACCTCTTTTTATGGGCATAGGAATAGCTGCTAACTATGTTATACTCGTAATATGTCTAGGAATATTGCATGAATGGTGTTCGGTCGCCCCCTGTCCACGCGGTTTTGGGTGTATCCCGGGGTGCCAGGTACATGAGGAAGTAGAGAAAACACATGTAGAATGGCTGGTACCTACCACTCCCTGCCAAACGTCCTTGCGACGGCTTGCGGGGTTTTGTGTAGATATTCCCGGGGAGCCACCAGAAAGTGTGTGGTAGGGGGTACATCCACGCCAAGGATGCATGGTACACGAACCGACTGAGTCACGCACCATACATAGAACACGTTTGCAGGAGACAATTCCGACCAGAAAGTAAAGTTGCAACAATTTAGTGAGCTCAAGAGGAATGCCCAGGAGACCACCACCATTTCTAGCAAACTCACAAGAGTTACATGTTTATTTAAATATAGCCTCTGCTACTTCAAATAAAAAGTTAGGATTCATAAAAAGAATACTTGAATATTGTAATGAAAGATTCATGGAGATTTGTTATTTCACGTTACTTAGGCCCCGCCTTGAGTATGCTGCAAGGGTTGGGGATCCTCACAAAGTAGGCTTAATTTTGGAACTCGGTCGAGGGCAACGGAGAGCAGCTAGGTTTGTGAAAAGAGTTGTTATGAACAGATAGCAGTATCACGACACTATTGGAAGAATTAGGATGGGAGCCACTAGTTGACCATACGATAGGCTTGTATACAGGTTAAATTGACGGCGTAAATTAGAAGCAGGTCACTTATCTGAGGATGTTAAAGACATGTTACAGACCCCCACTTACTATGGTAGATCAGATCGCCAACGTAAACTTAGGGAGATTTATTGTAGAACGGATAGATTTAAAATATCATGCTTTCCCCGAGCCATTAGAGATCAAAATATATATGACCGGGGAATCTCCTTCAGTATCCCCAATACAACTAGGTATTTGGGACTATAATGGATTCGAGTAATCCCGGCATTATAACTGGCATATACAGGGTTCGTCCGGAAAATAAGTGTACTGAGCTCAGGAAAAAAAATGTATTACACTTTTACATATCTTAAGCTAATATTCCTCAAAATAGGACCCTTGTGAGTCGATACACTTGTTCCAGCGGCGTTCCCATTCCTGTAACGCTCCCGCGAATGCATCACCGGGAACCTCTCGAAGACTCGTCATCGACCTCTTCTCTGCCCTCCACGAACATCTTGTGCCACCGAAAGATCATGTTTCTGGACATGGCTGACTCCCCGTAAGCCTGGTTAATCATACAGACAGTTTCGGTAGACGATTTCCCAAGCTTTACCGCAAATTTGATGGAATAACGCTGCTCCAAAAACTTCGGCATCGCGTTCCGTGACGTGGGTCGAAGCGTGGAGGTTCGCGTTAACTGAGCTCCTCACTACACCACAGCTCAGAGCCGACTACCTTTTTCAGCGTCGCTTGCCAAACATACCCCCCTCCAATCGCAGCCCGTCAGAGCGGTGCTGGGCGCGCCTGGAGCGGCGGGAAAAAATCAGTAGTCAGTACACTTATTTTCCGGACGAACCCTGTATTCTTGGCTTAACGATAAGGTTAAATTGACCAAAGTGTTTCCATAAAATTTTAACCTCTATAGAAGGTGTCACTCATCCACATCTGCGTTATAGCCGCAAGACGCGTCAACGTGTGGTGGGTGTTGTTAAAGCACTTGACATACATGCAGAAATATTAGTGTATTCCATTAAATACATGTTTTATCATTTTCATCTCTTGTGCTTATTTGTACTTGCCTATGTACATCACCCAGGAATTTTTGCACTTATTTGTTGCCCGTCAATTCGGAGATTGGTTAATCCCTGCCACCCCATTCCAATGCTCCTCTTGTGGGCTCCAATAACTTCTCCATCTTCCAAACCTGCTTATTTGGGCGGCTTTTTCTGCTCAGTTCCTCCTTGGTCACACTCTTCTTCTATTGCCTTACTCCAAAGCCATTGTTTGCCCGATCCAACCCCGAGTCCTCTCTTCCTTGCAGTGCACCGATTGACCTTTTCCTCTCATTCGTCGCATTTGAATGTCTTTCCATTTTATGTCAATTTGACCTTCAGTATCCGCCTAAGCCACCAGGTTTACTTGGGTCTCCTTCTTGCCTTGTCTGCTCTTCCATTGGTCCAGGCTTCGTATTCACTGATAGCTTTGCTGCTTCGTTTTTTGTAACGGTACCTTCTGTGAGCGTAGTGTTTTCTGAGGTGATTCAGTTCCTTTAAGACTAGATAGCGCATGTACGAGCTCCGTCTTGAAGAAATAACACTTAGCAAGGCACAATGGAACTCAAACATACATAATAAATATATATATATATTTATACATAAAAAACACATAAAAGGACATTCACATTTAAGATAGTTTGAGCTTTCGGCCTTCTCATAGCTCTGCGTCTGACCTGAAAAAGGCCTAAGATAAACCGGATATTCCCTTAAGTTTTGGGCCCTGGACACTATATGTTTATCTAAATATAAATTATTTTTTTGTTTATATTCATATTTAGGTTTTAGTGGTGAGAGAGTGTTGGTAGACACAAAATGAATTGCAAGCCGTAGATCAATCAGTGAGCTGGTAATTGTTCTATTGTTAGGCAATTCAATTCAATGTACTCCTATTGTCACCTTGGCTATAGATACCTTATTTCTCTGGAATGGTTCTGTATGTGCTACGCTCTTAATTTTGATTCAATCTTCCCCACATTGTTAACGCATATGTTAATTCATATGCTAATGCATAATACAGGTAAATATGAATTTCTCACCCCCTTAGAGATTAGTACTTAGCAAGTTTCTCCCTCTTATTGAATCTACCGCTTCAAATTAATGGATGCGGTGTTCCGTGCATATTTAAATCAAAGGAACCTCTTTGTCAGGAAATATAAAATTGGTAAATCATGCGATATTTGTGTAGGAAAAGACGTGTAGCGAATCTGTGTGGGCTATTTTTGTTTTGCCTGACTTGTTTCAATAACCATTCAAGGTAAACGCTTCCTCTGCTCCACCTTTGAGGTCTACAATTAGAAGGGCGCGTAGTTTCTCTTTGCTCTCTCTAAATAGTGTGCCCTCAACTTCAACCCCCTCAACTCGAGTTTGAAAGTGAATATTGGGAAAACAGCATTCACCTGTTTCAAACTCGGTCGTAGACTGGCGCCGACTATTTTTTAATTGCATGTTGGCGGTGGAAACTTGTCACTCGTTTGTGATTTTTAGATTGAAAAATCAAAATAGTTCCCCTTATGTTCTCTGGGTGTAATGGGTCGATTTTTCACTTCAAAATTATAAAACTGATGTTCACAATCGATACAACGGAGTGTTTTCATGACCTTTTAATTAGAATATAAATGAATTCAATGTAAAAATAAAACTTTTGCTATTGCTTGTGTCAACATGCATGTTGTCCTAAAGGCACCTAAATTAAAAGAGCGTTAAGTAAAGAACCTAAAATAAATTAACGTTAGATATATGGTTTTTCATCCATTTGCATTTATCGAAGTGATGCAATTTTAAAAGATAATATCGGATGCGCTTGAGGACTTGAAACTTTACGCTGTTAGTCAAAAGACTACGAATGATTTTATAGAAAAACATTTTTTACTTGGTTTTTGAATTCCATAATCGTCCTTTAATTCGGCTTCTTATAATTGGTTGTTTGATGTGAAATAATATTCTTCATTTCATTCGGATTTCCCGCTATTTTGCTGATTAAGCCAATTCCCTTCAATCCAGCTGCAAAGCATTTTGAATTCGTTTGCCGATGCTTGGTCCCTTTTTTTCATATCAAAGTGTATTTCACTCTGCCATTATGCTTTAACGTATTTACCTCCTCGAGAGTTAAGATTTGAGGGTTTCAGGATTCCCGTTTCCAGGGTATTAGTTAGGATTGTTCAGATATAGCTGCAGTTGATACGCTTTTGGCACCAATCAGTATTCTTATCGATATTCTTTCAAAGAGACCTTGGATTATTCCTTGAATAGACCTTCGACATTCCATTATTTATGCATTGTATTTGCGATAGCGAATGTTAATCTACAAGTGCCCCAATAACTTTTTTTATGTCTTGAATTCAATCCATTTCTAAATGTATTTTCTCCTTCCCCTGTGATATCTTACCACAAATGTAAATTCCTCAGTATTTATGCGAACAAACGTGATACATTTTCTTAAGGTTCAATGCATTCAGTCAATTTGTAATATTTTACATATTTGGATCCCCTTACTGTAGAATTGGTAGGAAGAATGTAGCCGCTTAAAGCGATGGCAAATTTCGTAATTAGTGTATTCATTTTTGATTTGTGGGGATTCATAGCTTTACCTTTCCCTGTAGGTTTTTATGAAGTTTCTCCAACGATTATTTGAACAAATTTCATCATTTTTCTCAAGTAATTAGACTTGAATTTTTCTTTTTCTTAACAAATTATGTGCATTCTGCTATTTTAAATGCAAATCACCTGTTAAATTTTGAACAGAATGGAGAGTAAACGTACTTGTAAATAGACATGAGAAAGTTGAGGATTTTAACTTCAAAGGGCTCCTAGGTTATGTTGGCAGTCCTCACGTCATAGATTCTGACTGAGAGAATAATAACAGGTGTGGGTTTTGTTTTCACTGCCTATGTACGATGATCTTTCCTTAATACACTCTAAAATCGTCGCTAGCATAAATCAAAGAGCAAGAAATGAAAATTTGAAATTAACTGGCGAAGCATGGCCTAAGGTCGATTTTTTATCTAACATTTTTGCAATTATCTACCCTCCTCAATTTTGGTGAAATCGCCCAGGGATAATTTTTGGTGGACATGGATGTCCTCGTACGTGCATTTAAAACTTGACTCTTTCGAGGTTGCTCCATGCCATCGTATACATGTTTATAGTTTATATTTTATGACAATATGTCATACGAAAATTCGTTCGGGATGAATTGGCGATGCTGCTCCAAACGTATTCCTGAAATAAAAACGGGGGCAAGAGGGCAAATGGACGGGAGGGATGGGTGGGGGGGGGTGGCGCGGAATGGGCACATTGCCTTGGAGGGGGGAAATGAGTGTTGAATGGAACGGGGGGTTGAAGAGGGTGGAGGGAAGAGGCTGCTTTTGCATACCGCCTGGAACGAAACGAGTTTAGAAAGAAGAAAGCTCAAAGGGCACTTAATTTTAAAAACAAAACGCCGGGGGAGCTCATTAGTTCTAATGCGATTCCTTCTCCCCTAAGCAACGCGTAGCGTTGAAGAACATGATTTTATCCGTATACAAATCAAGTTTCATAATATCAGACCAAAAACTCGTGGGACACTATGGACATCAGTTTATATGGCCGCGAAACGCTCGGATATATTATTACCAACAAACCATTTGAACGCCTTTTGGAAGCTTCAAGAACTCGAGGAAGTAAACTAATTAAAAGAAGGCTACACCCAACTAAAGTGCATGATAGCCAGCGTGGAGAATTTTTTTAACGCAGATCACCGTGATCTTGTTATGTCCACTCTCCTGTGAAATATTGTATTTCCTATCGAAGTGTATGATATAGATTTGTGTAAAACAAAAGAAGACCAACCGTTGAGGTCTCCACTTTGAATCCAAGTATCAATCCTTTGCATGCATTGGTTACTGTTAAGATAAATTCGAAAAATTCCTTTTCAAAATTTAAATTAATCTTAAAAATCAATCGAATCCTTTACATATTATGTATAGCAGTTCTTTTTTAACGATTGAATGATAGATATTTTTATAATTCATGTGGAAATTTGACCTTCATCGAGCAAAACTAATCGCAGCAAGAGACCAGAAGGTGGACTTTCTGCTCATCTCTTGCAAGCCACGTGAAATACGCAGTTCATTGCAGGAGAGCTAGTAATTTTTTCCTGTACCGAGTGTGGCTTCCCAGGAAAAACTAGCATATGAAAAATCACACAGTTGCGTCCCGAGTTGGATGGATATTAACCCAGGGCCTCCGATTAGCAGCCGAACGCTCTGCTAAACAGGATGTTACGTTCCTCCAACCGAATTCCAGTGAAATGTTTTTGATTACGGAGGGTGTCTTCTATAATGTGATAGCGATCAAGGTTTTTATTCAAGAATTATCTTGCGGAAAACCCCACTGACTAGGTTCCGGAATACCGGACAACGAGGCTGCTCAAGCTCCCCAAGTTAATTAGTCAGCGAAAGATTCGCCAAGAAACACATTTGGAGCGAATCGTGCATTACATTGCATTTGAAACACTCACTTTGCCTCAATCGATTGTCTTTCAACAAGTCGGGTAATATTTATCACGCCTCTTAGAAAGAGATCGAAGCAATGAATAATGGAGGAATAAATATTAGCGCGCGGAATTTCTTACGATTACTCCTTCAATTACTGACAATAGCATCCTGCGACATTTTATTTCGAATAAATGGGGCTATTACAGCGTGGTACTGGTCATTCAGGAACTGGCAACCCGGTTACAATCCATGATACCATTGACTACGCCATAATCGGCATCTTATCCGCCACCTCAGATGAAGGCGAAGTGAATTTTCACAATTTGATAATTTCAACCCCTTTTGAAATCTTCTTTTACGCAACCGCAAAATCCCACGACAACAACGTATAAAAGGGTTATGTCTGATCGCACAAGACTGAGGCATAACTAGAGACATTCGCATACCATCAGCGACTAACTAGATAGGTTGAAGAATATTACTCGTACTTTAAAGGGAAATAGCGATTGGACGCTCCATTAATACGCATTTAGGCTCTTTCGATGCAAGAAATGCAATTGGATGATGCCCACGAAAATCCGGAGCCTTCGTCTCAAAACGCCGGGTGGCCCTCCGCGCATCGACCGCATGCAGTCTCGGCAGTCGGGTTGATTCTGACCCCCGTCACCTGCGACGAAGGCAGGGCGATCGATCCCTCCACGCGTGTCATTGGACTCAGCACATACGCACAGTTCTTTAGAATGACCTGACTAGGAGGAAACCAGCAATGCCGATTTCATTTACATCTACACAATACCGTACCAGAGCGTTTGTTGGGGGTTGTTAGGTCGCCCCCCATAGGAGAGAACAAAACCACGCGTAAAACCAACAAATTCATGCAAATCTACACCCAAAGAGGCGTATGTATTCATGCGAAAACCTTGTTAACTTACACGCATGCAAATGCGTGTACTATCAACTAACATACATATGCACATGAACCTATGAATTTACCTTGTGCCTACGCAGCGTTTAATCTTTTCCTGACTCGTAAATCGAATGCCTTTACCACTTCTATAATCATTAGTTCCTGATTTTCCAGAGAAAGAACATTTATTTGTATCTCTCTGTACTGCAATCTATCCCTCTGAACTTATCTTTGTGGTCTGACCTACCTAAATGGTGTGAGGCCATAATAATCCCCCAAGTGTCATCGTTACACTCGTTTGTTCTGAACCTTTCTAAAAGTCTCGGTCTGGCTTGTTCCCTTCGCATCTTAAGTGGCTCCCAGCCTAATTTCCCTAAAGGCCTGTCACACCTGCCTTCTTAACGTAACAAGTTTTAATGAATATGGCGGATTTTCTATGGACGTTACCTTATTATTTTTACCAAATTGTCTCCCAAGGATTCCAAATACTTGCTTCGTATTCCAAATGTGGCATGACTACAGCGAAATAACACCTCTCTTTCATTTTCTCATTACATTTCCCCACCACACGTTTGAGGAAGCCGAGTTTCCTTAAAGCGGACCGCATATCGTCCTGATATGTGCTCCCCATGAATGGTGTGGTGTTATAACTACACCCAAATACGTAATTTTATCTAACGTAGTTAGCATTGAACCCTCCATTTCATAATTCATGTTCGGCTCATCAATTCCTCTGCTTCAAAATTTTAAAACTGCTCATTAACCTATGGTAAGCACTAATACCCATTCCTTGCACCAATCTGATATTGTGTCTGAAGACACTAGAGATTAAACTCGCAATCTGATGGGCCTCTTAATTCCCTGCATGCCACCAATATTAGGTTCATGTAGTATATGTTCATGTGACCCCTGGGCCTATGAAGATGTCCCGGACATTTGTAGTCCGTTTGTCTTCAGGTCGGAAGTATCAGATGTCGGTTTCGGAGTGATTGATTTGATCGATCTTGATATGAAAAGGTTTGGGGTCGTTGAAACCATCAGGGGCATACGTATGTAAAATGTGCCTTCGGGTCGGGTGGCATTTTACGGACAGGTTGGCTTCAATGCGGGACTCGGTGTCGGGAGGATGGATTGTCGTCGAAAAAGTGCTGCCGAGAGGATAGCCCACGGACGCTGCACCATCTCTTTGCTCCATGGACTCTGATTGCAATATCTTCCCCTGGAGGGCGCCTCGAACCATACTTGCCAAACGACAGGTGGCGTGGGTGATGGTCCAATTCATCCCCATTTTCCATAATATTGTCTACGGTTTAAACCAGAGTTTAAGACAATGGCTTATGGAAACCGGAAATAGTGAAATAAATATTTTCTTTCTGGTATATTGAAAAATCTCTGTAGATGTTTCTTTTATTGACACTCACGAAAATCCATTTACTCGAGCATAAAAATGGTATTTAACTAATTGAACGCATACACCATGTCCGATGAAACATTTCAATTTGCCACATTTATCAACTTTGCGGTCTATTTATCATCAGTGTTGAAAATATATTCTTACAAACATGTTAATTGCCACGCGGAAAAGGTAGAGAGTGAGAACCGGTGGAGTACGTATCAATTCCCCTAAATTTCCGATGACTTCTGATTCGGGGAAAGAAAACAGGTCAGTCGATCCGCTGTTCGGGACTCGATTCACTCGCCGGCCCTGGTTCACGGGGCAGTGGCGCAATGAAAACATTCCGCCCCCGGTCACCTCCTCACCGACCCCTCCCCTCCCCCTTAATCTCCTCCCTCTGTTGCTCTTGGCCCTCCGATGGCTCCCCCACAGCGCGTGAAACGCGGAGCTGAGGCACCCGAGAATATCGGTCAACGAGTGGAGGGTTCGCGACTCTTGATTTGGAAGCGATAAAATATGTTTATTTTTAAATGTGGATCTCATTTATTTTTTCCGCGCGCGCCAACCGGTCGCGGGCGATATCTCGGCTGCAGGCGGCGATCGGGGGGAGAGTGGTAACAGCGGGCGGACGGTGAAAGGGCCTCCATCTTTCTGGTCCCCTCCCCCCCGTCATCAACTTCTCGACTCTTGCCTCCGATGGGCGGGGAACGCTCGAACACTGCGCTCATGCGAAGTCCACTGTCCAAGCGGCAGCCTCTTCGGGAGCTCTTGGTGCCTTTGCTTGCAGCCTGGGGATCGACACACGAGAAAAGAATAAATTACTTCCTATCTCCGTCTGCAAAGTGCTGTCAGCTAGCGGCATGGAATATGGTGGCGGGAGTGATTCCTCCTTGGGCATCCCAACCTGATGGGGATGGAATAGGAACTAATTGAGAATATATATTATTCAAACAGCGGAGCTAAGTAAAGGCGTATGCCTAAACGACGTTATTTTGGATGCGGCTATCATTATACGCGAGCAAATAGAACTGCTTTCAGAGGTAATTATAAAAAGAATATTGGCTGCAAGTTAGCTTACTTAGTTACGCGTGACGAGACATCTCGTGGGCGACTTCGTTGACGGTCGTGGCAAACCCACTGAAAGAATGTTTTAACTCTTTAATGTTGACTTTATCAAATAATAAATTTATGAGAACGCATGTGTGTTACTTTAATCGTAGTTGGTAGGTAGTGTTAGTTAAAAAGTGGCAGACCAAATAAAAATTATAAAATTAAATGCCATAGCATTAGACACTAAATATCTAATATTGAACATATTTTTGTCACTACAAAGGCAGGCATAGTAATTGGAACGGAGAGTTGGCTCACGGAAGATATAGAACACAATGAGGTTTTTCCAAGCGATTCCACAATTTACAGAAGGTACAGGCCTAATAGATTGGGTGGGGGAGTATTCATTGCGGTACAGCCACATCGCTTTATCCAACGAGATGAATTAGACGAAAATGACATAGAAAGCGTTTGGTACGACATAAAAGACTACAACGACAGAAACCTAATTGTGTGCTCATTTTACAGACTCCCCGATTCTAATACAGATGTTCTACTCAAGGACGAAGACCAAATATCCACTCATAGTACCAATTAAATTATAATCGCTGGTGATGCTGAGAACTCCTCCATATTTTCGCAAAACACTCTTAAGAACAAATTTTTAAATCACCAACCCGGGGCCACAGCATACTTAATATCTTCGCGACTTCAACGCCCGAAATCATAACAAACATTCATGTAATGGATGGCATCAGTGACCATAAAGCTATTTTTGTAGGTTTAAACACTAGGTTCGTGAAAATAAACAAAGAAAAGCGCAAAATACACTTATTCAATAAGGCAAATTTTAGCGTGCTACGAGAATACTTAAGAAAAAAGTTACCGGAACACAAGACTAAAACACTGCTTGGAAATATTTTACGCGAAGGAATGAAGACGTACATCCCATCCAAACTTAAATGCGACAGTAAGGAACCTATATGGTACAACGGGGAAGTCATATTGATATGAAGAAGGCTTTAATCAGATTTTTAAAAGAGTTTAAAAAGTGAAGATATAGTTTATATGAATACATCCAAAGAGCAACTAAAAGAATGTCGTAGTAAGACGAAAAGTATTATGCGCACAGCACTACACTCTTTTAAATATAAAATGCCATACGAACATCTTGAGGAAAATTCAAACTCATTCTGGTCCTATGTTAGTGAAATATATGGTAAGCGTTCAACTGTACATTCTTTGAAGACGGAAAACGGTGAACTAATTACAGGCAGCATGAAAAGGGCAAATATTTTAAACAATATTTTCCAGAACGTCTAAAATAAAGACACAAACGCACCAAACCAGCTTCCACGCCCACCCGGGGAACAAATGAGCGACATAACACTGCCCAAGACAGGGATAGAACATAAGCTACGTTGTACCAAAGCAAACAAAGCCCAAGGTCCGGACCTTCTAGAATATTGAAGGAATTAGCTGAAGACATTTCCCCGTTTTTAGAAATGGTCATTCTAAAATTGATGGAAGAAGGCTCAGTACCTCGCGATTGGAAGCTGGCTCATATGATTCCCATCTATAAAGGCGACGATAGGGATACACCAACCAATTACCGATCCATTTCTTTAGCAGTTCCCTCTGGCAAAATATTAGAACACCTTATTGTCAGTAACAATATGAGATTTCTTAATATTAGGAAGATACTACACCACAACCAACATGGATTTAAGAGGAGCAGATCTTGCGAAACAATTGGGCTTTCCCATTCGCGATATACTTAGATCGGGAGAAAACAAAACAAAAGTTGATGCAGTATTTCTGGATTTCAAAAAAGCTTTCCATTAATTCCTGTGCAATAAATATTTACACAAGCTTAAATGCTATAGTATCAATGGGAAAATAATGAATTGGATTAGAGACCATGTTGAATCACTAGCATAGTAATCGTCGATGGACTGTGCTCAACGGATAGAGATGTAACTTCGGGCGTCTCCCAGGGAAGTGTAACAGGGCCTCTTCTATTCTTAATATACTACATTAATGACTTCAGCGCACACGTTTGTAGCAATCTAAGGTTATTTTCTGACGACACGGTGGTATTCAGGGAAATAAGGAGCCAACTAGATCGCGAACTACTCTCTAGAGACATAGACACAATCTCTGATTGGTGCGAGGAATGGGGATTAGTACTTAACATAAGTGAATGCAAAGTTGTTAAATTTTGGAACAAAGGGATTGGCGAACAGGACATAAACTTTGAAATAGAGGGGTCAGTAATAACTAAGGCCAATCAAGTTAAATATTTGGGGGTAGTTCTTACAACATGCCTTTCATGGGGAGCAAATATTAGGAAAATATGCGGATCCGCTTTAAAGAAACTCGGCTTTATTGGACGGGGGGTGAGGAAATTTAATAAAAAAGTTAAAGAGAAGTGTTATTTCGCTCTAGTTAGACCTCATTCGGAATATGCCGATAGTATTTGCAATCCTTGGGAGAAAATTTGGCAAAAAGAGTTAGATGAAATCCCAAGGAAATCCGCCAGATTCGTGAAAAATTGTTGCAATAAGAAGACGAGGGTGACAGGCTTTTTAATGGAATTAAGCCGGGAGCCACTTGAAGAGATGCGAAGAGAACAAGCCAGACAACAACTCTTAGAAAGGTTCAGAACAAACGTGTTTCAAAATGGCATTAAAGGAATTAATATGGCCCCACACTACTTATGTAGATAAAACCATAAAGATAAGATAAGGAAGATGGAATCAAGTGAGGGTAGATATAAAAACTCGTTCCATCCCCTTACAATCAGGAATAATAATGGTAAGAAATCAAAGTCTTTATAGAAATAGCAAAGGCATTCCATTTTTAAAAACAGGACAAGATCAAACGTTGCGAAGACATGAGGTATATTCGTAGGTGCATGTGTGTGTTAGTTGAAAGTATATATATCTGCATGCATGTGAGTTGTAAAGGATTTCGCATGAATAAATAGGATTTTGTATGTGAATATTGGTATGACATTGTGGGTTTTGCATGTGGTTTTATTCTTACTTACGGGTGGTGACCTAAACCCCCCGCCACACGCCATTGCGGCCGCCTCTGGGGTACATCTACATAATACCCCGCAAGCCCACGCAGGGGCGGGTGGCGGGGGTGTTACGTCACCATCCGTAAATAGGAACAATACCACATGTAAAATCAACAACATTCAAAACTACTCACACATATTATACGCTGTTTCCGGATTAACGATAAACAAATAAATAAAAACCCAGAAAGTCACAGCAAGGTTGTATTTCAGTATAATTTTCCTACAAAGTAAATCTAGTATATTTACAGGGTACCCTGCAAGGCACTGCTAAGGCGTGCGGCAGGCGGTGATCCCGCACCACGTATGCAGCATCATTCTTAAATTACATGCAAGATGTTTGTTACTCATCAGTATAGCGGATAATTCAAATGATGGAAAATATTTTTACAACCGATTGCATTCGATTCGAACGCCCGAAGGGTTGAGAAAGTTGTCACCTGCTTAGAGCAGATAGGAGAAACGCGAGGGAGGAAGAGGAAGTGATCCGATGGTAGCAAATCACAAGAATCCCTTTGGGAGGGAATGCCGATACGAGACAAGGGAAGTTCCAAAGCAGTAGTCATCGATCCCACCCAATCCTCATCCCTCGGAGTCGATTTATAACGGAGTTCCATTACTGGGAACAGAGGTCTGGTATTAGGGCAAGTTCGGGTGTCACCTCCCCCCACGCCTTCAAACCTTCCAATGTCACAACAACCCCCACTTCACCCAGTTCCCCCATCTCCTTCCTTCACACTTACTTCCACGCTTCCTGTCCTCCGCACGGGTTCGATATCTCCCCTCCCCCCAAGCGAAGGGGTGGAGGGGAAAGGTGGAGAACTATTTTCTCTACTCAAAAACTCCGGGGGTGTATAGAGAAGAAGCGAGCATACCTGTTTCATTATTATTGAGTTATTAGCAGTATTCATCAACATCTACATAGATACTCCGCAATCCACCAGAAAGGTGTATGGCAGAGGGTGCAAGCGCCGAGTGGGATGGGCAAGATATTAACGGAGAAGTAAGGTGATTAAAGGGTTAAGAAAAAGGAAAAAAGCATTTATTAAAAAAACCCTAAATAGACATGCAAATCCACGTGTATGGTAACGGAAAACCTATTTTCAAACCAACGCTGATTTCGCCCACTGCCAAAGTTCTTTCTGTGCGGTGGGTGGAATTAACGCTCGTATTCTACCGGTTGAGGGTACTACATCTAAATCCACGCAACACCCCGCAAGACTCCGACAAGGCGCGTGGTGCAGAATAATTGCAGAATTATTAGTTTTCGCACTCACTTGATTGCATATTAACTCTTATAAAAACCCACTCGTGAAGATATATTCCTATATACGAGTATATCAGGAAATAGTGATTGTACTCTACTCTTTCATTTTATAGTATTAATTAAGTTAATTTAATTTTTCGGGTTCTTTGGTTTGATTTCGTTATGTTTGCATCTCTTTCTTGTCAGATACATCTACATCTGCATATTACCCCGCCGCATGCCACCGCCCTCTTGCTTGATAGGCACAATGTAGATGTATCTTTGATTTAACCTGTGGGGTGTTAGTGATCTAAAAATAGCTCTTTTGAAACTCTTCTCCATCTTCCAAATTAGTCATGGTATTGTTTTACAAATCTTAATCTTTGGTCGGGTTCCATCAGAGTCTTATATAAAAGCGGCCCCCTTGGAATTGGAGGTACTACAGTCCCGACGGTCCAGTGGCACTCGCAGCATTCCAAAAGGTCCAACTGCTTACCACAAAGAAAAGTGCGCACCAATGCAGTCTGTGTTCTGAATTAGAACCACTGTTGCATTGACGTAGTGTGGCACGTCATTCGGAAGGCTAAGAAAAAGTTGAGTTACCGCTTCTCGATGGGAAATCTATTTAGGCTGATTCTCTAACTCGTTCCTATATGTGCCGTACCAATGTTAACGTTTATGGAATTTATTGAAATCTTTTGTTTACATCATGGATTTTGGACGAAATTTTTTGTCTTATTTTAGGTGGCTACATCGATTTTAATCATTTTATTGGGAGTACTTTGTATTTTATCCAATGAAATCCGTTCCGTACGACCGATTAGACCTGTTCCCATTTCTGTCCTCAAAAAACCTGAAAGACATGGAAAAAAGCCAGATTAATCGAACAAGCGGTCCAAATTGACGGCTCCTCGGCAGGAGGGTGTGGGGGTGGGGGCCACGTTGGCACAGCGGGCATCGCTGGATCTGCACGCGGGTGGAGAGACGACGGCTGATGATAACTCCGCGCTCTTGGAAATTCGAAATAGCCATCGATAGGATATTCAACCCGATGAGTCACGCACCGTGAGCGCGCCAACCCATTCGAGTACGAAGAAATGAAGAGAGGCGTATCTTGCGTATACTTCGAGTGAATCGCTCTTTCGAAGAGTGACGTGGTAGGTTGGAAAATTAAGATATTGGAAGAACGTGACGCCGCACGATTTTCCTGCGGAATTCTGAATCCTTTTGCGCAGATATCGCTGTATCTTTCTCATTCCGTTACGAAGTCGGCACGGATAAGGGAGGCTGAGGTTAAATAAAAGTTCGGAGGAGGGATCTCTTTATCTCGCATTACTCTTTGCTCCGAAAGTGCACATTGATTCTCGCCGACATTCCCGTTCCTCTGACTTCTAAAATTCCTCATCTTGAGAGTCTGTAGGACCACATTCACTCGTAACTTTCTCCGTCTACCCATTTCCCTCCAATCGTTTGCTCTTCTCTCGTAGAGCTTGTGTAGTGACTCGACACCCGTCCTTTCTCTCTGCTTGACCAAGCTAACCAAGTACACTCCCCCTACTCGACCCTAGCCAGGGCATCAAATCCACTTCCTTACATGACTGGCTCCTTCTCGTCCTCTTTTATTTGTGCCGTAAATACCTCTTGAAGTGCCATGCACCCTCTGTATTTACTCGACTCGACATCCTGCTTGTGTGTAGACATTGTGCGTACTGCTCGGAAATAATAGCCGTTAATCAAGTTTTTCTAAAGTGTGATTTCGGATGCAATATTTTTATCATATTAGCTGTGTTTGCGTATCCAAAACATTAGTCAACGCGATTGCAAACAGTGCAAATCTTCTCTACCGATGCAAATTATGCTCGATACAGTCGATCTCGACATTGACTTCCTGAAAAAAATTCAGGCTCAGCAAGAAGACCTACTCAGTTTAGTTTTAGATCTGAAATCTAAACTTGCGGACTGTTAACAGCTGATATAATCCCAAAAAAGTGAAATTAATTCTCTCAAGTGTGATGTACGTGCTGGGAAACCAGGAAGAAATGATCGTGGGCCCCTTTCACACCAAACCGACGCTTGAAGGCGTGATACTGTGAATAGTATTTCCACTGAAAGCTGCATGCCCAAAGTCGATTCTAAGGCTATATCAATGGTTCGAATCGATTATGATTCATCTTGCAAACCCACGAGTGAAAATTGCGCAGAATCCAGCATTGTCTCGAGAGATGCATCTCTCGTTGACGAACGTTTAGACGTAATCACGAGTCCTCAGAGCAGTGATGTGATTGACGATAAACAAACTGATGACTGGGTAACGGTAACACAAAACGGTAAAAACAATCAGTCAAGTTATCGATGGTGGATAGTGAAAAGGTAGACAACAGCATCCAATCCAACAAAATGACGGCTACACATCGTGCCCACCACAAGATTGAGTACCACGAAAAACCCGGCAAGCGCTATCGCGAACTGGTAGTGGGAAAAAATACGCCGTCAACAGATCTTGTTGGTGTAAAAAGAGCGTGGTTACATCTTGGCAGACTGGCGGTTGGGACTACGGAAAATACTGTAGACTGCTTCCTGAGAAAGAACTTTGATCATATCCCTATAACGGTGAATAAGCTTGAGTCAAAGGGTGTAAATGCAAGCTTTAAAATTGGAATGCCTTTTCATACGCTAGATGAAGTGCTGTACAGCGATAAGTGGGTGGCCATATGACCTGACCCTGAGGCGTTTTCTATTCAAGCGCCGAACAACAGTGGAACTGAATTAATACGAAGTGGCGAAGACAATAAACCTTATTCCAGGGGGGAGAGTAATATCAGGATCCTAGTTCTCAACATACAGTGTCTATGTAATAAGTTACAAGACCTTGAAGCTTTAACTTTAATTGACAAACCGGACGTAATCTGCCTTTGTGAGCATTGGATTAGTGTACTGGATGTCACATTTCCAGGATATGTGATATGGGACTGTTATTGTCGAAAAGTGAAACGCAATGGTGGAGTGGTGATCTATGTAAAAAACACTATTGTGCATCAAAAACCGAAGATAAATCTGCAGTCCTTGAACACTGAACAGTTATTTGAATTTTCAGTGGTAAAACTCACTGTCCATGAGCAAATTCTTATTTCATTTGCACTGTATCGATCTCCTGTAGGATCCTTTAGGGAATTCGTTGATAAATTGGACAATTTGCTCTATAATATGACAACTTATTCTAAGAGGCCTACAATAATTCTCACAGGAGACTTCAATTGTAGCCTCCTTACTGATGGTAATAATCAAAGAGAACTGCTGTCTCGACTAGCCTCCTATAACTGAAAACTCTTGGTGAATAATCCTACAAGAGTTACAGCTAGTTCTAAAACCCTGTTGGATAACATCTTCACAGAATATCCAGAATTCCAAGTTAAAACTGTTGTTTTTAACCCAGCTCTGTCTGACCACAGGGCAATTATGTCAGTTTTTAATGTCTGAAATTAGCAAATCTGCTGTTGCCCCTACCATATTAAAGAGGGTCTTTAGTGACTCTAATGTCAGCCACTTTCAACTTCTCTTGAGTCAAGAGAATTGGAAGTTGTTGAACGAGAATAACACCCTGAACAGTAGCTTTGACCTGTTCTACAGAATGTTTTTGTTTCACTTTGAATCAGCCTTTCCCCTTGTACCATTGCACCCTAAACCCATTCAAAAAAACTGGGTCACTCCAGAACTTAGGCATTTGTCCAGGGTATTAAAGATAAAATCACAATATAATATGTCCTCTGCAGATAACACACTGCACCATGAATATTCATACTTAAAAAGCTGTACCGTATTATGATGAAGAAATCAAAGAAAGAATATAATGATAAACTAATCTTAAATGCAACCAATAACACAAAAATGGCATGGCATATTATCAAACAAAATTCTAGATCCAATGTAGTGGAGGTACCATACCAATTTAGGAATGAAAGAAATAAACCAACGGATCCAATAAAACTGGCAAACGAATTCAATAGTTCCTTCTTAAAGCTACCGATGGTTAATGTACAAGATCCTCCTCATGATATCAATATCTCCTTTGCTACGTCTTACAAGTCTATTTTTCTTCAACCATGCAGCATTTCAGAGCTTTGCTCACACATTACCAAGGTAGGAAAGAAAGCCTCAACTGATATAAATGGTATATCAGGAAAAATAATTCATAATTGTATAGATGAAATTTTAAGTCCCTTACTCTTACTTGTAAATCAGAGTCTGAGAGAAGGCACATATCCTGATGCCCTCAAAGTATCCAAGATAATACCAATTTATAAAACCAAGGGGAAAAAAATGATGTGGGAAATTATCGGCCCATATTTATAATCCCCCAGCTAGGAAAAATATTTGAGTATGTGTTTAATTAAAGACTAATAGAATTCCTTGAAGGTAACCTGCTATCCCCAAAACAATTTGGATTCAGAAAAGGGAAGTCAACAAAGCAGGCAATTTTCAATGCAGTTGACACCATCATACAACAAATTAACTCCAAGCAGAAAGTAATGGGTGTATTCTTTGACTTGTCCAGAGCATTTGATATGGTTGAACATGATAAACTCTCGTTCAAATGTGACCAAATGGGTATTAGAGGCAAAGCACAGCAATGGTTGGGAACATACCTCAAAAATCGGCAACAAAGGGTAGCTGTCCAGAAGAATGGGAATACCTTCCTCTCTTCACCATTAGGTGTTGAAAAAGGTGTTCCTCAAGGGTCAGTGTTGGGTCCAACTTTATTTCTCATTTATATAAATGACCTACCCAAAAAATTACGTGTAAATCCTCTCGGTAACTGTGTCTTATTTGCAGATGATGTGAGCTTTGTGCTGAATCAGAAATCCTTTGAAGATTTGATGACTCTAGGTAAAACCATTATTTAAGACATGGGCATGTGGTGCTATGGGAATAACCTTATTCTCTTTATTAATTAAAAATAGCAATTTTCCACAAAAATAAAGTTTAATGCGACCTTCCGAATTCTTCTTGACAACCATGAACCCTTTACCCCCAAGACTTTATGGTCTACCTAAACTACATAAAAAAGACGTACCCATTAGACCAGTCGTATCAAGTGTCAGTGCTCCAGTGCAAAAATTAGCAACAAAATTAAACTCGATCTATCGACAACTCTCAGGCTTCAAACCCATATTCTCAATAGAAAACTCCATTTCCTTAACTGAACGTCTTCTGCCCTTCACCTTACCACCCAACGCTAAGCTAGTATCGTTTGACGTGTGTTGTCTCTTTACTTCCATTTCGACGCATGAAACTTTAATTTACGCTAAAAATACATTAATCAACGCCTATGTGAACCAACACCTCATTAATGAATTAAGTTCACGTCTCAGAATTTGTTTAGACCAAAATTTTTTATTATTCTGTGGCACCTACTATAAACAAAAGGATGTTCTGGCTATGGTCACCTCTTTCCTCTCTCCTCGCAGAAGTGTTTATGGATAATTTAGAGGACAAGATCCTAAGTGAAAATAAATTCAATAATAACATTTTATACTGGTTTAGATATGTGGATGATATCTTATGCTGCTGGACAGGCAGTGATAGACAGCTAGACCTTTTCTTACATTTCATAAACTCCATCCACCCATCTATAACTTTCACCATGGAATCGGCAGTGGACCATAAAATCAATTTCCTGGATCTCACAACTGAAATAAAAAGAAACACACATAATTTTACAATATTTCGGAAACCCACGTATACAGACCAAGCGATACCCTCAGACTCCTGCCATCCCTTCACCCACAAACTAGCCAGCTTCGATTCCACGATCCACAGATTAATCAGTATTCCCTTGTCCAAATCTAACTTCGAACGAGAGCTCAATACGATCAAGCACATAGCCTTTAAGAACGGTTACCATGTCCGCATAATAGATAATATACTGAAGAAAAAACTTGAGAAACAGGCCCTGAAATTAAACATCTCCCTTGCAGTCACTACAGTCTCTGAGCGCAAATGGTGCAAACTTCCGTTCCATTACTCTGTGTCATACAAAATCGCTAACAGGTTTCCCAAAGATAAATTCCGCATTTCATTTTATACCCGCAATACTCTATACAAAACCCTATGCTCAAACAATGATCCTATAGACTGCAACACCAAAAGTGGTGTATATGAAATTCGGTGCGAGTGTGGAGCCATTTACATTGGTCAGACAGGCAGGAGTTTTTCGACACGTATCGGGGAACATAGGAAAGGCTACATTACAGGTCATACCAACTCTTTATTTGCCAAATATCTTCTTGATTCTAACCATTTCTGCAATTTCGAGTTCAAAGTGCTTCACGACTTGGAAAAAGGAAGGAAGCTGGATGCCATGGAACAGCTGGAAATCTTACATCGCCAGGACTTGGAGCGAAGTCCAATTTTTATCTTCACCCTCCCCCCTCCCTGATAAATACCTGAAATGGGACCTGCACATCACAAATCTAAGTAAAAAATTAAATTCTGTGTACTATCTTCTTTCAATTCTGAAACATACTGTTGGGATGGATGTTTTAAAAACACTCTACTATGGTCTATTTTATTCTCTTGTATCATACGGTATCATACTATAATTCGATAATTTTTGTAAAAAAGAACATGCATCTATTCCCATCAAATAATGGCACACTCACCTATGGGACTAGGACAAGAAATCATCTGTGTGTAGTGTCTGCTAGCTTGACGATGATGTCCAAGGGACCTCGTTCTCTGTACATCATAATATTCAACAGGCTTCCGATTAGTTTAAAAAAATGAGAAATCACTCCCTATTTTCAAAAATAAGTTATGTAATTAAATGGAAAATGTTTTTACAGTGTGAACGACTACTTCAGTTCTGGGTAATTCTGAATTTTATATTGTGCAAATCCTTAATTATGTGTGTAGGTGTAATTTTATTTTATTTTTCTCTTCTCTGGCTAGTAATCCAGTTACTGTACTTCTTGACGTACCCTATACGATTACATAATTGTATCATATTCTGTACCATACTATGTACTTGTCATTTGGGGAAATAAAATTATTATTGTTATTACATCTACATAATACCCCGCAAGCCGCCGCAAGGGCGTGTGGCGGGGGGTGTTAGGTTACCAACCGTAAAATGGAACAATACCACTTGCAAAACAATAGCATGGATTGGCCGAAACGTCGGTCAATATGGACGATCTAACCCGGCGGAGGACCCGAGAGGAATTTGCGCAGCTGATACGCCGGGAAAACACCAAATCTTTTAATAACATGGAAAATTACACCCACAGCAGCGCACACACGCATGCAAAATTCCTTCATCCAACACTCATGCAAACTAACATGCCATAAATCAACAACAACTGCACCCCATGATGCAGCACGAAAGCCATCCCACAACACGCAAGCCAGGACACAACAAGCAAGAATGTGAAACACCACTACCACATGAACATGCTCCACAAAACACTCTACCCCCCGAGGAGACTGTAAAAGTCAGGGAATGCGACCCAACGTCGCAGATAGCAGGAATTTCCCCCCGCGGAAAGGGACGAGGGATTGAGGACTTAGGAGGAAAATGCTTTGTTGACGCACGAAACATTTTGTTTAAAAATGTATTTTTCCCCAAAGCAATATTTTTAATTTCAATCTTCAGGATTTCCTCGCGGAGTCAATGTATTGACAATTGGGTGAAGTGGGGTGTCAAATAAATCAATGCAAGGCCCTGATTTTATGTAAACTCACTTTGAATCATACGCAACCTAATCTGATAAGCCAGTTCTTTCCTTTTCTGGACTACATATTATTTCGGACAGGAAAACAATGTCGCCATGGCGTTCGTTTACATTATTTATTAGAAGGAGCAACCCTTAGGATCATTCCAAGTAGAATAAATTATTTAAATTGACTCTTTCATCGAGTATAGTCCAATGTTCTCGGGATGTGGTTTCAATGTGGTCGGAAGGCAGGGGTGATGTGCTCCTCGGAGGTCGTGTCCGGTGGAAGTCGATGATGGAATGTCGGCACCACTGCTCTGGGACGGAGTCTTCTCGAGATCGAACGACGTGTCGACTATACGTGCAGACGGTGTGATAGGGAAACGATTTCATCTACATCTATTCAATACCCCGCAAGCCGCCGCAAGGGCGTGTGGCGGGGGGTGTTCGGACACCACCCGTAATTTAGAAAAGAAAAAAAACCGCATGCTAGAACCACTTATTCATACATCCACAAAAAACATGGCATACATTCATGCAAGAACACTTACACCCCACACACATGCAAACGCTCAAACTACCAACGAACATACACATGCACCTAAAAGTATAACTAACAGCTTTGCAGTGTTTAACTTTGCTCCGACTTTTAAATTCAATGTTTTTAATATTTCTAAAGTGACTTTGGTTTCTTACTATTATGATTTCTGATTGCCCGGGGAAAGAATGAGTATTTGTACCTATCTGTCCTGGAATGTATCTCCCTTATTTTATCTTTGTGGTCTGATCTACCTAAGTAGTGTGGGGCCATTAGAATTCCTTCATTGTCATAGTTAAACTCGTTTGTTCTGAACCTTTCTAAAAGTCTAAGCCTCGCTTGTTCTCTCCGCACTTCAAGTGGTTCCCACCCTAATTCCCCTAAGAGACCTGTCACACTTGTGTTCTTATCATAACAATTTTCAACGAATCTAGCGGATTTTCTCTGGACTTCATCTAATTCTTTTTGCCAAATTTTCTCCCAAAGATCCCAAATACTTGCGGCATATTCCGAATGAGGTCTAAATAGAGCAAAATAACACCTCTCTTTAACTTTTTCATTACATTTCCCCACCACCCGTTTTATGAAGCCAAGTTTCTTTAAAGCTGATCCGCATATTGCCCTGATAAGTGCTCCCCATGAAAGGCGTGGTGTTGGAACAACCCCCAAATATTTAACTTGATTGGCCGTAGTCAGTACTGAACCCTCTAAATTGTAGTTTATGTCCTGTTCCTCGCTTCCTTTGTTCCAAAATTTCAAAACTGCGCATTTATCTATATTAAGTGTTAATCCCCATTTATTGCACCATTCCGAGATATTGTCTAAGTCTCTAGAGAGTAGCTCGCGATCTAGTTGGCTCCTTATTTCCCTGTACACCACCGTGTCGTCTGCAAATAACCTCAGATTGCTACCAACGTGTGTGCTTAAGTCAATAATGTATATTAAGAACAGAAGAGGCCCTATTACACTTCCATGGGGGACGCCCGAAGTTACATCGCTATCCGTTGAGCACAACCCATCTATGACTACTATTTGTTTGCGATTTGACAAGAAGTCTCTAATCCAATTAATTATTTTCTCATTGATTTTATAGTATTTAAGTTTGTGTAACAGTTTATTGTGTGGGACTTTGTCGAAGGCTTTTTTGAAATCCAGGAATACTGCATCGACTTGTGTGTTGTTTTCTCCCGATCTAAGTATATCGTGAATGAAGAGACCAAGTTGTGTTTCGCAAGATCTGCTTTTCCTAAATCCGTGCTGGTTATGGATTAGTATTTTCCTACTATCAAGAAATATCACAATGTTAGTAACAATTATGTGTTCCAATATTTTACAAGAGATCGATGTTAAAGAAATGGGTCTGTAATTGGTTGATTTATTCACATATTGATATATGTGAATAAATCATTTGATATATGTGAATAAATCTATATGCATTGCCTAAGGTTTTCAGCAAAGGAAGAGTAAAAAAGTCTATAAAACAATTTCTTTGCCGTTTTTAGCGTTTTTTAGCGTTTTCATTTAATCAAAACTTGTATCAAAGAGGCCAGCCTCCCAACCTCACGATGCGTGACAGAGAGGACGGAGTTATTAGGGAAACATAAATTATTTGCCGGAATCACTCCAGCGGTCTCAACGCGGGCTTAATACGGTGTAATTATGTAATTATTATTCTTAAAGTAAATTTGGAAATATTTCTTCACTGTGGCATAGAGTTTTAAGCCATTATGATATCTGTAAATCGCACATCAGAACTTCTTTTCTCTCTGCGTACCTTTAATGCTGATTTTCTCATGATTAATTCCGCTAGAAATATTAACCTCATATTTGATGTCAATCTGAAAATATTACTCTATATTTGCGTTATAAGAAATTCCTAACTTTTACTGCTGAAGTCACATATAAAGGGTATCATTTGAGACGGCTGCTGACATAATTTTAGCTCATTGGATTCCTTATTTGGCTTTTATTATTGGGTTCCATGTTTATTTGACCTTACGCAGTGCAAGAGCCACCGTTAATATTATAACGAGAGGAAAAACTCTGGGCCCATGTATTTCAGGCATTCTCTATGACCTTAACATTTGACCAGAGAGAGAGAGAGGAACTGATGCCGAAGTTTCGTAATTCGAACCACTTGAGTAGCTGGTATTAAGGAAAATTTCCCCAGGCTACATTATCTAAGCATCAAATAGTACTCATCACATAAAAATCATTATTTCCTATGTTTTAGTTCTCCCTCACTTGGATGGGCTTAGGGGTTTTTCCGATTGTTGAACTATGATGTCCTTTGGTCAACATCTCCAGGAAAGAGCTCTGGCCCAAGTTTACGTATGAGACGAGGCTCTTCCCTCGATTCCTCGGGTCTACTTTCCTGGAATAGGTCGCGAGATTCTCCAACCCCTCTCCGATTTCCCATCGAGCTCGAATCCCGCCACGTGGTTGGTGCCTTGGTGCTCGCACCTCGTCAGGGGCCACCCCACCCGGCCACCCTCTCTCCTGCACTGCTGCCGGCTGCTCTTCTAACTGGGTCAACGCCCACCACCGGCTACGACCCTCCCCTCCCGACCCCCCCTCCCTCCAGCTGACACACGCTCTGAGGAATTCCGGCCCCCCCCCCACGTCAAGGCGACACACATCCCCTCTTGGGGTCCTCTAAGAAGTCGGAAGGCAAGCAGGGAGAGATCGAGAATTTTACTGCAGGAACGAGTTCGTGAAAATTTGTCTAATCGGTCTGAAAGTGACAATACATGTGTATACAAACAACAAATCCGTTAAAGAAAAGACTAGTTTTGAAGCACCTTTCCTTTCACGTGAAAAATATTTATTCCCGATTTCTGTGAATTTCGTTATTTTACGCAGAAAATCGGACTTTTCATAATACTTTAAAATGCGACCATTTTCGCTGGTAATAATGTTCTCCTTCATTCAATGAATTCATTATCGATTTGTGGCCTTTCTCGTCGAAACCCTGTCATCAATGCAAATCATATTCTTAAGAACCTTATTTACAATTTTACGATCATCCGAATGAAAACTGTAGTCTAAAGGGGTATTTATTAGGGTACCGAAAATAGAGGATTGAGGCATTTGTATATATTTCATGAAAATGTGCATAATTCTTGTGGTTACCAATTTGTCTTGGCGTCTTGCAACATCCCACGTTTATAATCTCGCCATCGACGGTAGAATACACAAAAAATGTGTAAATGATAACTATTTTAATTTTGCAATTTAGCTTTGTGGAATAATGTAGCGTTTGCTAAAAGACAGGATGATATGGTTCAAACCTTCAACATCCAAAGCGACCCTTAACTATTTTGTTGTCCCGGTAATTTCGATAAATTAGTCCACAGTAAAAGAAATTTTTTTTACGATCGACCCGATGCCTAAGCTATAATGATTACCGCCCGAGTGAAGGTGGCTCTGCCGAGGACCGTTTGTTTCCCCCGCCCGTGCACTCCTCTCCCGTGGTGGCCTTTTCTTCTCGGTGCACCGAGGCGAGCGCCCTTGGGGTGTGTAGGCGGGGGGGGGGGGTCGCATTCGTCCAAGGCGATCGTGACTCCATCGAGGTGCGCGCTCGAGACTTGCTCCGAGGGAAAGGAAGCGGTGAGTTGACGCCGTGCGACGATGGAACGTGTCGGGAGCGTTGACATCGACCGACGGCCTCTCGTTCGCGTGGCGCCTGGGAAGTGCGCCTGATCAAAAGCGAAGGATACTCGCAGCCAACCCAGTTTCCGCGGAACTCTTCTCCGTGTGGATCGTGCAGTGAATAGACTCCGCGTGAGGCGATGGATTCACCGCTTGTAACCCGGGAATCGAAAGTGATGCCTCGTGAACACTCTTCCTCGTCGGCTTGAGGAGCGAAATGCGGACGGCGGCCCACCCGTTGGGGGTCCGTGTCGCGTGCTCGGGAGCGCCTCCTCCCACCCCAAATGCATTGTTTCTGTCTTCGTCGGCTAATCGCACCAATCCGCGTGAAATTATGCATTGCTTCCCTCTCTCCCCGTTCCCCACATATGCGGCCTTCTGGCACCTGTAACCCCCTCCGCCTCCTTTCCCCCTACAGCCCCATTCGAATGTTCCCACCTCGCCCCTTCGGTTACATTCCTCCCTCCCCGTCGTATCCCCTCCATCCTCTATCCAACGATCATCTCCACCGACATCCTTCCTCTCTCCGGAAAGAGCAGATTTTGGGGCTGTGGTTGACAGTAATTTCCGACTTCTGTATTTTTCAATATACGACGGCTGTCAATAAAGTAACTTACGTTTCGGGCTAGCGTGGTTGTGGGAATGGGCTAGAGCCACCATCTTGTTAGTGTCTAAACGCCCCTGCACTCAATACACATCCTGCTGTTGTAGTGTGCAGACTGCGGTTCTTTGCTCACATTGCGAACTGTTAAAATATGCGCGGAAAAATAGTAAATCCCGCGAGTTGTGAAGTGCGATCTGTGATTAGGTATTTACAGGTAAAAAAACCACAAGCCAATTATGATTCATGGACAACTCGTGTTTCATCGTAATTCATGGACAACAAGTGTTTACGGAGATGGAATAAATGAGTGAAGACGGAGTGAGGCAGTGGTGCATTCTCAGTTTAAAAACAATGGCCGCAGCACCAATGGACCCCGCAGTGGTCGGCCAAGCCTTGTGACAGATGAACTGACGGATGGCCAGTTCTATGACGCCATGGACATTTGTCCGTTCACTCTTAAACTAACGACACCACTGACGCACATCACTGTAACTCATATCGAAAAAGAAAATACTTTGTTCTTCCACTTATAACTTATTACGCACGACCTGGCTTTCGACTTTACAAAGTCATCATCAGCCTGATGATCGACTTTGTAAGTCGAAACCTCGGTCGTTCATAATAAAATATGCTTGTGGAAGAACAAAGTATTTTCTTTTCCGATATGAATCGCTTCCACAAAGTGACGCCTCAAACCAATCTGCTGTAACTCATCACATTTGGTGCGTACCGAGAACAATATTCCCGATGAATGTCAGCAATTTTGAAGTTTATCTCTAGTAAAAATCTTCTAACAAAACGCATTTTACATTTGGCAGGATTTCCAATTGCATTGTTCATTTTGACTCGCTACTGCAAACAGACGACGAGCGGCGCACCCTTTCTACCCACTGCAACTCGAAGTGTAATAGAGTGTAGGAAATGTTGAAGTCCTTGGTCATAGATTGGCAGCGTGGGCACCATATTTGTAGTGGTAATGTGGTTGCGCCAATCCTGCCTTGTTCCCATTGCCAGCGTCTAGCCATGCATGGGTGGCTTCGCTAGCATTTGTTCAACTGACAACGTCGCATCTCATTGTTTTTTTTTACGCGGCGGCATTACATTCATTCTAATTGATTGAAAATATCGATAGTGATATTTATCATGATAAATGTGTAATTATGACAACAGTAATCAAAACTAGCATACATTTTGTTAGAGCAAAATAGAAGGAATAACAAGGTATTGTGTGGGGTAATATTTTTCGTGCAAAAGGTATTTGTGTCCAATAAGTTAACTGATCCACGTAAATTCCCTCACCTTTAAGAGCTATATATGCACAGGTCACACGGGGCTTTTCTCGTGAAATCATGTGATCCGTCCGCACATTTCTCCATTTAGTCGTTTTACCGTTATTTCTGCTTACCCAAATACTACCTCACTTGCCTTCCCACTGCAGGCACGTTACCAGCATAAGTGTGTTACCAAGGAAACTCAACCGTGGTGGAATCAACAACGTTGGTTGGCTTTTTCGAGACTTTCCATGACTGACATTGCTCAACTACATCAATATCCTACTCGGAAAGCCACCAATAAATGAGGAAATGCAATGAAAAAGTAAAACAGAGGAGTTATATTACTCTAGTTAAGCCTTATTTGGAGTATGCCGCAAGTATTTGAGATCCTTGGGAGAAACGTTGTCATAAAGAGTTAGATAAAATGCAGTGAAAATCCGCCAGGTTCGTGAAAAATTGTTACAGTAAGAAGACGAATATGACAGGCATTTAAGGGATTTAGGCTGGAGTGACTTGAGATGCGAAGAGAACGAGTTAGAACGAGACTTAGACTTTTAGAAAGGGTCAGAACAAATCTGTTAAAAAATTACAATAAAGGAATTGATATGGCCCCACACTACTTAAGTGGATCAGACGATAAAGATAAGATAAGAAAGATGGATTAACATAAATTGGATGGATCAAATTAAAATAATAACGTAAAGGCAGACACAAATACTCGTTCCATCCCCTTACAATCAGGAATAATAATGGTAAGAAAAAAAAAAGTCTTTATAGAAATAACAAAGGCATTCCATTTTTAAAAACAGGACAAGATCAAACGTTGCGAAGACATGAGGTATATTCGTAGGTGCATGTGTGTGTTAGTTGAAAGTATATCTATCTGCATACGTGTGAGTTTTTAAGGTTTTCGCATGAATAAATAGGATTTTGTATGTGAATATTGGTATGACATTGTGGGTTTTGCATGCGGTTTTATTCTTGCTTACGGGTAGTGACCTCACACCCCCCGCCACACGTTCTTGCGGAGTACAATATAGATGTCTCGTAGATGAGTGCCACGTGGGAATTGCATCTGGGCCCATGTTTGTAGCATTGCGGAAGTGTCGCCTGGGGACGGGGGCGAGTGCACCCGGGGCCGGCCGAAGTGCCTCGGATCGCCTCCCGGCCGTGCCTCACGACGCGTGATGACGCATGCAAGTGTGACGTACACGCACAGGCGTTGGCGCACGCGTGGGACGTGCGAATATTTCGAGTGAAAGGTTCGCGTCGCTTCAGCCGGAGAGGGTGGAAGGTTTACCTGGGGCAGATATTCCAGATGGCAGCAATGTTTGGGCGTCACAGACCTCGGAAAATCCCGTCAATTTGCAGGCCCGGGTTCGTGTCGAGACCTGTGGCATCCAAACATCGCCATTGCCTCTGAACCGAATGACTCTTACATTAAAAAGGTCGTCGGAAGGCTCCCGAATGTTTGCGTGGGCAGAACTTACGATAATCGGCTTTACCATCCTTTCCTGAGCCAATGGGGTCGCGGATCGCATTTCTTAGCATTGTGATTTGCAAATAACCTCGATTAAAATATAACTAAAATTCTCCAGTTTAACACTGATTGAAAACAGTGCAGTTCGATAATAGTTGCAATGAACGTGTCTGGGTATTAAAAGATACCGTTGTCGGTGGACTATTATTAAATGTTTATTCTGGTAGAGGCTGTCAAAATATAATGTCATTTTTAAAAAGTGGTTCAGTAGCGCAACTATGCAAATAAAGTTCTTCAGATATTTCAATCAAATCTGCTCATCTAACAATTTTTTTTTAATTTTGACTTATATAATGAAAATGCACGTATTTCGATCGAATAATTACTCAAACACTGTGTAAATGATAGGCTCTCCTCGCTCCCTTTTGACCGTCATGATGCCTCGCGCAGGTCACGGTGAGAATTGGAACGCGATGATCGAATGGGAAGTGCCAAGAATCGACTCTGCTTCTAGCCCATTCATTTCTCAGCTTACTCACCCAGAGTGATATGAACTCCGCAAGCCACCGGGAAGGTTATAATTCGAAATTCCATTGTGCTGCGTGAGAAAATGAAAGAAGCTGAGAGGAATGTCTTGTGTTTTGAATGTTAAATTTCATATTCGGCGCCGGTTATGCGGCCAACAACCTAGGAAATTGGCTAGTCGTCACGAATCAAATCAATTAGAAAATTGCGGTGAACTTTCGCGTGGGATGTAATTTTAAAAAGATGTTGGCGATAAAAAAATAATGATAAAATTGAAGGTGTTTGGTGATTACAAGTCCACTTTTGGGGCATTGTGCTAGGATCTCCAGCTCCTCCGGAATTTTTCGTGTGCCTTAATCGCCGTGTGTAGTCAGTCGGTCGCCGGGGAGACGACGGCGAGGCGGAATATTGGCGAAGGGTGGCCTGTCCTCTCTGACTCGAGTTCATTTCGGCCTGCTCCCACCACAACTCCCAAGTGCCGCCATGTTGTCATTTCAAAGGTTTCACGCGTAGAAAGCTGACTCTTCGCCGACTCCTTCGGCGCGTGGGGCGTCACTTTTACTCGGACACCAGGGCGCACGTTGAGGAACCTTTCCATATAAACTCAGCACAGAGCATTCGTCGGCGTTTGATTTCGCCCCTAGGAGCCTTCAGCTTGAGCATCACATCGTGGGTTTCATCGAGGGTCGAAGCAACTATCGCCGTCTCCATGGGTTCCTGTTGAACGATAGGTTCGAAAAATACACATTCTGGTTAGTGTGTCGTTGTGTTAGTGTTATCTGAGGATGTTTAGGACATATTAACAGGTCCCCACTTACTACGGTAGATAAGACCACGAACATGAAATTAGGGAGATTTAATGTAAAGCGGATAGAGTTAAAATGTCGTCTATTCCTCGAACAATTAGAGATGATGATATTATGATAGCAATCGCGTAGGAGATTATTAGAATTGTTAGTTTACGAGTATATATTTGTCAATATCCTGCGCGTGTCCCTGGTATGTTATTATTTTTATTCAATGGATCATTCTTCATAATACATGTAGTTCTACAGCCTGATTTGAATGTATTTATCCCATTATTGAATATTGTTGCGTGCAAGTGCTTTCTCTCGTGTGATAAAGGTTTGCCGAGTGCATGAACACACTAATATTTGTGTAGAGGTAACATGATTTGATTTTGCATGTGGTTTTATTCTATTATACGATTGGTGACCGAACACCTCTCGCCACGTGCCCTTGCGACGGTTCGCGGGGTGTTGTGTAGATGTTCATTGGGAAGAACATATGGAATGTTAATCAAAAACCTACTCCCATGCCTATTACTGTCCATCCCGAATCACCATTTGCTAACCGTACTTGTGTTGCCTGAAACATTTAGAAGCCGGGATTAGTCATCTACGTCATCTTTCTACTCATCGCATTTCGCTTTCTACTTCGCATTATATTATTATCATGCATTACGACTCAAGTCCTAATGCATGATAAGTTGTATAGGTACTAGTCTACACATTTATGTGTGTGTTGGTCACTGTAGTGAATAACATCGTACTCGTCAGTATCGAAAATATGTCCCATACAGTCTAATAGTCATGTCGCTGATAATTATTTCCTTTCGACTGCTCAAAATGCCCAGTTGATATGGAAAAGGTATCGATAGTTATATTGGAAAGATATCGATACGTCGTCGTAGGTTCTCAATCATTGACTGGCGGCATCGACGGCACGAGGTTGGGGCCAATACACAAGGGTCCAAACTCTTGCAGCTCCCCGCACCCACCTCCTCTCCAGGGGCGGCGGGGGTCATCATGGTATCTTTGCCAGTTACTCGGCTGGGGGTAATGACTGAGAGAGGAAAACGCCGTCCTTGGGATGCGGCGACCGCTCCCTCGGGTGCCGCAGCTGTGACGCTCGGTGACTTCAACGTGCGTGCAATGAGGGTGTTGGGGGAGCAAAGGTCGCCGACGGCGCGGGCGTCCGTGTGGGCGCCGGACGCCACCCCCCCCCTCCCCTCATTCCCCGTGATCCGTTACTTCCCTTATCGAGGAAACTTGATATCCCGCGGCTCCTCATTCTCCTCCCTGCCCCACTCCCACGTGGTCGACCGGAGGGGAAGGCGATACACACCTTGGGTTGGGTCGTGTACGGCTGATCGCTTTTTATCGATTAACGGATGACACGACTTGCAAGACGAATCGTGTCTTCACGTTCAAAACTTTCGTCGGCATTGTTTTTGTGACACCAACTACGGTGGATATTTTCAATATTTGATAGAAACACTCTAATTAACTCACACCGTTAGTAAAAATACCATTTCTAACTCCTTTTTTTTGCTGAGACACATTGAGTATCATTCTTTCCGCGAAATTCTCATTTCCTTTTGAATGCATGCGCGTAACATTAAAGCATTAGCGATTCAGTAATTACATTATACTTTCAAGCAACTACATATTTGCTTTTGAAAATAATGTTGAGTGCACTTTGATCATAGCCATGACCATCAGCGGCCATCGGAAACTTTTGATATTTATTGACAAAACCCATACTTAATCATATTTCAAATGCCCTCGCGTCCTATTTAGATTTCCTTCCTGAACTGTGGCAGGATGAGGTTTACCCGAAGTGAGTGCCGACTCACCCGTTCAGCCCGAGCCCCTCTCATTGCAGTTCCGGCGGGGCGACCGTCCGTCAGACGAGGTTTCGGGGCGTTTCCCCCCTCACGATTCCCGTCCAACCCGCTGCGATGCTTAAGCGTGGCCCAGCCGAAGAAGGCCTTCAGGAAGAGGCCTCCGACTGGTTATTGCTCGAGGGCCTTTGAGAGGAAACTGGAGAATATTGTTTTAGTTTTCTTCCCAACCTCATCAGTCTAGTATTAGGAAATATGGCCGATGAGAGAGGGCTCCATAGGCGTGGGCTTAGCTGGCACACTCAAGAGCTGGAGGACGCACCACGAACCGCACCACTCTCTGCACTTCCCAGTCAGCGACATATCCACCACCCATCAACGTTCTTACGTCACGTCGATGGGAATATTTTGTTTTTTCGATTGCATTTCGGATTCTTCCTAGTCTCCTCATTCTGCAGTTTTCTCGTTTTATCATTCGGAGAGGACTTCGCAGTCACGCGAGTGGGATGGTTTTGATCGCCTCCAAGCCGTCGCTTCGTATTTGGAATCCGCCGCCCGCCCCAGCTTCCCAGTTCTCGGCGCTGGTCCACCCTCCTAGCACTGCTCTCCGCCAACCGCCACACACCCCCCCGCTCCCCTCATTCCTTGCCGCCCCACGGGGGTTGTTGCCAAGTCAAACACTGCAGCACTTGGCAGCAGAAACGAGCTGGCTACCTTTCACTTTCCTCGGCCAAGAGTTCGAGCACGTCGCTTTACTTAGACGCTCAGCATAATAATTTTCCCGGCCAATACCTGCTGGACAAGGAAGGAAGTGTATTAATGAAACCCAAAGAGGGCTAGGGATGGCAGTGAAAAACGTAAGGGAATCTTATAGTAAAGACATTATGACAGGTGACAATTTGACAATGGGAAAAGGAATACGATGTTGAAAGAGGATAGCTCAGATCCAGAAATTCTATATAGAATAGGAAGTGATATGAGAGATATATGTTTTGGTGAAGACCTGTCGTATGGGTGGAAAACATAAATTCATTTTTATTCCCTTTTTTCGCGTAGCAAGTAACTACTTTGTCAGTCGAATTCATCCATGTTTTGCATTTAAGTCTTCCTCCAGTATGCAAACAAATGTGCACGTCGTTTGATAGTTTTCAACGAATATTTTCCCTTTTCCCTTCCTCTCCCGTAACCTCTCTTATCACTCACCCATCCCTTGCACCCCCTGCCACACGTCATTTAGGTGTATCGCAGGGTATTTATGTTGATGTCGATTAAACCACATAGATGTTCGAATGACCAAGATATGCTCATTTATTCATCCGAAAGGTTGTCTTAATTATGGTGCTCGTAAAAGAATCACCGTGAGAGGTATGGGGCGAAGGAAACAAAAGTAATTAGATATTCAAGGAAAATGAAGACTAAGTCAAGTACCAAAGTCTAAGGATATTAACTACAGCAGGTGGAACACTGAAGATATAAGGGAATTATTTGGTTAATCGTGTGCGAAAAGCACTAATTGAATCTCGGTTCCCAAAATCATATGTCAGAAGTCGAGTCTCACGTGACAGGACAACTGTGGCGCCTCTAAGTACGTGTGTCCTCATCAGTGACAATCCTATTTGGGTTATTGAGATATCCCTTCCTCCCCAGGAGTCGACAGTAAGTTTTTGAAAATTAGGCCATGGCAAAGAGGAAATGCTTGCAGCTACTAAAATCATCGCCAATGTTCATGTTAATGTGTCTGTCACATTTACTCTTCCCAAATCCTCTTTCTTGCTTTGCCATCATCTCTTCATTTTTTTAGTATGCTCTCAAGTTTTCGTTGTCTACGATCAGTTCCGTAGGCTGACATATTTACAGCTGGTGTAGGTTTGTTAGACTTCATAAGCCATAACAGGATAAATTTCTTGCCTGCTCAACGAAATATTAGACATTAAATATTAATTTTATAATTTAATCAATTTTGGTGATTTTTTTGTTCCAAAAGATATTCTTTAGCGTAATTACCGTTTGTAATTACTGCAAGAGTGCGGTATACCGCGAGCGGTACAGTGTTCATTTAGGAACGAAGTTAAATGCCATTGTGGTATATCAGTTTTAAACCCTTATTGCTTACCCTGTGGTCTTCATTGACGGTATCTCCAATTGCATTACCCCTCGCCCCACTCAACCTTACACAACCCACTTGCTCTATTTATTCATTTAAGCGGTAGTTTGAGGTTTTCACGTGCTGTGCCCTGAAATGGCCGAGGGCGCGGGCACGCTCCGATAAAATGGACCGTAGTCACAAGAGACTTTTCACTATTCATTAATTTTCTGCTCGAGAGCGTTCACTTTTGGAAAATTAATTTTGACACGAGCTAGCGCTAACAGTTCTTGTTTTTCTCGTGATAGCTCTCATTTTTTCTCCTGCTTTCATTTTCAATCTTCAAGTATCCTGAATTCATTACAACACCATAAAATTTCCCCATTTTGCCACTCCAGAACATCCTGCATGCCGAAATTATCGTCAAAAGGAGTCATAATGTGGGGAGAGGGACGAGCTCGTATTTATTTGTATTTTACTGGATCCAGTTTGGGGAAACCCCAGCGTTACGCTAGGCAAAATTCTGGGGATATCGCCATCGGTAAGTGGCTTCGGCGCATTAGTAAGTGAAATTGATTTTTTATGGGATAATTATTCATTGCGTATGGCTCACCTTCCTGGACAATAATGGACAGATACGGCGAATATTAATTTTCAGATGCAGATCCTTCTTAAATGTAAGAAGAAATATCGTGATTCTGTTTTTGTGTTCTGTATATTTCTCAGCTAATTATATCAGCATGTAACTGTAAAACAAATGAAAAAGTTTAATGCTAAAACAAATTACTTGTCTGCTTCAAACATTCAATTTTCAAGCGAGCAAGTTATTTATAGGTTTGTTTTGAGTTCACCTGATAATGACGCGCGTACTTGAACCGAGCTGGCCTCACATTTAGACGAAAGAGTTTGACTTAGATTTGGTTGAGTTTCATAATCTCTGGAGTTGAGGATACGCGAAATCAGAAAGTCATTCGCGAAACTGCCATTTTACCTCAGGATATTAATTTATTAATGTCGTATTCCAAAGCCTCTTCTCTGCGAGTACAAAAATAGTACGTAGAGAATATGAACGTAATTTTACAGTATTAAAATATCTGAATGACCCCGTACCATGTACAATGGAATCTACGAGGGCTTTCAAGAAAGTAATTTACGTTTCGGCCTAGCGTGGCTGTGGGTTGGTCTAGAGCACCCATCTTTGTGTCTAAACGTTCCTACATTCAGTACACATCCTGCTCTAGTAATGCGTGCAGACTGTGGTTCTTCTACTTTGCTCACATTAAGAACTATTACCATATACGCTGCAATAGAATATCCCGCGAGTTGTGAAGTGCGATCTGTGATTAGGTTTTTACTGGCAAAAACTCCACAAACCAACTGAAATTCATAGGAACTTTGTACGGAGACGGAATAATGAGTGAAGGTGGAGTGGGGCAGTGGTGCATTCAGTTTAAACATGGCCACAGCACCAATGTTCATGACGACGAGGACCGCAGCGGTCGTCGGCCTAGCCTCGTGGCAGATGAGCTAACGATGAAAATCAACGAAAACATCAATGGAAATCA
Organism: Hetaerina americana; assembly: GCF_022747635.1. Taxonomy (NCBI): domain Eukaryota; kingdom Metazoa; phylum Arthropoda; class Insecta; order Odonata; family Calopterygidae; genus Hetaerina; species Hetaerina americana. The sequence goes on from NW_027286852.1 coordinate 4,430,760, forward strand.
CCGATTTACGATGACGGATCTCTCTCGCTAGACGTGGCTTGCAACGCAGCGCTTTGAGAGAGACGCAGAATTGCATGTTGGTGGTTAAAGTGTAAGGTGGAGGCAATTTCTTCAGAGATGGAATTGAAAAGCGTGTGTATGGTTATGATGAATGTCTCAATTTGATTAGCGACTATGAAAAAAATAATTTAGGAAAATGCCACTGAAATTAATGTAATATAGTAAAACTATGCCTTGTTAGTATGTTTATATTGTATTTGTAAAATCTTTGTTACTTACTGGACAATAGTATTTGACAAATTGCGTTAAGGACGACAAACTGAGTGTAAGGACGTTAACCCAACAAAATGATGGCTCTAGCCCAACCTTACCGCCACGCTAGTCCGAAACGTAAGTTACTTTCTGGTCAGCCCTCGTATTCAGTCAGTTGGAGAGTCATCCCCGTAGGGGTGTCGAGGAGAGCGACCACGAGGGCTGAGACAATGGATACGCGGGTGGGGGGGGAGGGAGGGTGCTGAAGAAATGGCGTCCCCCGCACTTTATGGTCTCCGCCCCGCCCCCCCCTCCTTCAATCGACCAATCATTCCTGCCGCACATGGCGCGACCCGTGGGGGCGCCTCGACCACCCCAAATAAAGAAGACTCTCTTCGGGGAGGGATGAATGACACCGCTCGGGGCGTGGCGTCCCCACGCCCTTTTGGGAGGTCGGGGGATGAGTGCCTCCCAATGGCGCGCAACCCCAATTGAGGAGTGCGGAGTGTACTCCATGCCGAAAGAGCGAAGGGGTCGTGATGATTCGGAGCTGGAGTCCGTTTGTATTATTCCATGGCGACGGTGGTGATCGACGGCTACAGATCGTGCTGCCATGGCAAGTGGTCCGAATCATGTCTGTGAAAAATCAGCAATCAACCTGAAGTGTGGTGTTTACGATTGAGGTTAGGAGCTCACGAAGCCATATGGCATGCGAGATTCCCACATTCAGGGTAGTGGGGCTAATGAGTTTTCACTCGGCTACCGTTCGATTTGCTGCGGAGTTTTATTGACTAACTGGACGATCGGTCGCTTGAAATTCAGACTGGGTCATTGCTCGACATTTGAAACTGGGACCCTTTCAGTCAGTAGCATCCCATGATGGACACATCAAGCCGCTCCAAACATTATGAGACGAATGTTGATTGCTCGGAAATAAACGCAAGTTCACTTTCAAGCGGAATAAATGACTCTCAATCAAAATCTTCCGGTGATGATAAAATGTTATGAAATGCATCTTTTGGGGCAACGCTGCTGGAATCATGTATTGAGTGAAAAGTTTGAATGTTTTATATTTCTTATGTTCATTGTGACTTAAAACTGGAGATTTTTAGCTATGTGGCTGTTTAAAATATTAGATGTACCAACTAAAACGTTACATGGTAACGAAAATCAGAGATGGAACCATTGCAAAATTTAAAAAAATAAATATATTTTCCAGGGTTGCTTGGCTTCATCGATAAATTCTCCAGGGATAAGCTAAGGGGATCGTATAAAATTGGGTGAATGAGGAAATTTCCTCAATTAATCGAGCAATTATTAGGGTTTCCATTTCATTACGAATTAAATGAACCAAAGATGGATATTATATGCATGATATTAAACCATCCTCTAGTACAACCTGAGTGAAGAGAAATTTGCAAATAAAAATTGCGGAGAAAATGCAGAGAAGCCAGGTTGGTAATGAACTAAATTAAATCCTTTTTTAAAATGTGTCCTCAGCTTGGATTACAACAAATAATTAAAGCACAGTCAAAGTCTTAAAACTAGCAATAGCTATGGCAGCGCGTACCAGTTATTACAATATCTGCCCTAGTTATGATATGCGTATCAGTGGTGACGTTTTGTCTCCGAGTACGATTAATGGTGCGGATGGATGCGACGCTTAATGCTAGAGGGTGGGGGGAGTGGTTAAAGTGTCTTTTCAACTTATTCGAAAAGTAGTATGTAGTGTTAATATTTCGACTGTTAAAATTTAACTGTGATAAATCATAACGCATAAATACATTACTTTTGCTTGAAATGTTCACATCGAAATATCTAGATTAAAGTAATTTAGCCAATGAAACACAGCTTTATTTTTAAGTATTTAAATCTAATTGCAGTTATTGTTTTGATGTTAGAACCCGTTTACTGTATATTTTATGCATTCGTGTTGCGATTCAAGCATTGAAATTGCACCGTCTTTTATCTTTCCATGAACCCTTCGATGACGACTCGATTCCCCTACTTTTATGCTTCGGAACCACCTTTCCCTGTTTTACTACGATCGCCGTCCCGGATCTATGTGTATGCGCCTATTCTTAACTAATGGAAGAAAACTTCGACTGCTCGAGTTATGTCTGGTGATCGTGAGCTTCAAATTGAGAATATCTAGAAGGGGCGCAATGCTTTAAATTATGTGTCTCAGTGAAATCATAATATCTAAATTTTGAAAATGAAATAGGTGGAAAAAACAAGGAATTACAGAAATTTCCCGTAGCACTCCGGGCCAAGAGTTCATTATTTCTTTTCCATTCACTGCGCTCAAGCGAAGGCTTAAGAAAATAGCCGAGCTCTCCATGAGGCGATCCGCCCAATTCAATAAGCCATCTTCAAGTGCCTCCATTGGTAATTAAATGCATTTCAACGAGGTGCCGGAAACTGGAAAATAACGAGGTGATTTGCGACCGCTACATATTTTAATGAAACGGTATTTATATTTATTAATGGTATGTATCAATATGTTATGAATTAACGGTCCCTATCTCAATAAAATTACCGGATCTAATGAATAAAGGAACACGCATGGTCTCCTGTCCCTCGAGTTCCGGAAGTGAAGAGTGGCGAGGGTGGGTATCCAGGGCGATCGCTCGATTGAAGAGCAGGCGAGTGATACTGATCCCTCAACCTCCTTCCCGCTCCCAATCGGGGCCAAACCCTCTTAGGTTTGGTGATAATCAATCCGAGGGCGATAAGGGAGGGAATATCGGGAGGGAAGGGAGGGAATCGCCGTAGCCTGGGAATGAAGCCGAGACGGCGGGATGCAAATGAAGGACGCCAGCGGTGCGGAATGAGGGCCGTCTTGCCTATCCGGAAGTGCCACCCCTGGCGGGCGCAGGTTCCCGAAGACTGCCCTCGCTGGGAATGGGAGCGCGAGTCTGCATCGGTTCTCGGTGGAGCAATTACCGGCACCATGGCGGTCGACCTTGAGTACTGGACGCCAATTGTTGATCGACGGCGACTCGGTCAATCCCTTCATTCCCTCCTTACACTCATCTGATGTTGTGTCTTCCAATGCCCGCTTGTATTCGTTCACCCTTGGCCTTCCTCAGCATTTCCGCCCTTCCATGTTTCCGTCAGTTGTGGTCGTCATTGAGCCATCGTGCTTCAGGAAGTGCTTCGGATTAGCTCCCCTCTTCCTCTCACGAGTGCCCATCATGAGTTTATCTCTTCGCCCAAACTTCGAAGTCATCTATGCATTTCTTTCTTACATGCTGTTCTATTGTTAATCCATTTTATTTTCGTACCTAATTTTTTTCTATCATCACGTCAAAAGTCCGCTAGCATGGTTTTTATAAAGAGTATCGGGATAAGTTTCTGAAAATTAGGTTTATTTCAGAATGTGCTAAATTGCCTCTTAATTCTTCTGAGTTCATCTCTAGAGCGTCGACATACTTTTTCCAGCGACTTTTCTGCGACTCGACGGCTCCCCGGTGGGTGGCTCCCGGAAGGTCCTTAAGGGTACACATGAAAGCTTCTTTGACGGAATTCAGGGTCCCATGGTGGTGTTCTTTGAGGGGGCATTTCACGTTTTGGAATAGGAATAATAGTCTGCTAGTGGTGCCAAGTCGAAACTATAAGAGGGTTGGGGAATCGTCGCGACGCCATTGCAGGTCTTCTCAAGCCGACATTCGACTCTGCTCTTGTTCGTCCGTCCAAAGACCTTCAGGATAAGTTCAGCGCAGGTCTTTCGCATCGCCAAATTTTAAATGATAATGGTATGCACTGTTTTCTTATCAATGCCAATACGAACTGTGATCATGCGCACACTTAACCGACGGTCTGCATTCAGCACTTTTTGCACACGTCAGAATCAAAATTTTTCACCGATAATTTTTGTACAAACCTTGTATAACTAAATCCCAGATGGAGATTCTGATGAATCTCTCCATATATCTTTGCTAGTTTGCCGTTAACTATTGCTTCTTCTAGCGGGAAAGTTTACCTATTACTATTTCCCTCCTAAGGATGATATTCCGTTCCAGTGGTCTTGCTGTCTAAAAAGGAAAATTCTTCCCTTTGTTCCGGTGTGTCATTTCCTAGTCTTACTTGGTGATCAAGGCCCACGTTGGGAACTCTGTGAATGGGTGTCCCGATCTGGGGACGTCACTCCCACTCGCAACTGGTCCACCTCCCATTGAATCCCGAGTTGAAGTGGACCATGGGGAGACGTCGCATAGCCAGGCATCGCGTTTAAGTGCTGTTCTCGCGGACTTAAGCATTTTCATGAAAACACGTGAATAGGTGATCCGTCACCATCGCAAAAGGGGGAGGGGGCGTATTTGGTTGTCTCTCTTCTTCATTCGGGAATGAAAGGAGCGAAGAGATCACCCCTAAACGTTGGATAGCTGTTGGGCGTGCAGACCCAATTGACCCACTCGCTCCCCTGTGCCCGCGGCTCTGCTCTGACCCTCCCCCCCCCGCCCGCCCCCTCCCAATGCGACAGGTGCGACTTTCTCGGACTGTGACTCATTTGCTAACGGGTTGTGATAAATATAGGGCCCTAGTGCGTCAGAAGAAAGATATTTTGGGAATCTTGATTATATTAACGGCGATGACAATAATTATTGAATCTTGCTCTTACATCATTATACCATTCGGATCTGTTACACTTTTTATATTAAATATTATTTGGCTATAGCATTAAATATTTTAGCCTATTAGGTATTTAATGGGTTCCGTGGGGGTTCAGAAGAATCTAGATTTTAGCTCACTCTATTGAATCCAATACGATACAATCCAAATTCATGATATAATGCATTCCGGTGAAATTAATATTCCAGTTGATGCGATATTCCTAGATTTTAAAAAAGCTTTTGATAAAGTCCCTCATTGCAAGTTACTCGCGAAGTTGGAAACCTATGGAATACACGGGAGTGTTATATGCTGGATTAGACAATTTAAAAAAAATCGTGTTCAAACAGTCGTCCTAGACGGTGTGTCATCCGATACTGTTAAGGTCACGTCGGGTGTACCACAGGGAAGTGTCCTCTTGTTTCTTATTTACATAAATTACCTCAGTACTGTGTTTAATAGCAGGCTCCGTCTTTTTGCTGACGATTCGGTGATTTATGGGGACATTCGAAGTCGCGATGACAGAGTCACGTTAGCTAACGACTTAAATGCAATCCAGACTTGGTGCGATACATGGCAATTGGAATTAAATTTGAAAAAAAGCGTAATGATACATTTTTGGGGAAGGAGTAATTCCCTCCCATTTTGTTACAAAGTGAAATAAATAGAAATCGCGAGGGTAGATTCCTTTAAATACTTGGGTGTAACAATTACTCACGATCTGTTCTGGGGAAAGCACATGCGGGAAATATGCGGTCGTGCTAATAAAAAATTGGGATTTGTAAAAAGAGTGCTGGGTAAATACGACGAAGAAGTGAAGGAAAGATGTTTTCTTGCCTTAGTCAGGCCCCACCTAGAGTATGCTGCCAGTATATGGGATCCTCAAGAGATAAATTTTATTTCGGAATTGGATCGAGTTCAGCGGAGGGGGGCTAGATTTGTCAAAAATTGTTATGACCAACGCAGTAGTGTAACTACTTTGATAGAAAATTTGGGCTGGGATTCCTTTAAACAGCGTTTACAATATGGATTGAACTTATTAAAAATATTTAAAGATGGGTCCTTTTCCGATGACATCAAGAACATAATACGAACCGCAACGTATTACGGGCGGAGGGATCACCAATATAAGATTAGAGAGATTGACTGCAAGACAGACAGGTTTAAATAGTCATTTTTTCCAAGAACAATAAGAGACCAGAATGCTTGTAATCGAAATCCTCCAGGAGCCAGCTCAAGATAATAGGTATTAACCTACAAGGTAGTGACTGCGCATGGTTATACTAGTATATTTATATTTTTTGCAGGTTCCCCTCACCTTTCCCCATTCATTTGAAAAACCCTAACCCCATCATCCCTTACCCTTTCCTCCTGGTGCTGCACCCCCTGCCACACACCTTTTTAGTGGCTCGCAGGGTATTGATGTCGATGTAGAATGCTATCCCAATATCCTACTTGTGCTGAGTTCGTCATGCACTCCCGTAGCAATGCAAATATGTCATGAACAATGAGTACGCTGCGTATCACTCGTTTGTTTTTGGTGCGATATCGTCATTTTCATCAAATTCTTGATTTGTGGAAAATGTAGAAAAACTCGATCGAAAATCTTCGATAGTGTCACAATCCAGTGGCGAAGTCTTGCCCCCTTCTGTGATTAACTAACTGCAGTAATCGAACCGAAGGTCAATGTGTAGTTGGTGTGGGCATAAGCTCACATCGTTCGAAATTTCCTCATCAAGGTGAGAGTGAAGCTGGAAGATCTTATTGCGTGTGCTACCCCTGCGGTTTCTCGAAAAGAAGATACAGGATCCATAAAGTCATTCAACTAAGGTGAAGTTGGATGTGTCCAGGGGAAACAGCCGTATCCGGGACCCTCTACGATAGTTAGTATCAGAACTTTCTAAACACTAATTTCTAACACTTCTAACCAAAACTCTGTATAATTTACCCATTGCAATATCCTTCAAATGCGATATTTCTTTCGTCCCATCATATGTCATTCCATTTGAGAATAAAATGAAATGGAGAAAAAAATAATTGCCCTGAAATCTATGTGACTCGCGGATGAACGCTATGTGAGGAATCAGCGCGCGGAGCGATCAAACAAATCAGTGGACTAAGATACTAGCCATATCATTGCTGGTGGGGCTCTGCAAATACCCCTCCCCATGAAGGGAGAGGCCATCTAATAATGGTGGTGTGTTTGAGGCCTCGTGGTTGTCCCTCTCGTGAAATTTATTTTCCTGGAAATGAACGCGGAACGTGTGTTTCGCTATCCTTCCATTGTTTGTTTCTCAGTTTACTCCTGTGGAGGCCTTATCGCACGCCCTTGTGTTGCTCTGGAAGGGACATCTATCTCTTGAGAGCTTGCACCATCGGTGAATACTGTTTTCTGGCAAGATAAGAATTCTATAATCCGGTAAATCACTTTTTCGTTCGCCTCATAATGGTTTTGTGTACATTTTATCCTGATGGAAACCTTGTCGAAGACTTGGAAAAACAAAATCACTTTGTCTACTTCGCGGAAAACGCGTGCATTTGCCATGATTTTAGGTTAATCAGGATAACAAAATGAAAAACTCATATTTCATCAGCTTCTTTTAAATCGGTGTTGAATAATTAGTATATCATTACTTTCCAGAATGTGAATCTTATTGAAAGTAATAATAGATCTCGAGATTTCTTATGGCTTTGAGGCCAATGATATTCCCTCGCCCTATCTTCCTAATTCTCGTCGTCCTTGCTCAAGGGAGGTGACGGCCCATCAAGCCTCTCGCCAGAGAGGGAAGGAATGCGCGGCGCGGCCATAGTGCGTACATAATGTGCTCTTTATATTTTGAGCAAGCTCCTTCAGCATTCCAGAAGATGTTTCTTTCGGGCTCCAGACTGTATTTGTTTTAATGTTCTGGAGCTGGTTTGCTTCGCCTCTCTGCGAAACCGTTCTGTCACTCATCGTCTCATCAGGGGTTTAAGGGTCTTAGTGATGTGCGGTAATGTTATTGGTGCGGACTGAATGGAACAAATTAGAAAATTTGTTTTATCCACGCTATTGTTATTTTTTCTTTAAACGTTCAACATCTGGCTGTATTCCAGAGTTTTGCTAGATGATTTTGTGTTTCCTTTTGAACTTTTCCTCGTTTCCATAATTATACATTTTGAACTTTGATCGTAGTATTTGTTGCGCGACCATTTGTAGTCCTTTCGTCATCTGTAGGCTACCATTATTCCTTCTTTACAATCGGATTTTCATTCTTAGGAGGTGTGCTTATCTATTGTCTCGGAAGATATTTGAAAACAAATTCCAGGTATCCGTTTGTAAATTAACATTTGAATATCAGTAAAGACAAGTCAGTTTTTTTCTGAGGCCGCATAGAATATTGGTAGCTACTTCAGGATGCGGGAATACTTTTCGTTTTTCTTTCATTATCTTCGCCAGTCGGGGTTTATTTCTAAAGAATAGCTTTTTGTTCGTTGATTTTGAATCAGGGATCAGATATTTCCTTGCATGCTAGAAGCAGCTATTTTTAATAGATAGGATCTTTTCTCTTATTACTATATAGGACACGGTTTGAAAAATTCTTGAATTAAAGACTGCAGATATGGAGGCCAATCTTCATACTTTAAGCCCACGTGATTGCCTAAAGTTTAACTGCCCCGGATTCGACATTCTGACATGTCGTCATCGTACACTATATCATAACCTTTTACACCCTAAAGGGATTTACGAATTTTAGAGATTCGCGAAGAAATTTGCTTAAAATTGGTGTCCAGATTGTTAAAACAATATAAATATCGATAAAATTTATCATAGTAACAATAGAGACAAGATATTCGAAAATTAGCATGGCGAAAAAAATTGCAGATAATGAAATTTATTTCAATTTTCCACGACATGTAATATCCAGAATGTATTTTTTCTCTCAATTATGTGTTTAGAAATTACGTAAATATATAAGTATTCATAAACATATTACAAAAACAAATTCGGCGCTGACATTACTGTAAAAATCGTTAAATGGCTAGCTTACGTTCCCGTTCCGGGAACACGCGGTTGAAATAAGATAATGAAAAGGAAAGAACAAATTAATTAATTTTAAAATTGGAATAATCGTGATATTGAGTTAATTATCCCGATGCTGACCCTGAGATGATTACGCAGAACCCTGCCCTAGCCCTTGCGACAAGAGCGCGCCCTGCACTCAGATGCAGTCCCTTCAAAAAGTATGTTCCGGAAAAGTTCTTGCAGAAGGCAAACCCGTCTCGTATCTCCCTCAAGTGGGCGATCCATCTGCCTACTTTTTTTCATACACTAAGAAATGTGTGACAGGAAGTTCGCTTGGTTGGCGTCTTCTCGATTCGATAGATACCATCATTAATTCAAGGATGATTAAAATCACCCGCAACTATTACCATAAGGTATTATATATTAAGCGGAGTGTTGTTATTGGTCGTCAATCGTATTTAGTATGTTTGGGCCGAAGTATCTGGAAATGGTACGGACTTTTGTTCCAATTCGTCTGATTTCTTTAATGTCATTCCAAACGACCATATTTAAATGAAGTAACTGTGCCGATTTTATCAATTAACAGCGGTGTAATTTGAGCAGCTAAATTGATTAGGGATATCTCTACTGTATATGTTTTAAAATTATTGAAAATTTGACTTTTCATCTACCAAGTATCAATCGTGGTGGTTATGTTTTCACGGAAATGTGGTGAAATGATTTAATACATGGTTTCTGTAAAATAAATCGGGAAAATTTTCGTAAAAAAGGTTAATTTAATATATTGCTACAACGCCTGTCAAAATTCTTCGAAGTACATTCCTTGAACGTACACACTTTCGCCAGCGGCTTTTTCCACGACTCGGCTCCTTGGTAGGCGAATTTCGGAAGGTCCTAAGGGTACGCGTGCAAGGCTCTTTGTCGGCACTTTGGACCCCATGGTGATTTCCTTTGAGGGAGGATTTCACTACTTTTAGAAAATAAAAATTTCTAGTAGTAGAAATCTAAAAATTAGCCTAGAAATTAGTTGTAGAAATTTAAAATTTCTACTACTAATAGAAAATAGTCTGCTGGTGCCCATTCAGGACTGTAGGGGGGTTGGGGAATCGTCGCGGTGTTCTTGCAGAAGGTCTTCGCAAACAGACACTCGAGTTTAACGCAAACTTCATTGCCAAAATTTTCAGCGATAACTGTGTACACTGTCGTCTTAGTAATGCCAATATAATATGCGATCATGCGCAAACTTAACCATCAGTCTAAATTCCACTCCACGCTCACGTTAGGAAAGAATCGTTACCAATACTTTTTATATAAACCTTGTATATGCATCTATATTTTTCATGCCCCTTGTCGCTTTGACGAAGAAAGTATTTGCACTTAACGGATATGCCCAAGTAATCTATTTATGGTGAAATATCAGTGCCTAACCTTAGTCTTATAAAGATATTTTTTTATTACTTCCCTAATCGACGTCTGTTGTTGAGCATCCTGGCTGAACCTCCGCGTTGTTTCGCTGCTGAACTCTGGTGCGCGTGCGCCGCGGGCACATTCGAGAGCGAGCGGGTGCCCTCCTAAAGGAGTGCCATCGTATCACGTGACAGGAAATCCTTGGCTACCGCCGCATTTCGGAAGCTTTCCGCTCGTCACTCCTCCGCCCTGGGCGCGGCGTGCGCGTCGCAAGTAATCGCATCACATCCGCAACGGAAACCCAACGGATGAGATGCAGATTTGGTGTACATTATGAACAGCAGCCCCTTACTCGGTGTTCCTTCTCATTCAGGGCCGTAGGATTTCTTGAGATTCCATATTCTGAGGCTTTCCCTCAAACTTGTCTTGGTCGAAAAAGAAATCATTTGGTGACATGAGTAAATAAGTAAAACAATAAATAAAACGATAAATTCAAAATATTTTCAAAATGTTTGTTGTTGGTGTAGTCTTATTTTAAAGCAGCCCGTAATTCAGTTCTATTTGTGAGATATTTCATTCGTTAAAGGTCATTTTACGAGATGTCTCTTTCCTTTTACATTTATTCAAGTTTGCTGGGAATAATTGACTGAGCCACGGAAGGAAAAGATGTGTTCGCATATTGCTTTCCGGACCATTGTACTTGTAACTGTGTATATTCTCTCGTTCTGCGAGAATAATTGAAATTTGGCACTGATATTATTCTTTATTTTAAAGTTTTAAAGGATATCTCTGTGTCGATGGTTTTTTTTCTCCATTCCTCTACTGCACGTTTAGTCATCATTTTGTGCCCAGAATATCAACGGAGGACAAAATAAATCAACAACGGAATTCCGAAAAAAGATCCATAACAAAATTATCCCGTGGGAATAAAAAATTTCTTCTCAAGTCAGGTATTTGCTGTGTACCCTGTGTTATATTTTCATACGAAATTCGATGGAGAATCCATAAAAATCGGTTAGATGTCCAAGCTTAGATTTGTCAGTCAGCCAAGGGGTTTGCAGGCATTGCTGGTTGCATTTGGCAGTCAGTGCCATAGGCATGGAGTTGTTGTGCAATTGTATAGGCTATGTCCTTCCAATACCTACCTTTACTGGTAGAATACCAATAATAATAATAATAGTCGAAGCTAGTTATTTGGTTGCAATAAGAACACACGCAAATAAAACACAAAGCGGAAACCGGAATTCAAATTTAGTAGAACGAAGCTGAATCGGAGACTTCAACGCACGGTTAAAAAAGTTTTCGATTGCATATTGTATTTGCCGAGGTTTCGAGTGCCATGAATGTGGAGATGGTTTGCTGCGTAGACGTTGTCCTATGTTTGCTCGTTGCAAAGTCGCACTCGTGGGGTCACTATGAGGCTTCCCGTAGGCTAATTAGTGGCGCAACTTCACATCCTCGGCTGATCTGATACGTCAACACCTTACGCGGTGGAGGCGTTAAAACTTCAGTGATGTAGTGATCTCTGTCTCGGATGCAACTGGACACATCCCAATCATTATTAATGAATTGCCTCCTCCGTCATTTCGATGCGACGGTTTTCCCCTTTCCACGCCAATTCTCTCTCGAATGCCATGATACGCCCTCTTCCGTCCTTGCTTGGTTCACGTGACTGCCCCATGTTCTTACCTTCCTTCTCCTTTCCTCCAAATTGTGCTGCAAACAGCAAATCCATTTTTCTTGACCTGCGGCCAACTCATTTGGTTCTTCTTGTTCTTCATGGTGCCTCTGAAGTCCTTTTCCTCTTCTGACCTTCTGTAAACTTCCTCATTTCTAGTGCTTAGGGCAAATATGTTCTTCAACATTCACCCTCAGGAATATACTCCTGGCTTCAGACTCTTCCAGTTGTAGTCATGGGGTCCCAGAATTCACACGTATGTTTAAATGTGCTTCCACCTCCTTGTTTTCAACTGCGTTTTCTTTTTTGCGCATCACCTTTTCATCGTAAACGGTCTTCTCATCCAAAGATATTTTGTCTCCGATGCATTTATTTATCCTGTCCCCCTTCGTCCTTCTTTCAAGGTGTTTGAAATATGCCACTTTTTCTAATACCTTTCCCTGAACCATAGCAGTTTTCTTCTCTATTCCCCGAGCTGGAATTTTTGTTTGCCCATTTTCATTTTAATTCTTTCATCCTTGAAAGCACTTAATCCATTCCGCTCAAGGTTGGCTGTAGGCGTTCTCCATTCTCCGTTGTAAATGCGGTGACATCTGCGAAATCAGGAATGCGGATTCGTTCCCAGGTCGAATTGGGACGATCATGGTAAGAGGTGGAAGAAGTAGTGCACCAGCTGCAAAGTTGGTCCTCCATCGCCTCTCTTCGCGGCCCCGCCGAGGCCCGCTCCATCCATGAGCAAGAAGTGGTGGGTCGGAGGGGGCGACCGGCTCAGCCCCCGGCCGACCTCGAACCCGCCTGCGGGACACCGCGCAAGCGGAGCCAGCCGTCGGACGGATTGATTGGCCTCTGCGCACGTGTGCGTGTAGTAAAGGCACTAATTGCTTTGGCCGATGAGTGAAACTCCATGCTTGCAGCGGTCCCCGTTGCTAATGGACTGATTTTGAATCTCACATGGTCAACTACAAAGTGAGCACTCACTTTTTAAAGCCGCAGTGCAGGTATTTGCAGCGCACTCCAGACCACCATTTACTAGCAGTGTTGAACGCACCCCCGTCTTTGAAGTGTGGACGGTCGTTTGTTTACTGAAGCGGCTTCTCGTCAAAAGGGTTAGGAGGATTGACTCGAGGGGACTTAGCTCGGGGAAATGGGAAGTTTGAAACGTGAGAAAGAAGCGATCTCCACTCGCCTTGATAACTCGAATGTTGGTCCATCATCGTCCATTAGATCGATTTGTAGTTTTGAAGAAGCGAAACCATTCACAAGCCATCCCGGTTTACTCTCCAAGTGACTCCACTAGTGGCGAGAAAGTTAACTGAACAACCGGGGCACTTACTTACCGCCGAGCAGTAACTCGTCCGGGTGAAAAGAGGAAAGCCAAGTGAATATCTTCAGAATCTTAGGGAATTAAAAACCGTGTAACTATATTCGAAGTGTTTGATACATTTTTGGCCTAAATTCGCTGCATCAATGGAATTCGAAGGAAGAATTACGGATTACAATTCTATTACTTCTTAGTTTGTTGCTGTTGAAAGTGTATTGTTCGTCGATTTAAAAAAATCATGATTTCGGCAGGTATATGTAAATGCATCAAATATCAGTGTACATTTGTAATAAAAAAATGAGGCCAAGTAGTAGGACTATTCTCATTGGTAAATGATCAGTACATTTCTGATTGCTGGAACTTATTAAACCAATTCTATTGTAACCCGTATAATATTTTGGGCTCATGTTTGTGTTCCTTAATCCAATACGACATATTATATAAGTATGAGAGAGTAGATAGTTGTCTACGGTGAATAATAAATAGACCCCACGGTTAATGCTGTGAGCGATTAGATAAATGTATTAACCCGTTAAATCATATTAAAACACTAGGCAAACAATAAAAATGAATGAAAGTAAAATTTTAATGAAGCTCCCAGCTGGTTTTTCCTCTCTTGTAGAAATTAAAATTTTTGTTCTTTTAAATTGTTTTGCCGATTTGTCGCAAGCATGACCCGTTGATCAGGAAACAACGTTTTTTGTTTACAAAGAAAAGTGCACACTTTGATCTGTTAATTATTGGTAGATATCCATAAAAGAAATCATTTGAAAAGTAATTGTGTGTTCATGGCGGAATCCATTGGAAATGGAACTTAGAAAACATTCCTTTAGAAATTAATTGATTATGTGAGTTTACAACTGGTTTGGAAGGAGGTGGATTCCTTGCGCAGCGGCAACATTGTTGTTTCTTACATATTTCCTTGGATAATTAATTCTCAATTTTAATTGTAGCAATTCAATTGGAATAAAGATTTTGAAAAATGCGGATACCCTTTTCATAAATTCAGAATTTCAGAATTCTTTCAGGTTCTTCCTAGTTTTCCTTATTGCACAATATCGAATGCCTTTTTAACATCTGTCAAACAGGCAAGTACATATTTCATCTGATATTTGAATTTTTGCATCAATGAATTGAAATCAATTTGGGCATCTCCGGTTCCGAAGTAATCCAATTCGCGTCACTTCTAGATCTTTTTGGCACTAGTTCCATATTTTTTGGGGAATTATTCCCAATCTTCGTCGTTCTTAACGTGGATAAATAAGTAAGCAGTGCTCTAAGCAAAACTATTGAAACTATACATCTTCTTTTACTTCTATGGTAATCACCTCTCACGAAAAGTACTTTCGAAAATAATAAATTTCGACAGATGTCGCTGGTGAATAATTCATTTCGTACGAACGTGAAGATCCCAATTAATTCGAGTTTGCAGTCGACGGATTGCTATGTGGGTGAGAGATTAAAGCTTAGTTCATGCAAATTGACCCCCTCCCCTGAGCCGTTGATGACGCTGCCCTTTCGGAAGATAGGCAAATAATTTGGGAGGCCCATGCTCGCTGAGGGGAAAGCTAAGTTTCAGGAGAGGTAACAATTATGACGAGATACGCATGCGCGCGAAACGACGTGATCTCTGAATAGGAAGGGTGAGTTGTGGATCCATATTTCAAGTTGGTATTGTATATTGAGATCGGTATGGATATTTTGGTCACCAACACCATTATCACCATCAGGGGTCAAAAACTGTTGCACGTAGTGGAACTCAACTCTTCGGTCCGTCCTTCCATCGGCTTCCCTCTTCAAGCCTGCATCCGCCCTCTTCGTATTTAGCAGAGGATATCGTTTCTCATAATACGAAAAAAACTGACCAGAAAGTAACTTGGCCTTGCGTGGCGGTGAGGTAGGGCTAGTACCATCATCTTGGGGTCTAAACTCCCCGACCCTCAGTATGCATTCTGCTGTGGTATTGAGCAGGCTATGGTCCTTCTTTATACTTTGCTCACATTACGAACTGTTAAAATATGCGCTGCAATAGAAAATCCCACGAGTTGTGAAGTGTGATCTGTGATTAGGTTTTTACTTGCAAAAAACCACCAGCCCGTTGAAATTTATAGTCAACTTTGTGCCGGAGTGTACGGAGATGGAATAATGAGTGAATGTGGAGTGAGGCAGTGGTGCATTCGGTTTTAAAATAGCCATAGCACCAATGTTCACGACGAGAACACGGCAGTCGTCGGCCAGGCCACGTGACAGATGAACTGACGGTGAAAATCAATAGAATAGCTCGTAAAAATCGTCAATTAACGATAATATATCTCTCGCAAGACGCGGTTCGCAACAGGGGGCTTTGGCAGAGAAGTAGATTGTATGCTGGTGTAAACAAGGGATTAAAATGAAAGGCGGCAGGTTTCTTTAGAGACGGAATTGAAAATGCTGAGTTTCGTTATGATAAACGCCTCTATTTGAACGGCAGCTACGTAGAAAAAGAGTTCAAGAATGTGCCTTTCAAATGTATGAAATAAAACTTAGTCTTATCCTTAGGTTCTAATTTTATTTCAAAACGCAAGTTATTTTCTGAACGGCCCTCGTATATTGCATGATCTTTCCTCCATTTCCTCTTCATTTCTTAATTGTAATGAACCCCCTTTCTTCAACATCACTTCGTCGCACTTCTTCGTTAGACCCTCAATCTCTACTTTGGAACTTCATCATTGGTCCTTAGCATCTTCTTTTAATTTCTTCCGATAGCTCTGCTGCCGACAGTTTCCAATATTTACTAATTAATTTCTTTTCGCTCTTATTACCTGTTTGAGGGAATAAAAATTCCTAGTCTGGGCTCCCCTTTCGGCGCTCCTCCGACGTTTGAAATCACCTTAGTGCTATTCTTCTCTCTCCTTCCGTCATAGAACTGTCTGGGTAGCCTCATTGTGTATATTTAAACCGCTGTTACTCCAAGCCAACCAAAAATATTATTCGGGTTTTGATTGTGTATTTCTCGATTTGTGAATGATACATATTTTATACATTACCGCAGCGGACCCGAAACAATCAGGTTTCCACGATCTGATTGGACGATCCAGTTTTCTTGCTCCTACGCGTTGTGAACCGTTAATTTTTTTAAGCAGAGCCGTAAGAAAACTGGTTTAAAATTTAGCCCAAAAAATATATTCCGCTAAAACCGATGTTGTACCAGGTCGCATTTAATGAAATTAGTTGCTATTCCTGCATTTCATTGGATCGTGGAAGACTAGATATAACATTTATGGGTTATGTATTGCGAAGAGAGTAAAGGAAATGTACCCTAATGCCGTTGCATAGTTTGTGCCCATCCAAACCTACCATGTCCAGTGATATATCAGTAATAATAATTGACCGTGGAATATCTTGTGTCAAATCCACAGTATGTATATCAGCCATTAGCCCTCCTACATCGTTTTTAATTCACATTTGCTTCTGCCTTTGTTCTACTCCTTTTTGGCTGAATATTTTCCCACTCATAATATCACTGGGTTTTAGCTGGGTACGTCTATTATATAGTGTATTTAGTACACTTCGTGGACACGGAACCCCGCAGTCAGTGGTCAAATGCCTTGCTCGCATAAGTTTACCTATTAGGTCTACGTTTTCCTGATAACATGTTTTTTCTTTCTTTGCAGCATATATTTCGTTGTATGTATTCATTATTCAAAATTCCACTTACTCAAAATTACGAATTCCACACTATTTAACCTGAATAGTAGTAGTTTTTATGGGAGTTTACCGATATTGATCGCCTCCCATAAATGAGGTCATTTGTGCCATTAAGGAGAGACAGGAAAGGATGAAGGGTGGAGAGAAACCTGGCGTCAGCATTGGCCTGCTCTTAACGAAAAGCTCCCAGGGGTCCGCAGCTCAACGTCCCATCCGACATTCTTACTCTCATTCGGCATTTGGGTTAAATGGAAGAAGGGACCATTTGGTCTCAATTTCGCCCAAATAAAGACCACTATCTATCTATCTATCTATCTATTCGGCGTGCTCGCTCAAACCGCTCTCCTCGAAGTGCCTCAAGTAGGGATCGAGACACCATTGATGTCGTCGCCGGGATTCAAATCTGGGCGCTCTGGGTGAGAAGCCAGTACGTTAGCCCCCGCATCATCCCAATCCCCATTTAACCTGAATAGGCACGAGGAATTACTTGTATTATTTGTATTATTACTTGAACCGCATGGTTCAATTAATCACCCTTGTTATTACTTGAACCGAATGGTTTAGGTTAACATACTCTTGACCGCAATACGTAACCGGATATTTTTCAGTATATGGAACACGAACCTGAACGAAAAAATGAACTCTCAAGAGTTGAAAGACAAAAAGACGACCTCATGTGTGCACTCGTAAATGTGGGCCCGGGACCTGATTCCTCTCCTCGGGAGCTCAAGAAGAGTGCTGGGGGAATTGACGATGTTGTGGCCAATTCACGCAGGATTCGCACTTAATACAGACAACTTCGTAGTCAGGGCTGAGATATGTTTCGATGGTTTTGATTCGTGCTCGTGTCGAGTAAATTAACTTTTTCGGGGCCAATAATTTATTAAATCTTTTGCCAAAATATCATAAATGTTTCGTCCGTTAATGTGCCATTTTTAGTTTCAAATAATTATGTTTTAAATTACCTAAATAACCTGGTATTAATAGAAATTTCCGTCTTTGCAACATACTGGACTATTTCTCCAATCCATGGCTCTGAAATTATCAATATACATTATTATGCATTTTGTATATGTATATATATATGTATATATATATGTGTATATATATATACATATATATATATATATATATATATATATATATATATATATATATATATATATATATATATATATATATTTGTATATACACCAAAAATTATTCAGTTATTATTCAGGTACACATGCCACCGAGCAACCATAAGGAAGAAGAGGTCGATAAGATATACGATCAGTTAGAGGACATGATCGCGTGTGTTCCTGCAGGGAAACATTTGATAGTGATGGGGGATTGGAATGCGACGGTAGGCGAAGGAAGAGATGGTGATGAGGTGGGCGCCTACGGTTTAGGCACGAGGAATGACCGCGGGGAGAAAGCTGTTGAGTTCTGCAGGAGACAGGGGTTAGTCATCACCAACACTTGGTTTAGACACCACAAAAGACGCAGGTATACATGGAAAATGCCAGGTGACTCAGGAAGATATCAGCTAGATTATATCCTGGTTAGACACAGGTTTAGGAACAGTGTGATAAATTCCCACAGCTTCCCGGGAGCGGATGCGGACTCAGACCACAATTTAGTTGTTATGAAATGTAGCGTACGTTTCAAAAAGATAAGGCAGGGGCGGCGAGTTAGAAAATGGAATGTAGAAGCATTAAATGGGTTGAAAAGGAAGGAATACAAACAGGCGGTAGAGAAAATAATGGAGGGTGGTAAAGGGCTTATTACTATCGAAGAAAAATGGGAAATGATCAAAAAAGGGTTGTCTAAAGCCGCAAAAGACACTATTGGAACCGTTAACGCTAAAAGGACTAGGAAACCATGGATCACGGATGAGATGATTACAAAGATGGATGAGCGACGAAAATGGAAGAATATAAATACAGAATTAGGCAAAATGAAGTACAAAGAATTGAACAATAAATTGAGGCGGGCAACAAATAAGGCAAAAGACGCATGGTGGAAGACGCAGTGCGAGGATATGGAAAGTCTCCAGAGGAAGGGCGAAATGGGTGCGCTGTACAGCAAAGTTAAATCGTTATCGGGAAGTAAGAAAGGAAGAGCTATGCTAATAGTTAGAGATAAAGCGGGTAAGGTAATACTTGACGCAGGAAAGATCCAAGAGAGATGGAAGGAGTATATAGAAGAACTGTATAGTAAAGAACTCAGACCAACACAGTTAGACATTGAAAAAGAAAATGACGTAGAGGAAGACAGCTTAGGTCCAGGCATACTAGACAATGAGATAGAAAGGGCATTAAGGGAGATGAAACTAAATAAGGCCGTGGGGGTAGATAACATTCCCGTGGAACTTTTAAAATGCTTAGGAAAATGTGGGAGGAAGAGGCTATATGGGCTGATCCGTAGCATTTATGAGGAGGGAATCTGGCCGGAAGACTTTGTGAGAGCAGTTTTAGTTCCTATTCCGAAAAAGGTAAAGGCCACGTCATGTGAGGACTATAGGACAATTAGTTTGATATCCCACGCAGCTAAAGTTGTTCTCAGGATCATAAACAAACGGATAGAGAGTAGGGCAAATGATTACTTAGGGGATGATCAGTTTGGGTTTAGGAAGGGGAGAGGTACGCGTGATGCCATTGCAGTAATGAGATTATTAATCGAGAGGAATATAGAACACAACCAGGAGGTATTTGCCTGTTTCGTAGATTTCGAAAAAGCGTTTGATAGAGTGAATTGGGAAAAACTAATGAGTATATTGCAGAAAATAGGAATAGATTGGAGGGAAAGGAGGCTAATCCGCAACCTTTACATGTCTCAGACTGCTCAGGTGCGGGTGGGAAACGGGGAGTCAGGATGGGCAGTGTTAGGAAGGGGTGTAAGGCAGGGTTGCCCATTATCACCGTTGCTGTTCAACCTGTATGCAGAGGAAATGATCAAAGAGGCATGGGAAGAACTCGAGGTAGGAATGAAAGTGGGCGGGGGATTCGTAAAATCAGTTAGGTTTGCTGATGACCAAGCTTTAGTTTGTCAGTCAGCCAAGGGGCTGCAAGCATTGCTGAGTGAATTGGAAATTCAGTGCGACAGGTATGGGATGAGAATCAACATTAATAAAACAAAGGTTATGCGATTTTCTAGAAAGAAAAAGGGCAAGCTTAACATTAAAATAGGAGGGCAAAAACTAGAGCAGGTAGAACAGTTTACGTATCTCGGTAGTGTTTTGGACCAACACGGTCAAAGTAGTAGGGACGTAAGGAGAAGAATTGCGCTAGGCAAAGAGGCTTTCACGAGGAGGAGGGAGTTGATGACGGGGACTTTGAGTAAGGATGTTAAGAAAAGACTCGTAAAAACTTTGATATGGAGCGTAGCTATGTACGGCGCGGAAACGTGGTCATTGAAGCAGGAGGATAGACGTAGACTGGAGGCTTTTGAAATGTGGGTGTGGAGAAGAATGGAAAAGGTGAAATGGACAGAGAAGAAAACAAATGAGGAAGTACTTGGTATGGTGGGCGAAGAGAGGGGTTTGTTGGGAGCAATCCTATGGAGGCAGGAAAAGTGGATGAAGGGGGTGTTTACCGGCAGTGGGATGTTGAAGACTGTGATAGAGGGTAGAATGTTGGGCAAAAGAGGAAAGGGAAGGAACAGGATAGGGATGTTGGACGGGATGAAGGGAGGAAGAAAGTACTCAGAGATGAAGAGGGACCTGGTGTAGAGTAGAATTTAGGGTTGTGTTTTGTTAGTAGTCACAAAATATTTGTTTGGTAGTTGTGTCCATCAAAAAACCTACCTTAACCGGTAGATTACCTTAAAAAAATACACCAAAAAAACAGTAATCAACCCGAAGGTCAGTTTGGTAGGTGATGGTAGAGTTCACCCAGTACTAAGCCCTATAAGAGTTGTGAAATTCACTCAACAGGGTAGGGGGGCTAGTTCCTTTCCCTGTGCCGGTTATGGTTTCCCAGGAAGATCTGGTACCCGAAAAATCACATGGCTCGGGTGGAGCTGAGGGTGCTTGAGAGGGCTTGCGCGGGAATGGAACCCACGTCCTCCGGTCAGTGGCCCAACGCTCTACCCCCGGACGACCGCGACCCACATAAGAAATATATTTATATCGAATTGATCGCACACATGTGATTTTTACGCGGCGGCTTGGATTTTGGAATTTAACGCTAATGTAGAGAGCGCAGCATTTGGCCCTGGGTCGTGAAATTGCTGTGCGATATCCCCGTACGCGCTTCCAATCATCCTCGGCGAAGGCTGAGCAAGCGGTGAGTTGTTGGTCTGGATATATCAGAGCCAATACGTAGTTGCCATTGAGCGGTTATCCTCGTATATTTTCATTAGTCAGTTTGTTCCAATTCCACCTGAGCGCCCCTAATTCTGCGTAATTCCTCGGGAAAAGTAAAATAACCTGAAGTATCACCTTTAATTTTAGTCTCTTATTAGTGAAAGTTAATGGAAGATTTCACTAACAAACACTGTTATATGGAAAGTGGTTCTGTATGGCTCCAGCTTCATATGTTTCACACATACGAATGAGTTTGAATTACGTAATGTGTATTAAAGATTTTAAAAACGGATTTCCCTGGATTAGCTCTTTCTATAAATTCTTGGACACTATAAAAACATTATTTACAAACAAGTCTTTTAACATTTTTTTAAAATTTATTTTCTTGGGGAAGTATTTGTTTCAGGTCTTCAGAAGTCGATTAAACAGCGGCTTTCCTGAAATTTCTGGAGTTTTTTGTAGTACTGCTACTCGGCAATGACCATTATAAAGATGACCCTTACCATAATAATTCCCTCGGTGCAGTGAGAATTCTCAGGTGGTCTTTACCTTTCTTAAAAACTATATTGTGCCAGATCTCTTTGAGGGTTAAGAGGTTCCCAACGCTATCCCCCCAAACTACCCGTATCCGTCACCCTCTTTTCATAGCAATTTTCAATTCTCATAGAAAATTTTCTCTGAACATTTTTTTATTCCTTAAATAGCGTTCCCTATACTTGATCTGAAACACTTGCGAAGTGTTGCAATTACACCCCTACTAAATCTTATTGAAACCTTTCTCTTACTTTTTCATTAAATTTTCCTCCTACTCGTTCAATGAAACCTATTGAAGCTTCTTTGAGTCTGACATTTATATTCCTCAAATGTTTACACTTGTATGTCGTAATTTTAGTGAAAAGTTCGATGACAGTGTATCACCCAAGTATTTGACGTGCTGTCGAAATGCATTACCCGACTCTGCCTAGTTGATAATTTATTTCTTGTTCATCCTTTTTATGTCAACACTTCATTGCTATTCCCTGCCTGATATTTAATTCTAACCCCCAGCTTTTACACCACTCCAAAAGTAGGTTTGAATCCCCATAGAATTAGATCGAACGCCTGTGTCATTTTTTTCTCTAAATATCACTACGTCGTCTGCCAATAATTGGATATAGCTGCTAAGGTAGGAGCATAGATGGTTAACTTAAAATAAGAATAATAGGGATCCTATAACTATTCCCTGGGATACTCCTGAAGGTACGTCTGCCTGTAATGAACTCAGTCCTTCGAGGACCACTTTTTGTTCACGGCTTCATAAAAGGCACCTTGATGTATTCTTCCTGACTAAATATTTCCGGGACCTTTTGATTGTGGCACTTCCTCACTTCATCATAGTCACGAATGTAAGACATATTTCCAATACAGTGAGAGATAATATCTTCATTTCCCGCCAGAGATAAAGCGTGCAAATATTTAATTGTGCCAACTAATGGAAGCTTTTGATTTTTCATCAAACTCATGTAAAGGCAATGCTTGCTCGAAGTACCACAAATTATGATTTTTATGGATTAAAACTGGCAAATTACAGCAACACCTAATATTCCAATTAGGTTGGGTTCTTGGATATACTGTGCTGTTCGAAAATGTATTGTAAGGAACGTGCGTAGGAGGATTTTTCAAAATAAAAAATGGCCGAATTTTCTTTGATTTAGTGTTTTTAATTACTAACGCAATATATATCTAATATATCTATTAAGTGACTCCTGAAGTACCATTACCTGTAATATTGCAATATGATTATTATTTATAATACTTCGCTTACACGAGACGATATTAATCTTAATAGCTAAAATAAAATATAAATTAACAAATGACTAACTTAGGAATGAACGCCTTCTAAGCTAATATATTACTCCGTTATTTCATCATTCCCTTTCATCTGAGCTCAACTTAATGCAAACAAAATCGTTTATGGCATTAATTGCAATCGGTCGCCTTTGCCTCCCGAGCTGTCTTTTTTTGTTTCGGACGAAGATCGCATTCTAAGACTTTTCCCATATAAACGGTATCTTGTATTCTTGTATTTATGGTCCATTGTAATCGTCTCATGTGTTTTACACTTTCTACAACTTATTCCTCTCTCTTCTCAACTTCTCCAGTGTACCCTTCTTCGACATTATTATCCCCTATTCAATGTATTCTCACGTTGGTAAGGCCACTTGTAGTTCTATGAACATTCCAATTTTGTCGAACTATAGATTAGAAAATTTCGTTAAACGAACATGTAGTAATCACAGAGTAGTAACCTTCAAGTTAGGCGACTAGCGTTTTTGCCCCAGGCCGGGAGAATTTAACTAGCGGTGAGTTGAAAGGGCGGCTATGTTTACACCGCTGGCGTGTGAAATGGAGTTTTAGGGCACCTAACATCTGCCATTCAAATGTGCGCAAACCTTCACTGTTTAAGAAGTCATTGACAGTTGAAAGAATGTTTCGAGTATCTCAGTTGAAGTACATAAAATTGATTTAGTTGATATCGTGTAAGTATGCTAGGGGAGGAGTAGTTTTTAAATACATATCGGTAGACTTGGGAGACTATTTACCCATTTCTTATCCGCGTAAATCGTCAATTGAGATGAAACGCCTTCTAGTATTTCCATTGCTGTCACTGAAAAACTTGATAACAATGTACCTTAACGGTAAGTGTCAGGCCCGTTACTGCACACGTATTTTATATTTCTGCAAGTGAGTTTGAAAGTTATTTACTTCCATTTAAGATGTCAATGTTTATAATAGCGTATAACTCAAGGGAAAGACATTTTCTCTCAACATTGATTTTGATAGCAGTTTTATTACATCATGTACCCAATGTATCGCCATACAAATGTTTTTATACAGAATTTATTCTAAGTATAAAAGGATTATTTCGCTTCTATTGTATGACGAAAGGGTTCTCGGAGGAATAAAAAAAATTATGCATGGCATCGCTTTTATAATTATTTCATGAGCTCATGTTTATTTAACATTGCGGAAAATTCCTAGAAATTATGAACGGAAAAATTTGAAAATATCCTGAAATTTTGTTCATTGTTTTATGTAGACACCCTGAAAGTAAAACTCTACTGATAAGTCAAATATTCCAATTCACTTTTGGACACGGATGACTCCTGACAGGTTCCCATTGTAGAAGACCACTTTCAATACAGACTCCTTCAACTCTCTTCGTGTTTGAATAAAAGAGAGAGCTGAGCGAAAACTTCGATCCGCAGAGACTTCAACGACCGGAGATTTCGACGTCCGGAGAATTGGACCTTTTCAAGCGAGGACACTGGGCGACGTTGAACGGACGGAGAATTTGGATGAGCGAAGACGAGCGGAGACTTCGATGGCTGGAATAGAAGCAAGGCAAGTAGAGCTTCTCGCGCCGGCCTGTCTTCACTCCCTTCGCTCGCTGCTTGGAGGGACTACTTCTGCGGGAAGAGCGGAGGGAGCAATTACCCGAGAGGGAGGGGAAGCCGGCTGTCCTTGGATTAAGAAGAGGGGGTGGGGAGGGGGCGGTTTGAGTCCGTCTCTCTCCCCCCCCAATCCCCCAGCCGCTGTTCCCCTCAAAGAGTCCGCATGCCCCTCTCCTTCGGAAAACTTTCTCTTTCCGCCGGCTTCCCTTTTCGCCTCTCCCTCCTCTCGGACGGGAGCGTTCCGAGTGAGGAGGTTCTCTCGGCTTCCCAGCTGAGGAGTTGGGATGGCCCCTCGCACCACCCTCCCCCTTCATGCCGGATCTTCCCCCCGTGAGTGGTGGACAGGGTCAGGGCCGGTGATTATGATGATGCTCCCTTCCCCGTCCTCCCCTCCGTTCCCTCTTCCTCCACAGTTCCTTCTCTCGACCACTCTCGCCGCTTCGAAGAGCGTTTTCGCGGCGTCCGCCGACCATCGTCGATGTTTCGACGCCGCTGCCTAAACACTTGGTTCAGAATTTGAAACATTCGCTGCCGCTTTTGCTTCTCCGTTGCCTAGATACTTCATTAAGGATCAATCAAATGAGCCACCAGGAATTAAACACATACATATATGTAGAGGAGCAAAGGAGGGAAAGGCCATATGAAAATAGTGCGCATGCGTGTGTAGTCTCGATTGTTTACTTGGACCATCAGAGATGGGAAACGGGGAGGAGAAGCCCAAGGAGCGAAAGCCACGCAGGAAAGGGAAAAAGTGATGCAAGAGCGAACGAAGTACTTATTAGGCGTGAGAAAAGTAGCATTGGGTAAGGAATAATGAATGAAGTTCGAGAGAGAGTGTATTTTCGGATTAAAGATTTGGGAAGGATTGGATACATTTTTCAGTTTTGCAACCTGTTCTCTTTCGCCGAATGCTTTACAGAATACGTGTATTGCCTTACATTTTCTGTAAATATGTAAATGTATCCATGTTATTCATGAATTCCTTTTATGTGCCTGGGACGTGGACTAGTAATTTGATTCAAATAAATTATTAATAATCTTAGAAATTCAGAAGATAAGCGTGTTTTAGAGGAAGAGTTCTAGCCGAGAAGTATGAATTTAGAAAAGAAAAAGTCCCCATCTAAGCTCAAGATTTGAGAATTGGTTCTCACTTCACCGAGACGTACATATCTGATGTACTCTTTTCAGAGGTGGTGACTGGCTACCAAAATATTCAAGGGATATTACTAGTAAACGATTCGTAATTAATCCTAGGACGGTATTTCGGCCAGTCTCATGGCGGCCTACTGGGGAGTTCCCGGAATCCCACCAGTCTGCCACAACTTCCTTTCTTTGCTTCCAACTAATGGGAGTGATGAACAGTGACCATGGTTGAACAACACTAGAGATGGTGATAATAGTAGTTTCTTATGCAAGAGCATGGTAAACATTATCATTGTATCTGAAGACTAAACAAAAAGCTTATATTCAAGGAGTGGACGAAGAAATAACTATTCATGAAAATTACTGAAAAGAAGAAAATGGTCAAATTTAAATGCTCCTTTTTAAGTTTCATAACTGGGTGGAGACATCTTCAGTAAAGGAAAGTGGATGATAGTGGATTTGGACGTCTGATGATCAGTTAAAAAATATTTCTCTACTTTTATTGGTAGGTTTAATATTTAATTGGCTAAAATACTAAAGGGCTGTCCTTATATAAATCTTTCCAAAGGAAAATTACACTTACGCTGAAATCTGTAATGAAATCATTTTATCCCTGTGGCGCCAAGGGAGACGACCCGTAAGTTCCATGTCCATGGAGGAATAGAATTTCCTCCTTATTGCTTTCCAGTTCTTTATGGCCTATCGTGGTGGTCTATTGTATACGCAGTATGCACAGGTAGTTATGCATCTATGTGTAGAATCTTTCTGAAATGCCTCTAGAGAGCATGTTTAACTACAAACTTAGTGTTATGGTAAGAAAACCTAGAAGAATGTAAATTACGGGTGCAGTTCAATAATTATATAGAATCTTCAAGATATGGTGCTCATAGTATCGGAAAAGGTTTGTTTTTAGTAAGCTGCATCTCTCACTAAAGTTCTGTTTCAATTTCAGTTATATCCATCGCTTGGTTACATTTTCATCGTCGACTGACGCAGCCAACTTTTGTTTATTTGGAAAAAACGGAAAAAATTGAGTTTCATGCGATGGATAAACACTTTTATTTAAAAATCTTAATGCCAAGGTTGCACGAAGTTCATGGCTCGTGTGTTTGCTTCTGTTTACAATTGGGTGAATGAGTTTAAAGGTGGCCGTTCATCCACAAATGAAGCACATCGTTCGGGACGTCCAATAGAAGTGATTGACAATATCCATGACATGGTCTTAACTAGTCAACGAATAAAAATTCGTGAAATAGTTAAGGCTACAGGCAGGTCACAAGGTACAGTGTTCTCTATTTTGTACAGGAAAAATCGGGTGTAAAAAAATCGCGACAAGATAGGGCTGTGCCTGCAACCCTGACGAGTTTCTGCATCGATACTTTTCTCTGGGTGAAGCATTAATACACTAAGACACAAAGGATCAATCGAAACAGTTGGTTTCTAAGGGTGATTGTGCTCCGAATAAATTGAAGACGGTGCAATTTGACGACGAGGTGATTGCCACGGTTTTTGGAATGTCGGCGGAATCATCTGCATCGATTCCTTTTAACAAAGAGAAGCGATAAATGGAGCGTATTTTGCGTCGTTATGCAGGAGGAGAATGCTAGAAAGTACATCTACATAATACCCCGTAAGCTGCCGCAAGGGTGTGTGGCAAGGGAGGTTAGGTCACCACCCATTGAAGAGAACAAAACCCTATGCAAAATCAACACACCAATGCAAACCTACACCCATACAAGCGAATATATTGATACAAAAATCCTTTAAACTTACACACATGCATTTCCGGGTAAAGAACGTAATTTTTATCTATTGGTACTAAAGTCAATCTCCCTTATTTTATCTTTGTGATCTGATCCACCTAAATAGTGGGGAGCCAATATAGCCCCTAAGTGTCATCGTTAAACTCGTTTGTTCTGAACCTTTCTAAAAGTCTCAGTCTGGCTTGTTCTCTTCGCATCTCAAGTGGCTCCCAGCCTAATTCCCCTAATAGGTCTGTCACACCTCTCTTCTCAATTTTTGACGAATCTGGCGGATTTTCAATGGACGTTACCTTATTATTTTTACCAAATTGTCTCCCAAGGATTCCAAATACTTGCTTCGTATTCCAAATGTGGCATAACTACAGCGAAATAACACCTCTCTTTCATTTTCTCATTACATTTCCCCACCACACGTTTGAGGAAGCCGAGTTTCCTTAAAGCGGACCGCATATCGTCCTGATATGTACTCCCCATGAAAGGCGTGGTGTTATAACTACACCCAAATACGTAATTTTATTTAACGTAGTTAGCACTGAACCCTCCATTTCATAATTCATGTTCGGCTCATCAATTCCTCTGCTTCAAAATTTTAAAACTGCTCATTAACCTATGGTAAGCACTAATACCCATTCCTTGCACCAATCTGATATTGTGTCTGAAGACACCAGAGATTAAACTCGCAATCTGATGGGCCTCTTAATTCCCTGCATGCCACCAATATTAGGTTCATGTAGTATATGTTCATGTGACCCCTGGGCCTAACAAATTGTGGGGAATTTCGTATTACTCTTAACTGCTTGGTAGAGTGACTGCATTCAAACAGAAATCAATCCAATAATTCTTGTGTTGGAAGTGCAGTAGCTGATATGAGTACAGAATAGCCTTATAGTTCCATTCGTACATCGCCCCCTTTGAATCCGCCAGTGGTCGAGGGGTATTGAGACATGATGGAAGGCCATGGTAGAAGAGCGGACCTAAGCGTCAGAAGAGGAAAGCGATTAAAACCCCCAAAATTTCAGAGTTTAAGAGGACGCCTCGGTAGCTTAAGTGGCTAAAGCACTCGACCGGATATTGAGGGATCTGGGTTCGAATCCCTGACAAGGCAAATGATTTTTACACTCTGAAATTGTTGCATTGAAATGCACATTAGCGGATGACTCCGTTAAAAGTTACTGTTGCGGCATCCCCCGCAGTTTCTTTGGGATATTAGACGCCCTAAACGGAAGCAACAATGTGAAGAACTGGTAAGGGTAACCCTAATGTGGGCAATCTTTGATTCACGTTTTTATTTCATCCAACACAGGGCATCATCCTCATGAGTTTTGTCATTAGAATTAGCTTACGCAAGGTCATGCCTCTTCAAAACGATCTGTAGAGTTTGAAACAGAGGTAAGGAAGTTCATCAGTGCGTGGTATTTGGTTTTTAGATATTGATTTTTATTTAAGCTCGCAGAATGAAATCAAGATCACGCACTGATGCTTATCTGAGATTAATTTCGCCGCCGTCTGGACGTGACTATTTTTCATCCAATATTTGCAGTGTTATCATTGCAGCGTGCTTGAACGCCACTTGACTGGCGTATAGGTGAAGGAGGGAAGAAATTATTTGGGCGTGACATGAGAAAAGAAACAGCTGTGCGATCCACGAACATTTTAAAATCACCAACACAACTTTTGCTACAACCATTACAGTCAACTTCAAACCATGTATACCCTCCTGCTGCCTATTTTCTTCCCTCCACCCACACATTGTTGGTTTTTTCCCAGTCACCTTCCTACGCACACATACAGGAACACTAGAAGGAAACGTTGACTTGTGAGAAAGTAATGTACGTAATATAAATACCTGTAAAACATGGCGGGCAACAAACAAAAAGGAAATTGACATAGATTTATATATGTACATGTTATTACGTTTTTAAATTCGTACCGCCTTCGGATCGCGATGAATTTCTCTCTTGCCCTGTGCAATCTGTAAAAATTCCACCAAGTGTGCTTTTCACTTCTGAGGATAACGAAATTCCATTAACCTGAAACCTAAAAGTTAATTCCACTTTATGTGTGTGGAATAATTTTACCGGGTTTCCACCGCCTGCGTTTGGAAACGTGTCGAACTAATTAATATCTTCACCCGCCCACCGTGTCGAGAGCGCCCCGAGCAGCGAGTACTTGTGCACACGCAATCACACGAGGTCACTCGCCCCCTTATAAAATGGCTCGTAGCGGATCTCGCAAACCGGTCGCTTGCAAAAAACGACGCGATCCCCTCGCCCCCAAACTGGCCCGCGTCAACGACATCGCCGTCTAAGTAGTCCTTGGGGGCCGGAGGCGCTTACGGGGGGAATGGGGCTGTGCAGATTTATTTATTTAAGGTGCATAAACATTTGGGTTGGTCAGTGTGCGCGGAGGGGAGGGACGAAGGGATCCACCGTCTATCTCGGAGTGGCGGGATTTGCCCAGCTAGCAGTTTGTGGCCTTCTGGTGCCCTCCGCCTCGCACGTAAGGGCCTGGACGAGCAGAAAATGGGATTCGTATACGCTGCGATCGGAAAGCGACATAAACCAGGTCATTTGGAAACTCTTCGTCAAAAGGTGTGATTTCGAGTTGAATAAACTCCTCCGCAGTCGTGATATAGGAATACATGGATTGTTTAAGAAAAAGAATCGGGATAAGTTTCGGAAAAATAGATATATTTCAGATATCACTACAATGCTTCAAAATCCCTTCAAAGTGCATCCCTTGAACGTTGACAAACTTCATCCAGCGGCTTTTCCACGGCTCGAAGGCTCCCTGGTAGGCGGGAGGTCCATAAGGGTACAAGCGTGCAAGCTTCCTTGACGGTCCCATAGTGGTGTCCTTTGACGAAGGATTTCACTTTTATAGGGAATAGGACCATTTTTGGTTTTCCAAATGTCGGTGTGGAGAAGAATGGAGAAGGTAAAGTGGACCGAAAGGAAAACAAATGAGGAAGTGCTAGGTATGGTGAGGAAGGAGAGGGGATTGTTTGGGGGGGAGGGGTTGGGAAATGGATGCAAATCATATTGATTGGCAATTTGATGTTATAGGGGAGGACGTTAGGAAAAACTGGGAAGTGGTTGGAATAGGATTGTTATGTTGGAGGGAACGAAGGGAGGAAGAAAGCATACAGAGATGAAGAGCAATATCTTGTATTGTGGGGTGCCTGTGTTTTGTCAGAAAACGATATGAAATGTAGCGATGTTCAGTCTTACGTCCGATCCAAAACTACCCTTAAACGGTACACTACCAAAATAATTTTTGTTCCATGTCAAGTAATTCACTATTCATTCGTTTACAAATTCACGTAATGTGTCTGCGATCAACTCCGGCCTCTTTTTAAAGGTTTCTTAGCAAAATGGAATTCTTCTTTTCATGTCCCGGTTGCTCTGCCCAACCTACTCCAAATCTAGACTTCCTAGAATGCTCTACCTGCCATAGTTCATGCTTCCGAATTCGAATTTTCATCGTGGTTATGCGAATTCTTAAGGCCCTCTTAGAGGGGACGGTAATTAACGGGGATTTGTGCGGCCCGCACGTCCGTGGAGCGACGGCCCGAGGAGGACTCCCGCCTCTGGGCGCCCGCCCCTCGAGGGACGGAAGAAACAGCACTCTCCCTCTCTCCTTGGTGAATTTCACGGCTATCCGCCGCCGATCCGATCGATGGCTCAAATCCCCCGAGGCGCTCACGACGCCGAACCGCCTCCGGGAGAGACGGTGTCGCGCGTAGGGCGTCGCTATTTACCGACAACAACGAAGAATCCTCCGCGTGCAGACGAGTAACGACACCGGTGCCCTAGGATTCAGTCCACGGGGAAGAAATGTGTCGAGTGCGGTACCCTATGCGTCTGTGACAACTGACGGTTATATGATAAGAACGTACAGAACTGCAATCCATGTCAAAGTTTTCACTAATCTTATCTTTACATTCTTACTCCAGATCCCAGTCATCCAACTCTCAAATATGAGTCTCCTATAATCAGACGCAATTCTTATCAAGGACCAACTACTTGACATTCTTAATCCAAAGCACTTACTGCATGTATTACCATATTGTGTTGTACTGTACTGCACATTGCTATATATGTATT
Source organism: Hetaerina americana (assembly GCF_022747635.1). NCBI lineage: Eukaryota > Metazoa > Arthropoda > Insecta > Odonata > Calopterygidae > Hetaerina > Hetaerina americana. The sequence continues at coordinate 4,462,456 of NW_027286852.1, forward strand.
TATTGTACTTCATTTATTTTTTACTATCTTGGTGGGTTTTTGCGGGTTTTTCACACGCAATGTGCATGTATGTGTATAAATATGTATATATGTATATATATATATATGTATATATATATATATATATATATATATATATATATATATATATATATATATATATATATATATTTATTGAAGAAAATAGGAATAGATTGGAGGGAAAGGAGGCTAATCCGCAACCTGGATATGTCTCAGACTGCTCAGGTGCGAGTGGGAAACGGGGAGTCAGGTTGGGCAGTGTTAGGAAGAGGTGTAAGGCAGGGTTGCCCATTATCACCGTTGCTGTTCAACCTGTATGCAGAGGAAATGATTAAAGAGGCATGGGATGAACTGGAGGTAGGGATGAAAGTGGGAGGGGAATTCGTGAAATCAGTTAGGTTTGCTGATGACCAAGCTTTAGTTTGTCGGTCAGCCAAGGGGTTGCAAGCATTGCTGAGTGAATTGGAAATTCAGTGCGACAGGTATGGGATGAGAATCAATATTAATAAAACAAAGGTTATGCGATTTTCTAGAAAGAAAAAGGGCAAGCTTAACATTAAAATAGGAGGGCAAAAACTAGAGCAGGTAGAACAGTTTACGTATCTCGGTAGTGTTTTGGACCAACACGGTCAAAGTAGTAAGGACGTAAGAAGAAGAATTGCGTTAGGCAAAGAGGCTTTCAGAAGGAGGGAGTTGATGACAGGAACGTTGAGTAAGGATATTAAGAAAAGACTCGAAAAAACTTTGATATGGAGCGTAGCTATGTACGGTGCGGAAACGTGGTCATTGAAGCAGGAGGATAGACGTAGATTGGAGGCTTTTGAAATGTGGGTGTGGAGAAGAATGGAGAAGGTAAAATGGACAGAGAAGAAAACAAATGAGGAAATACTTGGTATGGTGGGCGAGGAGAGGGGTTTGTTAGGAGAAATCCTATTTAGGCAGGAAAAGTGGATGAAGGGGGTATTGACCGGCAGTGGGATGTTGAAGACTGTGATAGAAGGGAGAATGTTGGGTAAACAAGGAAAGGGAAGGAACAGGATAGGGATGTTGGCCGGGATGAAGGGAGGAAGAAGGTACTCAGAGATGAAGAGGGACCTGATGTAGAGTAGGATGTTGTGTTTTGCTAGGAGTCACAAAATATTTATTTAGGAGCTGTGTCCATCCAAAAACCTACCTTAACCGGTAGATTACCTAATGAATAATATATATATATATATATATAGTATATATATATGTGGGTCACGTTAGTGGGTAGAGCGTTGGACTACTGACCGGAGGGTCCTGGTTTCGAGTCCCGGGAAAGGCACTATGGGCACCTGCAGCTCCACCCAAGCTTTGTGATTTTTTGGGTACCAGGTCTTCCTGGGAAACCATAACCGGCACAGGGAAAGGAACTGGCCCCCCTACCCTGATGTGTGAATTTCACGGGCCGTCGGGCTTAGTACTGGGTGAACCTACCATCACCTACCAATCCGACCTTTGGGTTGATGACTGCGTTTATGATTTATATATATATATATATATATATATATATATATATATATATATATATATATATATATATATATATATATATATACACACGCACACACATATATTCGCGTTACCATTCTTTTCTATTTTCACTAATGTTGCTTTTTATTTCCTTTTATTATTTCTTTTGTTATGTAGTTGACGAAAGGTGAAATGGAAGAAGTTAACTAATGGTCTCAATTTCGTTCGAAAAAATATATTTATCTATCTATCCACCTCTCTATGAAATGGTGGTTCGGAAACAAGGACCACGTAAGGACGTTTTGTAATGGGTCTTTAGTCTTAGTCTCTTTAATTGGTCTTTCGTTTTTATGTTGTAATCGTAGTCTCTCAAATGGTGCAAATCCTGAACACGTCAGTTGGTTGGCGCTGATTATCTTGAACAGAGTTGGTCCCAAGCCTCGAAAGATAAGATGTAGGCATCTTTTGCCAAGACTCAAAAACTCGAGATATCATTCCCAGAGCGATGGAATAGAGTTAGTCTTGAGACTTATATATAGGCCTGGTGTAGAACTTTGTTAGGTAAGGCCGAAATTACCTTTGCGTTGACTTTTCAAAATTCATCCGGCTTTGAAATGTAGTTTTTTCCGTATTACAATATGTTGTTAACTTCAATAATTATCAATGCGTAAATATCGAATTGGTTGGTAAAAAGCAAACTCAGGAAAAATCTGGCAAATCTTCTGTAAATTCATATTCTCTTAATCTTAATTCTCGAATTCGGTGAATTTTCACGATTGGCAATGTGCAGGTGTAGCATAATACTAGGTAAAGAATGTAAATGGTATGCGGCCATATACTAACTATTCGTACATTTGATGAATTGTTTATCCCTGACATTGAAGTGTGGGGGACTTGAGGACGAATAATGAAATCCTTAGCTGGTGGTTGTAGCTGGCTCTTGTTCTATCGGAGATGGATATGGGGGAGTGAGTAAAAGGCTCCTATGCCCGGGGCGCCAAAGAAGGAGGCGGCCCCCCAACGAGATGTTTTGAATGGTCACTATTATGCTCAGGGGGAAGAGAAAAGTGAAATTTTTTGACAAGCAAAGTACAATTATCCTCTTCATGTGCCACAGTTGTCAGGCCAGAGGTTTTTCGACTTATCGTTTATTTATTATTCTACAGACTAGATTCATCAGACCAGAAGAAGGAAAACCCGGCGTTGCACTGACGAAATGACATCAATTGCCCTTTTTGACTCGGACAAGTCTATCTGAACTTAAGAATATTAGTTACAAGGAGGCGTCAAATGTTGCTCTGCCCCAGGTGCCAAACTCTGGCTCCGTGGGTGGTATGTATGAACTACCGACTTCTTAAGTGTTTAAGGTCCTAATAATTCCCTCTTTCGCACCCAAAGTGGATCTGTGAGTGTAGAGATTTCTAAAGTCTCTTTCCCCGCAAGCTTACTGGATGGGCTCCCATCCCAGTTCCTCCATCGAACTTACTTTCTTCCCGTGTCCGTATTCTGCAAATGCAGCGGGTTTTCAATTAAGTCCATCCACTTTCTTACTCGGCGCTTCCGCCTAAATGCATATAAGAATACCATAAACGCTGTAATCAACCCGAAGGTCGGTTTGGTAGGTGATGGTAGAGTTCATCCAGTACTAAGCCTAACAATGGCATATGTAATTCACACATTAGCAGGGTAATAAGGGGGGCCAGTTCCTTTCCCTTCCGCCGGATATGGTTTCCCAAGAAGATCTGGTACACGAAAAATCGCATAGCTTGGGTGGAGCTGCAGGTGCCCAGAGTGCCTTGCCCGAGAATTGAACCCAGGACCCTCCGGTCAGCAGTCCAACGCTCTACCCACTGGACTACCGCGACCCACATAAATGCATATGTATTACAAAAATTAAATTTTACCCAAAGACGTGAAATACCACCGGTTTTATTTTTTATTGCATTTCCTTCGCCCTGTTTAGTTAAGAAAGAAAATTTGAGGCGAAGACCGTTTATTCTTCCGTTTTTATGCCAAGAAAATGTGGAAGCAGGAGAGGGGGGGGGGGTGAATCCTTAAGTATTGCCTTGTGTTGACGTAATTCACTCCCGGACATTTCACTGCAAAATTTCAGCGCTAAGAACTTTTTTATGCTAACTTAACTTCTATCGGTTAAATCCTTGGGTGTCACGGTAACTAAGGATATGCCCTGGAGAAAATACATTCGTGATATTTGCGGAATAGCTAATAAAAAGTTAGGATACATCGAAAAGGATACTTGGAAATTGTAATGAAAGGGTCAAGGAGCTTTGTTATTTCACGTTAGTTAGACCCCGCTTTGAGTATGCTGCAAGTGTATGAAGTAGGTTTAATTTTGGAACTAGATCGAGTGCAACGTAGAGCAGCTAGGTTCGTGAAAAGTTGTTATGAGTAAGGTAGCAGTGTCATGATGCTATAGGAAGAATTAGGGTGAGAGCCACCAGCTGACAGTAGGCTTAAATACAGGTTACATTTACTGCGTAAATTTGAGGTAGGTTACTTATCTGAGGATATAAAAGACATTACAGGCCCCGACTTACTATGGTAGGTCAGATGGCCAACGTAAAATCAGGGAGATTTATTATAAAACGGATAAATTAAAAAGGCCGGTTTTTCCTCGAACCGTAAGAGATCGAAATAGAAATGAGCTCGGGCGCGAAGTAGGTAATTGGCATTGGTAGTGTATATATTTTCTCGCAATCCTGCATCCATTTTAAATAGACCTAACTCTTTAACACTTCTCTCGCGTGGTTTGAATATACGCTTCCTGTTATTGAATATTGTTGCATGTAAGTACTTTATTTCATGTGAATTTTTTCGATTGCTCGATCCAACTAGTATTTGTGTAGTGGTGACATGATTAGGATTTTGCATACGTTGGTTGTGCCCTAGCACCCCCCACCATACGCTCCTGCGGTGGCTTGAGGGGAATGGTCTACATGTAGTTGTTAACTTAAGAAAGTTTGAAATGTAAACCTCATTCTGTTCAGGCTTCCAAAATATTATGTAATTCGCCAGTAACGTATGCGTCTTGCCATTGAATGCTCGGAGGAGGGGACTTGGAGGTAAATCGCCCATTTTCAATATGGGATGCGGAAACATATCTCAGACGGCCAGCTAGGCGTGAAGGCCGCTCTGCGAGGTATTTGGAAGCCACGGGTTCTCTAATCCGGCCATGCGTTTCAACAGAAAGGCTGTTGCGTCAAGCAGATCCTAAGGTCAGCGTCCATCGGCTTTCCCACCTTTGCCGCTTTCATCTTTATTTCCGCTTCCATTCGAGTCGTAATTTCATTGGTGTTGCGAAATAATTAGGAATTTTCAATGACGATTAATTTTAGAATCTCAATGAGTATTCTAGTAAAATCAATCGGCGGGAAACTGCAATCCATTAAGCGGAAGGGAAAATCCGAAGGCTCTCCGCTTCGGGGTGAGAAATTGGAGCAAGGAGAATCATTCGCATAGCGTCTTAAAATGGTATGGAAGGAGTTCGACGGACTTCAAGCGCGAAATAGGTCGAACTAAGGAGGTGTTAATGGCGAAGAAGCTGCAACTGTGGTCAAAGGATATGATGGTTACAAACAAAGGAACAGTACTTGAATGTACATTCGTGAGGAGTGCGAATGAGAGGCACATGATATGACACTGAACAAGCAACTCCGGAGAGAAATCAGGGCAATAGAAAGCTGTTGATGGTGTGGGATGGCGAAGAGCTAGATTTTCAGACTGAAAGACGAAGTGGAGATATTTTCCTAAATAATGAAATTCAGAGCCAAACTGTCTTTTTTGGCACAAGTGGGAAGACCAAGGGGAACATTGTCAACAGGGGAGGAGAAGAATTGTAGCCTTCGAAAATTAGTATTGGATAAGACAGAATTAAGAAGAGTCGCATAAATCGTTCATCTTGGGACTGAATGATCATTAACAACTAATAATGCGTGATAAATGGCTGCCCACTGTTGATGATTGAGTATCGGTGTCCGTGAATGTAGAGTGAAATTCCATGACTAAAATCAGTGACGTAGCCAGGCCTGTGTCAGGATAGATTGGACCTCCCCTGTTTGCCGTGTGTGAGGATTATTTTTGAGCCGTGTGGCAATATGGACGGTTATATACATGACTGAGATATTATGCACATGAAATGTCATTGGGTTCAAATTGTGTGCAATAGAATTAACTGGCGACAAGTGCACAGGATAACTGTGATACCTATCTACATCGGCGCAATACCCCGCAAGCCGCCGCAAGGGCATGTGGCAGGGGGTGTTAAGTCACCAGCCAAGCATGCACAATCCCATTCATGTCGCTTGTACACAAATATTAGTTTGATCATGCACGCGAAAAATGTTAATCACACGAAGGAAAGTACTCTCAGGAAGTATTGTTTCAACAAAAGGATCCTTATATTCAAATCACGCGGTGGAACTGTAAATAATATGGGTTTATTGAATAAAAAGAATAGCATGTAGTATATCGAAAACATATTTACACTGCCGATCTAATATTCTCATGTCTATTATGATCTCTAACGATTCGAGGAAAAAACGACATTTTAAATCTATCAGTTTTATAATAAATCTCCCTGATTTTACGTCATCATCTGATCTACCAGAGTTAGTCGGGCCTGTAATATGTCTTTTCCATCCTCAGATAAGCAACCAGCCTCAAATGTATGCAGTAAATGTAACCTGTATTTAAGCCTACGGTCAGCTAGTGGCTCCCATCTTAATTCTTTCAATAGTGTCGTGGCACTACTCATAACAACTCATACTCGTAACAACTTTTCACAAACCTAGCTGCTCCACGTTGCGCTCGATCTAGTTCCAAAATTAAGGCCTACTTCATGACGATTCCATACACTTGCAGCATACTCAAGGCGGGGTCTAACTAACGTGAAATGACGAAGCTCCTTGACTCTTTCATTACAGCTCTCAAGTATCCTTTTTGATGGATCCTAACTTTTTATTAGCTATACCGCAAATTTCACGAATTTATTTTCCCCAGTGCATATCCTTAATTATCATTACACCCAAATATTTTACTGATTCTACGTGTGCTATGTTGGTTCCCTGTGTGCTGTAAGTATTTTCGTAATACAGTTCTGGTGTGGGTATTTGCGGCTCTCGGGGTAGGCTGGCTGGGGTTCTGGCCTAGGGATTGATAGGGTTCCATTTTCCGCAAACAGCAGTTGATATAGTCGATTTCCGACTAAATCTACCACTCTTATATAAATCGTTGAAATTTAAAAATCATTGAAAATGTGACTTACTCATATTCATGATATTCCGTAGTAGGTCAGAGCGGGCTAAGGATATCTACATCCTTGCGATACTAAAAAATATCAAGGATTTCCTTGGCATTTAAGAAATGGAATCTGAAAAGAACCCAATAACAAAACTCTTATTTTGCAGAGTAATTTCGAGTGGGGTCTGCCTTCGTGACGAACTTCAGATTTTTATAACACTGACAGGTGCTTCAGCATGTTATTAGGGACCTTCCTGGGAAAACGGGAGTCACTATATTATGCAGAATTAGGATAGTTATGAAATGCATGAAGGGATGTGTGTAATTTTTCAGATTCGTCTGTGCTGATAGAAAACATGACCGTCATTTACGCCGATCACGTGAGAATTTCTGACGAAATAGATACGCGACTGGATAATGTCGTCTTCCATTTTCGACTTTTGTGAGAAAAGGATAACAGAGAGAGATTTCATTTAGTGCGTATCAATTACGTGTGGAGGATTTGAAAGTTTGCATAAAAAATGCTTCGAGGAGGGTGAAGAATTTAGTTCGATTAATTCGTCCTGAGGCAGCGTCGATTTTTTACTCCTAGCGCAGGCACTGTTCACGAGGGACCCTTGTCTTCTGCTTTGATTTGGATTCGTTCTTGAGATTGTATTGGTAGTTCTGCGCGGTTGTCTACTTCTAGTAATCGGGTTTTTCCGGTTTCTAGCTCATTGGTTGGAATTGTGTATTAATCAAATTCAATGTTATTTATTATTTTTGCAAATAAAATTTAACGGGGAAAGCTATATTAATTTACAATTCATATTAAATATAACTAGTAAATATCATCGTTATTGTATTTTGAGGCATCACCGATTTCCTGATTATGCCCAAACAGTTGGAACTAGTTGTGTCTGTAAATACGTGTGATACCCCATCCGCGGAACATATTTTTTATTTAACAGTGTTAATGCTGCTCTTTAATGAAGCTGATCCAGAGTCCTATCTACTTCCTAACATACATGGTTTGTATAAAAACTATCGGGAAAATTTTCGGAAAAATAGATTTACTTCAGATATTACTACAATGCCTCAAAATTCGTCAATGTGCATATATCCCTTGAGCGTCGACTCACATTTACCAGAACAGCTTTTCCACGCCTTGAAGGCTCCCTGGTAACCGGATTCCGGGTAAGGGTACTTATGCAGGCGTCTTTGACGGCCCTTGGGATTCCATGGTGTCCTTTGAGGGAGGATTTCACTTTTATGGAGAATAGGAAATAGTCTCCTGCTGCCAAGTCGGGACTATCAGGGGGTTGGGGAATCGTCGCGACGTCGATACAGAAGGTCTTCGCAAGCTGACACTCGGCTCTCATGCTCATGGTTGTCGGTGAAGACCTTCGGGAGAAGTTAAGCTAATATACATAGATCTTTGGCTTTGCCAAATTTTCAGCGGTAATTGTATGCACTGTCATCTTATGAATGCCAATACCAATATAAGATCTGCGATCATGTGCACACAACCGACGGTCTGAATTCAGCACTTAACACGAACACATCAGGAAAATATTGTTATTGATACTTTTGATAAAAGCCTAGTATTGTGTTGGCAATATTGTATTTGGATGGTACTTGCGGCTCGCGTAATATTTCCATCTGCACCCTAGGCCAGGCTTCTAGTGTGCCACGTGGAAGTGGCCATGGCGACCCCGCAGACACGTGTTTGAGGAAGGGAGGATGGGAGAAGGAGGGTTTGGGGTGGGATCGGACCCTTAATTAAATTGCCTGCGAGTTCTTCCGTCGTCGACGCCGAGGGAATGGAGGAAGGGAGGGGGGACAGCTCTCCGCGTTCCCTTGGGAACGGGGCGAGAGAAGTTCCCGGCGCGGTGTGTGCGCGGGGCGCCGAAGAATGGATACGCCCCCACTCCGAGGAGGCCTCTCGCGTGGCGGAGGAAGGAAAGGTCGCCGTCCCCCACTTTCCCTGCCCGCCCCGCCAGCGGACTGATGCAGACGAAACATCCGGAAATGAAAACGAGCGTTTTGGGTCGGAGGGTGATGTGGTAACTCGGAATGGGCCTCTCTTTTACCTCATTCATCAGAAGTGTGAGCTCGGCTCAACCCACATTCGTGAACACGGAAGGGCCATGGACTATCAGCGGCTCAAAAGAAGGCCTCGATTCCCTGAGGATGTTTGAACGCGAATGGTAAACGGTTGAGCGTGTATGAAGAATGCTAAATGAAACGTTCTACCCCGATTTTCAGTCGAAGAAGAAAGCGTGGAGCTTCAGTAATTGTTATCTCATAGAGTTCATTGGAGACTGTAAACTGGTCAATATTTTCTCGAGTATTTTGAAAAAATCTTCGAACCTCAGTAATATATTTAGTCAACATGAAACACCCAAATAATTATCGCAAACAATAGGTCAAATCTGTGAATATTTTTGTCGTGCCCGAATTCCAAATGATACGTGCCTAAAGAGTAGAACGAGGTCACATCATTTCTCGTGATTCTCTCAACTTACACGGCCGATGCCTTGATTGCATCCGATTTGGCTGAGATTTAACGTAGGAGATAGCAGCGAGAAAAGGAACAAAAGGCATGGTAAAAGGATTTTTAGGTTTCGGCTTTAGGGAGAGCCTCAGTAATGACATGGGATCTGAGAAGATAATTAGTTTTACAGTTCATCACCTATATCTCAGTAATACATTGATTTGAAAACGTTTGTCCAATGAGAATGGGTTCGGGAAACGTTCTGCCTTGAAATGAAACCGCTCCTTCCCCGTCTCATCCAGCCTCGAAAATTAAAAAATTGTCTGGTTTAAATATGTAATAATTATGTGTGTGCCTATGTGTTTATATAACATTTTAAAAGATGACATGCAATTTGGTGCGTACAGTCATCCCGATATGGAATTGTATGGTCGATCATTCTTTGATTGCTTCCGTGCGTCGTGTGCAATGGATTACAACATATATATATATATATATATATATATATATATATTCATAATACATAAAATATTAATGTCTCACATGCGTGTATATCTCATTACATATTAATGAAACGTAATTCACTGACTGAGAAGATTTATAAACTCTAACTTCTGCGATGCGAGCTCCTACTCTCGTCGTGGGAATTGTTTATCATTACTGAAATATACTCTTCAACAACATGGGGAATCCTTTGGTTCTAGTGGCAACATCGAAAGGTTTTAAGGAACGATGCTCAGGGAAATGGTGAGAGAGACATGGGAAAGGCCGATGGAAAGAATAAAAGAAGGCGGGGTTGAATTAATCCGGTGTTGTGGGTCAGACGTTGGGTAAGCAAGGAATGAAAGCTATTGTTAAGCGGAAAATATATGGAGAGAGAGACGTAAGACAAGAAAAGGAGTGACGTTTACTAAGAATAGGAAGGATAAGGAAGCAATTAGCCAATTATGACATTATGAGGCCAATTTTTAGAGCATATGATATTACAGTTCATGTAATTGGGAAGTTGGTACGAGTAATTTTCAGAAAGTAGTTACGTGGTTTAAGTGGCTCACCGTCTAGCGTGGGGGTGAGTAGGGAGGGCTAGAGCCACCGGATGTGCCTACACTCAGTACTACGCATCCATCCTGCTGTGGTGGTAGTGTGTGTGCAGACTGTGGTTCTTCTTCTACTTGGCTCACACTGTAAACTGTTAAATGGGCACTGCAATAGAAAATCCTGCGAACTGTGAAGTGCGATCTGTGATTAGGTTTTTACTGGCAAAAAACCAAAAGCCAATTGAAATCCACAAGCAACTTTGTACGGAGACGGAATTATGAGTGAGGCAGTGGTGCATTCAGTTTAAAAATGGCCACAGCACCAAAGTTCACGTCAGGGACCGCAGTGGTCGGCCTCGCCTTGTGACAGATGAACTGGCGGTGAAAACCAACGAAATAATTCGTGAAAATCACCTTTTTACGATTACGGATCTTTCGCCAGGCGTGACTTGCAACGCGGCGTTTTTGCAGTCATGCAGATTGCATGCTGGTCTGAACACATGGTTAAAATACAAGGCAGCAGATTTCTTCAGAGAAGGAATTGAAAAACTTATGTATCGTCATGGTAAATGCCTCAATTTGAATGGCGGCTATGTAGAAAAATAGTTTAAGAAATTGCCTTTCAAAGGCATATAATAAAAATTTGTCTTTTCACTAGGTTCATATTTTATTTCAAAACGTAAGTTAATTTGTTAACCGCATTCGTAATTTGAAATAAAATATTAATGATTATAATTAAAATTTGAAAGAAAATGGAAATCACAATAACACAATACGAAATCACAATACGTTGGGTGAACTGGGGAAGCCAAACATGAACCTAGGAGAGAATTAAGGGGCGTAGAAAGTACAAATAACTTAAAAGAGGAATTTCGTTGATGTTTGCAACAAATTGAGAAGTCCGTGGTATTTTTATAATAGTTTAAACTCTCTCTCAAAAGCCGTCCTTCAATCGGTGGACTACGTGTAGTAAATTTACCATCCCTTTATTAAATGATGTCAATTCTGCCTCCCCTGCAGTCCAGCGTATTTCCACACGGCAATTTCCATTCGCTGGACTGCGACAGGGGAAGGTGTATAGATAGTGTAGATATAGATGACCTCGACATTATGAATGTGTTCCTAATTTCGCCTTCTTCTCTTCTTCTAGCTGAAGCTGTCCGTGTACCCCGACTTATAGCGGCGAAAGGTCGCCACCATCACTCCACAGAAACAATCGACGACCACGGTGAGTTGACGTCATGCAGCAACAAAGCCTTCCTCTTAGTCCATCTCTCCTCCACGGTTTCCCTTCCCAATAAAAAATCCTCCGACACATTCACCCACCCAAACCTTCCAAAAGCTCCGAAGGCGCACACCCTCTCCATCTGCACAATATTCTGCCCAGGCATTCAGTCCCTCTCACATATTCTCGAATGCCTCTTCCCCACTCAAGTCAAACATACTAACGTGTCTTCCCACTGATTTTTTGTACATGACTCGACTAGATTAGACGCATCGGCATTATCCTCTCGTACCGTTTTTTAATTTTTTTGGACAGATACATTGGTATTTTTTACTTCAGTGGTAATGGATTATCACAAAGTTGATCCTGAAAACATCGAATATCTCCTCCCCATCTTGACTAACCAAAAGACAACGGAAAATTCATCACAAAAACGCCCCTCAGTTACTTATAAAAGACCCGCCAATTTATCAGACGCATTGAAATCCACCAACCCTTTATCCAATTCCTCTATCTACATATCCACGCCAGTACCCTGCAATGGACCAATATTCAAAAAACATGTCCCATCTTCACCGCTCCTCGCCTCCCCTCTCAACTTTAATTCAATTCTTTCCCATCCCACAATACTCCTTCATGTACATCCCACACGCAATTTAATCTATCGACTTCTCTGCACCCTCTGTCCCTCCTTACACCAGTTGGGCAGTCTCACCCCTCTGAATTACCCCATATCAACACCCTTTTCAACGATCACCGCGCCTCATTTCAAACCGTCTTCCGCATTAGCCCCTATTCCCCAAACATGACTCCCTCCATCACTATCAATCAAACGATTGTTTCCACGTGCCTACGTGTTATTTGCATCCCTTAAGATACACGGTCTCTTAAACTCAAAAACCTCGAGAGGGTATACATTTGCCTCCTTGGCGTCGGCTCGAACCTAATCCTGAATCTTGCCTACTAGGAGGGGTACCCGTCCACCCCCCCCCCCCTCCTGATCATCCCCAAACCCTGTTTATCACCCGCTTCCTCTGTTTCCTTCCTTCTGTTGAGAAAAGTGGTCGGGGCACCGAAATATTAAAAAACCAAAACTGTGTATCTTTATTTTGTGTTTCTAAGTTATTTGTTTCTATATTATCTCCACGCTTGTGATTGACCTTGTATTTGCTTTTGTGAACATTTTTTCGTGATTATATTCCTGTAGTCTCTTGTCTCTCCTGAGAAAACACAGTAAACACTTTACCCTACAACAATCTCCTTCTTATCCCTGCATACTTCCTTCCCCCCCTTCATTCCGTCCAACATCTCTATCCTATTCCTGCCCCTCCCTCGTTTTCCCCACATTCTCCCCTTTATCACAGTCTTCCACGCCCCATAACTAATCAAAATGCCCTGCAACAATTTTCTTATCTCTAATGATTTCTTCTAACAATCCTCTCTCCTTCCTATTCAACATACCCAGCACTTCCTCATTTGTTTTCATTTCCACCCATTTCACCTTCTCCATTCTTCTCCACATCCACATTTTAAAAGCCTCCAATCTACGTCTACCCTCCTGCTTCAATGACCACGTTGCCGCTCCGTACATAGCTACGTTCCATATCAAAGTTTTTACGAGTCTTTTCTTAATATCCTTACTCAACGTTCCTCTCATCAACTCCCTCCTCCTTGTGAAAGCCTCTTTGCCTAGCGCATTTCTTCTCCTTACATCCCTACCACTTTGGCCGTGTTGGTCCAAAACACTTCCGAGGTACGTAAACTGTTCTACCTGCTCTAGTTTTTGCCCTCCTATTTTAATGTTTAGCTTAGCCTTTTTCTTTCTAGAAAATCGCATAACCTTTGTTTTATTTATATCAAGTCTCATCCAAAATCGCTCGCACTGAGTTTCCAATTCACTCAGCAATGCTTGCAACCCCTTGGCTGACTGACAAACTTAAGCTTGGTCATCAGCAAACCTAACTGATTTTACGAATTCCCCGCCCACTTTCATTCCTACCTCCAGTTCTTCCCATGCCTCTTTAATCATTTTCTCCATCTATTGGTCATTTTCTATTCCTATCTTTTGAACATACTTTCGCAGTTCTAGCTTTTCTTGAATGTCCACAACGACTTTTAATTTTTAGCTTCCCTACTGGAGGAGAGGTTCATTTTTCCCGTTCATTTTTTAATTTTATTCTTAGTGGCGGCATTAGTTTTTGCGGGATATGGACATCCACATCTTAGGCAGATTAAAAATTAGACGTGCTTCATGAGCGCTAAGAGCCAGGGGCCACTTCCAGCGTCCCGCAGTATAGTGTAATATTACTCTTGGCCTTCCGTTTAAGATTAACGACATAAGTTCCCTCAGACGCAGCTGCGTTAAAATATTATCGATAATAGTGTAATAGTATTGTCAACGGAATCAGAGTTTCACTCTCCATTTTGTCTTACCCCGATGGCGGCAAGAGAGAGGGCGAATGAGCGCTGGTTGATTGAGTGGTGGTGTTGGAGATTTCAGTAGTTTCATGGGTATTGTGTGCACCCGTCAACAAAGTCAATGGGTGCAGTGCGTCCCAAGTTTCTGATTACTGTCCATCGAGGGGAAGGGTAAATCAGCGCCACTCGTTCTTCCGTGGCAAGCGCTTCACTTAAGGAAGGCCCTTCCCCCCGCCAGAATCCACCGGAGATAGGCAGGCCTCAACCCCCCTCCTTTGCCCACTTCCCCCCTCCATGTGGACATTTTCTCTCCTATGATCTTAGACGAACCGTTCTTACCTGCATGTGGAGAAAATGCGAGTCTGCCATGTGGGAGCTTGTCCTCATTAGACGGGTAACGGAAAAATGTAATGGAAAAGTAGGGGAAGAGACAATTTTTCCAATTATTTAGGCCACCTCATTAGGATAAGTGGCAACACCTATCGGAGAAAGTGTTAATTAAGGAATTAAAGTTCCGATTAATCGAGTGTTCTTGGCAGAAGAAAGTGCGAGTAATGGCGGAGGAATAGGGAATAAAATAGCAGCACATTGAGCCACCAGGAGAGTAAGGCGGACTAATTATAGAAGAGTTAAGTAATTGACTTAAATAATTGATGCTGTGCTGCACCAAGTTTGTGGTTTGGATTGTTTTACCGCTTGGAATACTCTTCCGCTTTACACTTGTTTGTGTCATTTACACGATATAGTGCTCTTAGCAAAGGAAATGGACATTTCATGTGGTATTGTTCCTTTTTACGGTTGGTGACCTAACACCTCCCGCCACACGCCCTTGCGGCGGCTTGCGGGTTATTACGTAGATGTAGATGACATTGGAACACGGAAATGAACTCGAGTTTAGGGTCAGAATTTCAAGGCGTTGGAGGGCGATTATGGTTTTCTATAACCTGCATGGTTTGCATAAAAGTAATTGGGAAATTTTTCAGAAAAATAGATTTACTTCAGGTATTGCTACAATGCCTAAGCATTCCTCAATATCCATCCCTTCAGCGTCGACACACTTTTGCCTGTGGTTGGTCCACGACTCGAAGGCTCTCTGGTAGGCGAATTCTGAATAAGTATACTCTTAAGGGTACTCGTGCAACCTTGTTTTGTGGTACTTCGTGTCCTATGGTGGTGTTATTTGAGGAAGGATTTCAAATTCCAAAGAAACAGCGGGAGATGCCGCAACAGTAACTTTTAACGGAGTCATCCGCTAATGTGCATTTCAATGCAACAATTTCAGAGTGTAAAAATCATTCGCCATGACTGAATGATTTTTACACTGAAATTGTTGCATTGAAGGATTTCACTTTTGAGAATAGGAAATAGCCTGCTGGTGACAAGTCGGGACTGTCAGGGGTTTGGGGAATCGTCGCGATGCTGTCGCCGAAGGTCTTTGCAAGCAGGCTTTCAACCCTACTATGTGCACTGTCATCTTATCAATACCAATACGATTTGCGATCATACATGCACTTAACCGACGGTCTGAATTCAGCACTTCACGCACTCAGATCAGGAAAAAATTGTTACCGATACTATTTATTCAACCCTTGCATCTTCGCACAGATGTCACGAGTACGACATCGGCACAAGAAACTAACACGAGTGAACAAAATAATTCAACTGGGAAATGTTGGGGCGACCGTAAACCCCCCAGGTGAGTGTTTCAGGCTGGCTTGAAGCCTTCCCGGGCGCGCGGCTAAGAGGCGATGGAGGTTGCGGTGGGGCGGGAGAGGATGAGGGAAAAGGGTGAAAATAGATGATGAGGGTGAGGAGGCGAATGCAAAAGGGGCGGGCAGGTGGTGGGGGCAGGGGAAGGAATCCGAGGAGATGTAGGCCAAGTGGGCACATGAAGTTCGGCACGAGCTATTAATGGCGTCGGGTGGATGCCTTGTTACTGACCGAGCGAAATCCGGAGGTCCGCACTCTGGAATGGCAGGTGCGGAGATGGTGGGGTGCGTGTCGCGTTGGAGGAGGAGGCAGTGGAGCAGTCGTCTCTAACGTTTTAGGGGATGGGGAAGCTAAGGAAGACGATTAATACATTAGAAGGGGTGTCCCAAAAGTAGTAGACTTATTATTTGCTGGATGGACGGACGGGCGGCGGTTTCTCTGGCTGGGTTCGAAGGATTGCTGTTTAAGAAAAGGCTGGAGGCCGATCATAGTTGGGTCTTAGCCTAAATGGAGTGCGGCTCGCTCGTTTGCGAAACCTCTTTAATGTGACCTGCGAAACCTCTTTAATGTGACCTCCATCATGAACCTGTTATTGGAACAGCGCTGCGCCGTCAAAATTTGCGTTAAAATGAGTAAAACTGAGAAACAGAATCACGACATGCTCACGGCAGCTTATGGTTATAACTCCATTGGTAGATCGGGTGTTTTTGAGTAGCACGAGTTGTTTCGGGAGGGTAGAAAAGATGATGAAGACGCCGAACATTTAGAAGGACGGCCTTCGATCTCAAAAAGTTACGAAAGTCTTGCAAGAGTGAAGACAGGGATCGCAGATTAAGTTGTCGCATGGTTTCTGACGAACTTGGCACCCGTAAAAGTGATGTACAGGTATATTGACTCGTGGCCGTAAACATGGGTATGAGAATGGTGTGTGCGGAGTTGGTGCCGCGAGTGCTATCGGATGAACAAAAAGAAATTCGCACGCGGATCTGCCAAGAACTTCTCGACCATATGAGTGAGGATTCAAATTTTCAAGACAATGCTCCACCATATCTCTGTCTCTTCCTTCCAATCCCATCCTTGCTCCGTCGGTGGGAGCACGGCCGAAATCAAGTTGTTCCCGGTTTTTTATACGGGATTGTCAATTTTGGTGGTGAAATTATTTACACTTGTTGCCCATTCTTTTGTGATGGATACTTTTTACATACACACAACCTCTATCCAAAATCTGGCGACTTGATTTGTCGGTTCAAGGGCGATTGTTTGCTTTTGACTCTCTTAAAGTTACAGAAGTTGTGTCCACAGGTGATTTTTCCCTATCTTAGAAAGATCACTATCAAATGGATTTCGGTGGCACCTCTTTGTCGGCGCGCGCAACCACTTGCAGGAATGTCAACCAAAATGCGGTGCGATTTGCTCTTCATTTCTTTTCGGCTTCGAACTAAACCTTTCCCAACGCTGAACGATTCTTTTTGCATCGAAGAGAAACGTATTCGACAGCGGTTTGATTTCGTTTTCGGAGAGAAATATTTTCAGTGAAGTAGAATCATATTGAAAAGATAGAGTTTTAATTCATAGAACACATTATGTGACTTTTTACATTGTGTTTTAAATCCAATGCCGGAAGCCATTTGAAATGTGAATGAAACCAAAGTGTGAGTGTTTATGACGATGCTATTTCGTTCCTCAGACGCGCTCGCTGCATTGGTTCTGTATGTCTACAGTCGAATTACTCAATTGGAAAGAAGAGTCCGTCTGGTTTCGTGGCGCTCACACTATTTTAAAACTTCAAGGGCAAAAGGGACGCCGCTTCGGAGCGTGTGCGATGGCCTTATCTCCGGCGATGGTAGGACGGGAGTGATCTCATTCGCCGAGAACACGGAGATGCTTGTTGGACCAAAATGCTGCCCTCCGTCTCACCAAGGAACCCGCGTTGATATCAAGCCGCAGAACTACGTTAACCGTTTGGGCATTGGCATCAATGTATTCTTCTTCTACACGTTAGTGATGAATTGAATGGAATTTGGTGGAGGGGAAGATTTGCGTGGGAAAATGGAGAAGGCGGGCCAAAAGAATAAATCCCATGTTCACTTATACATCATTACTATTTCTTTTTAAGGTCTCCGACGTTATTTTCGATGCCGACAAACGACATCGTTTGAGTTGGACACGAAGAAAGCTTGAGTTATCAGTTAATTAGGAATAGATCGAAACAATCCTATTTTACATCTTCGAGTCTTGGATTAGCTTTTGATGAGGTGAAGCCTTGTTCTGCTGAGACATTGATTTCTAGAGCATCCTGACCGAAATGTATCGGTGAATCTTACTTGAGCCATTAGTTTTGTCCCAGCTTGAAGTGCAGTGTTTGCCTATTCTTAAATTCAGCTCCTGGCAGGTCATAATGATTTCGGTGCCATTTTCAATTGATTGCGTTCATGTGGTAAAACCCAGCCAGCATCACTTCTTTTATTTCCGATCGATGCTGCTGTAGAACTCTGCTACGTCGCTTGTTTCGATACTGTTTATTCTCTCTTCTCCCACGAATACCATCCATTCGGAAATATTTTTACTTTTTCTAGGAAAAGTGAAGATTTTGAAAGGTTATGATGATATTTGTATGCGCTGCGGTTTTTTTCCAAAGCCCATTGAAAAGCGAGTCAACTCGGGACTCAATATCTTGGACGAAAAGTTGAACACGTTCAAAAGTCCTTGACGGAAACGAGGGACGCGTCAAAGATCCACTCAGTGCCCCATTGCGCATCTGCTTTGCGCGCCATGACAACTCATTCCTGAAAATTCACGCATTGATATTTGAAAACATTTTTTTGCTATTATACCGTCATTCATTTTTCACTGGAAATAAGACTCTCCATAGAGTTGATTGCTGAAAAATTGAATATTATATTAACCTTGTACGAGAGCTCGATAGCATGGTAAGCAGGTAATTTTCTTTGTCAAGAATACCGTAGCTCAAGGAACTAAATTACTCACAGTGTACTGCGGTAATGTTCGCGCCGAATTCATTTTCCTTACTACATGGCTCGTAGGTCAATGAAATAAACCGCGTTTTTTTAATTTATAAAGTGAAACAGCGTCACATGGAACCAGGAGATACTTAGTATAAATTTTTCAATATGACAGAGAGCATTCACTAGGTGGGTTTCCACACTTCGTTTATTTAATCAACATTCGCCACGGTATGCTGTTGTCAAGGAAACCGAATCGAAATGGTACCGTTTCGATCCTTTATGATGGCATACGGTGATGAAGCAAGATTGGTTAAATAATGTCTAAGTATGGTAATATCATAAGTGACGTAAATTATCGTAGTGGCACTGAAAACGAGGTTATTGATAAGGATTTGGAAATGCGACGGAATGCATCTCTTTCCCATTCAGAACCATTCATAGGTGCGAATGCAGTCGCTCACTTGAAGAAAGAACCAGTCGTCGCGGTGATTTTTTACGCTGAGCGCATGCCGTGGACATGACCGCTTAAGGTTCTCGGATGAGAGGAAAGATCGCCCTTCTGCTGTTGCGTCGAACGAGCGTCGATTGCGCCTCTCACGTCCACCTTCCCGTTCGCGCCACCGGAAGTGCAAAGGAGTGCGCGCGATCCGTGTCGCGTGCCCTTGGCTTCCCTTTATTTGCTCGCTTTTTGCCATCTCGGGGGAGTGCACCAGCGAGGCAGCGTGATGCTAGGAGTGAAGAAAGCATTGGTGTATGCACTAGTCGATAGACATATTTACGCCTTGAATAACTAATATGAGCAAAAGGAAAGGGGAAAGGATAGATTTTATTATATTGGTGTTTTTTCAATGATTTCCTTCAAATCAGTAGGAGTGGATGCATTTGAAGGATCAGAGATCGCCTATCCGCCGTGCTTGTTTACTCGTCGCAATGTCATCAGTCCACGTTGCTAATGAGTCTCTGGCCTAACGCACCTTTCAAAGGAAAAGGAAGGTCTTGGAGGTGCCAGAGAGGCAAAGAAACTTAGGATCCACGTCGCTATACAGCAAAGGAAATTGCTAACAAGAGCACGTTATCTATACACATAACTTATATCTCAACATATGTCCAACCGTTGCAGTCAATTAAATGAAAATTCCTCTCCTAATTCAGTATTGGCTCTATTTCCAATATTTCCCTCTTTTTTTTGACATTTAGGAAGAAGTGTGAGCTTTTGGCTGTTAATGCAAAGTTAAGTCAATTCCTATAGCCAACAAAATGAAGTTGAGAGGCTCTAAAACAATAAAATTAAACAAAAAAGCAGTTCGTAAGACATGCCTGGAAACTCTTATAGCTAGAGCAAAACATTGCTAACCTCCCTCACAGATGCAGTCATTACAAAACAATCATACCACAACTCAAAGACAAAGACTGTTATTACGTCAAATCAGGCAAAGGAAACTCCCCAGTCATAGTCGACAAAGCAGGATGCATCGAACACCACTATAAGCACTATCACCGACGGTGACTTAATCTACAATAATCCACTCACTCAATCAGATGAACACAGACACTAAATTTGCACTTGATCACTGCATTACAATGATAGGCAAAAATTAGGCTTGCATTGAAAGCAGAGAACGCCGGCATTTCCAGAGTATTTGCTTTGTGCGCCACGAGACCAGGCAAATAAAAGAGGCCAATCATTCATTTCAGCCATCAACCCCCCCCCCCACCCCACCCCCCCTACAAACTGGCTACATGACTCACCTCCGGGCACTAGGCGCAGAATACACTCACGGAGTCGAAAACAATCAAAAGTGCATAGTATGTAACATGTGACATTTACGCCTTCTTGTTAACGAGATACTTGCCCCATTTGACGTTTCCCAGTGTCCCCATCCCCACTATCCAGGAAAAGGTAGAGGACATGAAGAGAACGAAACAAATAACCGCTGAGAAAATTAAAGCATACATAACACTCGCAAAACTCTGTATGGACACGACATATTTTCAATTCAACAGCCCACAATATACCTGTAAGCAAACCCAAGGCATCTCGAAGGGCACATTATCTCGCTTTGTCGCCAACTTATTCTCACGCTATTTTGAGAGATAATGCAGAGACACCTTCAGTTGTTTCCCCAGTGCATGGTTGAGATATGTCGATGACACATTCGCCATTTTCGACACCAGAAAATATGACTTTAACAACGTTATCGACGACTTGAACAGCAAACACGAGACAATAAAAATCCCACATTACGTAGAACAGAACAATTGACTCCCATTTTTAGACGCACTGGTTATCAGGAATAAAGAGGTGTTGGAATTCCACATTTATAGGAAGCATACACACACCGACAACTTCATGAAAGCCGACTCACACCACTGGCACGGTCAAAAAATGGCGTCCTTCAGTTTTCTTATACATCGGCTGCTTACGGTGCCCCTAAAGAAACAGCATTGCAGTAACGAGCTTAAACGCATAAAAATTATCGCCAAAATCTACAGATACTGACCCCAAAGTACATACAAAATGTTAGCAAGCAAAAAGAATGAACTCAATAATATATGTACCACGCTTACTCCACAAAATAGCACTGCCAAGAATAAATTCATTTGAACTCCCTACCACCCCACCCTCACCAAGGGACTCCAAAAGGTGTTCCTACAAGTCGACACAAGTACCGCGCATGTAAACCCTTAAGGATCTCTTTAGGAACCCCAAAGACCAAACAACCATTTGGCAAAATTGAGGGATTAAAGACATTAAATGCACCACTTGCCAACACACGTATGTATGGCAAACTAGACGAAATGCGGTCATCAGGTTCAAAGAGCACCTAGATCATGACATCTGACAGAGCGAGAGGCATCATAAACGGCACACACATCCTATTGGGTAAACAAGCCAGCATTCAAAATACATTAACTGACATTTCCACCCCCCCTCCCACCTCTCCCTCTCTTCCCCCCTCCCCCCCCCCCCGGCGCCAACTTAATCACTCAATTGGCATCGAACAGTCCTTCGGTACTGACTTGTCCTCTCGCTCTGCCAATCCCTTTACTCTCCCCGTTGATGGTCACCGGATGACCGAAATAACGACACTGGAGCCTTCTAAACGTTGCTTATAATTGGCTATTGGAATTAACCTAACTTTACCACGAATTAAGTGTTTGGAACTGTGTTACGCAACAAAATGTGTCATTGGAGCCGGTCTTTTAAGAAAAATGTAGCGATGCCAAACTCCCTTCTCACATCATTTACTTCTTACGCCTTCTACATGGGAATCGAGATGGTGCGGGGGCTAACGTACTGGCTTCCCACCCTGAGGGCGCGGGTTCAAATCCCGGCGGTGTTGAATATTTTTCAGAGGTATCTCGAACCCTACTTGAGGTGCTTTGTGGAGGGCACTTTGAGTGAGTACGCCGTCCGTCGGATGGGACGTTAAACTGCGGACCCCTTGGCGCCTTTCGTAAAGAGCAGGCTAATGCCGACGCCGGGTTTCTCTCCACCCTTCATCATTTCCTGTCCATCCCCTATGGCGTAAATGACCTCAGCAGTCGGTCGCCTCCCCTAAAAACTACTACTACTGCCTTCTACATTCAGGATGCTTCAATTTCCATATGGCAAAAAGATCTCGGACGCGCACCAATTCTTTTCTCTCGTGGACCTCAAGATGCGGAGCATTAAAGTGCTGCTCTCAATTTCAAGCCTTTCACAACATTTCCTTCCGTCTTTAATGTTCGTTGTCATCACTCCCAAGGTGGCCCAAGGTGCTATGATATTAACTGCAGAGAAGAACTACTAATCCTATGTAGAATTGTCTATGGTCGTCTACCGGTTAAGGTAAAGTTTTTGACTCACTGCTTTACTTCCAATCCCCTTCTGACACTGAGCACCGTCACACCCCGCACCCGCATGCCTGTGTCTTCGGTCATTCCGTCCGACGTGCCTTATCCTTTTCCTCCCCCAACAACGCTTCCTCCTCACCTCCTTCCCTCTATCGCAGTCCCCAACCTCCCATCGCAAATGAAAACAGCCTAAATCCGCTTCTTCTTCCTTCTCTAGATTTTCCCAACAACATTCTCTACTCCACCACCCTACCCAGTATTTATTCTTATGTTTTCAATTCCCTCCATTTCACTCTTTAGTCAATGTTCCCCACACCCACATCTCAAAGACTTTGTCTACGCTGCCTTCTTGCTTAATAGACCGAATTTCGGTGCCTTGCAGGTATCTGACCACGCTCCATACAGTAGTTAATCGCTAAACTTTTCTTTGCATCTTTAAATAAAAATTCTCTCAGCAACTCCGTCCTCTTCTACATTTTACGTTTGTAGAGGATTTCGAAAATTAAATCAAGTTTATTCTATTTTCTTGTTTCCTTAATTGCTTAAACGCTTAATTGTAATCGCTCCGATAATGGATTCGTCAGCAGGGGCAAGAGAATCAAAACAGTTCAATATCTCGCTCATCTTAGTTCAGTTATACGGAGACGAGTAATTGCTTCCTATGCTCTGGTGTCTTCGTTCATTCGCGTCCTCCTTTCTTCCCTTTACGCTGCATTAATGCTCTATTGCGCCCTCATAAATCTTCCCTCGTGTGCATGTCTCTTCACATGGTTTTCCAAAAAAGTTGGGCCTTCCACCCTTTTTTCCTCCTTGTTCGTGACAATTTGTCTCGCGAGAACGTACATCCACGGTTTCTATGAAAGGTATCCGGGAAAGTTCCGGAAAAATGGATTTATTTCAGATATTCTTACAATGCGTCAAAATTCTTCAAAATACATTCCTTGAGCGTCGACACACTTTTGCCAGCGGCTTTTCCACGACTCGAAAGGTTCCTTGGTAGGCAAATTCCGGAAGGCCCTTAAAATTACGCGTACAAACTTTTTTGACGGCTCTTAGGGTCCCATGATGGTGTCCTTTTAGGGAGGATTTGACTTTTTGGAATATTAAACAGTCTGTTTTGGCCAATTCGGGACTGTGAGGGGGTTGGGGTATCATCGCGATGTCGTTGCAGAAGGTCTTCGCAAGCAGACATTCGACACTGCTCTTGGTCGTCCGTCTAAACACCTCCGGGAGGACGAGTTTAGCGCAGGTCTTTCGCATCGCCAAATTTTCAGTGACAATGGTGTGCACTGTCATTTCACCAATGCCAATATGCGATCTGCGACCATAAGCACACTTAACTGGTAGTCTGAACTCAGCACTACAAGTACATGCCAGGAAAAATTCTTACCGGTACTTTTTATACAAACCTTGTACATTTCCATCGGAAAGCTAATTTGTTTTTTTGCCTTCGATGACACGATCTCCATCAAGCTTGACTTGGTGACATGCTCCGAGAGTAATTCATAGACAAATATCGTGGGTGGTATTTGTATTTATCATGGAAGCGTGGAGAGACCCCTCCTTCAATAGGGCGCCGGCAACGGTTGGCGGCGAAAGTGGAGTGCTCGCCGTGGCCTTTGAGCATACGTTCTCGTTGAGGGGACCACGCCCCTTCCACGAGGGCGTGGTGGGGGTGGCCCCCTCGCCCTCCGAGGGCGAGGCTGCACATTGCCTCCGTTATTGCGTGGGCATTCCCTCCCCTCGAGCCACGTGAGGCCCATACCCTTCCAAAGGCGAGATTCGAGCTCAGATTCGGGTCGAGGACTACAAACCCCTCCTTCCTCCGCCTCAAGGGCTCCGAGGAATGTGTCTCGGGGTAATCTGCTCCCCTGGGGTGCCCAAGGAGCGGGCCCTTTAATCGACCCCACGCACTCCCCGAATGTGGATTGACGACTGCCCGAATCACAAGCCTCTCCATTCCGCAGCCAATTGCTTGCGGTTACTTAGTAACCAAACTCACTCCGACGACACCCTGATGTGGTCCCACGTGTGGGCGGTTTGGTTAACCAAGCGGCAATATATATCGCGAGTTTAAGCAACATATAAAAATTTTACAATCTGATTCACCGGTGGCTGGACTGACTCATTGGCACGAACACTTTCGCCCGAGTTCGCGGCTTGGAATTCGCAAGGGAAATGCCAACTCACCCGGCAAATTCCGGAGTACATTATATTGATCTTAGGTTCCTAGAAATAGGCCTCGGTTTCAACTCGGTTACACAATTTGGCATCACGATTTGGAGGGCATGAGAATTAGGGAACAGGGATATTTATATTGATGCCGCTAAAAAGAATAACAACCGGTCGTTTCGGTTGTGAGAGGTTTTGAATCGATATTTGCGCGGATGGTCAAATGCTGTATTACCTGCGATTAGTTTTCACGAGTTAAAATTTGGACGGCAGCTATTCTTTTATGTTTATTGTTTTGTGCGCTATAATTAGTAATTAAAGCCCTTTGTCATGATTTATTTTAAAATATAATTTTTATACTTAACTACGTAGTACACTTTAGTTTTCTTGAACCCTATGTAAACACTGGCCGATGGCACGCATGTGATTATACCTCATTTGTATTCAAGTTATTCATTAAATTTTATATAAATATTTCGACTCACCGTGAATAAATCAAAAGAAGGTTGATGTTTAATTGTCATTACATTTTTAATTACCAAAAAATATTCTTTTCACAAGTTAAAAGTTTGCTATCGGCCATGTTTCGATGTACATCATCATTTTCATGTACTAAATTAGCGCAAGTGCCTCAGTAGGACATCACCTGTACTCACTTTGTACCTGAAGATAATGCAAGCGAGGGTTGTGCATAAGTTCTCCACTTGAGGCAATATATTCGTTACTTACAGCACTCTGCCTTCCTAAATTAATTTCTCCGAGGTTTCTGACGTTAACATAAGGAAATACTGAATTGTTGCACCTTTTTTTGACTGCATCTTTATAAAAACATAAAATATATTAGATTGTAATTGAACTTCCCGTCTTCCATGTAAACATGGAAGACGGGAAGTCCAATTACACACTTTCCACGTGATTGTTTACAGAAATTAATGCCGCACCAGGGGCAAACACAGGGCAGACGCAATCAAAGAGGGCCTAAATCCTGGGAGGAGTAATGTTCTCCTTAAGAGGGCCTGAATACAATTCCATAATTGTCCACCCTTGGCTGACTGATTTCCTGAAGCTTATTCTTACGCTATTTTACTCTAATTAGCTCCACCACCAGTTGTTGCAATTGCCATGCCTCTTTTACTCTGAGTTGGAAAGCACTGACGACTGCAGCAAGTCTGTTTTACTGCCATTCCTTCTTTCCTATTCTTCATTCTAGAGGACGAAAAAGTCGTGGTCCAAGCCGTTCTCTCTCTCTCTCATCCGTAATGGCGTTGTCGTGGTGCGTGCGGTCCGCAGAGCGCCCAGTTTCCCCCGGGCGCAACGCAAGGGGGCACACTGCCGCGTGGTACACGGAGGAGAGATGTCTCCTCTCGGCTTCCGCACCCTCTGCGCAGCCTTTGTCCCCCTCCGCCTCCGCTGCTGCCGTTTGCCTTCGAACCGCATTCCGCAACCCACCGAGATGCCAAGGACGCGTCAATTTAAATGTTGTCTGTGGGCGATGGTATTGTCCACGTTCTTTCATGACAGCTATTTATTTTATGAGACGCAAATAAAATATTTGTGTTAAATTGTGTGGTTGGCTCCTGGAAATTAGAAATAAATCAATCGGGCGTGACTTCGTGAAAGCATTTTATATCCATAATAAAACCAAATTTTATACTTTTCACAAAATTAATAGACACGAAGCGTTTCCCTGCCCTGTAGCATATTCGTATGCGAGGTAGGGATGACGTCACGAAGTGTCACTTCCTTATTAGGACTATCAGACGTGTCGAACTGGAGCCAAGTTGTTTGCATATAGGTGTATGTTGCAGATTTGCTTAGATTGGTGACTCGTTGGCAAATTATCTTTTGCTCCTCATCTAGGATTAGTGTTCTTATTTCAATTTCTCGCCAAATAGCACCGTAGAACTTCAACGACAAATTTTAAAGGGGAGGAGAGAAATTTCCAATAGAAGCATTAAGGTGCAGTTTCCTCCCTATTCTCTGAAACAACTAAACTTATCGAAGATGGCCATATAAATTTGTAAAAGAGGATTCATCATCTTTCCACTGCCGTATTCTGTTGACTGCTTTTACCATTTTGGTCCAAAACACTTCCGAGGTACGTAAACTGTTCCACCTGCTTTGGTATTTGCCCTCCTATTTTATTGTTAAGCTTAGCCTTGCTCCAGAAAGACTAAGGTTAACATTAAAATAGGAGGCTAAGGTGTTTTGGACAAAAACGGTTACAGTAGAAGGGACGTAAGGAGGATAATGCACTAAATAAAGAGGCTTTCGCAGGGAGGGAATTGATGACAGGGACGTTGAGTAAGGATGTTAAGAAAAGGTTAGTCAAAACTTTGATATGGAGCGTACTTATGCACGTCGCGGAAACGTGGTCACTGAGGCAGGATGATAGAAGTAGATTGGAGGCTTTTGAAATGTGAGTGTGGAGAAGAATGGAGAAGGTGAAGTGGACCAAATGTAAAACAAATGAGGAAGTGCTGAGTATGGTGAGCGAGGAGAGGTATTTGTTGGGAGAAATCCTATGGAGGCAGAATATATGGATGTAGAGCATTTTAATTGGGAATGGGATGTTGAAGACTGTAACGGAAGGGAGAATATTGGGAAAACGAGGAAAGGACACGAATAGGATTGAGATGTCGGACAGGATGAAGGGGGGAAGGATGTATTCAGAGATCAAGAGGGGCCTATTTTAGAGTAGAATGTTTGGTTGTGTTTAGTAAAAACAAGATATTAATTGGGTGCTGTGTCCATAGAAAACCTACCTTAGCCCTTAGATTACCAAATGATGAAATTCCGTTGACCCTCGCCGAAAAAGAGCTGCTGTGTTGGATACGTAGGATTTCTGCCTTTATCTTGATTTTTGGAATGGACCACTTTCTAGCAAAAAATTACGCTGCTTGAAATTCTTCAGCTTGAAGTGATGTTTGACATAATTACGTACTTTTGGTGCACTCATTATTGAACTGCCCGGTAATCCACGGAGGATTCCATTAACGGATCAAAGTATGCGAGTCTGTAATGTCAGCAATCTCTGTCGCCTTCCGGTCATTGGATTGGTTGCCTCGCAGGTGCCTCGTGACTTGGCCGCCCTGGAGGGCTCCGAACGAGCACGGGGCCCGTTCCACTATTTTTCCCCTCCCACGCATCCCAGCGTCCTTGCCATCTGTAATTGGCACAGCGACAAATTCAGCCATTGGCTTAAAGGTGCTTGGGAGAAATTGAACGCTGGCGTCGCAGATGCGTGCGGAAGCGAGGTGCGTAAATTGCCCAATCGGTCTCGGATTATTCGGAGGTGTAATGAGGCCCGCCCGGTTCCTTTAGATGTAATTCATCCGAAACGGCGTTTGTGGAGGGACCCATGGGTCAAGGTGAGCCCTGCACACAAATGAGTGGGGGCTGAAACAGGGTGCGGCGACGGGGGTGTTTCGCTTAGTTCCCAACTCGATGCAGCGCGGCTAGCAGAAGGGCGGATGAGTGAGCAATTCCTGGCTACTTGTGGATTTACCATAAATGTTAAGTTAACTAAATACGTATTAAAGGCCGGCTAATTCATATCACGTTTATCTATCTTGGAAATATTTTGGACCAAGATAATCAAAATAGTATGGCCATGAAGAATTGTGTAAGACAAAGAAGCTTTCACAAGGAGAAGAGAACTAATGACCGGGACGTTGAAAAAGGATGTTAATAAAAGTGAAAACTTAAATATGGAGCATAATTTTGCACGGCGCAGGAACATGGTCGTTGAAACAAGATGATAAGCCTTGATTGGATGCGTTGGAGAAAGATGGAAAAAGACAAACTAAGCTGAGGGAGGGGAAGATAAACGCAGGAGTGCTAGGCATTGTGAGGGAGGAGCGAGGATTGTTGGGAGGGATGCCAAGGGGACAATGACGGTGGATGAGAGCATTTTTATTGGTGATGGGTTTTTTATAACAATTATTAAAGGTAAGCAGATGAGGAAGAAAACATGAGGAACTGAAGACAGCCTTATTATAGTGTCAGGTTGCATTTTGTAGGAGAGCCCAAAACATTTCATCGTGTTCAGCCTGAGTCCATCCAAAGCTTGCCTTACACGGGAGACTACCGAATAATAATCTTATGTGGCATTGTTAAACCACTGTCAGAGTAATCAACCCGAAGGTTTTGCTTGATTGGCGAGGGTAGAGGTTACCCAATATACATGTATGATAACCTTCGGTCCGTGGAAGTTGTCCCATTCGCTGCGGTCGCGGGCCCAGTTCTCTTTCCCTCTTAGGGCTACCTGTTTTTTATGAATATTAAAGAACAATCTAATTAGAAAAATTAAACAAATATCATTCATCCTATGGTTGCGAATTCGGTGAACTTTATAATGAAAAGACGCGAGCAAGGATTTTTGTCTAAATTCCAAACTACTAGATCCCATCGACAGTTGAATTCATTCGTTGTGCTTCGTTTTGATTTTCAAAAGTGCTGTAATTGCAGGGAGATAACGA
This sequence comes from Hetaerina americana, assembly GCF_022747635.1. NCBI lineage: Eukaryota > Metazoa > Arthropoda > Insecta > Odonata > Calopterygidae > Hetaerina > Hetaerina americana. The sequence continues at coordinate 4,491,552 of NW_027286852.1, forward strand.
GCACTCACCTTCCCATCTCGTTAAAATGCTAAGTCTAAGGTGTTTGTCCGGAAGTACGAACGGATCGCTTTTCCCATCGCAGTCTTTGGCGTAGGTTTTTGAGGACATGCGTGTCTCACTTGGGTTGTAATAGTAGTGAAGTATGAAGTATGATAATTTCGCTCCATCTCTTCTTTTTGCTTCAGGTGGAGGAATAGAGTAGATAAGCAAGCTGTAGTGTCGCTACACACTTCTATGTACGGCTTTGCCATTAATATGGATGTAGGAGTGCGCCTTTAGGATGGACTGTAACATTTCAAAACTTCTTCGAAATAATGCCGACATTGTTTCTAAGTGTTTCGAGTAAATTTACTTTAAATCGATTCCAGAAACTATATTCCCGTTGAGAAAATCACTGCGCATTTTTTAAGTCGGCATCCATGTGAGTGCTTCAAAATTTGAGCGTTGCAAAGTGTTATCCCTCTCATTATTATCGGCGTTAATTACATAATGAACCTCTTCATCATTTAAATTGAAATAATAACAATATATGTTTGGGACAGAAAGATTCAAATTTGAATATTTGTCATAGAAATTAATATTAAATTGCAATTGAGCTTCAAAATGTTTGAGAAATAGTGCAATGCCCCATGTATTTGCCGTGTTCCTTTAAATGTAATTTCTCTTTAATATTTAAAGTTAGGGGGAAATATTTATTATTGTCTTCGACTCCATGGCTAGGAAAAATCTGATGTTTTTCTAAGTGCAGTTCATAAAATTTTCAAATTTTGTCAAAATATTTTTCACTTCATAATTATCGCTGAAATAAATATTGCATTTGCGTTTCATATATTCAAGGGATACATTATTTTTTTATGAAAACCGGACATACGCAGTGTAAACGCACGATGCGGAGTTGGTACGTTGTCACGGTCCGAGCTGTCGCTTACTCCTTTCGTTTCCGGGAAAAATATCCCATGTTTCTGTTTTATGTTTCTCAATTTGTTGAGATTAGTTTCCGCTGACGACTGATTCAAATGCAAGACGTACAGTTGTGTTAACTCTGGATCTTCCCTCCTATTCAGCTCGCACATCTAAAATATAAAAACCGACCTCTTTTAAAATACCATTCGTTTCTTTTGTGGCGACGATACGACAAAAAGACAGAAAATGAACGATGATGTTAAAGAGAAGAACTAATTGGATGTTCGGAGGTGGAAAAGGGGGCGAGAGAACGATTGGAAGATTTCAACGCTCGCGTCGCCTCCGTCTCAGGCGTTGACATCTCCTAAGTATCGAAGCATCTGGGGGATGGTTCCTGTGACCCATCAACTGCCTGCACGACTTAAGCCGAGTGCATGAATAAAACTAAGAGAAATTCAACCTAGCAAAATAAATTATGTGATCTCAAAAGGCATTATGAATTTTATATTTTGAAAATTTCGGAGAACGTGTTCATATTGAAGTTCAATTGTGTTTAGGTAATTAAAACTACGTTAATTATGCGATATAGTTGGATTATCGTGAAGTTCCTCTTTTGCGATGCAGCATTTTTCATTAAAATACCGTATGATATCACGGAACCCCTTCAAATTCAAGCAATTATTTTTATAATTTTCGTAATTTTACATTGAACTAAATCCCAGCGCTCCAATAAGGCAGCGATGGTTTGATTTTTATTGAGCCTTGAATAATATAACACTCTGAAAGTCACCATTTTTTAATTCATTTATATCAAATGTTTTACTAAAATAGCTGCAAACTTGACGGTAAAGAATGTGTGAAAAAATTGGGTCAAACACCGTAATGCGTATACTAAAATAACACGAAGTTCACTGTAATATGATGTCAACTTTCTCCATACCTTCCGAACCCAAGAAGTATCTGTGTTACGGGGCGTCGACCCTCTTGTACAGGACTGAAAGGGAAGGGCCCAGATTGATTTTCTATAAGGGTATACGAGCGCCAATACGGGAAGTGGCGGGGTGTTCCACCCGGCCCTCGGACGATGAGTGAGCGCCGAATGGCGTGAGGGTCGAACCTCACAGCCTAGAAGAGTCAACATTTATTCTCCATCTTGAGTCCCACTCGAGGAAAAGTCCAGCAACTTCTCTTACCTTTAATAATATTGGTCACGTCTCATCAAATAGTTAATGATTGTCTGTAATAATTAATGTTAAGTTAGTCTTGTAGATAAAGCGTATCTAGCTGCAAAGTCACGGTTTAGCATACTACGTATCGCCAATTTTGTGCCCTTGTTACTCATAAATTAAGGCGGTTTGGGCACTGGAGAGTCCAAGTAAAAGCAACATGTATGTGTAGATTTATCCTAGTTTATCGTAATCTTCCGGGCAGTAGATTCTGTCAACGTGGTAATGAAACTAAAAATACACGGCGAGGAAATATACTCATATGCTCTATTCGAACGGTGTCTGATAAGAGCCTGAAATATTGTCGAAACAAAATTATACAGCTTTTACTATCATCTTTTTTGACTCGGTAATTAATGCCTCTCTTCCGCAATTGACTGATGCATACTTTCTGGCTTCTTTCATGATTGCTTAAGAAACTTTCGCCTTTGTAGCACACCTCCTTTATTCGACCATTGTGATTCCCACAATCACATATCCTATCAATCCGTATTTATTTTGTGCTCTCATAAAACCCATTCCTGCCATTTCATCCAATCCTCCGTTATTACTATTCCTCTATTATTATTAATATTTAACTTAGGCCTTCTTCCTTTCCCTCCATGATCCAGCACTCATTCTCTTATTTGTCCCACGAAAAGGTATGTCCTTTTTCTTCCTGGCTTTTGTCCTCTCAAAAATACATTAGAATATTGAGTGGAATGCAGCTAGAACAGTCAGGACTTTCTCGCACCCTTTAGTTGGTTTTTCCGTTCATGAGTTCTAAGCTCTGGGTTCCAGCCCCTTGGAAGTTGTCGATCCAAAATCCGATGCAGACTGCGTCGCTGGTTTTGGAGGGGAAGCTTTATGCTGGCGCGCGTGCCTCCTCCGCCACTCCCCGACCCCCCTCTTGGACCACCCGTGCCCAGAGCGACATTGGCAATCAGCGAATGTTGCTCTCATTTCCCAGTTTCGCCGGGGAGAAAGCGTTCATCGACTTCTACTTCTCGGCGGCGAAGTAATTTTTACAATGAATATGAGGACTTGTTGAAGTGCGCTGAAATGATCTTATGGTTAATATTGACTGCCTACCGCATTCAGCCACCCACCATAATTCTCTTCTCCTTACTTATCTAGCTACTAGAAAAGGCCTCTTCCCTTTTCTCTTTATTCTTATCTCCCAACTCTTGAGTAGCAAATGGGCCTTGCGGACCATAGCACGCACTCTCCCTCGAGTTAGGTCCGGGAAGATGATAGCGCACGCGCATTTGACGTGGTCAGAAACGCTCATTGATGGTTGACACGTGCTTGCAGTGCGTTTAATCGGGTTATATTAGTTGCCTCGTGTATCTTATGAGGTAGCCTGATTCGTTGAAAACTCCTCAAGGATGCATCGGTAATCCATTGGAACAATTTAAAGATGGTACTTTGAGGAAATCTCAGACGTCTCAATCAAATTCATAGAGGAGTACCTTCTCTACCTTCATTAATGAAGAAATTGCATAGAGTAAAACCTTACGTCGTCAGCTTTCTTGTTTCCGTCCCGTGGGAAGTTTCTCGGACTCCCGATAGTTCCCAGGATGCCTTGGGCGCAATTGCTGTCGTCAGATGGAAAGGTTTGCCGCGGGAATGTCACCCGGGAAATCAGGAAGGTGCTCGCCGGCACAAGTGGTGGGAATGCCGTTTAAGCTCGGGTGATTTTTATATTTGCATTGTTCCTTTCTGTAGCAGAGGAATCCATTTTGGGAGGTGCCCAATCATCGGACTGCTTGTCCGATGCAAATGTGTGGAATACATTCATTCTTCTTTCCGAGAGAGCGTTCAGTCGGCGGTGAGCAGTTAGTGGGATGCTGGGTGGAAGGTAGGGGGAGGAAGGGAGGGATGTATTCGGAAAATACGCAGGGCTGAGCAGCCTCTTCCTTTGAAATGAGTGGGAAACATGAACCTCGGTAACCATCTTCTCGGGTGATGTAGTAATTTCCGCAGTTTTCATTGATCTGCGAGCAATCCGTCTCTGCCTCTCCATCCGTCGGGGCTTAATTACATTGTCAATGCGTGAGGAGAGATTCATATTATGGTTTATCAAGTGATTATATACATGATTCGAGCATCTCTTAATTGTCATTTCACGCACTTCTAAAAGGCGAAGGACATGGGAGTGAATTTCTGCAAAAATTTTCTTTTTGAAGTCATCGAATGCTCTTATCTGTATATTTCAAATCACTAGCGTAGGCTTCGTAGCTGCATTTATCTTCATAATAAAGAGCCGACCATCATAATTGAATATTATTTTTCAAAATAACTACTGATAACTTAAAAAATATTTCAAAATGATTTTCATAGTTCACTTTAAGATGATCGTCGTAATTGTCGTCTTCCCGTTCGCCCTCTCCCCTGCCAGATGCTCCTAACAGCATCCGAGAGGGGAAATACACCAGGGGCAGAAGGCGTGACCCTTACACGCCACTCCACACCTTTAGGGGAGTATCTCTTAATCGATTGCCAAGCACTCATTTGCATTGAGCACAAGGTCTGATTCGCGCCCCCTTAAGTTGCAATGCAAATGCTGCCGCTAAGTTTTGACGCCCGTCGATGGTATTCTTTGCGCTGTGGAGGGGAGGAGGTGTTGAATGTCATTATGATCACTTTGGTTCGACTTCCGCTAGAGAAGGGGGCGTTATCGCGCAATGCATTCCCAGCCTAACAGCAATAATAATAATATGAACACACGTATCTCGGAGATGTTCGCCCACGCCACCACACCGCCCGGCATTCCCCCACGTCCCCTCGTGGTCCCCCGTGGCCATTAACCGTCATCCCCTCCCTCACATCAACCATACCTCTTCCTCCCCCCAACCACCCACTTCATTCGGATTCGCAGCACTGTGCATACTGACGTTGACATGACGTCAGAGTGCTGCCAACTTACTCTCCCAATCAACTTCCGGAATAATCATCGCGGTGCTAAGTGCCGAGCGTTCATCATACGCGACCGATCAAAATAATCCGAGCGAAATCGCTCCGAAACACACTCTGCATGCCTCAAGCACGATTGATAAATATGTAATTATCCAAAGTTGATCCTCCAAAGAAACGCCGTGGGGCTCAGGAAGGAAAATCAATGTTGTGAGGACCGCAGTTCAGTATCAAATAACAAAATGAAAAAAACCTTCTGGTGCTTGCACTTTTGGTGAACTTTTCCCGGAATCTCCTGCACAACTGCAGTTGTGCTTGAAATATGGAGATCTTGAGGAGATCTCACCATGAACATCAAAACCGTTAGTGATTTCGCCGAACTTTTCCTGTATGCCTTCCAAGGAAATTTAAAGCAATTAATGTAGACTGAGAAACTTTTCGATTTTAACAAATTCTGATTTTAATTTGATGGTGGAACCCAAACAGATGAGAACGCTTATTTTCCATGTATACGTATAGTGTAAAAAGTTTTTCTTTGTGGTGAAATTTTAATTTTAATATTTGTCGATTTCCTTTCTCCCGGTCTCTGCCGTTGGCGCAAGATCAGATGACATCAAGGGGACAGTGCGTTGATTCTGTAATCGGAAAGCATAGTCAAACTACTTCCAACCTATGTACTCTTGAGAAGAGTGTCAGCGCCAGTTTACCGAAATAAGGCGTTTAGAAGATCGTTAAGATCTGGGCGACTTGAAATGACCCAATGACCTTTTTCTGTCCTTGGGTGATGCGGAACAGTACGCGGTTTGAATGTGCACCGATGTTGACACAGCGTCCCTTTCAATTGACGCGAGAGCGATCCCGAGAGAAAGACGCGCCAGAGTTGAGGAAACTCGCCGTTTCGGAATAACCCGACTGGACCCATTCGTCGAAATGCGGGCTCAGCTGAACTCAATCTCGTATTCCTAAAAGTGACCTAAGCTCCAAAAATATAGCAAGATATGTTTCGTAGGGACTTGAATGGTCGTCTATTGATAAATTCTTTGGAGGTGTTTTTACAAGAGCAGCCGTGCGTAGAAGTCGCGGGAAAAGTTCTTCATTTAGTTTAAAAGAATAATGCTAAAGTATAATCGATCGCTATTCTGTTTTGCGTTGGATACATTCACCTTGTTTCACATGAGCACGCAAACCTATGGCCTACATTTCGCCGAAAGAATTGACAGATTTACTGGCTTCCCACCAGAGGGTCCGGGTTCGAATCCTGGAGACAACAAATCTGTTTCAGTGGTATCCCGATCCTTACTTAAGGTGTTTTGAGGAGAGCACTTTGAGTGAGTTCGCCGTCCGTCGGATGGGACGTTAAACTGCGGGCCCCTTGGCGCCTTTCGTTACGAGTAGGCTAATGCCTACGCCGGGTTTCTCTCCACCCTTCCTCCTTTCCCATCCAACCGAAATGGCTCAGATGACCTCAGCTGTCAGTCGCTTCTCCTAAAAACTACAAGAATTGACAGAAGGGGTACATCGGGCTCCGGTTCAAATGCCACGACAGGTTGTCAATAGGGGGTCATTTTTGCCTTCTACGCTAGAGGGTAAAAAACACCGCTCCATTATATGACAAAAAATTGTTCAATTTTAGTTGTAAATCCTGAAAATAAATACGGGAGGGGACGAAATGACTCGCGAAGACCTCTTGGGTCACGCCGCACTAACTCGAGAGCAGTCTCCTCTGAGCGTGCCCCTCTGACGAGGACGCCTCTTGAGAACTCTTTGCTCGCTTTTCTGGAAATAAGACTTTCATTATCTTTCATTTCATCCCGCGTCCCATTGATCTGGATTAGCCACTGGCTAACCCTTCTGCCCACCAGAGTATTTCTGAAGCTTTCGTACATTTAAAAATCACATTTGAACTGTAAACACTACCACTCACCGTGACCATCATATAGTAGATAGTCAAAGAAGTAAAGGTCCTTGACAGCATTACATATCTTCGAGGTCGAAATAAAGTCTACCTCTCAGCTCAAAGTTATGTTTTCCCTTCACTGTTTGTCACTTTCAATCCTTTATTCCCCCCCGAAGTACTCTCGGGTCAGTTAATAGGTACTATTATTGCTTTCAAAGTCTTAAAAAAAACCGCTGTTTCTTCAAGTACCTCCCTTTCAAATGTCCAAATTCTCCCGATCGATAGCGGCTATCGACGCCGCTGGACACAATGCCTTTCCGTCCACTTCCACCGCCCTTCCATTTTAGGGCCCATTGTCCACTCTATCCTCTGTCCGTATCCACGTCGAAGGGACACTTACCCCTCTCTCCTCCCCCACTCCACTTCCTCCCTCATATTTGACAATGGCGGGCGGTCGCCGCTTCGCTGCCCATTGTGCCGAGCCGGTGCCATTGTTGGCGCCGGAAGGCAGAGAGGGGTGGAGCCATGTGTGTGTGTGTGGTTGCCGCGAAGCAAGGACGTGGCGACCGCCCTCCAGGGGACTCCGCGACCCCCTCCCTCGGAAATAAGCAGGATATGAAGATGCCCAATGATTGATATCGTTTAACTCTGCGTGCTTTCTCCCTCTCTACATGCCGTCCGACATGCCTGGTTCTCCAGTGCCCTTAGAAATAATGCAATCATTTGCCTGACTATACTATGGGTTGGACTGTAGGTTGAGATTTGTGAATGAAAAGGGTAACTTGACCTCCGTACGGCCTCTTTTTAAAATGACTGATTTAAATAAAATTTCCTTAAGCCGTAAAGGGTTTTTTACACCGCAACTAGTGCGACTGCGTGTGTACTCGTTAGTTCCCGAATACGGCCCCTGGCAATAGGATTAATTTCCTTGTACATTGTGAACGTCCTAGTATTTTGAATGGGCGTCTGCTCATTGGGGAGGGATTGACCTTCCCCGTAAATCACCACACCAATCTCAAAATTGCCCTCCCTTTTTTACTTTTATTGTGATGTGAAAACCCCTTTAAGGCTTCAGGAAATATTATTTAATATAGTCAGTCTATTTGTCAATGGGATTGATTTTATTAGTTCCCCATCTTCAGCGACCCTGAAAGTTTGCAGCGGTGTGCTAGTTCGCAGGCAACGTAATCTTAATTCCCACGACTACGAATTCTCAGTTAAAATTCCTACTATGAGTTAACATTTGTATATTTATATATTTTCCCGGAGTCTTGAAAACTATAAATACTCTAACTATAAACTCTTACGACCGGCTGCACGGTGTCATTTGGTTACGGCCCGCGAAAGTATTTTTAGAAGTTCTTGCGCATGAATGCCAGTCGGGAACCAACTTATGTAACTACGGATAGAGGATGCATGGAATCTATTATTCTGAGTCGTGCTATGAGGAAGCTAACGGTAAACTATTGCATTAGTCCCGCTAGAAGGCACAACTTTGCATTCAAAAGTTTGGCATGATGGCAGTTCCTCATTTGATATCTATTCGGGGCTTAAGCGCTCTGAAATGGGAACTTCTGTTGTTGAAGGGGAGCAGGGTAAAACATGGATAAATGTTGGGTGGGGGCATAGGGACGTGATGCGTTAAGTACCCGCGAACCATTTTGCTGGAGGCAATTCCCGGAGATGAAAAGTTACAGTGAATCAAGCAGTAGAAGAGGGATGGATAGATAGATAGATAGACTAGATTCTCGTCTTTATTTTTGGGCGAGATTGAGACTATTGAGTCTGTTCTACCACCCAACCCCTCGTCACACATTTACAATTTTAATCTTATAAAAAAATACCCAAATTGTGCAAAAATAGCAATAAAATTAATACATATAGTATCTTAGGACAAATATTCAGTAACACAATACATTAAATGCCTAGTTAATTAATAACTATAACACAAAATATGTGTACAACATACACACATGCAATAATTACAAATACTTATGCATACACATATCAATACATGCTAACAATAATTGTAAAACAACAGGGAAAGCTTAGATGAGAGGAGTGTGCGGAAAATGAAAACTTGATGGAAGATGCACACCTTGAGAATCGGTACAGGGTGCGTTCCGAAATTAATTAAATTGAATTTCCCACGCCGCTCCTATTGGTCGGAGTGGAATCGAACCCCTTGGTGTAGATGAGGGCGACGCTAAGCTTTGCCACGAAGTTGGTCTTAGTGCTCTATAAAATGTAGAAGCGGCAGGACGTCAGTTATTGTAAACCTCAGTACACCGCCGAGTATGTCACGAAAAAAATGGAATCGACGATCGAGCAATGTTACCCGATTAAGTTTGGTCCTAAACTGAAAACATCACTTGAGGAGACTAACAAAGTGATTCGTGAGGCTTACGGGGACTCCGCTTTGTCCTAATCACAAGTTTCGAGGTGGTTAAAGGCCTTTAAGGAGGGCAGAGGGAAGAGGTTGACGACGAACAACACTCTAGGCGGCCGTCAACCAGCAAAACCGACAACAATGTGGCTCGTGTTCAACAATTGGTGGACTTTGACCGTCGATTGATTACCAAGATGGGTTGCCAATGACCTGAACATGTCGTCTACTGTTGTGTTTCGCAATGTTACTGAAGATTTATCGATGAGGAAGGTGGGCGTCAAGCTCGCGCCCAAGGTATAGCCAGACGACCGAAAGACCAACCGAGCGGAAATTTCAAGTGAACTCTTGTAACGTATTGAAAAAGCACCTACTTATTTGCACAACGTCATCACTGGTGATGAAACCTGGGTGTTTGAATACGACCCAGAAACAAAACTCCAAAGCTCTGAGTGGCACACCGACCGGTCTCTCCCAGCCCAAAAAGGCAAGAATGAGCAAATGAAAAGTGAAAACAATGCTCATTGCCTTTTTCGACAGTGAATGAGTGGTCCATAAGGAGTTTGTTCCTCAAGGACAGACAGTTAATGCTGCATACCACGTGTATGTGCTGGAAATACTCCGGCAAAGGGTCAACAGGACGAGAAAAGACACCTCCGCTTCCTGGCAACTCCATCACGACAACGCACTTTGCCACAACGCGCTACGAGTCCACGAGTTCTTGGCCAAGCACCAGGTGCCAACGCTGCCCAACCCCCCTATAATCCTGACGTCACCCAAGCAGACTTCTTTTTGTTTCCCCGGATTACGGCAACCCTGAAAGGAACCCGTTTTCCGTCCATAGAAGAGATCCAATCAGCGGTGACGACCTAGCTAGAGGTCCCCGAAGACGGTCACGGCAGAGTCGCTGGAAAAAATTTTTAGACGCCGAAGGATAGTACTTTGAAGAATTTTAAGTGTTTGTGTTCTGTCTGTTCAATTAATTACTTTTAAAAAATAATTGCATTACTTTTGGAACGCACCCTGCAGATTTACAATGACTACATTAATTGTCTTGTTATTGACTGAAATGTAGGTTAATACATGTATTAATTTTAAAATTGATCAATCGATTTGTTTAGTGCCGTGAAATACCATTGTCCCTCTCGCTTGACCTGTACACACGAATACTTGACTCGTAAATATCTATAGGTGTATCGCCGGTTCCTCTTTCAGTTTCTCTTCGGTGATCCCAAGGCGTTGACGCGGTGCAGAGCGCTGGGGAGCAGGTCCACTGGACATGTCGCCGTTTCGCCATGCGTTTCTCTTCCCCAAGGGAATGGCCGTGCTTGCAGCTGCAGGTCACGCTATCGCGGCTCCTTTTCGAAGGACGGTGGCGGTTGCAGCACCCGGTTCGCGCCCCCGACGTCCGCGACGCTTGCGTGACGGCTTCTCTGCTCTTCGTTCCTTTTCTTCAAGCCATTTCGGGCATTGAAGAGAGAAAGCCGAGTGCGCATCATTGCAGCTAGGGCATTTCTCCTCGCTCGTGCGCGAACATTTCTGCAATGAGTGGCTGCCGGAGCAGCGCGGGCAGCGAGGAGAGGGGGAACAGAAGAAGCTCCCGTGGCCGAAGCGGGAGCATCGGTGGCATAGCTGTGGATCTCTGTACACGCACAGGCGCACAGAGACCACATTATTCCCTACACTGCGTAGAGCTTTAATCGCCGATATCGGCCAGTTGGCCGTTAAGGCGATGGCCACGACGAACACCCCTATCGGCTTCTCCTGGGATGTAAGCAGACGTCCTCTGCGTGCGTCAATTCCGAGAACTCTCAGGTCTTCCAGAAGGTCTTCCAATTCATGGCGAGGTGAGAAGCCGCGGAAAGTGAAGGCCATCGTCTTTTCCTCCCCCACTCCCCAGGTAGACATCTGCGCGTCGGCTGCAGACAGGGCCGAGCGCAGGGACTTAAAGTCGTCCATTTTGCCCGTTTGCACCCGGGCCACGGTGAATGACTGATCCACTACAGACGATCGGATCAGTTCACGGAAGGCCTTCACATACTCTACGTCGTATACGACGAGAGGAGGAGGCCGCGGGCCACGAGAAGAGCGCGGAGAAGGTGGAGAGGCGGCATCGCTTGATCCTGGGACCGCAGCTGGCTCCTCATCCATCGGAACGGTGATCGGCTTAGAAGAGTCGGTCACGGGCTGAAGAGGCGCGAACGAGTTCGTCGTGGGAACTGGTACGAATGCGCCCGCCGACATGCGAGCGCGTTTCTGAGCTGCGTCGCTAAGCGTCGTGAACGGGCGTCGTACGGCCGTTTTTGCTGACGGATGAGTGGATTCTTTGATAATCGGCGCTATACTGCAGACGAACTGACGAGTTATTACGAAGCCGTCGTCGTCCACCGGGGTACCGGGGCGAGATACGCCAGGCGACGAGTTGGCCGCCATGGCGATAATGCGGCTTAAGGTGTAAGGTGAAGCCTTATCGACTTCTCAGGTGAGAAAAGAGCGCCGTCGTAATGAAGAGCAGAGCAGCAACACAGGATTCGCAGGAAAACTCAGAAATCAAAATTCAAAGTAGCCGGATGGCTGCACGGCGAGAATGGTCGTGATTCAGGTCAGGTCAGGTGAATGGGTCAGGTCGGCCAGGTCAGGTCAATGGGGTCCCTGCTCCAGGATCGCCTCGCTTTATAAGGCATCGTGCCTTCGGGGGGAGGGATGACTTCAAAGTAGCTACATTGTAGCAACAAGGGAATTTGGCAGCAGACATTGTCTTGTCTTGGTTTCCGAGAAACCCGCACCACATCACCATACATTCTCTGGTATGCTGGGGAGCACTCCTTGGGAGAGTCAACCGATAGTTGGGGCTTCCGAGAAACCCACACTACATCAGCTTAATGGCAAAGGGACATATTGAGTATAAGATGCCGAAAAAACCATGGCGATTTTTTATAATCAAATAAGGTAACATGCTCATGTTTAAGGATTAACAGACGGAGACGCCAACTACTACAGAGCCGACGACATTGCTGCCCCAGCAATACTCAACTATCCAGAGAAACGCCCCGAGCTTTAACATTAACATATCCCGGATATCTTTAATTTATGATGATACTGCAGTTCATGTAATAACTTCAACTGTGGTTCTTCCTGCCTCACCTGGGCAAGGAAAGAAATTCTAAAGAGAAGCATTAAGTGTCCAGGATATGTTATTGATTTCAAAGAGCAACAAAGGAGGGTGACACTTACTTGAATTATGTGAAATATCAATGAGAATTCTCTTTGATTATAAATTTTAAATGGTATCATTGAATAACCCCTCCGTTATTCTAATGTTATCGATAAAAATAGTGTAACAGAAATGAAAAAAGAAATATGTCATATGGTTGGCTTCACTTGGTATCAGAACATGAAGTACTTTAACTGATAATATATGACTGACATGCAAATATATAAATTTCAGAGGGAAAATACGGCAGACAGACTTTCTTAGATGGAATGCGGCGTTGTTCCCCCTTGTGGAAACCACAAAAGCTACATCTTCATCCCACTCACTGTAAACCAATAACTTTACTGAATATATCGGCAGGCCCATTGCTCATTGTATGGTAATCAAAAAGAGTAGTTTTCAGCTGAAATTAAAGCGCACTGCTATAAATGAAAAATATATAAACAACCTTTCAGCTACAGAAAATCACTGTAATCAGGTTTCTCATGATGGAGGCATGCCAGAGGCAATAGAGGTGGATGATTGCAAGAGTTGGGAGACCAGTGTGATTGGCAATCGCTGTTTACACTTCATAGATCTGTCCCTGACCATAATTTACCCCGACTGATCTTTCTCTGCACCCCCCCCTGCGTATGCCCCGTTTACTTACGGCAGCTGAGGAGTTTGACCCAGGTGCTATTTACCGTTTTACCATTTCTTCTGCAGAGTAGCATCGCTTTCTCCCCGTGGTCATTCCTTGTTCATCAACCCAATTCGCGTCCCTCCTTTGGCCCTTCACGCGTTCCAATCCCCCCCCAACCATTTGATGTTTCGTTCCAGGATAACTGTCATCACCTCCTCTTGTTAAGCACATGTCCTATATATTTCCTCCTTTTATTAAGATTACTTATCGCTATATAGACAAGACTAAAGAATCAAATTCTTTGCTTCAGGTTTTCTTGTGTTCCATAACTCACCAGCGATCTCCCAACCTATGATTTTTTCCTAACGTTTTGGTCCATAGTATTACTGCCACCCCTCGTTGACTCTCGTCCCCACTGCTGTATATTACTCTTTAACTCCAGACATCTCCACCATTCTTCCATCTCACCTCGCACAGCCCCAAAACATTCAAGTGCGTATATCTCTGCATCTCCCCCTTGATATTTTCCGAACTTTTCGCCCTCAGAATCGTTCTGGCATTCCAAGTTCATATTTTCACTGGGATGGGTCTCTTTTCTTTCGCCTTCTATTTCAGGGAGATTATTAGCGTATATTTATACTGATAACTGCTTGTAAAAGAACTCAATTTACGCTTGCTTCTAATAGAACGGACAGGCGATTTACAATATATTATATAAAACTATTCATACGGAACCGGACGAGTTGATTCGTTTATCAATAATACGTAGCTGGGAGTTGCATGCCAGAAAAAGAACTGAAAAAAACTCCTCCATCCAGTTTGTCTATTTCCATTTCTTCGCCCATAGCCTGTTATATTCATATGCATTTATTGAATTTTAGAACTTGTGAATTTTTTTGTTTAGGTCCTTAGTTGCAGCGATAAAACCAATTTCAAACACGCCATATCGAGCAGTATTCTGGAAATTTGTTGTTTGACGTATGTTGGCACAAGCAGGGGCTGCCATAGCTACCGATGCTGCAATACACCTAAGACATTAAATGCGTTCATTTTGCACAAAGGTCATGATATTACGTAATAAAATACAGCAAATAGTATAATCACGATTTTCAGTTCATGGTAGAGGTAGTTACATTGCGCGCAGTCGGCGTGAATGATATCAGCCATTGGTCAATAAAGCGAAACAAAAGAAGTGCACATTTTACGATTAAGTCGAAGTCAGCGCCTATTGCAATGCAATTTTCATCTATTTCACTTAATACTGATTCTCGCAAATTTCGAAATGTCTCAAGATTCATTATGTACATATGAAATGGGGGTCGCACTAACTAGCCTTGGAGATCGTCCGTATTCCATCATGGTCATCGATTTTAAAGACTGCACGGTCTCTAGATGATAATTTCTATTTTCTGAAATGGTAATGCCAATCAGGAAATACATGTACATGTATTTCCTGAATAATACATGTACGATCAACTTTACCCGATCGTAGTCTGCATATGAGATGACTAATCTGGAATGGAATATTTTTGTGTTTTTTAGTTCTTATCCTCGTGCAAGCTACCACCAGGGTTTGTGGCAGGGGGTGAATATACTCGTACTCCAGGATAATTTTAACCCGAATATACAAGGAATGATCAAAATAGGACGGGACTGATTTTATAACTCGTTTTTCGACTTAATAAAATTTGTCACCGTCAAAGTACATGCCTTGACTGGCGACACATCTTTGCCAAGGTTTCTTCCAGCTCTCGAACCCTGTCTGGTAAGCCGCCTTAGGGATCCTCTTCAGGTCCGCCGCACAATTAGTTTTAATGTCCGCAATAGAGTCGAATCATTGCCCTTTCAAGGTTGATTTTAACTTTGGAAATAAAAAAGTCTGATTGAGCCACTTCTGGAGAGTAGGGTGGCTGCGGGATCACGGAAGTTCCGGTTCTGGCGAAAAACTTCGTCACGATCAGCGCCGTGTAAGCCGGCGCGTTATCGTGGTGGAAACGCCATTCATTGTTTCTCCACATTTCCAGCCTCTTTCAGCTCACTGCGACCCTCAGCCTCTTCATAGCCTTTAAGTAGCAATCGTTTTTGATGGTTTGACCTTGAGGGACGTATTCGTAATGAATGAGCCCTTGCCAATCGAAGAAACACCAGCACATTGGACCGTGACATGCGAGCTTTCTTTGGTCGCGGAGAATGATTACCTTTCCACTGAGAAGACTGGGCCTTTGTCTCAACATCATAACCGTAAACCCAGGTTTCGTCACCGGTTACGATGGTTTAAAAAAAACCGGCATTGGCTCGTTTCAGGAGTTCCTGACAAATGTCCACACGTTTTGGTCTCTGTTCATCAGTCAGCACGCGCGGGACAAATTTTGATGCGACGCGCGTCATGCCCAAAATATCTGGATCCAAAACTAATGTTTAACTTCCTCGGCTATCTCCTTAACAGTTAAGCGGCGATTTGCCCGTACCAAATCATTCACCAAATTGACATGGTTGTGGTGTGTCGAAGTGGAAGGCCACCCCGTTTTATGAATCTTTATTTGTCGAGGTTCTGCACAATTTGAAACGACCCTACCTCTCAAAACAATGCCTTCGGCTCATAGCTGCATTAACAAAGGCTTGCTAAATTATTCCAAATGTCTCCGTAGCACTTTTGCCAAGTTTGAAACAAAATTTCACGCACACACGCTCTTCCTCTAACTCCTTCATTGCTGCCGTTGCACGTGGCGACAAACAGGTTAGGAAACGTACCGCTGCTGCTGCGTAACGACTCGATGTACACAAACGCAACACCTCTCGTTTTAGTCGTCAAATGGCGCACTGTCTCTTTTCGATCCGTTGCACGGTTTGCACAGAATAAAATCAGTTCGGTCTTTTATGATCACACCTTGTATTTCTGACCCCCTACCTGGCTCGGACAATGATATTCTGATCCCTTTTCGTGCGTGGAAATTTGAAAACGTGTGAGTTTCTTTTCTTTTTCGTGTTTATCTTTGTTTTCGTTTTTGTTCGCTATTGCTAACTTTATATACTCGTGCATTATTATTTTACCCAGCCGGCTACCGTTAGGATGCGTGGCAGGGGCCTGAGAATAATGATTCGCCTTCTAATCAGCTTTGAAATGGCTCGCATATTGTCCAGCGATTACGCTTTCCAAATGGCTTGTTATGATCTCCCAAATAACTTCGTTTGACGCAGAGGGTACTTCGTATTCTTTCTGTCCCCTTCAGCACAAGAATTAATCCTAGCTCTAAATGTTACAGGTTCCAGGGACAAGCCGAAATAAGCAACGTCGGGACTCCACAACGCCCCTGCCAGTGTATCCTTGTCGTGGCCGTGATGATGTGGATCCCCGCGGCCTCCAGGCAGTCGCGACGCTGAGTGAGGACTCGCGCCTCTGACAGCGCGCAGGGAACGCGCAGTGGCCACCCTTGAGGAGGGAAGAGGGCACCAGAGCGGCAGGCTAGGGGGGCGCATTCACGCCTGCGCAGTGGAACGTCGGCGCTATGAGCAGTTCCCCGACGAGCGCCGTCGCCTCCCCCGGCGACACGAGGTGGCACGAGTCGACGGCCGATGCCAAGATGGCGGCATCTAAGCAGCAAAACGGTGGCGAGGGAGTGGGGTCGGAGCAGCAATCCGCCCTGGCAGAGGGCGCATTCGGTTAGTGGCCGGCGTAGCACCACTCGCTCGACGGGAAGAACACGGGCAACATCCGTGCTATTCCTGGTGAAACACGGAGAGTTCCTCCGCGACGTTAAAATGGGTTCCGTACATGATATTATCAAGGTCTGTCCCAAAAGTAGTAGGACTGGGTCGATTAGAATAAATTTATTGCTAGAATCGATAAATTCATTCCAAATTCTTCGAAGTATTAGCCTTGTATGTCCAAGCACCGCTGCCAGCGGGTTTTCCACGTCTTGTGCGCCTTCTGAAAGGCGGCGCCCGGAATGCTGTTTAGCTCCTTCGTCACGGCGTGTTGTGACGCTTCCATCGAGCCATGGTGACGGTCCTTTCAGAGCGGATTTGAGTCAGGGGAAGAGATCTGGAGGGGCAACGTCAGGGGTGCAGGGTGGCTGAGGCACATCCGCGTGCGAGTTTCCTTTCGTTCGTTCCTTCGCACACGCCTTTCTCATGCCCATATTTTCGTCCCCTTCTGAGGTCGAGGGGCGTCCTGAGCGTTCGGCGTCTTCAACATCTTCTCTGCCCTCCCGGAACAACTTGTGCCACTCAAGAACACCCAGGGATCGGAATGGTGCGGTGGTTAATGTACTGGATTCCCACCCAGATGGACTGGGTTCAAATCTCTGAGGTGGCACATATTTTTCAGTGGTATCCCGATCACTACTTGAGGTGCTTTGTGGAGGGCACTTTGAGTGAGTACCCCGTCCGTCGGATGGGACGTTAAGCTGTGGACCCCTTGACGCCTTTCGTTATTAGAGTACGCTAATGCCGATGCCGGGTTTCTCTCCACCCTTCATCCTTTCCTGTCCATCCCCAATGGCACAAATGAACTCAGCTGTCGGTCGCCTCCCCTAAAACACTACTACTACTCAAGAAAACCCGAACTTCCCATGGCGCTAGCACCATTAGCCGTCTTGAGCCTGTCATGAGTCTATTTCCTGCTTTTTCTCAGTTTCACGCAACATTTGATGGCGTGTCGCGATGTCCCATTAACCAGTCCATGACGAAGTGTAACGAGGTCACGCTGTTGAGGTTTCGCAAGCGAACGATCCGCCCTCGGCCAAGACTGGGAGCTAACTGCCACCGGTCTCCATCCTTAAATGAGTCTCCCCTCCCTGAACACAGCCAGAGAAACCGCCATCTACCCGGGGCAAAATAAGTAACACTACTTTTGGGACAGACCTTGTACATCAAAAGGTTCCCAGCGGCTAGAAAACGGCTATTGCAACACCTATATTTAAAAGCAGACTCAGTGAGGAACCGAGCAAATACAGATCTATTCACGCCGTCCGTCGGATGGGACGTTAAGCTACGGACCCCTTGGCGCCTTTCGTAAAGAGTAGGCTAATGCCGACGCCGGGTTTCTCTCCACCCTTCATCCTTTCCTGTCCATCCCCTATGGCGCAAATGACCTCAGCTGTCGGTCGCCTCCCCTAAATACTACTACCGGTTTGTTAAACATTGATATTCATCAAAACGTGATACGAAATATTAATAAATGTACCCTGCAAGCCACCGCCAGGAACCACCAGAATAATTTTGCCCGAACATGACCCTGCCGCGGTCGAGCAATGTTATTATGATCCCCTTTCGTTCGTGGAGAAATTATATTTTATATCTATCTGTTCTACATTTAATCTCTCTGAATCATATTGACATTATCTCTCCTGCCGTAACACGATACGGATAACTACGGATAACTTTAACTTGTAACATCACTGCTTAAGAGACCTCCAGCCAATTTACGCAAGAACTTCCATCTGTAATTCAACCTTCGCTCCGTGAGTAGCTCCCAGGCTACCTCCTGTAATATTTTGGATACGATACTAAGTATTGAAATTAAATTTAAAATACTTCGCCTTTCCACATAAACAAAACTTTTATTTACGACCTAGGTTTCGTTATGGTATGATGATGTTATATCATAACGAAACCTAGGTCGTAAATAAAAGTTTTTTTTATGTGGAAAGGCGAAGTATTTTAAATTTAATTTCAATGTGAAGAATTTCCACTAAGTGACACCAGAAATTGTTTCATTTACGATACTAAGTTTATCATAACAAAATTTTACAAATCTAGCTCCTCTATGCTACGCTTGATCCAATACGTCAATTAATCCAACTTCATAAGGATCCCATACACTTGCAGCATATTCTAAATGAAGCCTAACCAGCGAAAGATAACATTTCTCTTTGACCTTTTCATCACATTTACCCAGTACTCTTCCAATGAATCCTATTTTTTTATTTGCTTGTCCACATGTTCCCCGTATGTGTTTCGCCCAGGAGAGGTCGTGAGTAAGGGTAAGGCCCAAGTATTTAATCGAGTCTACAATACCATTTCGGTGTTCTCAATGCGGTGGGCATTCTGGAGGGAATTGCTATATTTCCAAACATTCATAGCTACAATTTTGTACAATACTTCATTCTTGATTCAATGAAAAAACTACCTTGACCAGTGCACAACTGAAAATAATGATAAAATATGATGCTGCCATTCATTCGAATGCGTATCCCACACACAGCATCCTGCAGTTTAGGCACTGGCACGGTGCATTTGAGCCTCTGAGCTCCGGGTGCCGTGAAGGCACCAATTTCGTTCGATTGTCTTCCATTGGTACTCCTCCCGTTGTCGTGGAGTTTCTCCTAAATTCTTGCTTTGTTTCTCGAGGAAAAGTTAATGCCTTGAGAAATTTGTCCCAAAAATGTTGCCTTACTGGACGCCGTCCGCCCTCGTGTTTCTTTGCTGGTGGTGACTGCATAACCCCCGTCTCCATTCGCAGCGGGGCATAACCACGACCAGGGTCCACAGCGGCTCATCGTCAACGGTCATCACCACGACGATGAGGAGGATGAGGAGGAGCGGGGAGAGGGCGAGGAGGCGGCGCCCAGCAGACTGGCGTCCGTCATCGTCATCGGCGGCGCCTCGGAGGCGCCAGGGTCGGCGAGTAAGGAGCCCGAGGCGGGAGACACGGCTGGTGAGTGAATTCGAGCGTGGATGGAAATGCGAGCAGGTGGCGGCACATTCGTGGCCCGGAGAGTGGTCAGGCACGCCGATGTACTCTTTCTTACCCCGCCCACGATTTCGGTCCAATGATCAGCAAAGAACGTAGAGCCATATGAGAAATAATGATGCTTAGTTTGTGTGAAAAGTAAAGATTCCGACAAATAGATTTACTGCTTATATTGCTACAATGCCTCAAAATTCTTCAAAATACATCCTTTAAGAGCGTTGGCACACTTTGGTTGGCGGCTTTTCCACGACTCGAAGGCTCCCTGGTAGGCGTATTCCGGAAGTTCCATAAGGGCGCGGTGGTAAGCTTCCTTGACGACGCTTAGGGTCCCATTGTGGTGTCCTTTGAGGGAAGATTTCGATTTTATTGAGAATGGGAAATAGTAGTCTGCTGCTGCCAAGTCGGGACTGTAAGGGGTTTGGAAATTCGTCGCGATGTCATTGTAGAAGGTCTTCGCAAGCAAACACTTGGCTCTGCTCTTGGTCTTCCGTCCAAAGACCTTCGGGAGGACGAGTTTAGCGCAGATCTTTCGCCTCGCCAAATTTTCAGTGATAATGGTGTTCACTGTCATCTTGTCAATGCCAATACGATATGTGATCATGCGCACCCTTAACTGATGGTCTTAATTTAGCACTTCATTTATAAGTCAAGAAAAAAATTTACTGATACTTTATATGCAATCTTTGTATTAATGAAGTGGTGAGGTTCTTCAGGAGTTGTCGTCATAGGTATCATACTGATTGAGGCTGAATTTGAAAATTTCAGGACAGCCATTACACATGGTGGTTAATTTATGAGCACTTACTCCAACTCTAAATTATTGTGCAGCATTAAATATTGCCTAAATCAGCTCTTTGTGCATAATTAACCCCTTCAAGATTCTCATAATAACCACAAGGTTCTCGCGTTGGGTTTGAATCCTGGTGGTAGAATGTGTCAGAGGTTTCCTAAATGCCATATGGAGAGGATTTCAAGTGGAGTATCACATCCATCAGATGTAACCACCTGATGTAATCATGGACCCCTTGACATCTTTCATTCTGTCCAGGCTATTACCGATGACATGCTTCTGACCCCCCTTTCCTCTTACCCTGAATATCCTACCTCTACCGATGCACCCATCCCGATAATTGAAAACGACCGGTGAACTTGTTTGCCTCCCATTAAGACTACTTCTATTTATTATTTCAAAAGAGCATATCCTGTTTCCTTCCTACCCATTGCTCTCATTCCAGTGCAGCCTTTACCATTGCACTTCCTCTGAATATATCCTACATCCACTTTTCCTTCATGTTAGTCTGCCTATAAATGTTCTGTATATTGAGATGTATAATAAGTTATTGTTAATTGTTCCTCAAGACACCTAACCGAATTAACCGTATCAAAAAACCTCACATAATTTATTCACGATACTCCTGCTAAGATTCTTTCTTTCAACCCGTCTCCTGCAACCTTTCTCTCTTGGATGCCCTCCTCGGAAAAACCGCAATAGGCATTGTCTCTATGTAACTGTCCATGGGCGAGAAAATGCAGAAATGTGTAAAACTATTATAATTTTCATTTTATTTTTGAAATCATTATTCAGAGGGCAAGGACCTCACTTACCTGGAGCAATATTGTAAAAATGCATGACTGCTTCCTGATGAGGGAATTTATGTGCGCAGTCATAGCAATGACTGGGGAAAAACATTTACAATGGTGCATTTGTTACAATTCAATTGTCATTGCAATGTCTGCCTCTTTTGATTTCAAGGTAGACATGAAATCATCTTCTTCCCTTTACATATTTCTTTGAAAATGATTTTGTGATCCACCAACCTCTCAATTATATTTTAACAATGAATTTATGGCTTGGACGTGTGCTAGGAAATGTAGCCAATGGTTCAAGTTGTTTATATTACTCTGATTTTCATGATATGAACATCTTCAATTGAAATGAATGAAATGAAGTCAATGAAAGCTTGAATTTAAGAAGTATGAAGTTAATAATATCGGAGAAACATTGGCCATTGTCAGCCATTGAAGTTACCATGCTCTCCATCCAATTATTGGCATGCTAATGGTCTTTGGCTTATCTTTGGCAGTGGGAGGAGTAGAAAGTGTCAGTGGAGTGGAGAGCAGTGTTCAGCCAGTGGAGGGGTGCTTTGACAATGCAGCCTTTGTGGATGATGAGGGAGGGGGGAGGCAGTCATTTTGTGAAACTCCCCCACCACCCATCCCGCCACCCGCCACCCCTCCGCTAGGCGAGGGGCATCATGGGAGTGCAGCCCTGATGGGGTCAGCTGGGCACCACCTCGGCCAACCACGGCAACACCAACAAGGCGAAGGTGAGTGCAAGTTGACGAGGCAATCCAACATGACATTTTGCAAGATTATTGCAATCTTTTGAAGGGTAAAGTTGTTATTACAATCTACATTTCGGTAAATGTGGGCACTATGTGCTGATAATGGACCAAGATGAAACATGTATTTTTTGTGTGCTGGTGAACTACGTGACGTTTGGGTATACTTGGGACCAATTCATACTCTACATATATGGAAAATATAATAATATTGAGATGACGGCTCTGAGAGGTCTTGGATTTTTAGTTGCTAGTTGTGCATTTTGCTGAGTAGCAGGTAAGAACTGAGTCGCCCAGGTGATTGGGGAGACCACTGGAGGTGGTGGCTCAAAGAACGGAGCAAGATCTGGAGGCAGTATCCCACAAAATGTATGGGATATCCCTCCAGGTGTCAGAGTAAAATAAATGTTCTACTTTTCCTACACCAAAAGTGAGGACTTGTAAGCTCAAATGAACCAGTGGTGAGAAAATTTTGCTTTTAGGACTTGGAGAGAGAATTTGTAGCTTTTGGTGATGCATGAAACAAGTTAGTGCAGCTAACCATCTGTTAGAAGGTCTACACGTGAATTCCAGTAGCATCACTTAGGTTTTTTTCACACCGAACTCTTCTCATTTGCCATGAGGTTCAATTGTATCTTGTAGATGCTCTTCAAACCATTCATTTAGTGTATGACGATTTTGCTGGCATTCCAGTCAGCCTCTTCAGACTTACTCCAATTTCTCATAATTTTTGCAAGACATTGACAGAATTTTAGTGTAAAATGTGGCCATGTTCACCCAGGAACACTAATTGCTTGTTTTCTCCTACCCAACTTCCATGGTAGACTGTTAGTGAATCAGTCTTGTGGAAAATGGATTTTTGTGTGTTGGAGAGTAAATTATTTTCCTCTTTATAAAAACTTCCCAGTACTCTTATAATTTGAATGAGAACTAAATGAGCATAGGAAAATGTTGACATTCCTTGGTGATGATTGCTGCCTCTTCAAGTTCTCAGCAGTATCCAGATTTGGACCAGGCATGCTCTCTGACTGGGTAGACACAGAATAGGTCATTTAGTTTCCATGCATTTTTTTCCAGGCAGTATTTGAATACCTGAATATATCCCATATTGAAAGGCTGGCCACACAATGAAAGATCTCCCTCATGCTGAACGGATCAATATGAAAGAACTGCCAAAAATAAACTATTGTCTCTCCGTTATCGCATAGAGTGTAAACTGCCTTGTTTTGACCCCAGACACTGCATGGAATGTGAACAAGGAAAAAGGTCCCCTTGGCATTGATGCCTGCTCTTGAATGCATTGCAGCCCTGTGCTGGAGAGTGGGTTCACGTTTCCATGCAACTGATGAACTGGTAGCGAATCAGGCTGCATGAGACTGCCTCCGAATGAAGACTGGCCTCAATGTATTGAGGAATGAAACTGCAAAATGACTTCTGTTGTAAAGAAGCCACATGGAGTACCAGCAAAAGAGTATAAAGTTACCAAACAATACATTGTTTGAGTATCAGGATACGTTAAAGTCAGCTCTGCATACTTGTACAGCCTTGTGTTGTTTGCATAAAGAGAGTTTTGTCAAAGACCATTCCTTCCACAGGTGGCGCAAATGGCCTGGGGCCAGCAGTGATGGAGTCGCTCTCTTCCCCCACCAACCTCAACAGCAGTGGACTCATAATGGCCACTCCGAGCGAGAAGGCGGAACTGGAGGCAGGGGGAGGAGTAGCAGAGGCTGTCAACTTGGAACTGGTCAACATGAACCCATACGGTGCCCTGGCTGGTGCGGAGGAGTTGGAGGGCAAGTCAAACAATGGAGGTTTGAATGGCATCCCAGTGAAGAGGGGGGACGAGGAGATGGGAGTGGATGGGGGATTTGGTGATCCCTACGATGAGTACTTTGTTCCTGTCAACGAGCATCGCAAGTACATCAGGTGAGGGGGCTGAATGGGCATTCACCATTCTCACAAAGAACATTTCTTGGTTGGATAAGTTATTTGTTAATGTAAAGGTACTCCAAGGATTTGAGTTTGTGTATAAACATACATATGCATACATCTATGAGGGTATATATTCTATAATGAACTAATTGGGGCCAATTTGGAGGAAAGTTTCAGGGTTTGAAAATAATTATGCCATAAACAACCATAAATATTGCAACCACAGTTCCTGTGTGTTTCAACTTCACTGCAAATAATTTTTGAATTTTCTCTCTCTTGACAATGAATGCAAACATTCTGTGGGACAAATTGCCTATGATGGTATTGAGAAGTGTTGATTAAAAACTTGCAGAGATTTTTCATGACATAACAATCTCATGATATGTGGCTACAATGCTACAATCATCATTATAGGAGTCCTATGATAAGTGTAAAACATTTGATACATCCATTTGGTCAATTTTAAAAATGTTTCATCTTGTATGAAATGCTGTAAGCAATAGATATTTTTTCAGTTTTTCCTATTTTCCAGTTTGTTGAGAAACATTGAAGTCTCAGAAAGTCTCGTAAGTATAATCACTGCCAAAAATTGTACTTGGTTTATGTTCTTAAAAAATATATCTCCAAGCCTTAGTAGTAACTTTTTGCTATTTCAGTTGGAATGGTTAAATATAGAATGACCTCAATGTGAAGGTCCACTCGTGCATGCAGAGTAAGTGCAGAAACATAAATGGATGTGAAATGTGGAGGGTCCCTCAGCTAAGAAATGTTGAATCCGGGAAGTTCGAGGACTTGGTCATAGCATAGGGGGGGTAGACATTGGGTATTAAGAGACATTTTTTAGAAAAATAAATCGGTCAGAAATAAAATTCTCCAAATCAACTGAAAATTTGGCCGTAGATGAAGTGAATATGTTTAAAAAAAGGAGAGTCATTTTGCACTTTATAAAATACATAAAGCAAAATATTTTGTAAAACTTTATAAACTGTATCACTTTGCAGCTATACTTACAAGCATCCTTGTTTACTTTGGAAAAACCATTTTAAGATGTACACCACACAAATGTTTAGTATGAGATTAGACCAGTGAAAGGAGGTGGAATAAATTTTACATGAATGATTCCTTCTCCTCTCAGACTTAGTCAATAACTTAAAAATACAAATTATCTTTTTCAGTGAGATAATTATGCCTAATTGTATGAACTAATGCCTTAAAAAAATCTTGAAATGAAAAACTGGCAACGGGAGGTGACTTAGGTGTTGGCATTTTGACAGCAATTGTGCATGGTGGCAATTAGGATATCAAATTTTTATAGGTATTTTACCATGTGAGGAAGGTTTGAATAGACACAAGACTGAGTAATGATGAATTTCTTTGCTTTTGACAGAATACAATGTAACCTCTGACACTGCAATTAACCCTTCTTTAATTCCATTTAGTTCATTCCTCACTTCATTCTGGTGCTGTAGAAGGTACTGTAGACCAAAAATGGGAGAAAATGAAAAAAGGAATATTGAAATCCACTAGAGAAACTATAAGAACAGTGAATCAGGAAAGGACAAGGGAAGTATGGAGAGCAGATGAGATGATTACAAAGTTAAATTAGAATATGAAAGTTTGTAAGTATAGAGATGGGCAGAAGTAAGAATAAAAAGGTAATTCCATAACTGAGTTGGGAAACAAGCAGAGTGGAGGAAACACAGTGTGGGAATATCGGAAGTTTACAGAGTTAGGGTGAATTTACTTAGACTTAGAAGGAGAAAATGATGTATTTAAGTTAAGCTTTTGCCCAGACATACTTGATGGTGAGATAGAAAGGGGCTTAAGAGAATTTAAATAAAAAAAGGCTGTCATGGTAGACAATATTCCAATGGAAGTTCTAAAAGTTTTAGGAAAGCATAGAAGTGAGAGTTTTTATGGGCTATTTTGTAGCATTTATCCTAGGTGGTGGGTACATCATTTTAGCATGAATCATTGGAATGCATGAATACTCAAATTTATTTATGCATATTAGTAGGGATTATGTTTCATAATAACTTCATATGTATGTTTTTTACCTCTTATGTGTGTTTTTCTCAGAAAACCATGCCATGATATCATTAGAACACTGGCATTTAATTAATTAAAGAGCCACTTAAAATTATATCACATTCAGGAAGTTCTCTCGGGTTTCCCACCGGGTCAGCGTGGTGTGCACCGACGTTTCGACGGCTAACTCTGCCATCATCTTCAGGGTGAAGTGCAGAGCAATGAATTCGCCATGTATTTATACCCTGTCGTAGGGTCAGGTGTCCTCCGATTGGTCCGATGTGTTCCCAAGTGCCGAGCCGCCTTGGTGACGTCTCGTACTTTCAATTTTTCTCAGCACAGGTCTCCACGTGCTGCTGATCTGGAAGCCAGTGTCCCTGTTGAAGGTATTCTGTCCTTCCAGTCGGATTTCCACGGCTTCCTTCGCCACTCGGTCCCAGTAGCCGTTCGTGTGACAAAGTCTTTTGGTGCTCCCCCAGTCAATCCGATGACCATGCGTGATGCTGTGTTCGGCGACTGCAGACTTCTCAGGGTAATGGAGTCTGATGCATCGCTCATGCTCCGTTAGTCGCTTTTCAATTGTGCGGCCAGTCTCCCCGATGTATACCTGGCCGCACTCACACGGGATCCGGTATACCCCCGGCGCCTTCAAACCCCGTTCGTCTTTTGCCGTGCCAAGGAAGTTCTTCAATTTTCCTTGTGGCTTGTGGATGGTTTCCACTTTATGTTTCCTTAGTATCCTGGAGATCTTATGGGATACCGTGGAAACAAAGGGGATGCTGACCCTGGCAACGGGTTTTTCTCTTTCCTCTCTCTGACGGTCGTTTCTGGTGAAGGCCCTTTTAAGGGCCAAATTGACCTCCCGGCTTGTGTATCCATTCTGAAGGAAAGTATTTTTCAGGTGATGAACTTCTGCCTCCAAACCTTCCTGGTCTGACACGCATTTTGCCCGGTGGATGAGCGTTGACATAACCCCTCGTTTTTGGGCAGGGTGATGGTGGCTTTTCCCGTTCAAATAGAGATTGGTGTGGGTAGGCTTCCTATACACCTTGTGGCCTAAGCTCCCGTCCGCTTTCCTTTCAATTAGGATATCCAGGAAGGGCAGCCGACCGTTGCTCTCAATCTCCATGGTGAACTGGATGCTGGGATGAATGCTATTCATGTGGCCAAGGAAGTTGGTGATGGTGTCCGGTCCGTGCGGCCATATGATGAAGGTATCGTCCACATACCTGAAGAAATGCCTCGGTTTTAGTGGGGCGGTTCTAAGTGCCCTCTCCTCGAACTCCTCCATGTAGCCAATTTCTACATGGAGGAGTTCGAGGAGAGGGCACTTAGAACGGCCCCACTAAAACCGAGGCATTTCTTCAGGTATGTGGACGATACCTTCATCATATGGCCGCACGGACCGGACACCATCACCAACTTCCTTGGCCACATGAATAGCATTCATCCCAGCATCCAGTTCACCATGGAGATTGAGAGCAACGGTCGGCTGCCCTTCCTGGATATCCTAATTGAAAGGAAAGCGGACGGGAGCTTAGGCCACAAGGTGTATAGGAAGCCTACCCACACCAATCTCTATTTGAACGGGAAAAGCCACCATCACCCTGCCCAAAAACGAGGGGTTATGTCAACGCTCATCCACCGGGCAAAATGCGTGTCAGACCAGGAAGGTTTGGAGGCAGAAGTTCATCACCTGAAAAATACTTTCCTTCAGAATGGATACACAAGCCGGGAGGTCAATTTGGCCCTTAAAAGGGCCTTCACCAGAAACGACCGTCAGAGAGAGGAAAGAGAAAAACCCGTTGCCAGGGTCAGCATCCCCTTTGTTTCCACGGTATCCCATAAGATCTCCAGGATACTAAGGAAACATAAAGTGGAAACCATCCACAAGCCACAAGGAAAATTGAAGAACTTCCTTGGCACGGCAAAAGACGAACGGGGTTTGAAGGCGCCGGGGGTATACCGGATCCCGTGTGAGTGCGGCCAGGTATACATCGGGGAGACTGGCCGCACAATTGAAAAGCGACTAACGGAGCATGAGCGATGCATCAGACTCCATTACCCTGAGAAGTCTGCAGTCGCCGAACACAGCATCACGCATGGTCATCGGATTGACTGGGGGAGCACCAAAAGACTTTGTCACACGAACGGCTACTGGGACCGAGTGGCGAAGGAAGCCGTGGAAATCCGACTGGAAGGACAGAATACCTTCAACAGGGACACTGGCTTCCAGATCAGCAGCACGTGGAGACCTGTGCTGAGAAAAATTGAAAGTACGAGACGTCACCAAGGCGGCTCGGCACTTGGGAACACATCGGACCAATCGGAGGACACCTGACCCTACGACAGGGTATAAATACATGGCGAATTCATTGCTCTGCACTTCACCCTGAAGACGATGGCAGAGTTAGCCGTCGAAACGTCGGTGCACACCACGCTGACCCGGTGGGAAACCCGAGAGAACTTCCT
This sequence comes from Hetaerina americana, assembly GCF_022747635.1. Lineage (NCBI taxonomy): Eukaryota > Metazoa > Arthropoda > Insecta > Odonata > Calopterygidae > Hetaerina > Hetaerina americana. The sequence continues at coordinate 4,520,163 of NW_027286852.1, forward strand.
GAATACAATACGCCGGGAAAAACTGAGATCCTTCAATTATATCACAGTTTGAGGTTTTCAACTTAAGCATAATATGTATCTGTTTTTAGCTATTATTTTGATTCAAGTCTTAGTTCTTAATTTTTTTTCCTATTTGTGTGTGCCTAACTTGACTCAACGTGATTTTGTCTTCTTACAAAACCAGGGGTGAGAAGTTATATGTCACCAAGGACAGGCGAAGGTCGCAGTCATGGAGGCGGTGTATCTGCTGGGGTGTGGGATTCACACTGCTAGCAGTTGCTATCCTCATTGCTGTCCTCGCTGGCAGTAAGTTTTCAGCATGAATTCCATCAGTTGTCATTTAATCAGGCACTTCTTTGTCTGACAAAGATATATCAATAGACATAATTGCTGAATCAATACCAACCTATGGTTTTGGTACCATCCAGACTGGTACACCCAGACATCCAGGATTCATTTGTTTGAAGATCTTTTTAAATACATTTATACAGCTGCCCTCATCCAATCAGCAATCTAATTTACCATACCTTGTTCTATGTTCATATATTTTTGCTAGTAATTTTAATATAGTATGTTTGTAACCTTGAATCTTAAATTTTGCAGATTAATTAATGAATTTGAATGATATTTTCTAGTGAATTTGATCTCCTTGAGTTTGACAAGTCCTGGAATGAGTAGTTGTGGCTCATTGACATTTTACCTTTGAGGTTTGATCATTCTTGGTGCAAGGCTCCTTCTGTTCCATGCTCATTGAAATCTTCTTTTACCTCAGCTGGCGTGATACTTTCCCAAGAACGAGAAGGTGCGGTGGAGGGAAGGAGTTTCAGTAGTTCGGTCCCCCATGTGGCAGAATCCAAGGATCGCAATGCTCCAATTGACAGGGACAGGCCATCCATGGAGACAGAACTCCCACCCGAGCCGTCGTCTTCATTCACTCCGCCCCCAAGCATGTCGTCCATCCCCTTCAATCCTCCCACAACGGAAATGAGTGGATTATATGGTATGTCATTTGTTCTATGGCAATAACAATGATAATAATAATAAAAATAATAGTAATAACTATTATTACTATATTTGTCCAAGGATTGGTGTACAACAGCAAAATAGGGCACAATAAAAAAATAGGAATTCAGGGAAGCATTTATATGCACAGAAACAAATGCACATTTTTATCATATTTACATGCACATAGGTCATATCTTCATATATACATATGGTACAACTACAAATGGGTGACCATTTTATTTTAATGATGAAATGATTGAAACTTTCCTTAAAATTGCTTAATGGGTTTTAATATTCACATGCCACAGTCTCCCATTACTTCAGTGATGGTTTAATAATAGTGAAGGAATCATTCTAGCTCATATAAAATACATTTACTCTTATAATAGCCAAAGAAAACACTATTTGTTCACTCCCTAGCAGACTTTATTCTGTGGCTTGTGAGTTGACATGGTTTAGAGTCTGGGATGTAGATAACTGGACATAAGGTTGGGAAAAGCAAAGGAGATCATGGGACAAAGTGTTAATGCAATTAAATCAACAAAATCATCTGGTTTATTCAGTTCTTTGTCAAGATGTTTATATAATTTTACTAAAATAATAATGAGGACTAATGACTAATGGAACTACTTTATATTGATGAGATTGTACTGCCACAAAGTGTACAAGGCTGTTGTAAGAAATGATTGGAAGGGTAGGCTTACCAATCCCAATATCAAGTTGGGGAGAATTGAAATGTTCTTTACCACTCCTCAAGTATACAATGTAGGGACATTGTATTACCAGAGCTCCATGATAATGAAACACACCATATTATTATTATTATTATTACTTTTTATTTGCCCAGAGATCACAATACAAAAATACCAGGTGGGTGGTGTATGTACATGATATAAGGCACGTCAAAGAGGAGCAAAGACACAGGCTCAGTTAAGATACATAAAAGAAATGATGCTCATAGTTACATAAATGTTTGGCACAAACCCTTGAACATCAGCTGTAACATGCACATGCAATATCAAATTCAGAAAAATGATTGATCACCAACATGAATCAGACCATGACCATTGCTAGAATCTAAAAGTATGAACTTACTGGTTGGGAATATTGTTGAGATATTCATCAACCGAGTAAAACATATTGCGCTGTAGATATCTTTTTAATTTATGCCTGAATGCAGCAGTTCCCTGTATATCCTTGATACTTTTGGGTAGTTTGTTATATAATCTGATGCCCATTTCATTGGGTCCTAATTTCAATGCTTTAGTTCTAATATTCCCATAATGGAAGTCATTCCTGCCTCTGGTGTAATGATGATGATAGGCAGAGTTAAGAGAATAGTTGCCGATGTTATTTTTTATATATAGAATTAAAAACATAATGTAGATGCATGGGAGTGGTAGCAAATTTAATTCACGGAAAATAGGCCTTGATGGAGCATTGTGAGGTTTCCTGGTGATGATTCTAATAGCTTTCTTTTGCATTTTAAAGATGGTTTGAGAAATAGCAGCTGATCCCCATAATATTATACTGTAGGTTATATTTGAATATATTTCCCCATAGTACAAATTGAGTAGTACAGTTTTACTTGTAGTTTCATACAGGTGTCTTAATAAGTAGCAAGTTGAACTGAGCTTGTGTTGAAGGGCTTTTACATGAGTATCCCAAGAAATATTTGCACATAGAGAAATACCTAGAAATTTGCATTCTGTCACACGCTCATTGATAGGTCATTGATTTTTACCAGTAGATCATCTGACACGTTCTTATTGCGTGTAAAGTATACTATTTTACTTTTATTTACATTTAAGTCTAGAAGGTTGTCTGTACACCACTTGTTTATTGCAAGTGTGACAGACTTAGATTTTTCCACAAGGCTGGGATATGTTTGTGTTGATATTATTACATTAGTGTCGTCAGCGTACAACACTGGTATTATTCCATCATTATTTGGTAAGCGGTTAGGTAGGTCATTGATGTAAATCAGAAAGAGGAGTGGCCCAAGGGTTGAGCCTTGTGGAACACCTTTGTTAACTTGGTATGCTTCGGATGAATATTTTGACCCATCAACTGATAACACTACTTTCTGAGTGCGATTATGAATATAGGACTTCATCCAGTTTAAAGGACTTCCTCTAATTCCTATTCTATTGAGTTTAATTAGTAGTCTATTGTGGTTTACATTATCAAAAGCCTTTGACAAGTCAAAAAACATTCCAAGAGTTTTGCATTTAGCATCTAATGAATCTAAAAAAGTATGCTGTCGATTGCCTGACATATGGCAGTTGTGATTGACCTTTCAGATCTAAATCCATGCTGAGAATTTGAAAGTAGGAAGTTTTTTTCGAGATAAGATGCTATTTGCATATACATGGCTTTTTCGAATATTTTAGCAAATGTATTTTGGATGGCTATTGGTCTGTAGTTGTTCAAATCATTAACACAGCCATGGTTTTTATAAATGGGCACTACTTTTGATTCTTTTAATTGGGATGGGAAAATCCCTTGTATCAAAGATTCATTAATTAAAAATAAAAGGGGTGCTTTTATGGCTTCAAAACAATGATGGACAACTTTACCAGGAATTTCATCTGGGTCAGTATTGGATTTGTTTCTGAGTGAGGAGACAATAGTTTTTAGATTGGTTTCAGAACAGGGCTTGGCAAACATTGACGATGGTGCATTTGCAAAAAGCACATTGGCAGGAGAAGTAGTTAGGCAAGGAGCTGATACGTAGTATTTGTTAAATTTATTAGCTAAAGATGAATAGCTAATGGCAGTGTTATTTTCAGGGTTACAAAGTTTTGGGAGAGTGAGTTGTGGATTTTTCTTACCTCTACAGTTATTAATTATTTCCCATGCAGTTTTGGACTTATTATTGGAATTAAGTTACTTATTATCATTATAAGTTCTATTCGTGGTAGAAATCAGTTTACGGTAATACCTTTGAAATTCCTTATAGAGTAACCTTTGTTCATGATTGTTTGAACTTTTACTGGAGATAGCAAGTTTTTTAAGGATAGTTGAGTAATTACGGATCTCGTCAGTTAGCCATGGCTTACATTTTGTTCTATGAAATATTTTATGATGTTTTACTGGAAAACACAATTCAAAATTGTGTCGGAAAATTGAATAAAGTAATTGAAACCTTTGTCAACTGACTTAAGGTCATAGACATTGTCCCAGTTTTGGGACTGTAGAAGGAGCAGAAAATGCTGCATATTTCCATGAGTAATAGACTGCCTTAGGTAAGTTTTATCATTTAGTCTCTCCATTGGTTGGTTAGTATCAATACTTATTTTCACCATGCATTGGTCTGTTATACCTAGGTCACTAACAGTTGTTACTACCTTTACTTGGTTAAGGTTGGTCACAGCGTAATCAATTAGGGTAGCAGATGTGGGAGTGACTCTGGTAGGATTATTGTTAAAACATTCCATGCCGTAAATTTTGAACAGATTCAACAAATCGGATCTTTGAGGGGATTCAACTAAGAGATTACACTTGAGATCGCCATTCAGCACAAGTATCCGGTTGTTTGCATACAAGGAGCAAAAGAGTTGGTCCAGTTTTTTAATAAATGCATGAAAATCACCAGTTGGTGATCTATAGATAGAGATGAGCACGAGAAATTCCACTGGAGTTTCATGGAAACACACTGCACATTCAAAAGTTTTTTTCTTTCTTCACAGGCACGTCAATTGAGTTAATAGTGCCCTTTATTCCACTATGCACGAATATGGCCACACCTCCATTTTTATACGTGGTCCGGCAGAATGACGACACTAGGGAATAATTTGAGAGTGAAATAACCACTAGTTCTTCATATTTTAACCAATGCTCAGTAATACACAAAATGTCTGGTTCACACTCATTTATAGCCACTTCCAGCAGGTTTACTTTGTTCCTAAGGCACTGAATATTAACTTGCGCGATTGTTAAAGGCTGAAGAATGATGATTTTGGTAATTGATGGGCAACCATTTTCTTGGTGCTAAAAGTAGATGTTGATTATCCATAGCATACAAAATTAAGAAGTTCCTTGATGCAACTGGAGGGTATTTATTACTTATTCAAGAAGGTCAGAATTCAGGGGGGTGATAATATGCATTTCATTTCACATTTGTTCACAGTATCAACATAACCACTGCCCAATGTGTACTGGATTATCATTTCATCAAGGACCTTCCGTACCAAATCAAAAGAAGGTCAAAGTTTAATTAGTTGCCATCTTTTATTTCAATGTGATTTTAAAGTTTCTGGTATGCTTTTGCCAAACTTGCACTAAAAGAAAGTGTGCCTTTGCAATTTGATGTCATTGGCTTTCCTACTAGAGCATGATTGTAATGCATTGGTTTAAAACTGAAAGTGAGTGGAAATTAGGTGAATTATTGGATGTTTATATTCTTTTTTTAATCATTTATTGCAAGTTATTTTAATAAAAAATTAATATTAAATATGAGTTATTTCTTGTTCTCTAATTAGTATTTAATTATTCATTTCAAGTAGCTTTGCTCAAATAAATATTAGATTGAGTATACATACCATTTACAAATGTCTTTGAATCTAATTTACCAGAGATACTAAAAATTGGTCAACATGTAAAATACTAAGTTTCAATGAGAAAAAAGGAGAGTCGATATGCCAATGATAGAGAGCCATTTATAGAAAGAGATGTTATTTGAGATGTGAGTTTTACTTCTTTCTGCAAAATGAACTTCACCGCGATTACCGACATGTAATAATAACATCACAGTTACAACTTTGTTGCTAGGGAAAGTTGTTGTAGATTTTTACACGTATTTCTAATGTAAATTAAGTACTCACTGTGTAATATAGGTAGATGGTGCATTGCTATATTCCTTCATCATCAATAAAGTGTCTGGGTGTGTATTTACTTTCCAAGTAAACATATTATAATATTTATTTGCATACCTCCTTTGCATTCTTTCATAGTTCCCTTACATAATTTATAAATTTGTTCATTGGTCAGTAAACTTATGAAGTTTCAATCAGCTGGATAATAGACTAAAAGGACAGTGGATTTTAACCTTCAGAATTGACAAAAGACTAATTCTCTTCATCAATCACAAATTCTCCACATAATTCATACTTGCAGAAATCACTCTAAAAGGCATTTTTCAGGATACTAAATTGTATTCATGATTTTGACTTATCATTTGGTGTTTATATACCACAATAGATGTCATCGCAAATTTATAAGAACAAAACAGAGTGCCAGTGTCAATATTTATTTTCATGTCACTTGAATAGCAAGGCAATGGTTTCAGACTCAAGAAGTTAATTAATAGAGTGAAAAGGCTTGATTGACAGCCATTAATACAGTTTGGTTTTGAATGTTGAAATATTGACACTATATGCAATAGCTGGTAGTTAATTAATTATGAGATGGCAATGCATTTCACTGAGTGATGGGACGATGTCTATAGCTTGCCCGTTTTTGGTTTCATAATGGTATGCATTAGATCTTGCCTAGAGATAACATTTTCTTTTACATCACATATAATAACATAAATGTATAGACTGTAAACTGTCATAGTATTATTAGCATTTTACCATGGTTTCCAGTAATCTCTGGAATGACAGCTTTTTTGTAGAAGAACTATTGATATGACACCAGAGGTATCACCCCAATATTCATCAGTATAACAAAGAAAAATGCATTGAATGGATTAACAAGGAATACCCTCAGTAGCCATTTTTTAATTTCTCAAGGTTTTATAATTCAACAAGTCTAATGCACTTCGTTTCTGCTGCAGTTCCCAGGGTGCTGGAGGCTGCTATGAGGATTGATAGCCTCGAGTACACACCAGATTTAGGAAATTCCAGCTCAGATGAATTCAAAAGATTAGCAAGGGACTTGGAGGATGAGGTAATGGAACTTTATTGCTTGCAAATACAATTCCTCTATATCTTATATGTTGAAGTTCTTAATTCAAGTAATGCTTACTTTATACATTATTTGTGAATCATTAATTTAACCTACTTATCAAATTAATGTTTTCTTTATCAACAGTTCTAGTGATGTCAAGTAATGCTTACTTTATGCATTATTTGTGAAACATTCATTTAACCATCTTATCAAATTAATGTTTTTTAGTTCAGGCATATAATACAGGCATACCATGCATATTGTAAGTGTTAGTAAGGAAGCCTTGGCACATGGAGATCAGACTGAATTGCTCCAGAAAGGTTGCCCGGGTGCTATCCCTTTTAGGGCCACTAGGCCACGCCATTGAAAAAGTTGTGATCAAATAATTGGCCAAACATGGGTGGATCCTGTGACTCACCTAATGTTAATGAATCCATCACATCTTGTTAAATACAGAGAGAAATCACCTGTGACAATTTATGAAGATAGAATTATGTCATTAAAATGATCATTGAAAACTTATTAAGGGCTAAATATTAAAATTTTTGCTTTAATTGTTTTGTAGTGACTTTCTATCAGATTGCCATTGCGTTGTTATATGCTTGCTTGCCAATTTTTGTATCAACATCAACCATTTTAGCCTGGTTAAGGACCTTTTAGCTAAGGGCATGTACTTGCTCTGTCATAAGAGCTTCAAAGTGTGCTTATCCAATGATTGGAGTGATGATGAAGGGCTTGGATATGCATGCAGTAAGAATAAAAACACCCCTTTGCAGATAGTCATTTAAAGGGCACCAAAATGTCATTTAAGCATTCCTACTTGGGCACGGTCACCTTGTAGCCTGGACCATGCTGACCCTAAGGGTGGAGAATGATTAATGTCAGCTAGTGATTGCCAATTACACTTGTCTCCCAACCATTGTAATCATCCACCACTTCTGTACCTGGCATGTTGCCACCAGGAAATTTGCCTAATTGCAACGTAATTGTGTAAATAAATAAATAAAATGCCTGAAACGTGAGAAACCTCCTGCTCATAGTGCTTCTCGATAGCTGAAATGTTATTTATATAGTTTATTTATAACAGTGCACTTTTTATTTCAGCTGAAAACGGCTCTTTTTGATTACCGCACAATGAACAATGGGCCTGCTGATATATTCATCAAAGTTACTGGTTTCCAGTAAGTTTATTTTTCTCTGAAATTAAATACTTGCATATTAGTGATACATTTTCAGTTAAAGTACCTCATGAACAACTTTTTTTCCCATTTAATTTAATGTAAATTATGCTTAAGTGTTCCATACTGAAAAAAAAATTATGTACAAGGCATAGTCAAAGAAAAATATACATGGATTATGATTGTGAATCATCTTCATATTTTCTTCTATAATGGAATGAAGCAACCTGGAATGCAAATTTGATTTGCAAAAACAAAACAATGAAAATAATTAGTTTATTAAATGGAAATTTTTGCTCATTGTGTGAGTTACTGGCACTGCAAGGTGATCACCTCCAACTGAGGTTCCACTGCACATAATATGGATGCAGAACAACTGTAAAAAGCTCCAATAAACTGCAGGGGATACCACAACAGTAACTTTTAACCGAGTCATCCACTAATATGCATTTCAATGCAACAATTTCAGAGTTTAAAAACCATTCGCCTTTACTGGGATTTGAACCCAGATCAGAGTTTAAGAGGATGCCTTGATAGCTTAACTGGCTAAAGCACTTGGTCGGACATCGAGGGATCCGCGTTTGAATCCCAGTCAAGGCAAATGATTTTTACACTCTGACATTGTTGCATATACAAAGCTGTAATGTCAAAACTGAATGTTAAGAGTAGAGAAATCAATTAGGAATGAGGCAATACCATTAGAATTTCTCTCAATATTTCTGGGTCTTCACCACATGGATTGAAATTGTTGACAACAGTTTCACTGGCACATCAACCAGCGTCTTCAGGTCAAATGTTTTGGATTGAAATTTTGGCTATCTTAATGTAGGCTATACCATGAGCTAGCTGCTTCCAGATGGGATATCTCTCAAAGGGCTCTCTTGCAAGCACTATGGAGAGGGTATCTGTCTTCTCTATTCATGTTTTTTGCATTATTGCGATTTCTATGGCTTCCCATATTAACCTGGGATAGTAAATTTTCTCTCTTTAGCAAAATATTTTACTGCATCTAAAAGAATATTGCATCAAAGTTCAATCTAGGCATGCTCTGTAGTGGTGGAAAGTTGAAATTGTTTTTGCTTCACATCCCACGGAAGCACTCAAGACTTTCATAGCTCTGCAAGTCTCTCCAATAAATGATTTTTCACTCAAACATGGCACCCAGTGTACTCTTTCGTGAAGGTCATGTGGCAATCTGTCTTTGGGTCCTGGTAAGATGTCCACCATCTTTTTCACACAATTGAACCTGGTGTTTATATTTTGTTCATTTTCAACAATGTCAAGGTATCTGGTGATGACACGAAAATTGAAGGAAATTCTACCGAAATGTGCTATGGAAATATAGTCAAATCTCATTACTGTGCCACTCTCGTTATTGCGCCACTCTTGCTCGGTCCTGACATAATTCAATACAGAATAAATTTACTCTGCCACCCCCTACTCTCGCTACTATGCCACTGTTGTGTGACTGTTAAAAGGCACGAGCTGTGAAAAAGTGTGCATTTCTGCATAGTGCTCGATTATTACACTCATGTCCCAAAGGGGAAGCGACGAACTACAGTCCAGCTGCGCACGAAATAACTCAATATGTAAGCGCACAGCAGTGGTGTCATTTTTTTCATTCAGCCCATGATATCAACTCAGAAGTGCAAGTGAACCGACTTTCCGCTGAAGGGGAAAAAGGAGATCATCGATGTCGGGAAGGAGCCAAATCAGTCCAAGTTGGCCAGGGAGATAAGCAAGAAATGGGGTATTGAAGTTAAGAGGGCCACCGTGAAGGGCATTCTCAGCAAGAAGGCTGCAATCGAGACTGCAATCAAAGCTGGAATTCCATCGAAGCGCATGAAGTTGACGCACACTCACAACCCAAAGCTTGATTAGGGAGTGGACTCATGTGGCTGAAGCAAACAAGAGGACAGGATCTGCTTATCAGCAGCAATCTGATCAAGGAGAAGGCGATGAAACTGGCCGAGCTGATGCACATCCCAGACTTCATGGTGAGCGACGGTTGGTTGGACGATTTCAAGAAGCGCCATGGCATCACGTTCTAGACAGTGCAGGGCTACGCTGGAGCGGTGGATTCGCAATCCCTTCTTGAGTGACAACAACAGGTTTTCTGGCCCTTACTCAGGCAGGTCTCTGCAGACGATGCCTTCAACCTGGACGAGGCAAACTCGAAGGCGTGGATGACGGTGGAGCTTTTCGAGGAGATATTGCGTGCTTGGGATGGACGACTCGGCCAGCAGGAACGCAGAGTGCTGGTCTGTCTCGATAACTTCTCTGGCCACCCTGCCGAACTCCAGCCAAGCAACATTCAACTGGTCTTCTTCCCACCTAACACAACGGCCAAGTCGTAACCAATGGATCAAGGAATCATAAAGAACCTCAATTGCCACAACAAGAAGCTCCTGCTATGCCGGCGGCTTGAGGCCATGGACGAGGGAAAGGAATTAAAGTTCACGTTGCTCGATGTTCTACTAGTCGCCCAGCGTGCTTGGTAGCAGGTCAATAAGTAGACGATCAGGAATTGTTTTGCAAAGGCCATGTTCATTGAAGAGATCAAAACTGAGGCACCGGATGTGGAGCTGCTCGAGATATGGGAAGCTATGCCTGCCGAGGAAAAGATACATAAGAACAGGGAGAGTGAGCTGTCTGACTTTCTCAAAGCCGATGAGCGCCTCGCAACTGGTGGGTCTTTCATGCTGGAGGAGATTGCAGAGGAGATGCTGTGCAGTGCGGAGCTGGTGGAAAGCGAAGATGACTAGATAACTGTCAAGGAAGCCCAGCGAGCTTGGAGCACTGTCCGGAAGTTCATGCGACCGAGAATCGGGAAGCCCAGAGTGATGCAAGTGTGCGATCGGCTAAAGAAAGAGATGGACAAGATCCGCCGAAAGAAGATGCACCAGCCGACGATTCTTAAGAGTTTTGGACTGATGGGTAACTTGAGAAAATAAAGCCATTTTTACAAACCCTCGTTACTATGCCACTCTTGCTATTATGCCACTCTTGCTTGGTCCCTACAGGCAGCATAGTAACAAGATTTGACTGTATAAGAACCAACATACATGGTTTGCACAAAAAGTATTGGAAACATTTTTGCAAAAATAAATTTATTTCCCTAGATATTGCTAGAATGAGTAAAAATTCTTCAAAGGGCATTCCTTAAGCATCAACACTTTCTTGCCAGTGTTTCTTCCACAACTTGAAAGTTCCCTGGTAGGTGATTCCAGAAGGTCCTAAGGGTGTGCATGCAAGCTTCTTTGATGGCACCTAGGGTCCCATCATGATGTCCTTTGAGGGAGGATTTCACTTTAATAGGGAATAGGAAACAGTGTACTGGTGCCAAGTCGGATCTATAAGGGGGTTGGGAAATCGTCGTGATGTCGTTACAGAAAGTCTTCACAAGCAGACACTCGACTCTGCTCTTGGTCATCGGTTTAAAGACCTTCAGGACAAGTTAAGCGCAGATCCTTTTCATCACCAAATTTTCAGTGATACTGGTGTGCATTGTCATCTTATCAATGCCTATACTATCTGCGATCATGCACACACTTAACAGATGGTCTTAATTTAGCACTTCATGCACAAGTTGGGAAAAAATTGTAACCAATACATTTTATGATTTATGATATTGTATTAGAAACCTCATGAAACAATGTAATTTTTTTGCTAGACATGTGCAAAAGTGGTTTATATTGAATGCTATCTTATTTAAATTATTATTATTATTAAAAGTTACATGTGCAGATAGACAGTGTCAGTTGGCACACAAATTCCAAGTAATCACAAAAGATAATGAATGAGTAAATTGCAATTAATGATTACTTCAAGCGACAAAAAACGCCATTTCTACCCATGGAAGTAAAAGGACAAAATTGCCCATTCCTGCATCATTATATATCTTTGCTTTCGCTTTCATTACCTGGATAAATGTATTAATTTTTACAGTAAGTGATGTTGTGGTTTCTTTATAGGCCAGGGAGTGTTATGTCCAAGTTCCATGTTGGCTGGCGCTTCAAAGATTCCTTCTCTTCACCCCATGACCCAATCGATGCTGACTCTCTCAAAGATCGTCTTGATGCATATCTTCTCAAAAATGGAGGATACTTGTATACCTACCATGTTTCAACAGGGTCCGTGGCAGCAAGCAGTGAGTAGACTTAATTACCTTCCAGAGAAATTAGTGTTGGATTTAATAAAGTTGTTTATTTTCTAGTATGTGTTATTATCTAGCAATATGACACATGATTTAATATAAAGGATAATCTTTGAAACCTAGTCTGCATTCTGAAAGGCTAGGAAAAGCAAAGAGTGACAAAGTATATTAGATTTTCCAGAGAGATGGTCAAATGTGATACTCATGGACAGTGATAATGTGAAAAATCTACAACTAGAGCTCAATGGCCTTGTAAATTAAAAAAATAAAATGAAAACTCCTATATTCACAATCACTTATTACAGCAATAGGAGTTTTTTCATATAAATGAAGAATAATGGAAAAAAGAGATTGAACAGAAGCACCGTGGACTAGCAGCAAAGTTGTAAATATGGTGGGTGAGGGGAGAAAGTTGCTGGGTGAAATGCAAAGGAGCAGAAAAAGTGGTTTTAGGGAATGGTGATAGGTGGAGTGGGATGTTCAAGGGTACTGGGATATCTACCAGGATCACAGTCAAGGCGAATGATTTTTACACTCTGAAATTGTTGCACTGTCAGTTCATTATGTAAGTAGACCCAATGTAAGCCTCTGTTTTTGTTATTTCAGTGTGAACTCTCGTTTTGCATATTTTATGCTGCTTTATGTTTTGTTTGTGAGTCTCAAATATCTTGAATGTTGTTCGTCATCATGTATCGTTCAATGCAAGCACTGAAAAATTTATTCAAGTTTATCTCATCATATATGGCCAAGTCTAGTGCAAAATTTTCAAAGAGAAATTACTAGTCCAATTACTGCTATTAAAAAACATATTTATTTTTTGAAAATCATTGAAAAATTGTTTGTCTAAAAAATCTTACTATTCAATATCGAGATTAAACAAATTTTATATGGATTCTAAAGTGGCGAATCAATCACAAAAGATGTCATCGTTTCATGTATGAGGCTTTACAAAACCATCAATTATTTGCAGACACTTTCTAAACTGACCATGGAATCTGGTAACAGAGATTATGGTTTTCCTTAAGGTGAGTTTTGCTATGAATCACTGCAACCAATAGAAAATGCAAATTGAACACAGAATGAAAAAGGAGAGTGTCTGTGTTTTAATTCACTTGGAAATAGATATAAGGAAAAGGGACAGGAACACAAATAAAAGAAGAATGCAAGAGAGGTAAAGAAGGCAGTATCGAGCAAATCACAAGTGCAAAAATATTTCCTTGACCGGAACTTGAACCATGGATCTTTTGACCTGCTGGGCCAAGAGCATGGGCATGTGTCTATCCATATAAGAGTGTATTGGGCGTATATCCATATAAGAGTGAATTGGGAAAAACTAATTAGTATATTGCCAAAAATAGGAATAGATTGGAGGGATAAGAGGCTAATCCACAGCCTGTGCATGTCTCAGACTGCTCAGGTGCGAGTGGGGAACGTGGAGTAAGGATGGGCAGTGTTAGGAAGAGGTATTAGGCAGGATTGCCCATTATCTTCGTTGCTGTTCATCCTGTTTGCAGAGGAAATGATTAAAGAGGCATGGAAAGAACTGGAGATAAGAATGAAAGTTGGCGGGGAATCTGTAAAATCAGTTAGGTTTGCTGATGACCAAGCTTTAGTTTGTCAGTCAGCCAAGGGGTTGCAAGCATTGCTGAGTGAATTGGAAATTCAGTGCGACAGGTATGGGATGAGAATCAATATTAATAAAACAAAGGTTATGCAATTTTCTAGAAAGAAAAAAGGTGACCTAAACATTAAAATAAGAGGGCAAAAACTAGAGCAGGTAGAACAGTTTATGTATCTCGGAAGTGTTTTCGACCAACACGGTCAAAGTAGTATGGACATACGGAGAAGAATTGCGCTAGGCAAAGAGGCTTTCACAAGGAGGAGGGAGTTGATGACAGGGATAAAAAGACCATAAACACAGCAATCAACCCAAAGGTTGGTTTGGTAGGTGATGGTAGAGTTCACCCAGTACTAAGCCCGATGGCATGTGAAATTCACACATCAGGGTAGGGGGGCCAGTTACTTTCTCTGTGCCAGTTATGGTTTACCAGGAAGTCCTGGTACTCGAAAAATCACATAGCTTGGGTGGAGCTGCAGGTTGCCAGAGTGCCTTACCCGGGAATCAAACACGGGACCCTCTGGTCAGTAGTCCAACACTCTACCCCATGGACTACCGCAACCCATGATGACAGGGATGTTGAGTCGAAAAATATTATTTGGTAGTTGTATCCATCCAAAACCTACTTTAACCCATAGATTACTTTCAAAGAAAATATTATACAATGGCCATATATTCGACATATTTAGGCTATCCGAGTTTTCCAATAATCGGTGCTTCTTCATGAACCCATTAGCTCATAGATAATTTGGACTTTATATCTTTGAAATGTGCAGTAATAAGTTATTACATGGAATGGAGGACACAATATATTTTTCCATTTTTCTTTATTTTGGTACTCTGTAAACACTGAAAAAATACATTGTGTTCTTCATTCTATGAACATGAACTTCCACAAAGTTGAGAAAGAAACCATCTAATACAAGTTATTGCAAAGTAATTTAATGTACCCTTAAGTTATGCTACTCAAATTACAATTTCAATGCCATGTGAAGTTAGCCTTGGTTTGAATTTGGTTTAAGCCTAAGGGAAAATGTTCACCCTGGGCATTTTTCTTAAGAAACTGAAAAATTTATCTATTGTGAATGAGTTTTCAAATTTTTGAAATGGGTAACTATTAGGGGAGATATTATAGAAAAGTGGTAATGAGTCTCAACTAGCATCCATTGATAATGTTAGTGCCCACTATTATAGGCGTTTGTCCCATATATGCCTATGCAATACTGTAGGAGGAATTTAAACTGTCTCTAATTGGGCGGTTTTCACTGCTATCAGCTGTCTGTTTAGGGAAATTTCACTTTATTATCCAGTTAATAATCATTGCTTGATTGATTTTTTTAATCTGAATGACTATTTTCAGAGGTTACTTGATTAATAATTTCATGTCAGCTTCCATTTTTATGATACTGATTTCTCTCTTGCATTATTATTATCATGCTTTAGTTATTATATTTTCAAATCGGTTTTGTTTCAGATTTAATTGATTTGTGTCAAATTGACAATGGAGGCTGTTCGCATGAATGCAGATATGATTATCAAGAGGCTAGTTTCACCTGCAACTGCCCACCTGGTCTTTATTTGGACCAGACTGAAAAGAAATGCTCCAGTGACTGTAAGTGTTTATCATCATCATCATATTACTGAGGCCATATCCAAAGAAAGTTGGGGATAACATGTATTTCCAGTCTCATGATGTCTAATTAGTTGAGGAATTATTAATTGAAATGTACTCATGCACCTTGTTTACCCAAAGGCCCCTTTCAGGTTCATATTTAACAGTCTTCATAAAAAGTTAACCGCTATGAAGTTAAGTTAAAATTATGAAGAAACCGGAACAGGTTAATAGGGCAGATAAATATATAAGATATTGAAAAGTTATTGATATGATATTAAATCAAGTTAAAATAACAAAGAATAAAGAATTGGTAATATTGTGTTATCAAAATAGAAAAGAAGAGTTTACTGTATTAAATGTGAGGCAACAGTACTTTGCAAAATGCAACTTGTTGGAATATATGTATTTTAAAACCTACTTTTAGTTTAATTTTTTATGAATTCTTTGGTTGAATGATCTTCATAATACTTAATATATTTGTTGTAGTGGTGGATAACACCATGGCGTCCACTGAGGGTCCAAAATTCGATGAAGGTCCATGGCTGCCAATGATGCCTGAAGAGCCAGTGTCGACAGAAGACGCAGAAAAATCACCGGAGGACAGTCGTGAAGGTGGAGATATCCATCACCATGGAGACGATGCTGACCATGTTCATGAGCCAGAGCTGACTCAGGACGAAGTAAAACCATCAGAGAGCATCCCCGAAGTTGTAGATACAGATAACCATGGCGACACAGTTGACCATGCATATGAACCAGTGCTAACTGAAGATGCAACCAAACCATCGGAGGGCAGTCATGAGGACAGAGATGTGTATCACCATGGAGATATCAATGACAATGTCCATGAGCCAGTACTGACCCAGGATGTGGAGAAACCATCAGAGGGCAGCCATGATGGCAGAGACATCTATCACCATGGAGATGCCATTGGCCACGATCACCACTCCTTGAACGAAGCTGATGGAGGCCATCACTCACACGAGGCCAAACCCGATGGCAATGGTTCGGAGGAGAAGGATCACCCTGATTCACCAATGAGCGAAGAGGCAACACCCTCACTCAAAGATGAGCACCGTGATGCACACAGTCATGAAACTGTGGTTCCAGCATCGGTGGGGACCGGGAGAAGTGGAGGTGGGGATGAAGACATGACTCCAGTCTGGATACATTTGCCAGGAGAGGAGGGGGTGAGCACCGAGGTGGCACCTTCAAATGATGGTATGGATAAGCTCGGAATCCCTGTTGATTCATCTGAGGATACCTCTGGGGAAGAGCACGACTCGGACGAAATGCATAACACCCATGAACATGTTGTGACTCTGGAAAGTTCTGAAATGTCCCGAGAAGACGACTCTCAAGGCTCCGTGTCAAAAGAATCGCATGATCACGTTATTCCCCCAGTTTCTCAAATGACCTCAATGGAATCACATGAAAAGGGTTCTGAAGAGCACGATGCTCATGTTGTGGATGTTCATTATGGGGACGTCAACGTTGATTTGAATTCTGCTTTTAACGACTCAGGGAAGGAGGCTGATCATGGTCCCCTGAAGAGCCAGATTGTGTCAGCGGTGGAGCATGTGATCGTGAAGGATTCGGATGAGAGTGAAGAGGGGGACATGGAAGGACACAAGGTGGCGATGAAGGAAATGGCCTCATCAGGGCATCAGGGCGATGATCACTCATTTGGGGTCACGAGTGCCCATGACACGATGGACGAAGTTGAGATAGGGGGCCAAAGTGAGAATGTGGAATCAGAGGAGACAAATGCTGGGGATGTCGGAGGGACAGATGGCACTGGAGCAGACAAGTTTGGGGTTGATGGCACTGGAGGGATGGATGAGGTGGAGGGTGAAGGGGCCGAGAAGGGAACCGTTGGGAATGGAGAAGCACCAGTTGCAGAGGGAACCATGGAACATGATCCAAGCACCATCACCATTCAGGATGTGAATTATGTGATTAACCATGGGGAGAGCCAAAAACCATCAGAAGGCGTGAGAGATGTGGTTGATGGTGTAGGGGAGGTCAATGTGGAGGAGGAAAAACCCCAGGATGGCATGGAAAAGGCTCTGATTGATGCAGATGGCCACAAAGTGGATTCAGTAGTTCACATAAAAACTGACGAGGGCTCAGATGGCCAGGAGTTTGATTCAGACGAGCATGTGATGGATCATGAAGTGGTTCCTGTGATGGCAGTGGGGCAAGACTCTGCTGAAGGTGAAGGGCTCCATGAGATGACTGCAAAGATGTTGATAGAAAATGATGGAATGGGGCATGTGTTGGAATCCAAGGGAGAGGAAGAAGCTGTTCCTGAGCAGTTGGAGGGCAAAGGGCAAGTGGAAAGTCCCCCAGAGGTTGAGGGGAGCTCACCTCATCCGCCCCATGAGAAGGGTGGAGGAATTGGGGAGGAGGAATTGGTGATGACTCCTGTTGATGGGGCGGAGGGAACGGTGGATGTTTCCAAGGGCGAAATGGGAAGAGAGGATGAAGGAAGCCCTTTGATTGAGAATGGTGCGCCAAAGGAGGGATTGGGGGAGGGTGTGGGGGAAGGCTCCTCACCCAAGGAGGAGCCGGAGGGTTCATTGGGAGGAGGGAGTGAAGGGATGATGGTTGAAGATGGCCAGAGTCGAGTCATAGATGCAGAATCAAAGGGCACATTAAAACCAAGTGAAGAGACTCCCCTCAGTGATCCCTTGAGTCTGAATCCTGAGGAGCACCTCATAAGTGAAGATGAAGACCCAAACATTGTGCCAGTTGAAGAGACTGCAAAGGAGACCACTGTTGACCACATAGATCTGAAGAAAGTGGTAATTCCAGAGATTGATGTGAGACTCGGAGATCCCAAGGTAATGGAAGACGACAATAAAGAAATGGAGGTGACTACAATGAGGGAAGAACATTCTTTTGAACCTGAAGAGAAGAAGGAAGTTACTGAGTTGAAATCAGAAGATCAGAATAGCAAAGATGAAAACTCACCCAGCCATAACATGAGTATGCCTGACGTTACTCTTTCCTCAACCTCATCGCCTTTGGAGAACAGTATTGAAAACCTCTCACACAATTCCACCGATGGCGTTAATCACTTCCCGCCTGCTGCAGAAAATGATCTCAATGCCATGCCAAATCATTTCCTCATCCCCATGGCTGTTAATGATGAATCGTCTGTGTCAGGGACAACTTCCTCTGTGAGAGATGACGAGAGCAATGACCTCCAGCTGCACCCACAGTCGGACTTCCCACAAGCAGTCTCAAATCAGCCAACTTCCACCGAGGCCTTCGTGAAAGCAGTCAGCAGTGAGAGCGGTCTGCCAACAGCCACAGTAAATGACAGCATGGCATCAGATGGCAATGAGGAAGGGCATTCTATGGATGGCAGTCAGGCCATTGCAGAGGAGAAACTCAAGAAGCTGATAAGTGACACTGCAGCAAAGTTGGAGGCAGAGATCAGAATGGATTCCATGCCTCATGTCACCACCAGTACTGAGCCACATACTGGCGTGGAAGAAGAAAAAAATGCAGTTGTTGAAGACAGTGTGACACCAGATTCAACAATGGAAGTAGTCAATGGGGGAGACGGTGTCATCAGTAGTGAGAGTGATGAGGAGAGGAGAAGGCAGGGAGGGGGGAGGGCTCAGCCCGACGACGGCAACGAAACGCCCTCCCTCTCCACTCTCCCCCAGGACTTCTCCGTGGAAAATGCGAACACAGTCCACTCCATAAGCCCCACTTCCCCAAGCACAATTCTTGAGGAGCCCTCGAAGGAAAGTCACGCATCAGATTCGCCAGCACTTGTCACCCTAGACCATGCGAACACGGAGGATTCCACAAAAACCATCAAAGACACCAGTGCACCAGAGCACAGCATATCCTTGGAGTCAGACAACAATGAGCCAACAAATAATCTAGCCACCATGGATGGTGAAGATTTGGTGGCCATCTCGGAAGGCAAAGATCCTCTCATCAGAGTTAGTGCCATCGACGCCAGCCTAAAAGCCACCACGGAGCACTCAAATGAAATAGTCTTGGCTTCAGTTGGTCACCAGAATTGGCCAACCACGGGTCCAGGAGCACACAATGCAACCACCGAAGGGGAAACCATGGTGGACGAAGAGCACAAGGGGGAAGTGAAAGAGGGCAAGTTGGGTGCCCACACAAAGGCTGACTCATACGAGATCCCAGTGAAGAAGAAGGGGGAGTTCAAGAAACCCACTCACCATGAAGATGAATTGACCAAGCCGCTGCTGTTCATCAAAGAGGGTAAGGAGAGCTTGAGCAAGGTGGACAAGATGGGGCTCCTTCCACCCCTAGCAACCAGGGAGGGGTTGATCACGAGCACCCCAGGGGGCGAGAGCGAAGGAGACCTCCTGACGACCACAGTGGACACTCCCCCTGCATCGCCAGAAATGACCTCAGAGGCTATACCAGTGTTACCACCCATTGACAAGGGGGGTGAGAGACTGAATACAATTGCAGAAGATGACTCGGGGGGCAGAAAGGATCTTGGGAAACCTGTTGTGAAGGAAAGTGTCACCAAGGATGCAGGTGACGAGACTACTGGTGAGCCGGAGGTAGTGAAGGGGGAATTTGAGGCACCAAATGAGGCCTCGACAGAGGAGGGAATAGCGAAGGCAGGTGAAGTGAATGATGAGGAAGAGAAGGGTGAGGCTGGAGTGTTCAAGGAGACGGTGACGCCCCCTGAGAACCAGGAGGACACACAGGCCGATGAGGAAGCCGTTACGAAGGGGGGTGAAGAGGCTCCTGAGCCCACTCTCGAGAATCTGGAGGCAAAGGTCAAGCTGAGTGAAGTGCATTTACTCAAGGAGGAGCCCCTGAGCGAGCAGACCACCACCGTGATCTCCTCAGTCAGCGAAACTGAAGCGCCCCCCAAGGATGCTGAAGATGGAATTGATGGAGGGGGGGGCCAAGTTTCTGAGACAATGCCCAGTGACAAGGATGAGTCAACAGAAGAAGTTATGATGACTGTAACTAATGACAGTGGTGTTGTCACGACAATGGTGACTCCGGTTGAACTCGAAGATCACAAGAACATGGAGGAGATGTTGAAGGAAATGGGAGGCTTTGGAGAGGGTGGACACAGGGTGGTCGCTAAGACAGGAGTTGAACCATCGCCCTCTCCAGGGGCTGAGAGCATGAAACCAATCAACGGAAGTGTGACAGAAGAGATGGCCAGAGATGAGATTACATCGACTCCAATCGTTCCCGTTGTTTCATTGACCAATTCTCTTTCCCAATCGTCCTTCGAAGAAGTCATGCCGAGCACCACTCCATTTGTGTCTGTGGTTTCATCAACAACCTCTCTTCCCTCATCAACCTCTGAAGAAGCCATGGCCATTACTTCTAAAGAGCAGTCACCAACAACCACAATGCCTCCCGAGGATATAACAACAGAAGTTGTGGTGGAAAGCATTAAACAGGGAAATTTAACCCAAAATCCCGAGGGTCTTACTAATGACACATCATCTGAGGGCCCAGTTCCAACATTAATGGTCCATGAGATTGTCACATCTCATGCCATTTCTCCAGCCCCACAAGCAGCCTCAATGGAGGATGAAACAACGACAGTGCTACCAAGTGATAATAGTGCACAAGAAATGAATACATCCATGCCTGAGGAGACTCCAATGACCACATCACCAGACCCAGAAACTATGTTGAAGGAAGAGACATCGAGCATTGTAGGCACGAAAGGAGTGATGGCCAATGCTACAAGTGATGCATCTATGTGGAAGATTAATGAAACTGAATCAAATAGTCTCCACACCAATGAAAAGGAAGAGAATCACATTGAGGGAGTAGGCTTTGAAGTTTCTAGTCCTTCAGTGTTTCCTGATATAGATAAGCACCATTTTCCAAAATGCACCTCTGGTGAGTAGATTTTTGCCTAGAATTCATTCTAAAATATTCATTAATTAATTTATTTATTTACTTTGCCAGAAAAAAAAACCTGAAAGAATTTTTTTCTATTGCTCAAATCCATCAGAGAAGGTTTAGGTCATTAAAATGTTTTAATCCTGGTAATGCACAAAATATAAGTGCCATTAACTTCATTGAGAGCCTTAAAGACTCTCTTTTTTCTTAAAAAGGCCCAGATTATAGAAACCCTTCTTCATAATCTCCATAGTATTTTTCATGAAATGAAGTATTTTACCAGAAACTTAAATTTATTTATTTTTTATATATCGTTGTTGAATGTGTTCTATTCATATGTAGCCAGGGTTTGTAATTACAATTTGTGATATATTAAAAGTAAGAAAGAATTTTTGTTTCCAGAATCTTATCCAAGCAATTAATACAATTGTCTATATTTATAATTACAAAGAGAAAAATATCCATAAACAGGCTACATTAATGTCTTTATTAGAAATTGTTTTGAAAATTTGCATTTAAATTTTTGAAACAAATTTAAAAGTTTACAGAGCAGAAGATTAAACCTTGGCAACTTTACCATAATCAAATGCGCCATTATTTAACTTATAAATGTATTCATTTTATTTATTTTACGACTCTGTTGGGGTGAGGTTGAGACTTCATTGTCTCTTCTGCCAACTAACCCTGAATTTATGTGTGCCTATTTAACTTGCAGTGGAAAAGGTTCTCAGAGTCTTTAACAAGAGGGCTAATGATTGCTTTGGGGATGATCATGTTTAGTTCAGGAAGGGGAGAGGCACATGTAATGCCATAGCAGTATTGAGGTCACTAATAGACAGGAAGAGTACAAGCATAATGTATTTGCAGAGTAAATTGGGTAGAATTAATTAAAGTATTAGAAATAATAGGAGTAGATTGGGGAGATAGGTGACTTGCCCATAACCTGTGCATGTCTCAGGTGGGTGCGTCAGATGGAGACAGAGGATGGTACTTTTTTAGGAAGAGTAACACTGGGATGTCAAAAACTAAGCCCATAAGGAAATTATTGTGATAAGCATGTTATGAGAATCAACTGTATGTCAAGAAAACAAAACAAAGGTCATAAGGTTTTCAAGGAGGAAGGCTAGATTAAACATTAAAATGAGAGGACTAAAACTTGAGCAGATGGAACTGTACACCTATCTTGGCAGTGTTTTCGGCCAAGATGGCAATAGTAATATGGAAGGGACTAAGAAGAAGAATTGCAACAGGAAAGAAGCTTTCACAAGAAGAATGGAATTAATGAAAGGGAAGTTGAGTAGGAATGTAAAGAATAGACTTGCTAAGACTTGGGTGTGAAGCATGGTTTTGTGTGGTATGGAAGTTTTAATTAAGTGCAAATTATTCGTACTCCTACATACATTAGTCGCTTGGATCATGCATATAAAATTCGGGAAATAGATGCCAGAACTAGCCGACTCAAGGACTCCTTCTTCCCACGGACAATACGGGATAGCAACTGCAGGGTTATAGATAGCAAAAATTCCACTTGCCACCCTCAGCGTCTAAAAAATAATTAGTTGTATTTAAATGCATGCTCTTCCACTAACCTTATGTGTTTTGTTATAATAACACATTCTTCCCGAATGACCTCATTCATGTTCTGTTCATCTGTTTTTAAGTTTCCCTTTCAATCCCTCGTCCCTCTCCGCGGGGGGAAATTCCTGCTACCTGCAACGTTGGGTCGCATTCCCTGCCTTTTAAAGACTCTTTGGGGGCAGAGTGTTTCGTGGTGCATTTTCATGTGGTGTTTCAATTTCTTGCTTGTTGTGTCCTGGCTTCCGTGTTGTAGGATGTCTTTCGTGCTGCATCATGGGGTGCAGTTTTTTAGTTGTTTTGCGGTTTATGTGTTTGCATGAGTATTGGATGAAGGGATTTTTGCATGAGTGTGTGCGCTCCTGTGGGTGTAATTTTCCGTGTTGTTTTTTTTTTGCATGTGGTATTTTTCTTTTTACGGTTGGTGACCTAACACCCCCCGCCACACGCCCTTGCGGCGGCTTGCGGGGTATTATGTAGATGTAGATGTAGATGTAATTAAAGCAATGGTGGGGGGAGGAGTGGAGGTTGTTGGGAGAGGCCCAGAGGAGGCAGGAAATTGGATCTGGCCTCTGACTAGTAATGGCATGTTGAAGACTGTAATAGAGGGGAGAATGTCATGCAAACAAGGAAGGGGCAGGAATAAAATAAGGATATTGAATGGGATGAAGGGAGGAAGGAAGTTGAAGAGGAATCGAAGAGAAGTTAACTGTAGTTTTGGATGTTTATTTATTTATTTATTTATTTATTTATTCTTAGTCCAAAAACAGCACTTTCTGGCATTTACATCGGACTATTAACAGTGATAACAATGGACATGATTACAAACACCCAAGCCCAAGGTGGAGGAAAACACACCCCGGCGGGAATTGAATCCGCGACCCTTGGGTTGGCCCACGAGGACAATACCCCACTGCCACTGGCTGGATTAGGTTATGTCTTGTGAAGTGCATAACGTGAAAAATATACAATAAATGAAAGGCTACCAATAATAAAAATAATATATGAATCTAGTTATGGACCCTTTAATAATGATGGATTTTGTAGTTTAAATGACAAACTAAATTTTCTTATTTGAAAGCCATTCTTTCCCATTACTGCTTCCATCACATTCATTACTCCTGAGAATTCCATATTCGACTCCTTTAAGATGAGCAAAATCATAGCTTTATTCTGCAACAAATAAGTCATTAACTATCGATGCTGCAGTATTTCAATCAGTATATCATGTGAAGATAATGGTATCAGTGATCCTTTGTCAATAGCAGTCCTTCCACCAATCATTTGTTTTACTTCCAGGCTGCATGAAAGGTTTTAGCTCTCTGAGGCAAATATGTCCTGCTGTTCACTTGATATCAGATAGTTCTGTGTTCTTGTAAAATTATAATAATTCCACCCTTTTATGAAATTGGCTGAAAAACAAGAAAATTGTACTTTCCATTGATAAAAATGCAATTTAATGACACTGAATGAAAAAGGAGAGTTTTCATGCGTGTTTGTGTGTATGTACATATATTTATTAATGTTATTAGATAATCTACCGGTTAAGGTAGGTTTTGGATGGACACAACCACCAGATAAATATATTGTGACTCCTAACAAAACACAAAATTCAGCAACCTACTATACAGTAGATTTTTAAAACAGAAACACAAAAAAAGGACACTCACACATGTAGTTTTGACATTTCGACAGCACGATCGTCGTCATCAGATTCTGTAGTTTTGCTATACTATGCTTGCTATGCTTTAGACTATATATATATATATATATATATATATATATATATATATATATATATATATATATATATATATATATATATATATATATATATATATATATATTAAAACACAGATGTAGATTTTTAGAATATAGAGACACAAAGAAAGGACACTCACAATTTGTTATTTTACGTTTCGATAGCACGGCTGTCGTCTTCAGAATGGCGTTCTCGGGGAAGAGCGGAGAGGATGTGCGGGGGAGAGGTGGGGGAAGGAGAGGTAAAGGGACCAATAGGAAATGAACAAGGGGGTGGGGGGGATATGTAGGCAGCCAATTGAGCCAATGTCATCTTTTAAGACCCTCCCCCTCACTCAGTACCAACTCCCAACCACTCCCCACCTGTACCTCAAAAAATATTATATATCGCCTCTCCTGTAACTTCTGCCCTGCCTTCTACGTGGGCGAATGCACGACCGCACTTTCCCTCCGCATGAATAACCACCGATATTCCACCAAATCTCCCACCTTTCTTAATTATCCCATCCCTACTCACACCGCTTCCCACAACCAATCTTTTGATGACTGCTTCTCTGTTTCGGTGATTGAAATCCTTCCCAAATCTGCGAGTATAATAGAGGTGAGAACCCGCAAGATGGCGCATATCTGGGTGGCCCAATCATTCAAACCGCCCGGGCTGAACCAAGCCCACTGAATGAATCAATTGGCTGCCTACATATCCCCCTCACCCCCTTGTTCATTTCCTATTGGTCCCTTTACCTCTCCTTCCCCCACCTCTCCCCCGCACATCCTCTCCGCTCTTCCCCGAGAACGCCATTCTGAAGATGACAGCCGTGCTGTCGAAACGTAAAATAACAAATTGTGAGTGTCCTTTCTTTGTGTCTCTATATTCTAAAAATCTACATCTGTGTTTTTATATATTTGTGTGTCGCCGATGAGCGTTCCATTTCGAAGATATTTTATATATATATATATTTATATATATATTTATATTTATGTAATGGATATATCTTCCATGCATTTCAGTTATTTGTAGGTTTTGGTTATCTCTATTTCATTGTGCATCCATTAGCACTCGGGTAATAAATAGAGTTTACTATATTTACTTTTGCTGTGTAATCAGTGCAATTTTTCCTTTGATTAGGCAGTCATCACTCATGTATCAAATCATGGTCTTGGATCTGCAAATTTAGTACTATTCAACTTTCAATAAAGTATTTATATTTCTTCGTCAACCTTAGGTCAGTTCCAGTGTGCCAATGGTACCTCCTTGACACCATACTCTGTCATCCCCATTTCATCATCGTCTGTGACAAGCCTTGCCCGGGGTGTGGCTTGTGTGCCACTCTCAGCTAAATGTGACTCCATCAATGACTGCTCGGATGGCTCCGACGAGCTTGGGTGCATTGAAGAGGGTTGCCCGGGGAACTTCCAGGTATGTTTGTCCAAAAGATTCATCACTCATTCTTTTCTCATTCACACCACAAATGTGTAAATTCAGTACAATTCCACTCAGTTTTATTGGTCCGCCATATTCTTCACTTACGTTGGCATCATTATAAAGCAAGCAAAAGAAGAAGTGTAGAAGTGTTAAGAATAAAACATGCACACACTGTAAACTTATGAACACATATGTTGGAGTGTCATAACAAAATAGCCAGTCATAAATCTGGAGAAGTGAGGAAATGAGTCGCAAGGAAGAAGTTACTCTTGAGTGTACGAAGAGGTGTATTGTGTGATGCCTCGGTAATAATGAGATGACTGATGGAAAGGAATATATAATGTAACCAGGATGTATTTATTTGATTCATGGCCTTTGAGAATTGTTTTACTGAGGCAATTGGACACAATTAATGCACGTTTTGCAGAAGATAGTGTAGACTGGGTAGACTTTTGAGATACCTGTGAGTACAAGTCTCTGACTGCTCAATTGCAGGTACTAGGTCAAGAATCAGAGCATAAGCAGAGGGGGAAGACATACATTATCACTATGGACTCACAAAACTTCATTACTTATTTTTTACTTGTCAAAGTCCTACACTAGTATTATTGGTATTTGTATATGAATTCAAGCTTGGAAGGGTGGGAGACATGATTGTAAATGTTTCCAAATAAGTTGGCGGTTATACGAGGGCGGTTCAATAAGTACCCGTGTTAGAAATGAAGAAACCATTTTTTCAAAAACATTTTTTTTATTTTTCAACATAGCCCCCTCTTAGGAAGATACACTTCTCCCAACGTTCTGGCCATTATTTTAACCCCTCCACAAAATAGGATTTGTCGAACTCTCCAAAATACGCCTCTGTCTCGGTGATAACTTTCTCGTTTGAGCTAAATTTTTTTCTTGCGAGCCATTTCTTCATGTTAGGGAATAAGAAAAAATCGCAGGGATCCAGATCGGGTGAATAGAGGGGGTGCGGCAGCAATTCATAACGTAATTCATGCATTTTGGCGGGGACAACTCAGGATGAATGTTCTGGTGCGTTATCGTGGTGAAACAGCACCTTCTTTTTCTACGAATGCAGCCGTCTCTCCTTCAATTTTTTGTCAAAGCGGTCCAATAACTCGCTGTAGTATTTCCCAGTGATCGTTCTTCCTTTTTCTAAAAAATCCATTTGCATCCCAAACAACCGTCGCCATGACCTTTCCAGCCGATCGGACCATCTTCGCCTTCTTTGGAGCAGATTCACCGGGAGAAATTCATTGTTTTGATTGTTGCTCAGTTTTTGGTGTGTAATGATGAATCCAGGTTTCATCAACAGTGATAACTCGATACAAAAACACCCTTCGATCTCGCTTAAATTGCTGCAAACGCTGCTTCGAAGTTGACAGCCGGATCAGCTTGTTGTCCACCGTGAGCAATCGCGGCACCCATCGGGCCGACAATTTTTTCATCGCCAACTTATCATGTAAAATATTAATTGCCGTTCCGGTCGACACACCCCCGGCCTCTGCTACTTTGTGCACTTTCGTTCGTCGATCAGCGAGAATCCTGGCGTGGACTTTTTGAATGATTTTCTCGGTAACCACGTCTGCCGGGCGTCCTGGTCGCACCTCATCAAAAACAGATGTTCGCCCACGTTGAAATTCGTTGAACCAATATCTAACTGTGGTCATAGAGGGCGAAGTGTCCCATAAACAGCATCCAACTTTGCTTTTATCTCCTCTCATTTCTTCCCATCCAAAAACAAAAAGCAAATTACCGAACGATACTGCTCTTTTCCCATCTTAGCAAAAATCATGAAACACATCTTACTCGAATGGCTGCCAAATCCAAACTAACCTTTAAATCAGTCTGAAATTTTTTTTGCCGTCGTTTGATAGATGGCAGCGGACAATGACAACGTAAACTTCCCTCAGGAACGCCCTTTGTCGTCAAACACGGGTACTTATTGAACCGCCCTCGTAAGTACCAAGATCTTATTAGTTCAAAGATTCCACAATGGTTGGGGTAAAAACAAATTGAAGTGTGCAATGGACTCAGCACTCCATGTAATTGAATGGTATGGCCCTGGACTATCAGTGAAACTGAAGGTGGTGGGGTTCCAAGCATCGCAATATTCAGAGACTACAAAGAACTCCAGTGGCCTGTTTGCACCAATTTCATCACTGCCTGCATCATCTTAATCACTGTGGTTCACTAGTCAAACTCCATTTCCTATGGTTTCTTCATGTGTTTCACAATTTTCTGTCGTCAGAGTTGGAAGTCGCATAGTCCTGGCTACATTTACTCTCCCGTTATCTTTCACCAAAGAATCTTTGTGTTCACTTAGAGAAAGTAGGCATCTCACCAACTCATCTTGATTTTTCTCCGCAGTGTTTTTGGTCCCTATTTCAGGAAACCAATTGCCAATACAAGAAGTATGTGGTAGATTCAAACTTTACTAGTCAATACTTCGTGCACACAAATGTGGATGGGAACTCCATCAAACAATTTGAGATCTTCCTCAGCAGCCAATGTTGCCTTCAATATTTTTCCCAAATCAAGATTTCCCCATGGCAAAAGCAACAGTCAGTTATCGTAGAAGGAACTTCTGGCAATGTAATTCAGGCCTCTTCCATTCTGCAACCTCACTTGCCCTGATTGGATAGACTGGAGGAGAAGATTAAGATAGATAGAGGTCTTCATTTCAAAAAAGTAGCTACAGAGAGTTGAAATGTAATGAAATAATTGACTTTGTAATTCCACACACTTTTGTGTGTGGAATTACAAAGTGTGTGGAATTACAAAGTCAATTATTTCATTACATTTCAATATGTTATGCAAATTCCACAAAGTTACGCCTGAGACAACAAAAAGCTACAGAGAGATTTATTTTGTATTGAAAGACCTTGCAAGACCCTCAGTTTCAAATAAATACTATCGATGAAGCTTTCAATCAGCTTTAATTATTTATCCAAACTGAATTTTCAGTAGTAAACTAATTTGAGCAAAGAAAACAGTCATATTTTTCCTCCTGAATGGGTTGATTCAAGTGATGTAAAAGTTTCCAATGAAACTATAGTAGTTTTATAAAAATAATAAAGATTGATGTAAAAAACAAGTGCTGTACAGTTAACGCTATGGTCGGCTCACGTATTAATGTGTTTTTTGTCACCAGTATCTAGTGGCCGCTCACATATTAATATGTGTTCATGGAGTTTTTGGGTTTTTATACCCTGGTGGATTATTTTAGAACTCTTGGGAGCTATTTCTCTGATCCTTATTAGTCTTGAAGTTTCCTACGTTGTTTTTGTGAAAGTTGAAGTTTTTTGAGAGGTATTTTATTTTTTTAACCTGTTGCTATTGTTGTTACCCCTTACACAATCATGGCTGCATAGAATATAAGGGGAATGAACAAAAATGATAATTTAGGCCAAGTTTTTGGAAGGAATTCATGGAAGCTCTGGCAAAAATGATAAAAAAAATCCCAAGTGACAGTCATGAAGATGTAATAATTACATGAAAACTGTTCATACTTTACCTTTGTAGTATTCCAGTGATTCTGAAGGTAATGGCAGTAATGATAATTAATGCGATAATGTCAATGTTTTATTTTGGTTAGATAACAACGTTATTCCTACTTTAGAAATATTTGCTGGCCCACCAGGTGTGAAAATTACTCCACATGATCCAAAAAATGTAAGTGATGTAGTTAGTTTGTCTATTGGGGATGACCTCTTTTCAATAATGGTAGAGAAATCAAATCATTTTCACAAGCAAAATGCTCATAAATACAAAGAATCTCCTAAAAGTTTGAAGTGGCCCTTCATATTACCATTGGAGAAATGAAAACTTTTTTAGGATTGGTTATTCTTATGGGGCAGGTGCATAGAGACAGAATAAGTGACTACTGGACACTGGACCCTCTCACAGAAACGCACATTGAACAGTAATGAGAAAGACCACAGAGTGATCAAAGAGGACAGTGCTGTATTTGTTGAACAGTGCCTTATTCAATACGTACTTTTAGGGTGAATTTGGAGTTCAATAGAAAAGAAATTGTTTATAAAAATCCTGCATGAAGTTGCAAGACACTGGATAAGTCACAGGGATACAGAAGAACCCATCTCAAATACTCTACTCGGAGGAAAACATTCTCATTTCTCCTACAAGGCGTGCACCCATGATGGAACCACAGGGGTGGCTTTCAATGGACATGGAATAGCATAGAGTGGAGAAAATAGTTAGGGCTGGGAATAAGAAAATTCCTCAGAGACCTAGTAGAGTATGTGAAGCCAAGAAAAGAAGAAGTGTAACCTGCCTTATTTGTAGATTTTGTTGTTTTCCATTCCTTAAAGGAACATGTTTACAATAATATTACACTCTAGTGGATTGCTGAGGTATATAATCTCGACATATTTAAAATTTCATTCAAAAATATACATTAGTTCAAGAGTTGTTTGTGTTTTATTGAATTCTTATACCTTTCATGCAAAGGTACAAAAGATGACCGTCCCCAAGGGCTGGTAAATTTAAAGGACACCTGCACACAAAGTGTAAATTAAGCATTAGAGATCTTCTTTCATATAGAACCAAAGTCATATACCAAGCTCTAAATTCATTAGTACCTAATATGATTTCAGTTTCTGTCTAAACAAGAGCCAATGTATCAGCCAGTAGCACTTTTAACATTAGGAGCAAATCTGATATACAAGGATCAGGTGAAAAGTTCTTGGCCTGGCAATGAAAGATTGAGATTTTCAGTTGAAAAATGATTTTATTTTTCTACATAATCTCCCTTGACTTCAACACACTTGGTTCAGTATTTCTCCAACGTCGGTATTCCTTCATGGAAGAGTGAGAGTCTGGAAGGCAGTGAAAATATCCATCTATGGCCCTATCAACTTCTTCATTGGACGCAAAGCACTTCCCAGAAACAAATTTCTTCAAGTTTGGGGACAGATGGAAGTTTGAGGATGCTATGTCAGGAGAATAGGGGGGATGGCTGAGCAAATTGTACCCCAAATCCCATATTTTTCCCATCGTCAATACACCTTTGTGGCAAGTGCATTGTGCTGGAGAAAGATGATCTTTTGCTTCTTCAAGGCAGGTCTCTTCTCAAGAGTTTTGGCATTCAGCTGGTCAAGAAGGTTGGAATAATATTCACCTGTAATTACTCTGCCTTTTTCAAGGTAATCAATAAATAGGATCCCTTTTTCATCCCATGACACACTGGCCATGGCCTTTCTGGTAGATGCAATTGACTTTGCTTTCTTTGGCACAGAACCACCAGCTTCCACTGCTTCCACTGCTGTTTCATTTCTGGTGTGTGGTGGTGGACCCATGTCTCATCCATGGTGACAAATCACCACACAAAATCAGTCGGTTCCCTCATGAATCAGTCAAAATATTGCTGCAAAAATAGTTTGCGCATTTGCTTCTGATCAGCCTCACCAAATGCGGCACCCACCTTGAGCAGAGCTTTCGCATCCCTAATTCTCTGTGCAAGATGTTTTGCCCCTTTCTTCCAATGTCCCCTTGGGCTTAAGCTATCTCACTCACTTTCACTCGCCTATTTTCCAGCGCAATATCATGCACCTTGTTGATGATTTCCGGTGTGGTTGCAGTTTTTGGCCATCCTTCACATGGGTCATCTTTAAGGGATGTCCGATCATGTTTAAATTCATCAACCCACTATTTAACAGTTGACATTGAAGGAGCAGAGTCCTTGTACACTTTTGTGAACTTCGGATGAATTTTCTTTGGGGTTAATCCATCCAAAACAAAGAACTTTATGACGACACGAAATTCATTCAAATTTCATTTTAACGGAAAACAAGAAAGAAGTCTACTGCAGCAATACGTGTAAATAAACTACTTGAGAGAAAAAGTTGAAACTTGTCTTATGAACAAATGACATGTGCACCCAGGCAGGAATCATAAATTTTTGCTGATTGGAATTCCATCTCTGTGTCAGGCCAAGAAATTTTCACCTTAGACTCGTATTGGCTCGCAGCACTAAGTTGAAAGTTTAATGCTAAAAAGTAGATCATAAAGAACACTTCACTTATAAATTGTAGACTCAGGTGTGATGTGGTGGAACTTCTCCATTATAATAGAGACAAAAAACTAAAATTTTCCACCAAGTGCAAAATTGTAGTAGTCTTTGTCTCTGTTATTAACACATCAACTATTTTGGGACTGTTTTTAAAAAAAAATTAGCCAAGTGTTAAGGAAAATCAGCAAAAAATTGCATCAGCTTAAGAAGCATTTACAAAAAATAAGAAGTTGATGACCAGGATAATGTTACAATGTAAAGAAAAGAACAATAAAACATGGTTTTCATAAATATTATGTTAGGCATAATTTTGGTGACCCTAATTTATTTTTATTTATTATAGAATTACGTTGCAATTAGGCAATTTTCCTGGTGGCAACGGCCAAGTTTGGTCAAAGATCACTCTTACAACAAAAAATACATTCATACCCGCACTAGAAAAACAGATAAGAGACAAAATATTCTTATATACAATGACACTTCCACATCACATACAAACAAACTTCCACATCACATACAAAATGCCATCCACATCATATACAAACAATATTTTAATAACTACAATGAACAAATTCCAAAGAAACTGTGGGAGATGCCGCAGCAGTAACTTTTAACGGAGTCATCCGCTAATGTGCATTTCAATGCAACAGTTTCAGAGTGTCTCTGAAACTCTGAAACTGTTGCATTGAACTACAATGAAGTTTATTACCCAGTGGCTGCTTTACATTTATACTTGAAACTTCCAAAATTGGATGGAAAGGGCTCAAACAAACCTCCAGGCAGCTGGTTCCAATCAATTATAGTTCTATTTAAAAAAGAGTATTTTTTCTTATGTGTTTTTTGCGTCCATTTTGCGCATTTTTATTTTGAAACTATAGTCGTTTTTTCCCTTAAGGTTAGGCTTTTCTATCTCTTTCCATAAATCTTCCCACGCTTCATCCTTTTTAACAATTCTATACATCGCGCCTAACCTACTCCTTTTTCTTCTGTTTTTCAAACCCTCCCATTTCAGTATATCTAACATTTCTGTGACACTATCTGTTCTTTTGTACCTTCCGAGTACATACGAGGGTCATCCGGAAAGTAGTACCCGTTCGTGCCGCATGAAGTGCTGACGACGCGAGTAGCCGCTGGACGAGGTCAGATAGCTTCAGTGGCTTGTCTGCCTTCTCTGAGCCAAGTTGCGTGACGCTAGCATTGCCTGTGTTGTTTCTGTGATTGTTTACAATGTTTAAAAAAATTGAGAACGCCGCCAGTTGTGAAGTGAGGGCAGTGATTAAATTCCTCAATGCAAGAAACGTTCGCCCATGTGATATTCATCGCCAATTAAAGGAGGTGTATGGAGACAATGTAATGGACGAGTCGTCTGTTCGGCGGTGGTGTCGCAACTTCAACATGGGGAGGGGGAACACACACGACGATGAGCGTTCGGGGAGACCGTCTGTCATTACAGACCAACTGGTGAGCTCAGTTGACGAATTCGTGAGGAACGATCGGCGCGTCACAATTGATGACATCTGTGAGCATTTTCCCAATGTTTCTCGAACAATTGTTCATGAAATTGTTAAACACCATCTGCATTATGCAAAAATTTGTGCAAGATGGGTCCCTCGCGTATCTCAATGAGCTGGCGGCGAAGGACTATGCAGCAGGAATACAGAAACTTGTCACACGTTATGACAAATGCCTTAATTTGCTTGGAGATTATGTTGAGAAGTAGTTTAAAGTATCCTCTTTCAAATAAAATTTTTTATGTTTGTTAATATTTACTTTTGTGTCTTTATTTCACGAACGGGTACTACTTTCCGGATGACCCTCGTATCTTGCTGCCTTTCTCTGAACTTTTTCTATCTTTTTAATATGTCCCACCTCATATGGATCCCATATTATAAAGGAGTTTTCTAGGATAGGGATAGCCAGTACCTTATATGCTTTTTCTTTTGTGGCTACGCTACTTCCTTTTAAATTTCTCATTACCCAATGCAATACTTTAAATGCCTTCCGTGTCAAATTATCTACTTGGACTCCTCACCCAAGATACGTAGATAAGTAAACGCCTAACTATTTGCAATAAGTGCTACATGGAATTCTTTCTCCAAAGATGGTAAAAATATCTTTTTGTGGATTATTTTTATTTGAAAAATGTATATGCTTACTCTTACTTATATCAATGCCCATATTATTAATTGTAACCCAGTCACCAAGGCGAGCGATGTCATTTTGTAGTAATTAAATGAAGAATACAATGTATCATAATAAAAACTTTGTTGCAATTTTCCACAATTAAAACTTAATTTCGACCATGGTTTTGATACACTGTATCATCATCAGGTGATGATACAGTGTATCGAAACCATGGTCGAAATAAAGTTTTAACTGTGGAAAATTGCAACAAAGTTTTTATTATGTCTCGATTCCACAGCATCACGCCTGACACTTCACTTTTCTTATACAATGTATCTTTCCACTACAGTGGAAAGATACATTGTATTCTTCATTTAATTAAAATGAATTTCCATAAGGTTGAGCAAGGAAAAATTGATCATTTTGTAGTATTACGCGGTCATTTACATGCTCTATCCGTCTGTATATAATGCAGTCATCAGCAAAGAGTCTTATTTCGGAATGTAAATTGGTTGGTAGATCGTTTATGTATATTAGGAAGAGCAATGGCCCTAGAGCACTGCCTAGTGGAACTCCTGCTAAAATCCATTACTAAAAAAGAAAGAAAGACTCATACTTTTCCACAGATTTTATTATACGGTACAATGTGTTTCACCGACTTGCGGCATCATCAGGTACAAATTTGCAAAACAAATTTTTTTTTTGCAAATTGCACCTGTTTTGCAAATTTGTACCTGATGATGCCGCAAGTCGGTGAAACGCGTTGTACCGTATAATAAAATCTGTGGAAAAGTACGAGTCTTTCTTTCTTTTTTAGTAATGGATATTAAATACTTCCACGAAGTGAAGCCTGAAACAATAGAATATATCTATAGAATGTAAATTGTTTGGTAGATCGTTTATGTATATTAGGAAGAGCAATGGCCCTAGAGCACTGCCTTGTGGAACTTCTGCTAAAATGCTTGCCTCATTTGAAAATGTATCCCCTAATTTTAATTTTTGAGTTCTGCCTCTAAGAAAATTTTTTATCCATTGTTTTACCCTCAAATCCAATGGTAACGAATCCAACTTTAACAATAATTTGTCATGAGGCACTCGGTCGAAAGCTGCCAAAAAATCAACCATTACTGCATCCACATCCTTTCCTTCATCTATTGCATCGCCGATATATTGGCTAAATCCCATAAGCTGCGTTTCACACGAGTATCCCGTTCTAAACCCATGTCGGTGTTTGAATAGCCATCTATCTCTTGTCCACCATCCCCGAATGTAGTCCGCGATTCTTTTTTCCATTATTTTGCAAACTACTGAGGTTATGCTTACCGGTCTCTAATTGTTGGCAATTGTTTTATTCCCTTTCTTGAAAATTGGTGTAATATTTGCTTTTTTCCAATCATTGGGCAAGGCATTATTATTTAAAGTTACTTTGAATAGATGACTCAGGTACAAAGCTATTGCAGTATCATCCAGTTTTAGAATGTCAATTGATATATTATCTGGTCCCATTGACTTAGTTTTCCTCATCCTCCTTATTTTTTTTACAAAATACCAGTCCTCCACAATAATACCGTTTGTCGAGGGCAGTGAGCTATTTGGAGCTGTTATGCTGATGAAGTTCTCTGTCGTTTCTGAGCTATTTAGGCAAGCCTTATTTTTCTTTTTGTTTTCTATTCCCCAAAAAACATCCGTAAAGCAGGAGTTGAACATATTTGCTATTTCTACAGGGTCTGTTACAATGCCATTATCCTTAGTTTTTAATATATTCACACGTTCCCTGATGTCTTTCCTCGTTCTCATGTATCTATAGAATTTTGTTGCATTGTCTTTCAAAATTGCAGTCATAAGAAATTTTTCCTTTGCCTTCTTCTTTTCCCTATTTAGGTTCTGCACCAAGGTCCTGTAATGGTGTGACATTTCTTTACTTTCATTCTTTAATCTGTGTGCCTTTCTTACCGCTCTCTTGAGTTTTTTTGGTTTTGTTGTAGTACTCCAGATCCGTGTTCTGTTTCAAATTTTTAATGGGAGCATACTTTATTTGCCCATCAAGAATTATTTCTTTGAATGTTTCCCATATTTTCTCCAAGGTCGCTCCACTACCTGCCCCATCCAGGAAACTTGCCCCTTAAAAATTCTTGAAACCCATCCCTATCTGCCTGGGCATATTGCCAAATTTTCTTTTCATCCCCCATACCTCCTTTTGTTGATCTATACCAGTCCATTTGAGCACACACTGCTGCGTGATCACTCATTCCCAGAAAGACATCAATACTAATGATAGGGTTTAGAGGTCTAAGTAGAAAAATAGTAATCAAAGCTTGGTCATTGGGGCACAGGGTTAAGCATGGACTGGAGACATTTTAGGTCTGGTTCGGAGAACAGTGTTTGGTTCCTGGGTCCATCACAAGTTCCAGAATAAAATTAGATTTACTTCCGTTAATATCAGGATTTCATTGAAGTTCCAAAAGTATACAGAGTTCATTAGGCCAATTTTACTTATAATAATACCTATAATACCTGTATATTTTTACCTATAATAATAATTTATAGGGAATGAATATCTGTTTTTGAACCTATATTTCATGAATTTCATTTTGTTTGCACATACAGTCAATTATAGTAAATCTGTATTCTCAATGTTACTGGCTCATTCTCATGAAATATTTATGCCCATGCACGTGTGTTACAAGCAACCTATTCAGAATTTGATAGGTTGCCACCATAATTGTATTCAGCATTTTATGGTTTCATGTTCTGCTGAATTTAAATTTTAAAATGTGAGATAATGGTCGGTCGGCTGTATCAAAATTAAATGATTTATTGGTTTTAAATTATTGTAATATGATTATTTTACAACTTTCAGTGTTCAAATGGGCAGTGCCTGAAACGCAACCTGGTATGCAATGGCATTGTGGATTGCAATGATGAAAGTGATGAAGAAAGCTGTGGTGAGTGCGTGGCATGGCATGCCTCAGCAACAGAATGGCAATCCTGATTGTTGTTATGTTGGCCCAATTGTACATTTAAGTACACCACGTTGGCAGATACTGCCTGCATTTGCTCATCATTCACTCAATGTTTTAACCTGTGTGTTTTTCAGAATGGTACCACTGGTGGTTGAAACCTTGATTCATACATGTTTTTCAAGAAAATAAATTTTTATTGGCTAATTAAAAGAATAGCTAGCCTGTTCCAATGGCTCAACTATTTTTACCTTCTAAAATGTAAATATTGTGTGACAGCATTCATATTGGTCACTGATGGATTAGATGTCAAATTTGAAATTTTCATTCAGGTTGTCTTACTAATCCTCATATTTTAAATGTTGGCCACCAAGAACCACAAACAGCAGATAATAATGTTTAAACCTGTAGTTCTGTTGATTTTGGATTATCTTTCAAGCAATAATTTTGGTCTTCATGCTAAATCAGCCACTTTTCTCATTACAGATACTTGGCAATGTCAGTTTGATGAGTTTCAGTGTCCCTCTGGCCGTTGCATCCCCATTCTGTGGCTGTGTGATGGGAAGCCAGACTGCGACAACCATACCGATGAGCACAACTGTCAAAGTTTGTAATTTTTTTATCTCCACGCACAACAAGAAATTGAGTCACTGCTACAGAGATGGGAGGAAAGTCAGTGAACAAAAACTTACTCACATGAGTTCCTCATGGTCATGAATTCTTTTAAAAATATTCAGCTGTTATAAAGTGTTACTCATTTCAGTTTTTCAAGAACATGAAACATTCAATGTAAAGCCACTCATATTTCATCATTTGAAACAGTTTTTCCCAAACTTTTTGGAGCCACCGCCTTCTTTCTGCCCCCATAGACTAGAGCACCGCCCATGGGGGGCAGTAGCGCCCACTTTGGAAACCACTGATTTAAAAGATGTAAAGCAAACATTACTACTCTTTCGTTGCCAATTATTTTTAAAAAGCATTCAAATTTAGGATTCAATGCAATTGCAACATCATGAGGACTAACCTATTGAATATAGATGAGGACTAACCTATTGAATATTGAATTCAATGATGGAAGGACATTTTATTCTCCCAATGTCTGTATACATGCACATTTTTGAATGATTTTGTTTTTGAGTTCAGATTACTTTTACAAGTATTTCCAACATCAGCTGCTATTATTAGAGCAACTGGACGTAATAACTAGCTGTGTATAGAAACCTGACATGCGAGAACATCTTGTACATGAAAAGATATTTCTAAAAATCTCCCAAATTTCCTTAAATAATCTTTAAATACCTGCTAACCAAAGATCTGATGATAACAACATTGATAGTGCTGGAAAAAACACCCAGTGAAGTAAAAGGTGTGCATGCCTGAATAAGGGTTCCTTTTTTTCATTCAGATTCATGTGGAAATGATGAGTACTTGTGTCCTGAAAGATGGTGCATTCCGATGAGCTGGAGGTGCAATGGTGTTCCAGAATGTGCAAATGGAGAAGATGAAAAACTCTGTGGTTCGTCTCTATAACACATAAATCAGTTTTATCGGGAACCTTGTGATTGTTACCTCCCTACCATATACTTAAGTACTAAATAAACAATACAAATGATAAAATTCTGACAAATTTTCATTCGACAAATATTCACTGTTTGCCTATCATTGGCTTTTATCTTTATTTGTTAATATGCTCTTCATTCATTACTTTTTTA
Organism: Hetaerina americana; assembly: GCF_022747635.1. Classification (NCBI taxonomy): domain Eukaryota; kingdom Metazoa; phylum Arthropoda; class Insecta; order Odonata; family Calopterygidae; genus Hetaerina; species Hetaerina americana. Next base: position 4,559,111 of record NW_027286852.1, read on the forward strand.
AGACTGAGAGAATACAGTTTTACAATCTTTCCTCAATCTTTATTTGTCCACAAGATTGTTCACTGGAGCAAGTGAAGTGTGGTACTGGAGGTTGTGTTGCCAGGGCAGAGGTTTGTGATGGGGTCGATCAGTGTCCAGACCAGAGTGATGAGTGGGGTTGCACCCGGCTGCACAATGAAACAATGAAGCTGGAAGTCAGGTGAGGATGACCTTGACCTCTCACAACTTACCCATTTCATATTTTTTCACATGAGTTCTGTGAATTTTTGAACCATAGTCATAGTGACTGGAAGAAATGAAAATGAATAGTTAACATTAAAAAAAAATAAAATGAACTTAATTTGTGAACTAGTAATTGAATTTTCAATTGTTCTTTAAATGAAATCAAGCTTACATGCAGGTCATGTCTCAAGGTTTCAAAGACTTTTATGTTTTCTCATATTATAATTGAAAAGTCGTGATAAAATTCTTGTAGAATTTATGAGGCATATTCGAAAAGGGAGGGCCATTTTTTAATATTTAAATATTGGTAGGTCAGAGCAAACCCACCAGTTGTGAAGTGTGTACTGTGATTCGATTTGGTGTGCGTAAGGATCGTCTGGGGCCCAGATTCATCAAGAGTTTTTATAAGTTGTTGGTCTACAGTAATTATTGAAGGAAAGGTTAGACAATGGTGTGAAGACTTCAAAAATGGCCAAACAAATGTGCATGATGAAAAGAGGAGTGGCAGGCAGAATATCCAGACCAATGAAATCATTTGACAAATGGACCAAAAACTGTGATCTGATTAACAATTGGCGATTAGTGTTCTGGCGGATAAATATTGCCTAGTTGGACACATTACTATTTACATGATTGTTACTAAAAGCTCAGATATCACAAATTGAGTGCAAGGTGGGTTCTGATATGACTTACCGACCAAAAAGCAAAGAATATTGAGTGGATGAGCATTTTTAGACTGCTATTGACCCGACGGAGATGACTTGTGTTCTCACATTGTGAGAAAGAGTGGCTTGGTGGGCAGCAGTTTGAAGGAAAAGTGGGACCAAATCAAAGAAGGGATATCGTGGGCCGAAAATGAAACAATAGGAACTTCAAATAGAAATGATGAGGAATTCATGGATTATGGGCAAGATGATTAGATATAGATGAGAGAAGGTAAAGAAAGAATATAAATAAAGAGCTAGGCAGAAGGCAGTACAAAGAGTTAAATAATAAATTGAGGCAGATAACAAATAAAGCAAAAGAAGCGAGGTGGAAGACGCAATTCAAGATCATGGAAAGTCTGCAGAGGAAGGCTGAAAATGGTGTGCTATACAAGTAGGTTAAAGCACTTTTGGGAGGTAAGAAGGAAGAATAACTGCAAAAATCAAAGATAAGCCAGGAAAAATATCAGTAGAACCGGAAAAGATCCAAGAAAGGCGGAAAGAACATATACAGGGTGCAGCAACATAGCTTCCTTTTTTCAAATGCAAAATGCTTTCAAAAAAGGAAGTTATGTTGCAGCATCCTGTAGATGATCTGTATAGCAAAGAAATTAGACCAGGGGGATTAAACATTGAGAGAGGATATGACATAGATGAGGATAGCTTAAGTTGAGGCATACCCAATGTGGTGACAGAAGGGGAATGATGGGAATTGAAATCAAATATGGCTATTAGGTAGACAACATTTTCATGGAACTTCTTAAAGGTTTAGGAAATTGCGGGAAGAAGAGTTTTTATGGACTAATTTGCAGTTTTCATGAGGAAGGAATTTGGCTAAAAGACTTTGTCAGATCAGTGTTAGTTCATATTCCAAAAAGGGAAAGGCAACAATATGTGAGGGTTGCAGAACAATAAATCTGATTTTGTGCACTGGTAAAAAGTGGTTCTCAGGATAATCAACAAAGGAATGGAGAGCAGGGAAAATGATTAATTAGGGGATGATCAATTTGGATTCAGGAAGGGGAGTGGCATGTATGATGCCATTGAAGTAATGAGGTCACTACTAGAAAGGAGCATAAAATACAATCAGGATCTATTTCCTTGTTTTGTAGCTTTTGAAAAGGCATTTGATTAGAGTGAATCGGCAAACAATAACGTATATATTGCAGAAAATAAGGAGAAATTGGAAGGATAAAGTGTTAATGTGCAAACTATACATGTCTCAGACTGCTCAGGTACGAGTAGGGGATGGGGAGTTGCGAAACTGTGTTTGAAAGTGGGCTAAGACATCACCATATGCTTTTCAACGTATATATGGTGGGAATGGTTAAAGTGGCATGGGAAGAACTGTCAATAGAAATTCAAAGTCAGTGGGGAATTTATAAAATTACTGAAGTTTGCTGATGATCAAGCTCTAGTTTGTCAATCAGCCAAAGGGTTGCAAACTCTTCTGGGTGCATTGAGAAGCCAGTGTGATAGATATGGGGAGTATAGGATATTTAATGATGGTAACATAAGGATATGTTTTCATTATAAGTTAAGGTATATTTTTTCCTCCATTTCAGGACTTCTGAAGATCAGTGGCTCCCTGTATGTGCTGATCAATGGGACAACAAATGGAGCAACTTTATTTGCCAAAGTTTTGGATACAGGTGAGTGATTAGCTTTACTTTCAGCTCTTTGGTTATATTTTGAAGAAATGGTTCTGAGTATTCATAAGAAAAATATTTTTCAGCAAATGCTAATTCATCGGATAACCATAGCAACCTTGTTTTTAGTAAATGAACTTTGGTGATTCCAAGTATATACAGAGGTGGGCACATCAATAGAATTAGCAAATCAGGGATGGACTTCCATTTCAGAAAATGATTCAACTTGAACAGTTAGCCATACAACAAAAACATTTTAAATTTGATTACATAACACCTCTAATGTACATTTACCATCATGACTGCTGCACTAATTTTTATAGTTTATGTGAAGTGCAGTCCACTGAAAAAACTTTTCCCCAGAATATATGATTCTGTGGTTTGTTAGCCCTTCTCCATTTCCAAATTCATTTTCCTAATTTTTGGATAGAGATGAGTGATTAACTTTGCTTTCAGCCATTAGAATATGGTATAATTCCAATAGCCAGGAGTGCAGTTCAGCATTGTCTTTTGCAGGAAGTTAATTCCTTAGAACTCTGTTTAAGACCAAACCACAAAAGAGAAATAATTAATGCAACATGAAATACAGGATTAGGCCACAATCCCAACAGAAAACAGTTCTGATAAAATTTTGCTACATTTTAGAAAATTTCAAAATACAAAAAGTCAAATAACCATTAACAAAAGAGACAATAAAATTGCATGAAAAACTAAAAAAACAGTTTATTTTTAAAGTGAAATGTATTTGTATTTCACCCAACCATATTTGAGCGCTGTTTGGGAGAAAGGGGTGGGGTGGAAGGAGGAAGGTTTTGTGGTCGGTCTAAGGGTATTAGGGAGGAGAAGGGCAAGTGGGAGGGGGGGCACCAACACAACTATTTGGAATTAATCTTCCTTCTGCATCTCAACGAACATGCGCATAATATACAAACAATATTAAAGTATGCATAAAAATTAACTTTGGGGTGTGGGCCATAAAATGGACCATATTTTTGTGGACTTTGAATTTTGTGGCACATGGGTCCATACATACTTTTAAAGTGGTCTTTGAGGATCCCTTTTCCAGTAAGTGTTCTGCATACACAAACTATATGTCCTTTTGCTCATTTTAGGGACTGGGGATCTCTCTTCTAAAACATGCTTGGGGCCTTGTACTTTGGTTTTGTCTGTAAACGTTGTTGGAAGCAGGAATAGTGGATGCACAGGGTCAATTTTTACAGTCTGACAGTCTTAAAATAGAGTAAATTCCAGGGTTTCTGGGAGATAATGATTGTTAAAAATGGGAAAGTGAAGTAATCAATTCTGCCAAACTTTCCATTAATGAAAAACTTATGATGATGTGGATCGATTTATTGGTAATGGGCATAAAACCATAAACACAGTAATCAACCCGAAGGTCAGTTTAGTAGGTGATGGTAGAGTTCACCCAGTACCAAGCCCTATACGGCGTGTGAAAATTCACACATCCACAGGGTAGGGGGGCCAGTTCTTCATGTATTAGGTGGATTTATTCATTTCTATTAAGTGGATGTGTTCATTTTTTCATACTCGAAACATTCATGGGTTCACAATCAAACAATGCAGAGTTAAAATTCATACAGCTTGAAATCAAGCAAATCATGAAGGAGTGAAACATATAATCATAAAACTAAAATCTAAATGGTAGCAAAATGATGTCATGAAAGAGTGATGGAACCAAAAGGGTGCAAAAGAGGAGGTATACCTGTGTATAAGTATATTGATGAAAAATCACTTTGGAGAAAGATATTAATTAACTCAGTATTGATCACCCCCAAATATTCTTAACTTTATGGTTCCTCAAAATTTTCATTATATTCTGATTAATATTGAAAGATAAGAAATGTTTACCTGCTGTCAAGAGAGTGGATTTGATATAAACAAAGGTAGGAGAGGAAAATGAAGAGCCGGACATGAATTAGATAGGCTAATAACAGAGGGGACTAAAAGCTTATTGTATTTGTATTGCTTATTTGTAAAATTGGGAAAAACTAACGAGTATTCTCACTCAACGTCCCCGTCATCAACTCCCTCCTCCTTGTGAAAGCCTCTTTTCCTAGCGCAATTCTTCTCCTTACGTCCCTACTGCTTTGACCGTGTTGGTCCAAAACACTACCGAGATACGTAAACTGTTCCACCTGCTCTAGTTTTTGCCCTCCTATTTAAATGTTTAGCTTAGCCTTTTTCTTTCTAGAAAATCGCATAACCTCTGTTTTATTGATATTGATTACCATCCCATACCTGTCGCACTGAATTTCCAATTAACTAAGCAATGCTTGCAGCCCCTTGGCTGACTGACAAACTAAAGCTTGGTCATTAGCAAACCTAACTGATTTTACGAATTCCCCGCCCAATGTCCTTCCTACTTCCAGTTCTTCCTATGCCTCTTTAATCATTTCCTCCACAAAAATGTTGAACAACAATGGTGATAATGGGCAACCCTGCCTTACACCTCTTCGTAACACTGCCCGTCCAGACTCCCCGTTCCTCACCCGCACCTGAGTAGTCTGAGACATGTACAGGTTGCAGATTAGCCTCCTGTCCCTCCAATCTTTTCCTATTTTCTTCAATATAATTAGTTTTTCCCAATTTACTCTATCAAAAGCTTTTTCAAAATCTACAAAACAGGCAAATACCTCATGGTTGTATTCTATATTCCTCTCAATTAATAACCTCATTACTGCTATGGCATCGCACGTACCTCTTTCCTTCCTAAACCCAAACTAATCATCCCTTATAATCCGTAATCATTTGCTCTGCTCTCTATCCTTTTGTTTATGATCCTGAGAATAACTTAGCTGCGTGGGATATCAAACTTATTGTCCTGTAGTCCTCACATGATGTAGCCCTTACCTTTTTCGGAATAGGAACTAACACTGATCTCACAAAGTCTTTCAGCCAGATTCCTTCCTCAAAAATAATTCAAATCAGCCCATATAGCCTCTTCCTCCCACATTTTCCTAAACCTTTTAGTATTTCTACAGGAATGTGGTCTATTAACTTATAATAACTAAGTTTATTAACTTTTGTTTTACTATTTTATAACTGCAAAAATTAATGATTACTTTTATTATGAATTTTTAATCAATGGAATTAGGTAAATATCCAAATAAATCTTAAACATAAAAGTAATTTTCTGAATACCCTAGTTTTAGTTTACCTATCTTTTACTAGACCTCTCAAAAGCATAACTTCAGGTTTTTTACTATACTTTTTATAGTCCATATTTTACTCTACCAATATCTGGATTTTGGAAGTGAGGCAAAGTTGCTGTTGAAAGAGTACATCTACATCTACATAATACCCCGCAAGCTGCCACAAGGGTGTGTGGCGGGGGGTGTTAGGTCACCAACAGTAAAAAGGAGTAATTAAATAGCATGCAATATCGGCAAAGCCTTCATGATGATGTAAGCATATAAATCATGTGTCTCATCTCTCCTGCTGGCATTTTCACTGATCATTGAATGGTTAGTCATATATTCAGCCAATGGCTTGAAATTGTCAATGAACTATTGCTGGCATATTGTAAATTCAGGCCTCTAACCTTAGTAATGATTCCCTGACACTAGGTCTTAGTCACTAATTTTACTATGAATTCTTATTTAAATTCGCATTAAAGGTATTTGTATCCTTGAAGATTTAAAAGCATTCATCATGAAGGAAAATGAGTACCTCTGCTTTGAGAAAAAGAACCTTAGCTTTCTGAATGGCATTGCTCAATTTTTAAATTTCTCCTTGCTATTTATCATAAACGAGATTAGAATTATGGCACAGGAATAATTTTATGTCCTCAGTAAGTCACTAAGTGTTATAATGAGCAAATCGTTCATACTCTTCATCAGATTAAATTTTTCATTGTTTCCAATGAGTTATTAAAATTCTTTTTGGTAACTAGTTATCTCAAGGACTTTTTCTGGTGGCAAGTAATTGACAGTGAGCGATTTGATAGAGTAACTTTAACTTTTCTTTTTCCACATTTAAAGCCTGCATTTTTCATTGTTTTACCTACCAAGAGAATGCAGATGAAAAGATTATAGTCTAAAATTATCTTGGTCTTCTTTTCAGTCGATCTGTATTTACTGAGTATCCAACATCTGGTGAAGTTATTGGGTCATCTGAGATATTCATGCTGAAGCAAGGGGCTTCCATCTCATTACCTCCAGGGAATGGAATGAGGTTTCCAGGCATGTTGCAGAAAGGGCCATCTTCCCTTTGCTCGTCTGGCAGCATTGTTGAAATATCTTGCCAGGAATTCAGTAAGTATGCCTTCTGCATCTTGTCACCCTGAGATCTTGACAGATATTATTTTGATTTTAATGATAATTTCAATGATTTGATATTCCTGCATATATTTCAATTAATCAATTTGCAAATAATTTAAAAATAATGGGTGTGATTTCTTGAAAATTATTGAAATTACTTGACATACTTGCATTCACAGTGGCAACTCGATTTTGTTTGGTATAGTTAAAATACATGCTATAATCTTTTTTAGAGCTTTTTATTATGTATTCTGATTTTATAATCACATATTGGCTAATTTCAAGGACCTTCAGGATTTTATACCAATTACAGTGGTTGTTATTTATGATCAATAGTAGAACATTAACTGGGAAACTTGACATTGGTTTGTAATGATTTCCATAGCATACATAGTCACATTTTAATGAAGTTATAATTTTTAGTGGTTGATATTGATGAGTGCACTGATTATATTTCAACACATTGGTCAGAGGTCATCCATCACACCTAGGGATGGTTGAGAATGTTTTACTTTAATGGATGGACTAAAATGTTATTCAGCTTGAGAGATGCTGCTGTGTCATCTTTATAAAGCGATTTATAGGGGTGGTTGTAATCTTCTTCAGGGGCATTTCTTTTTTAACTCAAGCCTGCAGGTCTGAAGGCAGCCTATTTGTGATGTTTATTGTAGAATTGAAAGAAGAGTTTAATGTAAATATTACAGATTCCCTTATTATAACAGTGCATTGTAATGATTTTGATCATCCACTCTCCATCAACATTTTCCTGCATAGGGATTTAAAAATATATGTAGACAACTTTTATTAAAGAACATATGAGCTGCAAAAATAATGAATTTCCATGAGCAAAGTAGGAATGTGGATTCTTATTGTCCCAATTCACTCAAAATCCAACCACTACTAGATAATTTGAAAAGTAACTGACTTTTAGCATGAAATATGGGCACCTCATGAATGTCTCTTCTGATTGATTCCAAGATCAAAGAAAATATCAAGTTTATCTTGTTGGCAACCTTACTCTATTTAATGTAGAGAGGAGTATGTAAAATTGATTTGCCAAATTGGTCATTCCAGTGACTTAAATCATAATCACCGTTCTCTCAAGTCAGGCAAATGTCTTTGATATGATATGATTGAATGTTATGACTCGCCCGTTCAGCTATGATTTATTAAATCACACTTCTTCCATTTCATTGGTGGTTAATGTGAGTTAACTGCCCAGGAATGAGGGTAGCTGTTCCAGATTGTTGTGGTAGTTTGTGAGCAGCTGCCAACTGATTGATATCAACCATGATTAATTCCTCATCCAATCCAACCATGACCCTAAATAGAAAAGATGATATTGATTCCACAATACCAATCAAGAATAGCCAACAAGAGTTGTGATGGATATCATTCTTGTCCTGAAAGCAACAACTGTAATAGATTGAAATAATTAATAGAAAGTACTCCCACATGAATTTATAATTTCATGCTATTATTGTTGGGCAGCAAAATAAAGTCATGTTCAATTTGAAAACCAATAGGCACAGTACAGTAGGGTGTATGGATCTAAGGATAACTGCCCATCACTCAGCTATGGTTTCTAAGAACCCTTGTTATGCTGATGTGAATTTCCTGAAATTATTACCTAAAAAACTAAAGGAAGTAAAAAAAAAATTGTCATTTAAGTGTAAACTTGAACTCAGTTACTGCACAAAAATCAATGATATGATGTGGATGAAGTCATGTCTCTCTCTGTAAATATATACTTTTATTCTTATAAATGCTCTTACTGCTCCTATTTATTCTTTTTATTGTGACTGTATATCTGTATTCAAACTCTAAATGCAATATAATGTGTTTTTAGCAATATTTTCAATCAGTGTGTCATGTTCCATACATGTATTTTAGGAAATGGTAAACATCAATATTATTTTCATCATTATCAGTAGCTTGACTGGATTACACACTCGGCCAGAAATAGAGAGATCTGGGTTCAAATCCCATTCAAGGCAAATTATTTTTAAACTTTGAAATTGCTGCATTGCAACTTGAACTTCTTCATAGCCAAGGAGGTCAGTTTGCTGTACCCATTCATTAAACCTTAGATCTAATCGCAGGTGGCTCAAAATTGTTATGTATTTCAGGACTCTAAACTATTAATTTACTCTCACATATGTTCTCCCTCATTTAGTTGTATGAATAAAGCGAATGTGCTCCTCTCTTTCCAGCTTGCGGCAATCATGGTTTGGCAGATGGGGTGGCTGCAAGACTGGTGGGTGGGGATGAGGCTGCCAATGGGCAGTGGCCTTCAGTTGCCCTCCTCTATCATACTCGGGAGCGGGCCACATGCACAGGCAGTATCATTAGCCCAAGATGGCTCATAGCCTCATACAACTGTCTGCACATGAGGTAGGCTCCAGTGGTTTCATTCTAATCAGTCATTTTATAATGCTACACTTCATATCAAAGTCTTAAAAAATCATTTTATGGTTCAGAAAGCTCTAAAAGGTTATGGCAAGCACAAGACTTTAAAGGGATTTTAGTGTGAAGAAGCACTTTCGAAGTGTATTCATATCATTTTGTAATGTATACATTTTATGATCCATCTAAAACCAGAGTTCATCTAATCAGTAGACTACTTAAAATAATCTTTTCACATTTTATATTTTTTTTAAACTAGTTAATGCCCTCATATTAATTTAGTATCCATGTTAAACATGCATACTATTTTGTTATTTACATGTTATTATTCCAGGGAGAAGTCTCTGTTGCCTGATGGCTGGGTTGCCTTTGGAGGAGGTTCAACTTTTGACAAGGACAAGCCTGAAACGCAAATAAGAACCGTTAAATCTATTGTGCCTTACCCCCAGGTAAGACTTAATTCTAGTTCATTGTGAAAGTAAACAACTGTAATTCCACATAAACAGGGTTCGCAAACTAGGGTTGGTCACTGGGCAACATCATCAGGCCTTGGACACCTGCAGATGTTGCACATTGATGAAACCAAGTTCATGCCAAGATGTGGTTGTGCAATTATAAACTTGTTTCCTTTTGCTATAAAATAATTCCACCAAGATGTGCCTGGAATCATTCCTTAATTATAGTTTACTATTATTATTTAATGTTAGAGTTTAGGAGAATATGGAAGGAAGAACTTTCATGGACTAAGTCATCAGTTTTAATTCCCAATTGAAAAAGGGAAAGGTTAAGGACTACAGGGCAATACGTTTCATTTTGCACGCAGCTGAAGTGATTCTCAGCATTATCAAATAGAAGATGAAGAGCAGGGCAAATGGATGATCAGATTGGGTTCAGGGATTAAGGGAAGATCAGTTTGAGTTCAGGAACAGGAGAGGCATGCGTGATGCCATAGCAGTAATGGAGTTGTTAACGGAGAGGACATAGCATACAATCAGGATATGTTTGTTTGTTTAGATTAATAGAAGGCATTTGTTAGAGTGGATTGGGTAGAATTAATGGATGTGTTGTAGAAAATATAGGTTGATTGTAGGGAACGGAGACTTATCCACAACCCTTTACATTTCACAGGCCACTTGGTTGCAAGTGGAGAGTTGGGTTAGGCACTTACACTGAGAGTGCAGCATGTACTTAGATAAAAAACTCTTCCTCAAAATGTTTTCATAAGATTAGGGATATTGGGCTATGCACTACTCTGGGAAGGATTTGCCCGAGGAATGCCTGGGAAGGAATGCCTTAAACACTCCAAAGATTATTGGCAAAACAAAGCAATATGGCATCCAGTTTGATAGATCATACGTGACATGAAGTGGCATGTAATTACTACAGGAGTGGCCGGAGTGAAAGAATGAGGATCAGATTGCATTGAGGCCTTTTGGTCACTGATTCGTCTCACTTGCGCACTGGAATTGTGTTGAGATTTATTGCAACGGATAAGAGAGTTCATCACTCAACCCCAATATCCTCTCAGGGATTGTAAAACTGATACAAGTGGTTTATTTATTATGAGCTAATTGAATAATAAATAAAAACTGCTGTTTCAATAAGATTTTAGCCACCTTTGTGCATACATATGCCGTGAGGGCATTATTCAGGGGGTGCAGTCATTTGCATTATGCAGAGTTTCTTCAATGTGCTCTGATGCTGACTCTCCACCCCAAAGGTGGGAATCTGTCTTGGTTGATGGTAGAACACTTTCATTCGGTATCCCTTTGTCAGATGGTAATGTATTTGTCCACTCCTGCCTTTCTTTCATCTTTCCGGCGCTTTATAGCGAGGCAAGATGTCCCTATTGTAATTTATTCTGATTGCTGTGTGAACTGTGTTAGTGCTGAGAGACTGTTAAGTAATTGATTGTACAGATTGATTAGATCCGCACCTCAAAAGGAAGATCTCTCCTAAGTCTGCCTTCATCATGTCATAGAATGGCGATTCAATCCTCATGCAGCTCCCCATTTCAACAGAATTTGGGAATCTGGCATCTAATTGGTGAGATATCCCCTCAAAATGAGCATCCCATAGGCCAGTGCAGGCACTTGATGAGTTAACCACTTCAATGTGCCAAAATGAAATGATACTAAATTTGCTCCCATAGCGGGCAGATCCATTTTAAGAGGTTGATTGTTTGGCCCCGGAGCATTTTGTGATTGTTCGGCCTATATCAGCTGTGTTTGCTTCATTAGATGAGTAGCTGATAAATACTATATCATTCAATTTTTTGCAATAAATCGTCAAGAAAATATCATGCATAGAGGCTCAAAGTGATTTCCTATTGCAAGCTGTGAAGAGCTGGCATCGATCGTCACTTATATATTTGTATTTCATGCATGCTAGCAAAAAATTCAATGAGGTGTGGAGGCACAGTAAGCATTCATCTATTTGCATCAAAAAGTCATAAACTTTAGTATAGGACTTGACAACTCCAAATGAGGTTTTCTCTCCATCATAAGTGGCATTTATGCTGCAGGGAATAGTCCTAAAAAATTTTGCAGTAAATTTATGTATCTATTGAATTATGATGGGGAAAACTGGTAGTAAAAAGGGTGCACAAAACCCAGGAAAGAGTATTTCTGTCACTACAGAGCAAGAATCAAAAACCATTTCACTGCTAGCCTCCCTGTTGCCTATGCTAATCATACCAGGATTTCACTGAAAATTCCACTTTTTTTCAATAAAATAAGCTTTTAAAACAATGTCTTTGTAGATATTTGCTCAATTTTAAAATTATTAAATTCTGTGCATATTTATGGTATGTTGTGTGGGCTGTGTGCCTCCAAAGCCTGCCTTAACTGGTAGAATACCAAATAATAATTGATAGTATCTGAATTTCCTATTTGAAAATAATTTTTATTTAATGTTCTTTGCATTATTTTTTTATGACTTATAGGTCAAATACAACCGGTTCCTTTACAACCATGATGTTGCCCTTGTGGAGTTGATGGAGCCATTGACCTTCACCCAATCTGTTGGAGCAATATGCCTTCCAGAGAAGCCAATTGAACCCAGGCAGCTGTGCGTCACTGCAGGCTGGGGTTACACTTCCCCTGGCGGTGAGTTTTCAATAAAATGGAGCAAACGAAATTGTCTTGTTTCATTTACTCAATAAATGTATAAGAATAATGAGTGGAGGAAAATATAATTATCCTTTGAGACTGGGACATGAATGTCTGAGAAGACCAAGATGGAATGCTGCTGGAAGAAAAGGATTGCAAAAATGGAGTTAAAGAGAACAAAGTGTGCCCATATTAAATGAGTTTGTAATTTTCCACTGACTTCATTTTACGATACAACAACAAATGGTCCATAATACAAATGAACTCTAATGCTCCCAGGTTGTACGGATTGCCCAAAATACATAAATAGGTGGTTCCAATTTGTCTTGGGGTTTCAGTGGTGTCCACCCCCGCACCTTCTGTCATGCAGATTAAACAATATGCTCCCAGACTACTCACAGTTCAAGCCCAAATACGTGGTGAAAAACTCAATGAAGCTTGCTGAAAAGCTTAAAGAAATTAATGTTCGGGGTAAAGCAACACTAGTTTCTCTTGATATTAATAATCTGTTAACTGGTGTGCCCAAATCGGAAGCCTTAATTGTTACTCAAAATGTACAACTCTTAATGACTCCAACATTGCCCCAAATCTTTCAAATGAATTAATCTCTCTTATATAAATGGCAGTTAATTAAAAATGGTTTGATTTTCAACCAAAATTTAATACATAAAAAAACAGTCTAGCTATGGGTTCCCCACTTTCTCCCCTCCTAGCTGAAATATTCCTTAATTCGTTCAAAGAGCATCTGTTCCATACTGCCAATAAAGACATAGAAAATATGGTGTATTGGGTCCACTACGTAGATGACATTCTCTGCCTGTGGACACGTTCAAACTGCCAGTTAGACTGTTTCCACAAAAACCTCAGCACAATCCATCCTGATATTACCTTTTCCATAGAAAAAGAAGTTAATAACTTATAGACCTAAGTATAACTTATAGACTAAATATAAGAAGTTAAAATTCTTAGACTTGGCAATCACCAGAAAAGAAAAGAGACAGGAGTTCTCTATTTGCAGGAAAACCACATTAACGGATCATATAATTCCCAATGATTTTGCACACCATTTTTTGCACAAATATGTAGCCCTCCACTTGATGATCCACTAGCTCCTGCACCTCCCCCTTTTCCCTGAAATTTCAATGAGGAACTCAGAAGAAATAAAAATAGAGCCACCAGTAATGGATACAACTCAAAACTAGTTGGTAAAATAATTTTAAAAAGTAGAAAACAATAGCCAAAAGCCAAAATTCCTCCTCTCAGCCCTCAACTTCTAAATACTTCAAGTGTTGTTTGATCCTATTCCTAGGAGATATCACCTATAAAATCTCAAATCGCCTTCCAATTACACTCAAAGCAGCCTTTTACCCACCCCTTACTCTCTCCAAACTCTTAGCTTATGGCAAAGACAAACAGGATACACTCTTTAAATCAGGCATCTAATAACTTAAATGTGATAATTGCAACACACATTATGTCGGTCAAACTGGGAGGAATTTCAAAACGCAAACCCAAGAACATGCCAGGAGTCACAAAAAGCAAAACCCAAATCCCCTCTTCGCAACACACCTCTTAGATTAGAAGCACAATAGCAATTTTGTCCCAGAAATACAAAATCTCCTCCCTAAAAAATGGATACTCTCAAGCTAATCGGGATTTCAAGGCACTTGGCGAATCCCGCCATAACACTTTGTAATGAGCAATGATACGCCCCTCTCCTTTCCAAAAAACTGACCTTGAGGCTAAAAAAACCAACAGTTCAACGTACTCAGTTGTATCTACACCATGACCAGACCCTATGCAACATGATAACCAAGATACCACCGTTTTTCTGTTTTCCTAACCCCCAACTTTCACTTACAAATAATCCCCTGACCCTACACAGCCACTCCTCTTCTCGAGGGTGAACAAATTGAAAGGATCTAAGAAGCCGTCTGCCCATAGCCCCCCACCAATAAACCCAGGCCAGACCAAATGCTTATTCATAACCATGGCACCACCACATCTTCATCCTTTAACCCAAAAAGCCGCGACCATTGACATTGAATTCCCAGTAAATCCGCCTCCCCCACCTTCAACTTCCCCCTCTCCTCTCTACGAAGGGTATATATTTAACAGCTGTGTGCGTCACCTGTATTTGGTGATGCCACAAGTCAGTGAAACACGTTATAATGTGAAATGAAGCCTTTGAAAAATTACTAACTCTTCCAATATGGGCATCTAACAATCTCATGAAGTGAAGACTGAAAACATAAAGAGCATATAGAAGAAAGTGTAATAGAAATTAATACTTACCCTCAGCCCTAAATTAGTTTTCAACAGGTTCTCTGTGTGTTTGTAAAAAATGAGGTCTCCTATAGCTTCTGAACCTAATGGAAAAGCACCATGCTATTCATGATTATCCCAGCCCTGGGTCCTAATTTTTATAATATTGTGACAATAGGGTGATTATAGTGTGTGGTCACAATTTTTCGTTCTAAATAATGTATTTTTATCGGAAGGTTTGCAATTTTTCTGTCAGAGATTCACTCTGTTATTATTTCAACCTTTTTTCTGTGATAAAGCAGTTTGAAGCATGTTTTTCAGTTGTTCTTTGTGCATATTCTTGGGAAAATTGGTGCAGGCATTTTTTGTTCAAAACTGTTTCAGATATCCTTTACTAGCTCATGAAATGGTGATGGAAAGGAAGGGGCAAATGAGATTTAAAAGGAAAAATTTCTTGATATATATCCTGGATTTGTAATGATCTTTATTCATACTTTTATTATAAATGGAAAAGTAAATACATTTGTTAGATATGGAATGGAAGGGAGATGTTGCCACTTATATTAGCGGTTTTGAAATTTCTACATCTGGTTTGCGGGTACTTTTCTATGTATTGAATCATTATTGATGTTATAATAATCTATGATGTACCTCTTCTATGTAAAATTACTTATTTGAGCCTGAATTCTTTTCATTTGGTACTCAGAGTCTTATAATATGATTTTTGTCTCTTTCATAAATTGAATGATGTACTATCAGATCTCCTTTTGCATCCATGATGATTTGTTTACCATATTTCACTTTTGACCTCTTCCATGGATAGAAATAAACTTCAGCCAGTACCTCCACTACTTGCCAGTGCCAACAATTGAACTAAATGAGTGCAATTCAACACAGCATTACTCAGGATTCATTACTGAAGATAAAATATGTGCTGGATTCACGGATGCCATGCATTCCCCATGCTATGTAAGTATTTATTCCAAATAGTGTTACTTACCCAAGATTTATTGTACTAGTAATGTTTCATTGATTTCTCCTACTTGGTGTCAATTAGCCATATTGATGCATCTCTTATTGGTCATCACAAATAGAGGTATAGCATTATTAAAAAATAAATTAAAACTGTTTGTGTGCCTCAAGCAGTAAAAGCAATTGTGAAATAGTAGTCTTAATGTGATTAGTCCCCATCTGTGCATTTTATCTTTTAAATTATATATTAATGCTTATGTTAACAATTGTGTCAATTAACAAAGTAATTCACATAAATTGTGCATCGGTACCTCCATGATATCTGACTTTATAAAAATGTCGGCTATCATTAGGCCTGTCGGCTATCATTAGGCTGTCGGTATCCGTCATATAGTTTCAATGTGGTCATCGATTGAAGTAAACAACTTTAATTTGTCTATGAAAATGGATAAAAAAAGTTTCGAGCAGTGATTAAACAATTGTACTTGAAATGGTTGACGCCGAAAGAAATGAAAGCGGAGTTGGGCGAAGTTCATGGCACATCTGCTCCTGCGTTTGCAACTGTTATAAATTGGGTGAATGAGTTTAAACGTGGTCTCACATCCACAAAAGATGAATGCAGATTCGGATGCCCTGTGGAAGTGTCTACCCCCAAAAAGATTGACAAAATCCACGATATGATTTTAAGTGATCGACGACTCAAAGTGCACGAAATAGTAGAAGCCATGGGTCTATCACATGGCTTCAATTTTGCACGAAAAATGGGGCGTGAAAAAAATCTCGGCAAGATGGGTGCCGCGTTTACTCACAGCAGAGAATAAATGCAGTCGTGTGGTCGACTCTTGAGGTTGTTTTGGCGCTTTTCCGTCGCAATCCTGATGAGTTTCTGTGTCAGTATATAGCTGTTGATGAAATATGGATACACCACTACACTCCAGAGACAAAGCAACGGTCAAAATAGTGGATTTTTGAAGGCGAACAGGCTCCGAAGAAGGCGAAGACGGTCAAGTCGGCCGGAAAGGTTATGGCCACGCTCTTTTGGGATGCTCGCGGAATCATCTGCATTGATTACTTAGAAAAGGGAACAACGATAACAGGAGATTATTATGCGTCATTATTGGAAGGGCCGAGCAAAGAAATCAAGGAAAAGCATCCTCATTTGAAAAAGAAAAACATTCTCATTCACCAAGACAATGCATGGGTGCACACCTGCCAAGTTGCGATGGCCAAAATTATGGAATTAAAGTTCCAATTATTACAACATCCACCGTATTCACCAGATTTGGCCCCCAGCGACTATTTCTTATTTCCAGACTTGGAGAAATGGCTTGGTAGAAGAAGGTTTACGTGTAACGAGGAAGTAATCAATCAAACAAATGCCTATTTTGAGGAGCTTCCAAAATCCTACTCTTCAGATGGCTTAAAAAAATTGAAAAAACGCTTAGACAAATATATAGAGTTGAAAGGAGATTATTTTGAAAAATAAAAAAATATGTCCAAAAAATCGTTTTTTCTACTTTTTGCTGTGGACTTATTATACCACCCTTGCAGTAGATAATTCATGGGAAAATTATGCGTGTGGGACTTGAGTACATATTTCGGTATATTCAATGTAACTATTTTAAAAATAATGTCAGAAGCATTAAATTGTTTGAGTGACAGTATTAGAAATTAATTATGACAAAATTATTAATGCAAAAAAGTTATAAATGATAAATTTTCTAATCTGTAGGAAAAGTTTAATTAAAAAAAATAAATCTTAACACTATATTTTTTTCTAAAAATGTAAACTAGATAACAACATAATTGAATTTTTTTATCTTACCTATAACTGTTTAAATTATACCAAAAAATTAGTTAAAATGCATTCATATTAGGGTTAACATTAATATCTAAGTGCACACCCACGAATTCATCAAAATAGCCCTGGCATTTGTCACATGTACCAGGGACAACAGGCTGACCATAAAGGGGTTAAAGGAATCCTTTGTCCCTCAAGCACACTTGAATACGTAACAAGTTAATCATCTTAAGGCACCTTTCCTAACGTGTTCCCCTTCTCTTCCTTGGCATTTCAATCCCACTGCCACCTTAATGAGGAGTGCATTTGGCCATTTCAGAACGATGAGGGAGCTCCACTCATGTGTGTGAGCGAGGGAGGCATTTGGGAGCTGCAGGGCGTGCTCAGCTACCACAGCAACTGTGGCCGCGGCTACCACCCGTCCATCTTCAGCTCGGTGACATCAGTGCGCGAGTGGGTGAGGAGGGTGGTCGGGGGACGCTTTGAGCGCCGCAGCACCTTCAATGTGCGCAGGCGGCGTGGCAGGAGGAGGAGGAGGTCGCCGTTGCCAAGGCTTGTTTGGACCTGATGGAAGTGCCTGCCCACTTGCTCCGTCATCCAGTGCGTTGGATTTGTGCACCTCTGTCTGCCCGTGCAGTAAGACTTCTTTGTTTGTCAGTGTGCGTGAGTGTGCGTGAGTATGTGTGTACATATATTTGTGAGGGCTTGCAATGGAAAGGCATCAACGCAGGAGAAGGACGATGAACACAATGATTGATTCATGACAATGGTTTGTTGATATAAACTATGCCAACTTTGTACCATTTATCGTAAAAATGAGACAGATGACTGTGCTTGATATTTTGTTGGGTCAAGTATCCAATTGTTTAAAAAAAATTGGAAACAAATATTTCACTATTACAACTGTAACTTATATTTCAGGAAATAGTATTGTTTTACGTCTTCCAAAAACATTTACCAAGATATGTCAGCCACTTCAAGTAATTAACTTTTCGGCTGAAAATGTTATTTTTTATTGAATGATGATGGCACTTTTCCTATTTATATGGGTGCTTTGAATGAATGTGGCTCTAGGTGGAGTTCAGCTTCAATTGCACTTGTATGTTTGAATGCCTTCCATGCCAATGAGATCATCACAAATGCAAGTTTGATTATGAGAGTGCCATGGATATAATTTAGATTTTCCTTTGTTGTAGCCTGTAACACATTCAAGTACTTTTATACTCAAAGGAAGGTGACTCAAAGGACATATGATTAACATGATTGTGGTTTAAAGGTTATTTGTGGGAACAATATTGCTCACTGCAAGTTCTTGTTGAAGTCTGCTTTCTCATTTGTGCATCTACTCTGTTGGTATACAATCAGCGTTGACTGTATTCTTTAATATATTGCGCGCGAGTGTTCAAGAGGTGGGAGAAGAGCTTTATTATGTGAATGTGCATTCATATTTGTTGTGCTTGCACTTTCATTCTCATTTCACTAAGTCATGGCAAGACTTGTGTAGCTAAGAATGTTGCCCAAAGTACGCAGCCCTTAAATAATGAATGAGGTACCTATATATATATATATTTGCATTTTCTCCTAACCAAATCTTCATCATATAAGATGGCCTCATTTATTACTAATCCTGTTGTTACTTAAAATCTCTTGAATTAATATTGGGATGAAAAAATCATTTCGTAATTCTGGTTGAATATGTAATTAAGAAACATTAGTTTTTACTAGCGGTGTCTATAATTTCCTTTGAATTGTGAAATCGTGTATTCTTATTTTTTTATTTCACTCTTGATATGTGAGTAAGTTTATGCATCAGCATGCACCCTATGCAACCTCATTTGTATCAAAATCATTGCCTTGTACAACTGGTAATGAATTAGTATTTTAATGTCAGATGTCTGAATATTTGTACATTGTTTGTGTGTTTGTGTGTGGGATAGAGAGTGTTAGTGAGAGAGAGATGAAATGGAGCCTGATCATGGCAGTTTGGCTAAGATTTATATATATATATATATATATATATATATATATATATATATATATATATATATATATATATATATATGTATGTATACAAGTAAAATCCCTGGATATTTGAAGAAGGTATCAAATAATATGGTTGGAAAACCAAGTCATTTTTAGAGTAAATTGGAAATTGAGTTGCCAATTCATATTCTTCATATGAAAAGGGTAAGCTAGGATTATATTTGTTTTTGATTCATCAATGTTTCAAAATTTGATGCAAAACCACCTGCAAATATGTGTTTGTGGGATTCTATTTACCAATTTTTTTAATGTATTGGTTAGTAATTGAAGTTTTGTCCAAAATAATGAAAAGTGTCATACTCTGATAAAATTAATTGAAGAAATATCACTGGAATCTCATGTACTACTATTTAAAGCCTATCATGGACTTTCAGATATTAGGATCAATTTTTCATCCAAATTTTTAAAGTTAAAAATTGCTTTTTTTGTACCATATTTGTTGCTAAGAAAATGTTTTTGAGTAAAGAAAATAAGCCGCAATTGAAAACCAATTATCTAATATGATGGTTTGATTACCTTACACATTTATTTAACGATTGAAATTAGGACATTGGAAATTTTGAGCTTACATTAATATTCTTATAAATTTTCCAGTGTCTCTTGACTGCTACATTTAATAGCTGTGGAAAGATGGGAAATATTTCCATGCCAAGAATGTGGAAATAAAAGCATTTTATCATTATGCCCATGTCAGAACTAGTACAGTAATACCAACCAGTATCTGTGATACATGAAATGCAAATCATTAAAAAGGTGAAGTTGTGGTGTAACATTTAGGAGAAACTATTGATTCCTGGAATTCTTAGGGAAGTACTCCAGTGCCTCATGCATGTGGGAATAAAGGGATCTTCTGGAAAAAAATGTGCGATGAAAATCTCACTCTCCCCAAATTTTGGGCTTTGACAGTATTTATCATTTCAAATTAATGTAAAGCTGTAGGGAAAAGTTAATCACAATAATTTTTAGTAAATTATGATTTCATACATTCCTTCCAATGAAACAATCAATGGAATGCTGAATTAGGTTTTATCTTACTCAGAAGGCATAACTAACTATTAAAGCCATTTTTAAGAATAGTAGACGTGTCCCCTTTTCATAGAAGACAGTGCTTTGCAACTCATATGGAAGAGCTGTTACAACGCCAATGGCTCATGTAAATATGTATTGTTTTAATTTCATTCCACCCAGCTTGAGTGCAAGCCAGTTCACTGACGTACCATTAAGTACCAGGATGCTTACTGGTCAACACCTCGGTATGCGCTATACTACTGGACATACAAGCACGCACAAGGGAGAGAGTGACGGAGAGGGAGGGGTGGGGGAAATGATGATCTGCTTCCATATTTCTCCCTTAAATCTTACTCTGGAGGGTAAATGCTCCAGTGGCTGCCTCCCTTCATCAATCTGGACTTCCTGCATTCTCTCACTCATTAATGGTAAACCTTGTTGTGCATGATTGTGGGCTGCGGATTTCACAGCGTGTAAAAAGGAGAAAGAGAGAGGTTTTATTTTTATATGCCCGAGCTTTAGCAACACCAAAATTCCGTCCTTTTCTTGAAGTTTGTTATTTGTTTTTAAGACGAGATATTTTTCTGTCTTCTTGTAAAAAATGTTTTTATGGTAACTATCCGTCCTACTCAGAGGTGGTGGTCAGAGGATAAAACTTCAAATACCTGTCCAAGGAAGTGCTCTTGTACATTCTAAATGATTTTATTAAAAACTGATGTAAATGATTCTTTTTTATTTTGTATAAAGATCATTTGAATATTTTTGGAAATATTATAGCAATGTGAAAAATGTTTTTTGAAATCAATAAAAATGCAGAAACATTTTATGGAGGATTTAATGCTACTCTCCCACTCACCCGATTCCAAGAGTAAAGCAACAGATAGATCTCAGCAATTGGCCATGCTCATGTCATCACGAGAAAGCTCATCTTTTCCTAGTTCTGCAGGAAGAACGTTTGAAAAAAAGGTATGACTGTAGCCAATCTCTTTAGACACATTGGAGTATTTTTATTAATGTTTCTTCTCCCATTTAACAAAGCATAGTTTTTTGGCAGTTGCCCACTTTTTTCCCTTAATCAGTGAGGGGATGACACTGGAGCCAGGAATGTCAACTTGATCTCCCTTAGTCTGTTCAGCTATGGAGGAGAAGGAATCTTCATGGGGAAATAAATGCTACAAAATCATGTTTCTTAGGCCATGACTCATCTCTACAAATACCATGGAAAATATTCCCAAGGTAAGAATTATGTCAGTTGAGTTACGTTAGAAAGGAACATTGCAAAGTGTGAGGGAAATAAGTACCACACTAGAAGATGAGCAAGGCATCTACTAATCCCACAGCCAGGAATTCCCTTCCTGAACTTGTTCTGAGGATCCAGATTGTGTCTGTGTGGAAGTCCCACACAGACACATTTGTCTTGTACAGATACAGAGTCATCATCTCTGAAAATTTGAAATTTCTAGGTGACTCAGGGCAAGTGGAGCAAATTTTAAAAGTATTATTGAAACATTAAAAAAAGACTACTTGCTGGAAAGTAAAAATCTTCAATTAATTGCACCCATGGGTACACATGGTTTGATTACAAAGTTTCAGAAAAATAGATTTATTTCAGATATTGCAACAACGCCTCAAAATTCTTCAAATAACATCCCATGAGCGTCAACACACTTTTGCCAGAGGACTTTCCACAACTCAAAGGCTCCCTGGTATGTGGATTCAGGAAGGTCCTTGAGGGCACACGTGCAAGCTTCTTTGAGGGAACTTTGAGTGCCATGGTGGTGTCCTTTTCTGGAGGGGATCGAGATGGTGCGGGGGTTAACGTACTGGCTTCCCACCCTGAGGGCGCGGGTTCAAATCCCGGCGGTGTTGAATATTTTTCAGAGGTATCTCGATCCCTACTTGAGGTGCTTTGTGGAGGGCACTTTGAGTGAGTACGCCGTCCGTCGGATGGGACGTTAAGCCGCGGACCCCTTGGCGCCTTTCGTAAAGAGTAGGCTAATGCCGACGCCGGGTTTCTCTCCACCCTTCATCCTTTCCTGTCCATCCCCTATGGCGCAAATGACCTTAGCTGTCGGTCGCCTCCCCTCAAAACTACTACTTTTCTGGAGGATTTTACTCTTGGGAATGGGAAATAGTCTGCTGGTGCCAAGTCAGGACTGTCAGGGGGTTGGGGAATCATCGCAATGCCATTGCAGAAGGTCTTTGCAAGCAGACAATCAACTCTGCTCTCTAAGTCATCCATCAAAGGCCTTTGGGATGAGTTTAGTGCAGATCTTTTGAATCGTCAAAATTTCAGTGATAATGGTGTAAAATGTCATCTTATTCCAATACCAATATGATCTGTGATCATGCAAACACTCAACGGGCAGTCTGAATTCAGCACTTCATCCACACACATCAGGAAAAAATTGTTACCGATACTTTTTATGCAAACCTTGTTTATTAGTGGCTGAGCTCTGCTACAAAGGGAATGATTAGGTGTGTGGCTGACCAGGCCAGGAGTGACCCTGTCACATCTCAATGTAAACTGCAGGCAGCCCCTGGCCTGCCCCCACATACACATCTAGCTTGATGCATGCATTTCATATGCTCTAGGGCTTGGCACGAGATGGGCTATGCCCTTCATCTATCACACCAACCGTCAGGTCTATGACTAGCTTTTGGTGAGAGCAGTCTTAGACCCCATTAATTAGAGGAGCATTGAAATTAGGTAGTTCACATTATATTTGGAGGACTGAAACCATAATTTTTTGAAAGTTGCTGTGGACAGCTATTTATAAAAATTACCATGTTTACTTACCAATATGCCCTTCATTAGGAATAACTTCTGCCTTACTTTCTAATATGTTACTCAAAGTAAACCCGCAGGTTTATTTTGAAGTTATTATTGAATCATTTGAAACAAAACATATTATAAATCTTTCTGCACAATCACCTGAACATCGAGGTAAATGATTCTCATTGAAGACTTGCGTCAGGTGCAGAGTCAAATTTATAGCACACCCATGCCACAAAAAATGAGCCAATCAAGAATAAAAGGGGGCCAAGTCACCGTTGTACAATTTATCTATTGAAAAGTCCTTAAATCCTGTTGAAATCACATTTTGAATGAAGATATCTTGATTGTGTTGAAAAGATGTGACTTTTTAAATTCATTCCTCAATGTGTAACATATGGCTTCAATATAAGGATTTTCATTTTCTTTATATGTACTATAACTGGAAATGTATAACATAAAAAGTTCTTAAATATCACAGGATTCAAAAATGTGCAAAATGGAAGATTTGATGCACCACAAAACACCCAAATTGGTGTATATGCCCGATGGAGACTGTAAGGCAGGAGGGCAATGTCCATTACCACTCATGCTTTTCAATTGCACCCATTTTACAGGGGAAAAGTTGTAGACAGGAGTGAAAGTGCACAGGGAATTCATAGCATAAGCTACATTTGTAGATAATGAAACTTTAGTTAGCTAGGAATGTCCAAGGGTTACGATCATTTCTGAGCACATTAGTAAATAAGTGTGATGGGTATGAGTTGAAAATTGATGCAAAAAAATCAAGGTAATGCAATTTTCAAGAAAGAGAAAGGCTAAGTTAAAAGCCTAAGTTGGAGGGCATAAGCTCCTGCAGATGGAACACTTGAACTAAAGTAAAGTACTTTAGTCCAGTACTTTCCATCATCATGATTAATGATTTTCCTTGTATTATGAAATCATGTTTTATATGGTGATGACATCACTTTTATGCAAAAATGTCAACATCTAGGAGATGCAAAGGTACGACCTAGTGCTATTCAAAGGCAGGCTAAGGAATGGTTTGATATTAATCATTTACATTTAAATACTACAAACTCCAGCACATTGTATGCAGTCTTAAATTAAAAATAATTGAAACTGCTAAAATACTAGGAATTTATAATGATACTAAACTGAACTGGGAGACCCACAACAGTCAGATCTGTAATAAACTGAGTAAAACTGTTTATATGCTAAGAAAGCTCAACTTTCTCATTTCAAATGAGTATCATTAAACACTTTACCATGCCTTCGTGCAATTTTATGTGAATCATGGTGCTGAGTTCTGGGGTCATTCCCCACATAAACAAATATTGTTGCTTCAAAAGAGAGTTATTAGCTCTATTTCTAATATACATGATTCCTGCAAGCTTATTTTTATTAGGTATAAAATCATGTCTGTATTTATTTTATCTATCTTTAAGGCTGTGATTCATGTAAAACTTAATCTAGAAATTTACCAATTAAGATCTTACATCCATAACTACACCTCAGGGGGTAAAGCAAATATAAATACTACTTATTGTAGATTGTCATCAACTTACAACACATTTCATAATGTGAACATATGACTGTATAACTATCTGCATACTCAGTTGAAATTGGACTGTATCCATAGTTTCAAGAATAGGGTATATACCTGTATACTTGCTCACCTACATTACTCATTTGATGAATTCTTTTGTGACAATCTTCATAACATTTAATAACTTATATATTATGTAATATTTATACTGACGACATTTTATATGGTTGTACCATTTTTCAAAATGAATAAAGCATTACAATTATTAAATTGGAAGTGTTTATGACAATGATAGTCAAAGTTGGAAGGGAATAAGAAAATTTGCGATAGGTAAAAGAGATTTTATAAGGAGGGAGTTGATGACAGGGATGATGAGATATTATGTCAGGAAAAGATTAGTGAAAACTTCGAATTGGAGCATAGTTTTGAACAGGCTTGGTCATTGATGTACTATGATAGATTTAGAATTGAGACTTATGAGATGTGGATAAGAATGGAAACTTTGAAATGGTTGGAAAGGAAAGTAACTGAAAATGCCAGCTAAGGCTAAGGAGGAGAGAGAATGGTTGGAAGAAATCTGAAGGCGTTTTGATTGACGATCTAATGTTGACGAATGATAGAGGGGAAAACGTTAGGATATTTAAGTAAGGGGAGGAAAAGTATAGGCATGATGGACGAAATGGAGGAAGTATGCCAAACTCATGGAGAGTTTATTGTAGGGTAGGGTGTCGTGTTAGGTGAGAATTTGAAATGGGGAGGATATAAGCATGCATGTATATCAAGAATAATTTCGCGTAAGGCGATACTATTTTATTCCATGAAAACTTAACAAGGGGTGATATACTTTCCGCGTAAAGATGAACCAAAACTTAACTTTTAGATTTCTAGCTCATAGTTCTGAAAAGTACATGTACTTAGCAGTTTTTTTTGATACGCTTTCAGACGAAATTTATGAAGTCATTAATTTAGAATAAGAAAATAATATTACCACCACTGTATAAAAATACTAGGAGAAAATTGACCCATTGATTATCGAGCGCGAGTGATTTGTGAATATGTAATATCTATTTCAGGGAACGGAGAATGGCGAATTTGTAATAATTGCAGTTTTGAAAATGAAGCAGAGAATGGTGTCTCACATTCCGAAAGTTTCTCATATTTTTCTAGTCCACATGTTAAAACGACAAAAGATTGTCCAATACAATAAAAAGTTTTGAATGAAATACTGTCGTAAATATTTTAAGAGTTGAACCTAACATTCTGAACATTTAGGAGGGGAAAATATATGGATTGAGTGATCAATAGTGCCTGAAGGACCAGGATTATTCAACAATTACCCGACGCCGATAACAAGTGTTCGTTTAATATAGAACAACCCGATAACAGGTCGACAATTCTTTCGCAGCCCTCCTAACACCCAGTTCCACCATCATCGTATTAATAAAAATATTTCATTTTATGATGGGAGCAAAACTGTCAAACTTAACTAAAGAAATATGAAAACGTAAATAATCTGATTAGATTCTCTCCGCGGAGGTACTTGTGCCTGCCATACATAAAAATTGCGTAAAAACCCTTAACCCGGCATTTTATGCGACTCTTACGATTGTCTCATTTAGAGAATCGTCGCATCGAATAGAGGGCGCTAGCATCGATCGGATCGCGAACAACGAGGTTCATTCTTTCGTAGTGTTTCGCCTACTGCTTCCCCCTGGCGAGTGGAATTGAAAGTAGTTGGACTGCTCGTCTTGACGTGCCGCGGAGAGGTAAAATTCCAGCCCGAAATAGTAATGGTGAGTAACATTTTTCATTGTTACGCAGAATCCAAGCGAGTATTTCTATTTCAACGATTTGTTAAGCTTGATTAGGTGGAATGATCATTTTTTCTGGCCTGTTACCTTGTTGGAGCAGACGTTGCCCGGTAGTCGCCTTGCCTCCGTAAGCACGTGTTCCAGCTCGTTCGCTTATATCCAGGCCCTGCTCAGTGATCAATAATGCGTTGCTTTACAGAACAAGGACTCAGACTGTGGTTTCAGGTGGCTGATTTTTGTCGCTTCTTTCCTTAATGGAGCTGAAGTCGCTGTCGACGTTCGCCATTTGTATTTTTGTTGACTTAGCTTACATTCCAGTAATGAACGCAGTTGGGCGAACTCAATGGAATACAGAAAGCGCGCAAATCCTTAGGCGTACGGCTTGGTTTACCGGCTTGACGCCATAGTCTCATCTTTCGTTCACTTTTACTCTCTACGTTTTATGTATCACTTATTGTGATCTGAGTTACTTTTAACCGATCCCACTGCCCTCGTTTATTTCCGTTTACATTTTTCTCATATGGCGTCTTTCGTTAGGTGTCTTTGCAACTTATTTTACAGCGAATGGCACCGAAGCCAAGTCTTGTAATGTATTGAAGATAACCGTGCACTTACATCACACCTAAGTACTGAAATGTATGAGAAATTTAGCAGGAGAGAGGGAACTAGAGCATTGCCGCCGGGACGATTACGGAACTGGTCGCGGCGCCAGGAAGTGGGTTACATGTTCGTATCTCTCAAAGTGCTTATGGGGCCATTTATTTCTTAAAGATAAGAAGACTGTCTAAGTCAAGGGAGAAACTGGTGGGAAGGATTCCTTTAGACGGCAGCTTCATAGTGCAGTCCCGTCTATTTGCGTGTGTATGCATACAAAACAATATCACCCGGCCGGCATGGGTGTAATGTACAATTCTTAGTCTGTCGCACATCGACTTGTGTCGTCCCTTGTTTCCCTCCCATCTGTGGCACGCACACATGACAACAGCTCCCCCCCCCCCCACGTCTCCCGAAAGGTAAGGTCCCCTTGTATGATTTTTAGGGAAACCCCTTTCTGCATTCCGCTGAACGAATCTCGCAGTGTTCTGGAAACCGTTATTTGTGCGTGTTTATGTGGAATGGCAGATGTATGGAGCTCTGTTACATCGCATTTAATGTAATAATAATCACCTATTTATTTCAGATACCTTCATGTGGCTTAGCCCCCGGGGTTTCATATTATTTGCCTAGTAATTGACCTTGTAGCTACGACGTCATTTAAAATTAATCTTTTTTGCCAAGAAATTTACGCCGAGGCGAAGGGCGTGACAACCCCCTTTTCCTTCCCGGGATAGTTTAATCTTCCTTTGATGCGAATTATTTATAATGGTCGTTCATTCAATAGTAAATTTGTGAAGAGTTACAACTGAAACAGTGGATTTCTGCATTAAAAACCTGTCGTTAGAAATGCCTGTTGATAATCAGATCGTTAAAATACCCATGCGAATGCTTTTATTTTATCTTGTGGTTGTGGCCAAACACAATTATGTAAACATTTACTATTTATTGTTACAGGTTGTCATCCGTTTAAATGCAAGCTTTGGACAGTCTCTGAAAATTAGTGAACAGCCTTCGCTACGCGGACACAAACGTCTAATAAAAGTACTTTCTCTTCAATCCTATATAAAACGTCTCCTTTTCCAAATCCATTTATTTTCTTACTGCGATTGATTCGAAACCTTTGCCTTTTTACCTCACCCCGACCCTTCCCCACCGTTGCTATACATTTCGACGTAATTTGTTAATATCCCCCAAAAAGGTTTATTGAAATCCTTCCGATCTACGACCTCTCTCGGTCGGTATGCACTTTTGGGTGGTCGATCGCTCGTGCCTTTATCATTCAAATTAATATTCTAGCCAATCAACTGCTTGAACTGCACTCTTCTTAACTTTTTATCAATTCTCCTCATCATCAAATTTCTGCCGAGTACTGTCGATTCCCCCATCTTGGGCATTTCCTCCCTCCGGTGTTATTTGTTTATCTGTTGCCCTAGTTGTTTCAGTATAATTCCACGGAAGCGTAACATGCCAGTGCCCTCCTATCGTTCGATATCATCTCACCTCTTTCCCTTCAAGGATGCCCTAACAGTAAGCTTACTCGTTGCGAGCGTGTTTTGACGTAAGCGGGTTTTTTTCTGCGTCGTCGGCTATGAATGAGTGCGGTCTCAGTGCCGAGACGCGTCGGGCGGGACCTGTATCGGGCAGGGGCGATTCTTGTTTGCGTGCTCACGCGACCTTTTTTGACGGGCCTCGGGCGCATACCTGCGCTGACTTGCGAGAATTTTCGGCATGGGTGACTCCTTATCCTGTTGGCAATGGACCTCGCGATAATGTCCACTCTTTGCGGCAGGATCTACAAGTTGCGCTGTGCATATGGTGAAATGCATATCATGAAATAACCTTTCTTGGAACTACGCTGCTAATGCACGGGAGACGTCTACGAAAAGGAAAAATTGCGAATTAGGTCCATGTGCATTATTACGACCCTTGGGAAGTAAGTGTTTATGCGTTCGTTGGAGTCGTAACGCTCTTGGACGTCAGACCGCTTGGTTGGCGGACCGTGGCAAGCTAACTACTTTTCACAATTTGTGCCAAACGTTTTGTTGGTCGTTATGCGATACTTTTTTATTTGTGGATTTACAACTCTTGTTTCATTTGACGGTTGGTAAATTTGAGCACTTTGTCCATCTTTTGTAGTATTTTTTTCATTATTTTATGAAAATATTCCCTGTGCATTATGTATTCACTCAGCTTCACTATCGCTATCATATTCGCCATAGTGGTTGTCGCAGAACTAACAGAAGCATTATATTTTTTCACATTTGGATCGTCTTGCTCTCCATTGCGACTTCAGGTTTTTATCGTGTCTTGAGTAAAAATCACCTTCAATTTGCAAAAAAATATATTCGCCTGTGGAATTTGTGTTGCTTGGAACCGAAATTGAGTTCCGAAATTGTATAATCGCCTCTTCTGCAGACGGATGTAATTTATAGTACGTATTACGATGCAACCATTTCGGAGTGTAAAAATCATTCGATTTGACCGCAAATGATTTTTACACTCCGTTAAAAGTTACTGTTGCGCAATCTATCGCAGTTTCTTGTTAATTGATTGAGGCTCGAAATTTGAGTTTTAAGCGTCATATGTCAGTGGCATCACCTTTTTCATGTAATTGTCAGCGTTGCATTTAGGGTGGGCGCATATCACGGGAAAAATTAGATGAGTTCAGTGCAAGTTGTTGCGGATAATGAATGGTCATCTCAGCATTTTTGGGCAACCAGCGCAGGCACTTGAACCGCTCCCATCTTGCCATCGGGTATAAAAAAGGCTTAATACAAAGACATTAATTATTAGGTTGAGGGCACCTATAGATTGGAGGTAGCTTTTGCGTAGCCCAGAAAATTTTTACACGCCGTCGTGGCCTCAAAGCACGTTGTAACTAACTCACTCTGCACTCAAGATGAAAAACGCAAGTGTCCGTTCCGTTTAATTTTCTACTGTGGAAATTTTCCACAAACAAAGCATGCACGATTTGCTATGTTAAAACCGCCGAGAATATTTTCTGTCTTTACCCCTAGTTCGTTTCCTAATTACCTTCCACTTTTTAAAAGGCTGCTTTCTCTAAAAAAATTGCATTCTCCTCCCAATACTACTTCTGGCACATATTAGTGAAAACGTCAAATTATAAATAAAATAATCCTTTTTCTCTGATTGTATGCTCTACCTTTAGATATCGGCTTCGTTAATTTCGCCACCATAGTTATTGAGAATTGTAATAATCGCTGATCATATTACAAAGTAAGTATGATTAGTATGTGATATGAATCAATGTAAGCAACGCGAAGGTAATGGAATTTCCCAGAAGGCTTAAGGGAGGCTAAGTTGAAAATTAAAGTTGGAAGATATACTGGAGCAGGTGGAAGTTAACTTATCCGGAAGTGTTTTGGACTAAGATGGTCGAATTAGTAGTGACAAGAGAAGGGGAAATGTTTGTAGCGGAGAAGCCTTTGCAGAGTTGCAGAGGGAGTTGATGACGGGGACCACATGTCAAGACTTGAATGAAATACTGGTGAAAAAGTTGATTATGGGTCGTAATATTATGCGGTGCGGAAACTTGGTCGTTGAGGAAAGATGAAATAAGAAGATTGAAGGGTTTTGAAATGTGGTGACGGAGAAGATGAAGCGGACAGAAAGGAAAACAGTGAGGAAGTGCTGGGTATGATGGGATAGGAGAGGGGAATGCACGGAAGACATTCTAAGGAGACAGGTGAATGCAGAGCGTTTTGATTGGGAATGGGATGTTGAAGACTGTGAGAGAAGGATAGAGAATGTTAGGCAAGCCAGGAAGGGTCGGGAATGGGGGATGGTGGGTATGTATGTTGGACGGAATGGAGGGAGGGAGGGAGGAAGTATGCGGAGGTGAAGAGGGACTTGATGTAGAGTGGAATGTGGAGTTGTGGCGTTTTGCGAAGATTAGAAGGTCCGATACGTTGACTCTCATTTTGCTTCTGCTGAACTCTTGTTCGTTTTGGGATTGATACTGATATGATCGAAGTCATATCTCCAGGTTCCGCCCTCAAATGGGACGGGTATCCTTGTACGTACGCATGTAGTAATCTGAAATATTGAAAGCCTGCGGCCAGAATAGGAGTGCCTTGTAATGTAATAATAATATATCAGTTACAGCATGATGCGGTGAATATGTTGTTGTGTTGTGCCAAGGAGTAATAATTTTGCACGAATGTAGTCTCTCCTCCATTCTGGTACTCCCTAAAACTGTAGGGTGATGCTCGTTGTCT
The DNA here is from genome assembly GCF_022747635.1 of Hetaerina americana. Taxonomy (NCBI): domain Eukaryota; kingdom Metazoa; phylum Arthropoda; class Insecta; order Odonata; family Calopterygidae; genus Hetaerina; species Hetaerina americana. The sequence goes on from NW_027286852.1 coordinate 4,590,542, forward strand.
GATACCATTAATGTCAAAACTTGGTCGGTGCTGAGAGTAACGATGGAGTCGTCATCATCCTTTCCAATATTTCAATCCGGAGATTAATTAACCGCAGCTCTCTCTCCATTCTCTTTTTACCTTCTCATAAGGACGACTCTGGTGGCCGATGACTGCCCTCCCGCCCAACTTTGTCCGTTCTCCCTTTGTGAATCCCTTGCTTGTCCTCTTCGCGGTCCTTTCTCGTCTACCGCACCCATTAGAAACCCGTGATTGGCGTCTGCCTTCTAAGTCATTGGTTGGGGTAGATTTGCGACATTGCCAGTGGTAGGCGTATGAAACAGTTCGGCCATGTCTACTTTTGAGATGCTGACGAGATGAGATACTTCGCATGTGCCCCCACCTGTTGGGCCCAATGTGGCGCGTGGACCGAGGCACCCTTAACGCGACTCTCTGGGCGGAGGTACCTTCTAATGTTTTAATCGATGTTTGGAAGATTTGATAAAAAGAAATGTCTATAAATGTTCAATTATTTCCTTGATTTTTAATAAAATAGATTTGACTCTTTGTTTTGAAAGTGGGTACCTTTTTCCTCGGCGAGGGAGCATATTGCGCTCTCCGAATTAGAAATTACATTGGCAGAGATAACGGGCCAAGTCATTTGTATAAATATTCACGTAATCGCGCAGAAGGCAGAAGCATCCAAGGGTTATGCTGTAACGTACGAGGAATTGTAAAACGGTGGCTTTTTGAAAACATCGAGGAAAACTTGCACGCTCTTAATTGTGGATTGCCAGATCAACCTACAGTTACGCCTCGGCTGCTTAAAATGTTCGGAAAGTACGTTTCAGTTGTCATGTTCATGCATTCCTCGCAATTTACAAGGTTTGTATAAATAGTATCGGGAAAAGTTTCGGAAAATCGATTTATTTCAGGTATTGTTGCAACGGCTCAATATTCTAAGTACATTGAGACTTGAGCGTCAAGGCACTTCAGCCAGCGGCTTTTCCACGACCCAAAGGCTTCTCAATGGTAGGCGGAAGGTCCTTAAGGGTACGCGCGCAAGATTCTTTGACGGCACTTGGGGTCCCATGGCTTTGAGGGCGGATTTTAATACTTTTGAGAATAGGAAATAGTAGTCTGATGGTGCCAAGTCGGGACTGTAAGGGGGTTGGGAAATCGTCGCGATATCGTTGCAGATGGTTTTCGCAAGCAGGCACTGTCGACTCTACTCTTGGTCGTCCGTCCAAAGACCTTCGGGAGGACGAGTTTAAAGCAGATCTTTCGCATTTGCCCTATCTTGAGTGATAATAATGGTGTGCACTGTCATCTCATCAATGCCAATACGATCTGCGATCATGCGCACACTTGAAAACCGTGTCTTAATTCAGCACTTCACGTGCACATGTCATGTCATGTTACTGATACTTTTTATACAAACCTTGTATTCCAGACGCCATTACTGCATTCAAGGATATTTTACAAGATGTCCGTCGGACGTAAAGCGTGGCCTGTTTGAGTTTAAAGCTCCAGCACCGACGCTTAAACTGGGGAGTGACACCGAATACATCGATTCAGCAAACGTTTTGGTTGATGATGCGTTTTGATGGACAAGCCGAGGGAGGTGAAACCAAAGACGCCCGTGATCAACGTCGGAAACAGACACTCCTCTGTGGTCATCTTCCTGTTCCCCCAAATGGGAAATGTCTTGCAGAGGACAACTACGAGGGTCCCCTCCCCCCTGCGCTCAGCATGACTGAAGGACCTCGAGGGTGCGCCTCGCCCGCGCGGCCCTGCCCTCGTGGCCCGAGCCAGGGCCCCATCTGGTCAATCTTTGACGTGGTTTGCTCGGAGACGCGGTATCTCTAAAGATCTCTTGCTTCGCCGCCGCGGGGTTGTTGAGTTGCTGCTTTGACGTCCTTTGGCAAACCTTCCGTCCGCCCACCAACTCCGGAAGGGGGCCAGGAATCGGAGGGGCCGTCACCTCGACGCGCGTATTTCTAAATATCACGAATGCGGATTTTCAGATTGCGGAAGCGGGTGTTCGTCCCTTCCTCTCTTCCGAGACCGAAGCGTGCTTTTGCTGTCCACGGGGGGGGGGGGCTTGCTCCCCCTTCCGCCCCCTCCCCTCGCGACGTTATCCTCAATGATCGACACGCATTCGGGGCGTGCCAAGTTTCAGAATCTGCCTTTACTTTGATCCTCTTCCTTCTGCCGAATCTCTGGCTCTGATTGCGCCAACTTTGTTCTTATTCTTGCTAGCGGAGAGCAGTCGTATAAAAGTTTCCTTCAATTGGAAGACCTTGACCCCTTTCCATCCAATGACCTTTATAACTTTCCTTTTTCCCTATTGCCGCTTGATCGAATTTCCACTCCTTAATTGAATCACAAAAGGGTGCGGTGTCTGGGATGCCTAAAAAAGTCGAAAAAAATAAACCTTTTGAATCAACGTGTGAATTGACGGATATGCAAGGGATATATTGTGCACAGGGTGGCCATGGAGTGCGGGGGGAAGATGGGATGTTGAGCCGCCTATGGTTGTTTTCTCCGGTGCTACGACGATCCGAAGATTATTTATTGCAGCCAGGGGTTTCCGATGCTGGCGAAGTCAACGCGAAGAGAGAGAGAGAGAGAGGTTGGGTTGCTTGAGAGTGAAGCCCAAAGTCGGTGGCGAACTCCACCAAAGACTGAATACGGCCACGAGACCGATTGCGAGCAAGTAACTCGAGTGAAAGTTAAAAAGTACTTTGAAGAGAGAGTTCAAGAGTACGTGAATTGGGATAGTCAACTGTATTGATGACAAACGCACCCTGGTCAAGGAGTGGTAGATTCATTTGATGTTCCCAGTTATTACGAATAAGATTCTTTCTTGCCATTAAAAGATCACCTGGTTTCCTATCTTTATTGGTTTCTTCTGTAATAGAAGGGGTTGTGCACTGGACAGTTACATTCGTTAATTTCCGTTTGGAAATAGTTATGTATGCGTAAGGATATCGAGGTATGTTGTATTCCCTACTTGTTAACAACGATTCACATTGCGTAGTTAGTGTACTTATTACTACCGTCTCTTAATATATTTATGCAATGGAGATCATAATTCAGTAATAATAAAAAGTGAAGAAGTGTAAGAGTCCGATTCATAAAAATAAAGTTAAGCGGCATAACAGTTTCAGGTTTATTTTAGTGGAATTTCTTCTTAATTAGTGTAAAGAAGAAACTTTTTGCACTTCCACATAAAGATTGAATACTTCACACGACCATGGCTTCGATGCTGCGATTCGATCATCAGATGACATGCATGGAAAATTTTCCAACCTGGCTCCAGGAGGGGAGTGAGGGGGAGGGGGTAAGTAGGGTGCAGGTGCAGCAACCTATTAGTGGGCTAGGGCAGGGGGAGGGTATGCATTCTATGGTTTCCGGGCTCAACTTTGTGGAAGTTCATGTTCATTAAATGAAGAACACAATGTATCCCTCCACCATTCTTGGAAACAACAGCGGAAAAGAACACATTTTGTTCTTCATTCAACGAGGGGGGGGGGTATTTGTCTGCAATGGTTTGACCTTCATTAAGGGACAGTCGATGGGCATCACTGCCTTGGTGGGGGTGGGGTGGGCGCAGAATGATTTTTGGAGTATTTTAAGAATGTTAGGAGGGGGGGGGGGGAACGGGAGAGGTATAATGTTTCGTTGACCACCTCAAACCTGTCAGACTGCTGAAGGGATTGCCAAATTTCCAACTCCTCCCAAGCATTCAACCTTCATCCTTTTATTGTAGTGTGAAGAATGTCTGCTGTGAAGTTACTGGTGTGATTTTTATCTAAGAGGTGTTTGGAGAATCCCAATGTATTGTCTTTCTTTGTGAAGCATGATCGGTGTTCTTTAACCCTAATATCGAATGTCCTCCCTGTCTGTCCAATATACGAGGTGGCGTTGCAGTCTGCTCAATTGAGTTTATGAACCCCGCTTTGTTGCATTATGCCAATTTTGTCTTTGGATGAACCAATTATGTTTTTTAAAGTGTGTGTGTTGTAAAAAGCTGTTTTGATTTAGTTCTTGGAGAGTATTTGTTGTATCATCTTGTAGATATCTGGGCTATCTGTGTTTGTTTTCTGTTGTACATGTTTTACAATCATTATTTCCCTGTACCCATGGTTGACTGCAATCTCCCCCTTCCTCCCCTCTTGGAGCCAGGCGATGTAAGTTGAAAAATGTTCGGTGTATGTCACCCGATGATGACGCGCAGCATCGAAACCATGGTCGTGTTAAGTATTAATTCTTTTTGTGGAAGTGCAGTTTCTTTTTTTGCCCTCATCAAAGTGGGGAGGCGTTAGAAAATTGAATATAGAAGATTAATAATATGCTGATGACTGGGAAATAAAAAAAAGCACGGGAAAGGAAATATAGATATTATAGGGCTGCTTGAGGTGGTTTGGAATGGAAAGCTGAAGGGGACTACTGGAGCGATAAATGTGGAGCAATATTGAGCGAAGGGGAAGAGAGCCCAGCAAGTGTGTGGTAACAGCATTGAAAAAAGGTAGCAAGAAGAGGGCAAACATTGGGCAAGCTAGTGTTAAAATATTATTAATAGAATTAAAAGCTAAATCAACGAACTAGGGCATTGTTCAAGTCAACATGCCATCAAGTTGCCGTCAATCATAAGGAGGAAGAGATTTGCAGGTTATACGATGAGGTGGAGGACGTATTTGCGGGTGTTCCTGGAGGGAAACATTTGATAGTGATGGGGGATTGGAAGATGTCAATTAGACTCTACTTGTATTATGGTTAGGCACATATTTAAGGATCAGCGCGATCAATTCGCAGTTGCCCGGGAGGGGATACGAAATCAAATTATAATGTAGAACTAATGAAATTTTACGTCGGATCAAAGAGGTTGAAACAGAATAGGTTGAGAAAGCACAATGTAGAGGCTCTTATTGGGACGAAAAAGGAAGGGTATGAGCAGGCTAGAGGGGAAATTATGAGTGAAAAATAGGAGCTGGGTGCTACATGTATAGAAGAAGAAAAATAGGAACAAATCCAAAAAGGGATATTCAGCCGCTAATATGAAATTATAGGAAAAGGACAAAGAGACCAGGGATTACGGACGAAATGATAAGGAAGATAAAGAGGGAAGGAAACGGAAGAATGTAGAAAGAGGGAAAGACAAGGAAGTAAAAAGAGTTAAATAATAATCTAAGGCGGAAGCAAAGAGCGAAATAATCGTGGTGGAAAATTGCATTCCCGCGGAACTACTTAAAGGTGTAGGAAAATGTGCGAGGAAGAGTTTTTATGGGTTTGTTAGGGAGGAATTTGGCCATGAAATGTCGTCATATTAGTGTCAATTAGGGATAGGGGACTAACCAAAAACTGTACATATCTCAGATGGCTCAGGTGAGAGTGGGGAACGGAGAGTCCAGATGGGCAATGTTAGGAAGAGGTGTGAGGCATGGTTGTCCATTGTCACCGGTGCTGTGCAACGGATATGTGGAGGAATTGATTAAAGAGGCAAGGGAAGAACTGGAGGTAGGAAGGAAATTGGGCGGGGAATTCGTAAGATCAGTTGGGTTAGGTTAAGAGGCAAGGGAAAAGTCAGGGCAATTATTTGTCAATGGGATGTAGAAGACTTTGGTGGGGGGGATAATGTAAGTTAAACGAGGAAGAGGCAGGACTAGGATGTAGATGTTGGACAGAATGAAGGGAGGAAGCAGGAACACGAAACAAGCAAATAAGACGAGTGTGGATGGGGGAAGGGAAGGAAGGGGTCGACTTCAGCACACGTACGTCAATTAGCTTGAGGACTGTTTTAGCAAAGGCCAGTCTGATTGAGTTAATAACTATGTACCGCTACCTTTATAGTTAAAGTTTAATGCAAATTGCCCCCAAAAGAAATGGTAATTGTAGTACTGTTGATAATTGGCTCTGTTGACGAATAAGTTAGCCGACCCGGCGATTCTATCGGTAAAGTAGCCTTCGTTGTGCGATGGTCGTTAACTGTTGCCTCGAAGTTACCCTCAATGTTCCATTTGTGATATTTCATCAGCTTGGTTTACCTCTTCATATAGTTCTTAATTAAGTTTAACTCTATAATTGTTCTCAGGAGTCATTCCATCTCTTCACTTAGACTTCGTTCTTATTGCCGTTTTAATCCTCATTGCCCCCGATTGCATTGCGTCATCCGCCGCAATGCTCGAAGGGGCGTTTCTCACCGTCCAGGTGGTTTTTTCAACCTGTCTTTTCTTGTTGCCATTTTTTCACATAAATTCTCCCCTCCCTCCTCTGCGGACATCGTCACTTCCCACTTATGGCGTTCTTTTTCTTTTTTTAGCGTTGCTAATCGTTATATCAATTTGCAAGGGTTTGATGAGTCGTCTACCTTGGTTACAAAATGTTCACTGTGCTCCATGGGTTCCAGACAGATAACCTTCTAATAAAATCTTCTCCTTTGATTTCCAGTGGACGATGATTCAAGGCGTGAGAACTCCCGAGGGGTGTGCCCGACCCCATAGTCGACGTCATCATCATAGCCCCTCCTATTACAGTTTAAATATTGTGCGTGTGGAGAGAGCATTGGCGAAATAGTTGTCAGTTCTGTTTGCCTCCAAACTAGCAACTGTTGCCGGCTATTTTTATTTAGGCAGTATTGTCATTTTTCATCTTCAAATTCCAATGTAAAATATAAGTTTTGTGTGATGAAATGACTGCTGGAAATGTTATGATAAATTGAGAGTTATGTAGGCAGCGAAGTGGTACGGAAGAGGTTATCCATCAACGGAGCAGAAGTGTTACTTTCCCTGTTCGGCGCCAATCAGCTCCCGTTGGATTTGATTCCCTTACTCCACAAAGAGTTTAATACCGGGGCTATGGGCACCCAGCCACCCCAGGCTGCCTTTTGGTCTGAATCACTTCGTTATTAATATTATAGTATTTGCATTCGTATTTATTCCAATGGTCGAGTCTGCGGGGGATGCACGTGGTCTTCGTCCGAGGTCAGCCTTTGACCCCTGATGAGCACAACCAACCTCCCGGCGCATCCCGGGCACACCGGTCACACATTTGCTCCATTTCTCCTTTGAATCGCTCCTCTTGCTCACCCTCGATGGAAATTCAGTGACGAACCGAGGATTGCGATGAATAGTCGAGAAGGGTGATGTCTGGCATATTATTATCAGAGGTGGCCTACCTGTTGTGCTTGGGTAAACTATTGCACAACGCATACGACAACTACAAAGTTTTTATAAAAAGTATAGGAAAATAGATTATATCAGAACTTCCTACTAAGCCTCAAATATTCTTCAATGTGCATATATCCCTTGAGCGTCGTCACACTTTTGCCAGAGCGGCTTTTCCGCGACTCGAAGGCTCCCTGGCAGGCGTAAGGTCCTTAAGGGTAGGCGAGCAAGCTTCTTTTACGGCTTGATTTAGGGTCCTTTCGTGGTGTCATTTGAGGGATGGTTTCAATTTTATAGGGAATGGGAAATAGTCTGCTGTTTACAAGTCGGGGCTGTAATGCGGTTGGGGATTCGTCGCTATTCCGTCGCCGAAGGTCTTCGCAAGCAGACACTCGACTCTGCTCTTGGTCGTCCGTCCAAAGACCTCCGGGACGAGTTTGGCGCCGATCTTTCGCATCACCAAATTTTCAGTAATAATAATGGTGTGCGCAGCCATCTCGTCAATGTCAATACGATCTGCGATCATGCGCACGCTTAGTCTGAATTCAGCACACGTTGTAGGTTGTCGTTGGTGTTTGATGTTGACAACCGTCCAGCGTTTGTTTCATCCTCCACACTCTCTCGGCCATCTTTGAAGAGCTTGTGCCATTGAAAAACTGCACTGGGTGACATAATGTCACCCTTGAGCACTTGGAAAATCACGCACAACGTCTCCGGCGTCGATTTATCCAGTCCAACACCAAATGTGATGGCGTGCCGCTGTTCAATGGTTCGCTGCGTTTAGCGCTCGCACCGAGTGGACAGGGGTCCACTAAAAGCACGATCTTGCCTGAACGAACGCTCGCAGGAAATTGGCGCTTTGCATCACCTTTCCGGCCAACCGTATAGCATTTGTTTTCTTTGGTGGTGGTGAATCAACAGGTTTCCACTGCTTTGACTACTATAAATTGTCGGGGTATAGTAGTAGACCCAAGTTTCATCTGTGGTCACACACCAGTGCAGAAAACCGTGTTGGTTGCTGTTATAACGGGTGAAAAAATGTTCGGAAATTACCTCTCTGAAGAGTCCACCTCTTATAGCTCACCCTTCTAGCAGATAATTTTCTCATATCCAATTCCTCTGTTGAAATGTGACATGCCCGTTCAGATGACATCCCTACAGCTTCAGCGATTTCTCGTACTTTCAATCGGCGATCCTCCATGACCACTTTATGCACTTTTGCAATGATTCCCTGGGGTATTGGCACATCTTGGCTGACCACTACGCGGACCATCATCTATGTTGCGCCGAACAAACTTAAACTCGCTTGTCCATTTAGCAACAGTAAAATATGAAGATGCAGATTCCCCCAGATTGTTCCGAAAGTCGGAATGAATTTCCTTTGCTTTCATACTTTTCTTTACGAAGTATTTGATCACTGCTCGAATCTCAATTTTTTCCATCTTCACAAATCACTTGACGGTAATAACCACTGAGAGGCGTCCGCGCCACAGATCTCTTCCCAGAGAACAGACGCGTTACGTGTTTACTCAAAGAGTTACCATTACTCAAAGACTACCCATTACTACGCGGGAAACTCGTTGAGCTAGCGCTGACATCTGATGGTGATTCCGAGAACGTTTCAAACTAACCTCGTAAAATGTTTTGAAACCTTGGTTTCGGGAAAAATCATTTCACTGGAATTTTGGTTAATTATTTCTGCCGAGTCCATGGATATAAAAGGGATAGCCAAGTTATGATAATGAAGCAAGCTGCTCGATAGGACGCTCGGAACTGTCCCAACTGGGTCATGGTCCCCGCGGGGTTGGGAGACCGTTCGGGTGTCTGGGGTTCGAGAGCCCCGAGGCTCAGGGACTTGTTCGGGGGCGTTTCGTCTAGCCTGCCTCAGACAGCCTTGTCGAGTGTATGTTGTGTGAAGACTTGAGGTTGAAGGTCGTTGCGTTCACCGAATGGGCACATTTCTTTGGGCCGTTCTTATTGATTCAATTGGTGGGCGAGGAATGCGTCCCGTTCTCGCTAAATGCTTTTCGTTTGCCAATGACTTCCATGGGAAGGGGCGTCGGTCGAGGCCCGTTCCCAGTTCGTATCTGAGCGGCAGACCGAAACCAACGGCGAATGAAAAAAACGAAGCGCCGACCTTCCAATTGAAATAACCCGCCCCAACAATCTTTCCGTTGTTCTGGGCCTCCTCAGTTTCACTGCCCTCCGTTCTGTCCTCTACTGAATGGCGACCGTCTTTCACTATTGTGAGGTCAGCACTATATAGAGTATTTAATTCAGCGGCCTTGGCCTCTTATATTTAGTATCATCTTCAGATGATGTCAACCTATCCATGGTCGGAATTAATCCATTTTTACTATAGTTTTATGCATTTTTGGAACTGTGTCCTTCGCAGAAATGCCACTGAATTGCTTCGGTTGGCTCCATCAGCGTCGGGAGTCCCACAACGCAACGTGTGGCCCCTCCGTCCCCGGCGGCGCCGTTGGAGTGGGTCATGGCGGCGCCGGTTTGCCTTCACGGGGGCGGGCGGCCCCCGACTCCCTCCCGGGCCGTTTGGCGTCTGAGGGGGCGATGGGTGGAATGGTAGCGGACTCCTCTGCTCCCGAGGGGGTGGGGTCGAGTCACTCCAGCGCATTGTTATGATGGACCCCCTTTCACGTTCCGAAAGGGTTAACCTGGGCATCCTCCTGAATGTTCCAAGTTCAGGAAACCAACTTAATTTGATTGACGGGAAGGGAAGGTATTAAAAAAATGTCACGAATACACGGGGGCATGTTGATATGTACAGCAGAAAAATTCAAACTTTGCATTAAATTAATTATTTGAATAATTTTTGATAGAGAATCACTCGCTTTAATTTCAGAGGGGGGATTTTAATATCATGTTTACGATCCCTTTGGATCGTAAACATGATCTTAAACCAATCGATAAATGAAAATGGCAGTGAAAACAGTGTCCTAATGTGTATTGAATTCTTAAGTTATTTGCGAGGAAATGAATCGAACAGCAGAGGGCAGGTCTGTCACCGAGCGCCATGAATGACACTGCCAGTGGGCTAACAGTTTATTGAGGGTGATCCGACCCCGCGACAGGGGATTGCCACTCTTGGACCACCCCCCGCACACCCCAGGCTTGGTTTGGGAGGCCAACGATGCCGACGGCGTAAGGAGAGAGGACTTAGTGAATGGAATTTGGAAAAACAAGAAAGTCGGGAAATGCGATAAAAATCTCTGGAACATTTTTTCTCGTCCTCTCTTCGACACGATGCATTACCAAAGGTTTTATGGTGTTTTACAAGGCCTGTCCCGAAAGTAGTTGATTAGGAGTGGATTAAACAAAATGTATCGCCAGACTTGATGCATTCACTCAATAACAGTCTTCCAAGTAGCACCCTCTTGTGTCCTCACACCGCTGTGCCAGTGGGTTTTCCACGCCTCGTACGCCTTCTGGAGGGCGACACCCGGAATGCTGCCAAGCTCCCTCGTCACGGAATGTCGTAACGCTTCCACAGAGCCGTGTTGACGTCATTTCAACACAAATTTGAGGTGAGGGAAGAGGAAGAGATTTGGTGGGGCATTTAAAAAGAATTTTGATCTCTACTCACGTGGTCGAAAAGCGCTTGGCAGATCTGTGTGCGAGTTTCTTTTTGTTCATCCGAGAGCATTCGCGGTACAAAATTTGCTTCCTTAAGCATGTCATGAGTCTCTCCCGGTTTTGCCCTGTTTCATGCAAAATTAAATTGCGTAGAACTGTTCCAGTGTCCGGTTCATGGCGGAGCGTAACGAGGTCACGTTATAGAGGTTTCGCGAACGAAAAATCCGCACTCTGCAAATGCTGGGAGCTAACTAACACCGTCCTCCGGCCTTTCCTGAGACTCCCCTCCCTCGAACCCAGCCAGAGGAACCACAACCCGCGCGTCTACCTGGGAAAAAATATGTCCTGCAACTTTTGGGATGGACCCTGTAAAATGAAGCTGGCTTGGTATTTGTCGTCCGCTTTTCCACTTCTCTCTCGCTAATTACAACAATATAAACGACAGAGTTTGACGATGCATGACTGTCGGCTGCCTCTGTGGTCAGGTAGTAGTGCACGTCTTCACGTGACCCCACATTCGATCTGAGGAGATGGTGCGGGTGCAATTGAATACCAGCATTCGGCGCCTGGGGATCAAACCCCATACTCATCGCGACGCGTGTGCCTCTGGGATCCAATCAGAGATCTGCGAGTCGTGGTGGCTAGGAAGCCTAAAAATTCAGTTTTTCTTATTTCACTTAACTCTAGATTTTTGACTCTTCGCACTTGGCACCATCCTACCAGGTCCAGAGCCATGGGCGTCCCATGGCTCCTCCCTCTTAGTTTACATCTAGGATTCCACTAAATGTCAAAATTCTCTGTCAGTGATTCAGGAAATGCTGTCCTTGCTTTGCTCTAAGTGGTCCTTTTATGAGCGTAATGTTTTCAGTAAACTGAGGGTGAATTTCCCAACTGACTTACATTTAGGTTTTAATTACTTGGTCACACGTGGGAAGTTAATAGTTAGATAGATAGATAATGCGCAAATGGCTGTTGTTATTCGACGATTCAATTTGCGGAAATGACCATTGAGGACTGGTGTGGTTGTATTTGACCTCGAGTCGATGTGACAAACTTGATTTTTAACAAAACTTGGAATGAAGCTACATCTTATAGATTGACCTCAATTAAATAGCTACCATGAAGTAAATTGCAAACTTCTACTAATCTATTTTGTAATCAGGAATTTACTAGTGTAGGTGTATTACAATCGTATTCTACTGTTGTGGGTGGCACAGCTGTGTTTGTAGTTGAGAGTTTTGGAATATTTTGTTTTCATCATTATTTATTATGTTTTTGCCTCTTATTTTTTTGTTGAAAGTATTGCTGAGATATCATCGTTTTAATATACACAAAGAAACTCTTTTTCCCTATGTAGGTCACTGCTCCATAGACGTCATAATGCGTGTATGGTGCAGTGTGTGTGGTGTTTAAGGAAAAGGGCCATTGTCTTGTCATTGGCGCCGCTGCCATCGCGACTCCCTGTTTGGCAGGAACACTATGTCAAAAGACTTTGCAGGGCGGTTTGTGCCCTGAATCACGTACGCACCGAAAAAATTGTGAGCTCTAGTTTTTTGAAATGGAAAAAGAATATTCAGCAATCGGAAAAAATGCAAACATTCAGTTTAAATTAGGCGTAAATGAAGAAAGACCAACTTTGCAGATTCCGCTAAAATTTTTTTTCACAAAAGACTCTCCTTCTCATAAAAATTCTAGTGGAATGTGCTGAGTGAGTCTTTTTTCATGTACGCCTAGTATGAAAGACACCGAGTAACGCCCGAGTCAGTGCCTTATATTAACTTTAAATTACCATTCTTCCCTCGCCCGATTAATGATCACATCAGAATCACTTTCAAGAACCACAAAATTTGCGATAGGAGCATTCGGTGGTCATCAACGAAATGTACGACGGCTCGGTCCAGAAAGTAACTTACGTTTTTGTGCCGCGAGCGAAGTAGTGGGGGGGGGAGTCGACTGGTCACTGCATTGACGCACACACAAGGGCAGTACGCCTCGAGCTGCAGTGTGTGGAAGGCTCGTCGTTTTTCGTTTTTTTAGTTGCGAGTAATAATAAACAATCCTATTGGAAGTTCCGCCAAGTGTAAAATCTGTTCGGTGATGAGATTTTTGCTGGAAATAAACTTCAATGCTTCTGACATTCATAGGAATATTTGTGCTGTGCACTGACTAAGTGATGAGTCACACTGATGTGCGTCAGTGGTGTTGTTAGTTTAAGAGTGAACGGACAAATGTCCAAGAACTGTCCATCCGTCTGTGGTGAACTATGAACTACTCCAGGAAGCCAAAGCTTAAAACCAGTGTGAAGGGTGAGAATTAATCGAGAGAATTCTTTTGAAGAGTAATATGGGAGAGTGGCCGGTGCGTAAGGCTGCGTTCGTATAGAGAGCATTCACAGCACCAACGCAACCATGGAGCCAACTGCTCTCTCTGGTCCACCGCCGTGCCCTCGCATCACTCAATCTTTCTCCGAACATTACTCTGGGTCCCCTGGCAAGACATTTCGCTGCCGACGTTTCGGTGACGGCACGCGAGGCGTCGAGGGCGACGGCAGAGGGGCCGCGAAGAAATCTACGACGCGATGCGACCACAGATTCATTCCAATCATCTCTTCGGCCATCCCCAAGTTCATCCATTTTTCTTCGTTTTCTGTCACGCCGTATCTTGCCTCACTTGTTTCAATCGCCCTCTTTGCTATTCTTGCCGTTCTATATCAATCCCTGGAGTTGACCGGCACGGCTAAACGTGCTCATTCAAATGTCCCCGCTGTTCGTTTCAGAGTTCTCTTTTTTCACGAGGCTTTCTGCTTCCATATTCGGCGCAGCTTGCGCTCGCCCCTTCGATCTTCGACTCCACCGGCCTCTTGCCGTGCAGCGCCACTGCGAAGGAACCGCCGTCCGTACCCTCTCTGCAATTGATTGGTTGGAAATCAATGCGTGTCTCAACGCATCGGCGTCGTCCGTCGCGTATCAATTGAATTGACCTGAGGAGTGAGCCTTGGCGTAATGAGCACAGTGTTTGTATTCGGTTGAAGGAAGGGAGCGGAGAGCACTCGCTCCGCTGCTGGCCTTCATCTACATCCACGCAATACCATGCAAGCCGTCGCAAGGGCGTGTGGCGGGGGGTGTTGCTCCTCGTTGCACTCGATCTATTTCCGAAATTAAACTCACCTGGTCAGGATTCTATACACTCTCAGCATACTCTAGGCGCAGCCTAACTAACGTGCCATAACTAAGTTCCCTGACACTCTCATTACAATACCCAAGTATTCTTTTTATCAATCCTAACTTTTTATATATTCTACTGTTTCAGGCGCCACTTCTTTGGAGTGTTTATTAGCTATACTATAAGACTTTGTACTTATCCACAGACTTAAGGCGGTAGAATAGTACTAAGTCTTTCAGTATGGAACCTAACTTTTTATTTACTATTCCGCAAATTTCACCAAATGTGTTCTCCCCAGGACATCATATCCTGAGTTGTCGTTACCTCCAAGTCCCTCGTCTCCATTGGGAGATGCGTGCGGCGTGAGAGTCTCTTATCCGTGGGACTGCTCTCCCAAAACGCTGCGAGTGGTTTCATTAATTATTACTATTTATTTATGCTTTTTATTATGTTCATGTTGAAGGTAATATCGAAAGCGAGCTTTTGGGTCTTCTTTGGCTTATGCTTCTTTCATCGTGTACCATCCCAGCTTCGATGACCGCCCCGTGGCCTCGATGAATCCATCTTCTTACATTGCAAGACCCCTCAAGAGTCTCAGATTACCCTCAGAGACTGCTTATTCATGGGGCGCACTTGTCTCCTTCGCCGCTAACCCCTCCCCCTCGCGGAGGCGGCATCCGCGACTCATGCGCCCGCAAGCTTTTGAGGCGAGGCCCCCCCGGATTTTATTTTCGTGCAGATAAACATTTTTAATGCCTCAGTTACTCTAGGCTGTTCATCGAGTAGAATCAAGCACTTTGTGTCGGATGGAAAAGCCGCGATGAACGAGTCTTTGCGTATGAACTTTCGGTCAAAATTAGAACTTTTTGGTCTCCTCTCCCTCCTTTGACGAGGGGATTGATGAGCGGCCATTTTGGCAATTCAGCTCGTAATCACATCCTTTGAGTTGATATCGTCAATCTCGGTGGTTGAATTGAGACATGCCGAAGTATATAAGCGTTTTATTCCTATAGTTGCGGCGAAGTTCAATTTTTGGCTTCGTTTAATGGTCCTCCTTAGTACGTTGTCGATACTAGTTTCGTGCTTTCAGTGAGTTCGTATGATTTACGAATATATATGTACATTTCGTTCGGGTTAAAAAAAATGTTGCATGCTAATGCTCTTCACTGCTACGGCACAGTCCGGTGGCGTATTTGAAAACACAACAGCCCTATCGTTCCAGATCATGCCAAAATCAGGGAACGAGTAAGCGTCTTGCGAGCAACGGTGTCTGCTTTCGGTAACGTCATGCGGGTTAGGTTGACGAGTATGGGCCGACACTTAGGGTATGCGGGGTCGGAAAGGATTTGGTCATTTAGATGGACTGCTGCACGTAACGAAGCTTCGAAAATAAATTTTCATTTCTAGCTGGTGGTCCATCCTTTGAGTGTATTTGCGGTTATCGCTTGGCTTGCAGATGGGATTTCGATTTTAATGCACGCCTCTGCCTATCTATCGGAACTTTTGAATTGACGCGCCACATTGTACTCGGCTTTCAACGGGCAATACATTTGATAAACGACATTTCCTGTTTTAAAGGATCCCTTGTCGGGGAAAAATATTTTGAAACGGGAATAAAGTACGCAGCGACTTTATCCTGGAAAAAATGAGTTCCATTAACATGTCTCGAAATATTGGTGTTATGGTACGCGACATCTCAATGTTTCGATTTCTTTGATTGAACGGAGATACGACTGAGTGGCAGTTCCTTCCGTCGCTCGGCTGGTGACTACTTTTGCAAGCATTTAAGCCTTCGAGTGCAGTCAAACGTGTAATCGATGAAAAGTGTTACGCCCGAATCGTGTGTTGGATTCCGGTTTCCAGTGCATAGTCCGGTGGCGGGCGATTTCTTGGAGGTGGTGTGTTTTGAAGCCAGATGAACGGCCAGCGGTCCGGGAGCATTCCTCTGCGCTTTGTATCGGCTCAGCTTGGTCACCGGAACAAGTCGTCGTGCACTGCAGAACTTATTCAGGACGCCAGTCGAATCTATTCACGAATTAGTTCTCGCATGATCGTGTTCGTGACAATTCTTAGTGAAGGCGGCCTTAACTGAAGCCGTTTCACCCGGCAGCCGTGCTGTTCTGAGGCGGCGATGGGGTCGGCCCCTACGAGAATGGAGTCACTCCTGTCTCAAGGCATCCTCAGCACAATTAGTATCCTCTTGGAGTTGTAATAAACAAATAAGAAAGGAACCCAATGTGGCCGGCGGATTTATTTTCAGCTTGTGGCTTTCCTAGTTTAAAAAGTAATATGAATTATCAAATAATATTATTCTTCCAGTTGACGAGGACCGATCATGAGCTTACGGGAAAAATTATTTTCATCGGCCCCAAACATAGTTCTGTCGAACAAATGAATTCCTATTTTGTTTTCTTTTTTCGTTTACGCATGGTCACCGAATGATGTTGTACGATCCGCCACGAAACATTCAGTGAAACATGATATTCAGTTGAACGAATGAAAATATTTCCTGAAAAATTAGTTTGTAGAAAAATGCTAAATGGAATTATTGTGGAATATCTTTTTAACAAATTATTTTAATTTAATGCTATCACAATATTTATAGGAGAATCGATGGCCAAATGAAATAACCAGCGGTGAAGTCAGCATTCAGGTGTATTGAAAGTTATAAACATTTT
The DNA here is from genome assembly GCF_022747635.1 of Hetaerina americana. Lineage (NCBI taxonomy): Eukaryota > Metazoa > Arthropoda > Insecta > Odonata > Calopterygidae > Hetaerina > Hetaerina americana. The sequence goes on from NW_027286852.1 coordinate 4,607,124, forward strand.
TTGCCTTAGGGAAAAATGTCGTTTTATGCGTGTTTCAAGTATTTCTTAGCGATTACTATAAAAGTTGTCTCCCCCCCTCCCTACAACATCCAGTTATCAATTGAATCACGTGCGAGCACTCTGATTCAGTCTTTTCGTAAATGAAACACTCTTAGGGATCGAGGAAGGAAGGAGGGCGTTTTCTAATCCATCCCTTAGGTTCGCGGTGGAAACGAATACGCATATTACGAACCTATTGACGAAACATTTGAAAAATGAAAGAAATGTTTCCTTAAAGTCATTGCAATGTCCAGTGCCTTCGGATATTTCTGCTGTGAAAATCGAAAAAAACATTATTGTCTCTTGGGCATTTTTATAACGGCGGGTCCATATAGACAATGTTTAAACCTATTCGCCGCAATAAAGACAGAATTATTAGCTGCGGGCCATGTATTTCACGGTATATGGTCTGTATAAAAAGTATCGGGAAATGTTTCTTTAAAATTAGACTTAATGGGGGAATCCTGCAGTGGCTCAAAATTCTTCAAATTACATCCCTCGAGCGTCGTCGAACTTCTGTGTCAGGGTTTCTTTCGACGGAGGATTTCATTTTGATAGTTAATAGAAATAATAGTCTCCCGGTGCCGAGTCGAGGGACTGTCAGGGGGTTAGGCAATCATCGCGATGTCGTCTCGGAAGGTAATCGCAAACAGACCCTCGACTCTGTTCTTGTTGTCCTCCGTCAAGATCTTTGGGACGAATTAAGAGCAGGTCTTTCGCAGCGTCCAATTGTCAGTGATAATGGTGTGTGCACTGTCATATTATGTCAGTGCCAGTACGAGCTGCGATCATGGCCATCACACTTAAACCGGCGGTCTGAATTCAGCACTTGACGCACACGACAGGAAAAAATTGTTACCGATACTTTTAATACAAACCTTGTATTTCCACAAAAACCTGTACATTGTGTGAATTAGGACAAAAATAGTGTGTTTAAACGCTGTCGTTCGGCGCTTTTAAAGCGAAAACCGCGCAGCCATGATTTTAAGCGAGAGGAACAAGGCTGTTCGCCTGAATCGTCTCTCGCGGGAAATGGAAACCCGAGTCCGGTCAGTGGGTCCGACCGCTTGTCGCCCTTCTCGCGGCGAAGACAACCCGGCCCCGGGGCGAGCGCGAATCGGGGTTGCCTCCTCCCGCCCAAACGGATCCGTCCATTCGCGGAACCGCCGCGGGTGTTTTCGCGGTATTGCCCTGTCGGTGGGTGGGGGAGTGATTCCGGGGGGAGGGGGGGGCGCACGCACACACTAGCGCCCCTCCGTCCTGCCTTCCTTAATCTCTCCCCGGGGGAAGGAGGGTCAAGGCTTCCTCCTCTTCACTCGCTATCCGAATAACTCGATATCTCGCTTCACTCGCTATGGGTTAAATGGAAGAAGGGACCATTTGGTCTCAATTTCGCCCAAATAAAGACCACTATCTATCTATCTATCCGCGGGGGGGATTACATCACGGCGCCGCGGGGTTCTCTCCCTTTCCCCCGACCCGACATCTATATCACTAATCTCTCCGCAAGTTACCGAATTCGCACCTATTAGACAGGAAGTATGCATATCACTTATCACCTACACATTTCTACATCTATCGTCTGAACATGTGTGTGTATGCGTGTCTATATAAACGTACAAGGTCTGTCCTAAAAGTAGCAGGACTGAGTCGATTAAAAATACTTATCGACAGAATTGATACATTCGCTAAAAAGTCTTGGAAATAGCACCCTTCTGCTGCGTCCACACACCGCTGCCGGCGGGTCAAGTCACGCCTAGCACGCCCTCTGGAAGGCGGAGGCCGGAATTCTGCTAAGCTCCCTCGTCACGGCCTGTTGTAACGCTCCCACCGACCGTGGTGACGTCCTTTAAGCGCGGATTTGAGGTGAGGAAGTCCGTTGCGGCAACGTCAGGTCTGTACGGTGGCTGAGGCATGGTCGAGAAGCTCTTGGCACATCAGCGTGCGAGTTTGCTTTTCCATCGTCCGAGAGCATTCGCGGTACCAACTTCGCACACATCTTTCTCATTCCCCTATGTTCGGTAACAAATCGATGTACATCACTTCTAGGGATGCCTAGTTCATCAGATACCATGCGAACACTTAATCTGAGATCCCATTCCAACTAAGTCACTCTTGCAAGGTTTTCGTCACTATTTCATGCCGAAGGGTGTCCAGAACGTTCAGCGTCTTCAACGTCTTCTCTGCCCTCCCGAAACAACTAGTGCCACTCAAAAACACCCGATCTACCCTTGGCGTTATCACCAAAACCTGTCTTGACCATGTCATCGGTCTCTTTCCCGGTTTTGCCCAGTTTCACGCAAAATTGGATGGCACAGCGATGTTACAATAACCGGTTCATTACGGAGCGTAACGAGGTCACCTTATAAAGGTTTAACGAACGATCCGCCCCCCGCAAAGCGTCGGAGCCAACTGACACCGGCCTTTCCTCAGACTCCCCTCCCTCGAACCCAGCCAGAGAAAACGCCATCCGTCCGTCCGGAAGTCCTAATAATTTTGGAATAGACCTTGTATTTCCGCCTCTTACGAAACCACACTCCTAATTATGGTCTTATTCTTTTCTTAAAATCCCTACTCAAGAGTTCCTGCCATCAATCACTTCCTTATCCTCGTAAAGGCTTGTTGGCCAATCGCAGTCGCCAGCAGCGTATGTACTTCAACCAAGTTGTCCCTTGGCTCTTCAAATTGGCAAATCAACTTTTGAACCTGGGCTTGCTGTTGTGTTTTTATTTATACCATACCTATATGATTTTGGCTTCGCAGATCTGTTTATGTATGGAAGCCTGCTACGGGACATGATTGTTTGGGAAATATTCAAAGTAATGAATGATATTATTTAATTTCACCGTTTATCTTGGAGTACTCTTATCGAGATCGGTGTAAACATTGGAAGCGTATTATATTGGCGCTTTGTTTACAAATTAGAGAACCAGCATAACAATATACTACCAGTCGTTGTATTGTACAACTCTCAATGAAACAATAAGTGTCAATAGAATAATTGCGGTCTCTCTTAAGAATGCCCGGTGGTGAAGCATTACAAGTATCAGGAATTGTTGAGATAATGAAATCTTGGAGCCTTGAATGGGCGCCTTTTTAATATCCTTACGTCTTGCCCTCCAAGTGGCCGCAAGGGCGAGTGACTTAAGACGTTTGATCGACTACCATTGGAGCAAATGACGGTTATCTGCTGTTTCTGATTCTTAAGGTCGCGAATCGTGAGGGAGGGAAAGAGAAAGGGTGTAGTATTGTGTGTTGCTTCTGTTCGGCTCTATCAATTCCAATTTTAATTTCTCGTTTTGGTCTCTCCTACCAATATAATGGGGAGCTGTTATTACTCTTACTTCCCAAAGTTAAGCTCGATTCATTTTCATTATTCAGATAGTTAGTGATATGTGTGTGTATCAATCGTCATGCTTCTCCCAACCCTGGTCAGCCAATAACGAAATGGTGCCTTCTCTTTGTTCACGACAGTTTTTTCGGAAAGCGGACGGGTGTCATTTGTGTCGTGTTCGTTTGGAGCCATCCCTTCCAACCGACGCGGTGTCAAGGGGAGGTCTAACCCTAGCGGAACAACACCCCACTCTCGTTCTAATATTTCCCCGCTTGTCGTTTAGTTAACTCTAGTTCCTTTACGCCCGCAAACCTTTGTGTCTTTATGACTTGGTCCGTCTACCATACTCTCGCGACTCCTAGTCTCTACTTTTAAGGGTGGTGATAAGGATTTATTTTCACAGTTATTCATTGCTGCATTTTTTCAGATTTTATTTGATACCCACTCCTGACACCAAGCACGAACATTGTTAAGGCCGTTAGAAAAATCTTGACAGTGCGATTAGTTACTTAAATGTCGGTACATATAAGATATATGGATAGTCGTCTTTATTTTGGGGCGAGATTGAGAAAATGGAGTCTCTTCTACCACCCAACCCCTCCCACCGGAGGCATCCGAAGGTGCGCTTCCTCGTGCCTCGGCTATGGTACCGTTTGCCACTTGTAGTTGACTCTTCTGATGGATAGAACCTTTTCTGATTCTTACTTCTGTGTTTCCTATGAGGCCCTCCTTCCTTCACTACTAATCCTGCATCCTCGATAGCAGAATTCTTTTTCTTGTCCCGTGTTGTCTTTCCCTAGTCATTCATGGAAATGATCGTTCCCACTTGGACTGCAGACTTTAGTTATAGTTATGTTTGTCTTGAGGTTATACCTTTCCATCCCCTCCTCTATTCTAGCTAGTGGCATGCGTTTTTTTCCCTTTCAACGGTAGCCACGTCGTCCATATATTTTTATTAATGGATTCTGCAAATTCTGATGTTCAAATAAAATTTTCCCCATGGTCTTCGCTGTAGGTTTTATCGCATTCGAAGTACCAATAACCTATCGCGACATCTAGTCACCAGGCATGGTATTTCTTCTTTCTTTTGAGGAATGGCAACAGTGTATTCCCCTTTTTGGATTGGAAGAATCATACAATTCTTTGGCGAACATTTGTTTAAGTTCTCAACCGACTGCCAGCCACTTCGATCCTGCAAATATTGTTTAGTGAATAGGATTCACTCCTTTCACTGAGCTACATGTTATTAAAATGTTCTCTGAACTAAATTTATGAATATTCGAAACAGTATGAATCGCTTTGAAAGAACGCTCCTTTTGGTACAGGGCGACTAAGTGCGAAAGAAACAGTTTCAACGGGAGTTTTGCCTGATCCATGGACCCATAGTCATGAGTGAAGGAAAGGTTAGGCAATCGTGTCGAGACTTCAAAAATGGCCGCACAAACATACGCGATGAAGAGCAGGCCCTGTATATTCAAGCCGATGAATTCGTTCAACAAACGAACCGAGAACTAAGATCTGATCGACGATTGGCGATAGGTGTCCTCTAGCTGATACATACCCTCTTGTAGGACACACCACTATTTACAAAATCGTTATTAAAAATCTCGGACGTAAGAAATGGTGTGCAAAGTGGGTTCCGAAAATGTCAAGCGGCCAGCACAGAGAGTGAAGAATGTTGAGTGGACGAGCGTTTTTGGACCGCTGCCGACGGAGATGAATTACCATTGCATCCAGGGACCATTTTCTCTCCTTTCACTTGAAGCAGTGGCTGGCTGGACAAGACGAGGAGCTAGAGACCGATTCCCAGGAGGCGCATTCCTATGGCGAGGAATTCAAGACCAGACCAGAACCCCATTTTGTCTGGGCGTTTGCCCTATCTTGTAAAACTGCTTCGGTGCGACATCGTACACCCCTTCAGCTGTAGTGGTTGTACAATATGCACATAGGATATAATAACGAACGAAAGTGTAAGTGACGAACGTGTACCTTTCCAGTGTTAGTGAAGGAGAAGTTGAAAGAAAGACCACTAGTGGGTTGGCAATTGGCCGTAAATTAAGAAGAGAAACTAAATTAAATTACCTTAAATTAAGGGCTGGAACATGTTGCCCATTAACACGTCAACATGACGTAACATATTTACTAATCCTAAATCTTTTAAGATCAAACATCATACTATAACTCTGGTCTACAAACTACTTTTTTTTCTGTTTTGCATAAAAGAATTTATATATATATATATATATATATATATACTATATATCTATATATATATATATATATATATACTATATATCTATATATATATATATATATATATATATACTATATATCTATATATATATATATATATATATATACTATATATCTATATATATATACTATATATCTATATATATATCTATATATATATCTATATAAATATATATCTATATATATATATATCTATATATATATATATATATATATATATATATATATATCTATATATTTTAACTTTAGCTTTTTTTCCAATCTTTTATTATTTTTTTTATCTGTTTTTTTTCTTTTATATATTATTCGGATTTAACGGGGAAACGACCCTCGTGTTATTTACATCAGGACGACGTATGCATGTGGGCAGAATGAAGAGAAAGTGATGTCGTAGTATCGTGTATCGGGATATCGTTGAGACAGGAAAGAGTGGGCAGTTTGCGCCATGGGAGCAACCGGTGACTCCCTCATTCCCCTTTGCCCAATTGCACGTGCACGAGACCGCAGAATAATGAACTGATGTTTCGTGGCCCGGACCTTCTCCGGCGAGCGAGGGCAGCGCTGTCTCGGGGGGGAGACGGCGGAGGGGGCTCTAGGGGGAGGGGGTCGCTCACTTGGCCTCCCCGCGAGAGAGCAGGCCCAACCCCCTCCAACCATCATCCTGCCCGCCAGCCGCCTCAAACCCTTCCCCCTCTTCAACCCCCACGCCCACTTCATTCCCCTACCCAACTTAATTACCCCTCGCCCTCTTCAACCCCCCCTTCAGTCCCCCTCCCCTCTTCAGCCCCCTCCCCTATTCAGCCCCCTCCCCTCTTCAGCCCCCTCCCCCTCTTAATCCCTCTCCCCCCCTTCAGCCCCTCCCCCCTTCAGCCCCCTCCCCCCTTCAGTCCCCCTCGCGACCTTCAGGGATCGGGGAATTGGGTCGCGGCGGCGTTCGCGTGACCGAACTGCTTTTGTTTCCACCAGCATCTTCCGAACCCATCCTCACTCCCTCCCCGCCTTCCGCCGCCAATCTCTGCGAATGCCGTCGCCTCGAAAACGAAAATAGCCAACCGAAATTAAAACCGTGCAGTCGTCCTAGGTTTCCACCGCTTAATCGACAATTTTCTTCAATCATGCTTCGTTGGACCACCATGACCGATTTCAGTTGAAATCACGACGTTCTGAAAGGTGTCATTGTTATTGACGGGACGGATTGGCTTTGCTTTCTGCGAGTGTTTTCTTTTAAATTGAAAATGTTCAATTAAAGACGCGAAGGGTATTCCATTCTTTGGAATCTCAATGTATCATCGCTTCCATTAATTTTGCCAATCAATGTCTTGTTTATCGTGTGCGGGATATATTTCACTCGAAATTTCATCTTTCCTCTCCCCCAATTCCACCGAGGGCAGTGGCCACGAGATGAATGTCTATCGAGATGCTGCCACGCCCGCATTATTGATTGCCACGTATGATTTTTATCGGTCATGTATTAATAACGTGAAGCAGCGGAAATTCTTGCTATTTTCCCGTGCTAGGTGGCGATTCCTTCTAATGTTTGTCTTCGATTAAGAGCTGACCACAATCAAAGATGTATAAATTCGATTCAGAGGAGGCAAAGGAGAAAAATTGGTGCAGTTATCATAAGATGATAAATAAATATGTCAGACAGAGGTCGATGCTAGCGTAGATGTGATAATGGTTTGCATAAAAAGCATCGGGAAAAGTTCCGGAAAATAGATTTATTTTAGACGGGGCTGCAATGCCTCAAAATTCTTCAAAGTAAGTCTCTCGAGCGTCGGCACACCTTTGCCAGCAGCTTTTCTGGGACTCGAAGGCTCCCTGGTAAGCGGAAGGTCCTTAAGGGTTCGCGTGCAAGTTTCTTTGACGTAACTTTGGGCCTCATGGTGGTGTCCTTTGAGGGAGCATGTCACGTTTAGGAATAGGAATAATAGTCTTGCTGGTGCCAAGTCGGGACTGTAAGGGGATCGGGGAATCGTCGCGATGTCATTACGGATCTTCGCAAGCAGACACTCGGCTCTGCTCTTGGTCGTCCGTCAAAGACCTTTGGGATGAGTTTAGTGTAGATATTTCACATCGTCAAATTTAATGGTGTGTGCACTGTCATATGTCAATGCCAACACGAACTGCGATCGTGCCCACACTTAACTGAGTCTGAATTCATCACTTCACGTGCCTGTGAGGAAAAAATTGTTACCGATACTTTGGCATCATACACGGCTAGCTGCAACGAGCTTTCTTATGTATATTTTGAATTCCGAGAGAGGACCTTTCCGCTCGGGATTCGCATTGCACGAAGTGGATCCAGGGTGAGGCCCGAACAACATCAGATAACACCGCTCTCTAACTTTTTCATGATAATGTTTCAACAGTATATTTGGGGGTTTCCCAAGTTTCCTTAATTCTGCTCTTCAGATGTCCCTAACGTGCTTGCCTCTTGGTTGATCCGAAGATATTCTGACTCATAGGTATTTATACTTGGTCTTTCAATTTGCCTCATCGTCTGAATCTGAAGTTCTAACGGTCTCTTGATTCCTTTTTCCAGAAATTTATGGCTGCACATTTTTACGATTTAATTTGATACCCCGCTGCCGCCATAAATCTAGCCTAGCTCTAAAACTGTAAAGATCACTCGCTTCTTAGTTTGATCTGTTGCTAATATCTCGGTAGATGACCGTGAATAGCGAATTAGCTGACGTAGCCCGGTTGGCTTGACGATGAATGCCAGTGATGTAAATGAGAATAAGTAAGGGACCAGTAATGCGTCCCTGGAGGATGCTAGGTATTACTTTCACAAAGTCTAGCCTAATTCTATCAATTGTTACTTTTTGTTTTCCGTCAGAAGGAAAATCGTGAGCTGAATTCACTGCTTTTCTACTTATTCCACGTAATCGCAGTTTATGTTAACACTTATCATGAGATTCTTCCTCAAGCTCATTTTTGAGGTCTTGTTTTGTTGGTTCCCTTGACGTGAAAGTGGTCGTGGATGAAGTAACCGGATCATTTGCAAACACTACTCTTTCCGGACGTTTGTTTTTTGTTTTTGAAAAAAGTTCGATTATCTAGGATTTCATTGCCACGCGTTACTCGTAAGAGTTCTAGTCGGAAAACTTGGGAGACCGGGAAATAAATAGAGGCGTTGGATTCCAGTGTTATGGATATGAAAATATGATTCGAGAAAACATAGGCGAAGATAATGCTGTTATACCCACTCACAAAGAATGAAAATAAATGGTTTATTACCCTTGAAGGGAAACCAATTGGAGTTTTACGCCTGGAAGATCACACAAAACGGTGGATTGACAATTGCCAATACCCCGTTGAGGAAATATCTCCCAATCACTACGAGGAACTGACCAGCAAGTAACTTACGTTCCGGCCTAGCTAGGTAGTGGCTAGAGCTAAAGCCACCATCTTGGTGTCACTACACTCAGTGCGCATTCTGCTGTTGTATTGTGTGCAGACTGTGGTTCTTCTACTTTGTTTACTCTGCGAACTGTTAAAACGGGCGCTGCAATAGTAACTCCCGCGAGTTGTGAAGTGCGATTTGTGATTAGGGTACTACTGGTAAGAAACCAAATGCTAATTGTGATTTACGGGCAACTTTGCACGTAGTGCACGGAGACGGAATAATGAGTGAAGGTGGAGTGAGGCAGTGGTGCATTCAGTTTTAAAATGGCCACAGCACCAATGTTCACGACGAGGACCCCACAGTGGTCAGCCTAGCTACGTGACAGATGAACTGACGGTTGGCGAAAAATTGGCGAAAAAATTCGTGAAAATCGTCGATTTAAGATAACGGATCTCTCGCTATACGTGGCTTGCATCACAGCGCTGCTTAGACTGACGCGGAATAGCATTCTGGTGTGAACGAGTGGTTAGAATGTCAGGCGGCCGCAGAGTTCTTCAGAGACGGAATTGAAAAAGGCTTGTGTATCGTAATGATAAATTCATCAAGTTGAATGGTATGTATGTAGAAAAATAGTTTTAAAATATGCCTTTCGGATATATACAATAAAACGTTGTCTTATCACTAGGTTCATATTTTATTTCAAAAGGCATGTTATTTTTTGGAGCGCCCTCGTAATGAAAATAACAGATTATTCGCCCAAAAACAAGAATATTAAAAACAGAGATACGAGGCAAGTGAGAGAGAGTGGGTTAGTTTCTTGTGGGAGAGGGAATGGGCAGTGGAGGTTCCATTGTCGGTGTGCCGCGATCACCCTTCCTCGTGTCCCGAGTTCTTCGTCAGCAGACCTCGAGGGCGCGTCCATCTCCTCGACGCCTTTTGGCGGGGGTGACGCCCGCGGCGACGGAATTAGAAAGGGGGACGCAATTGGAACGCGGGACGGCATTGGAGCGCGGATGGCCTTGCTGAAAGATTCGTGCTCGTTAGTATGTTTTAATTCGTGGACCAAGGCGTAAATGGATGATTTTCTTATGACTATTATGTAACTACTGGCTTGGCGGCATCAATTAAAAGGAACTGACCCTCGCACGGAGATGTGTGAATTTGACACGTGCCGAAGGGTATAGTTCGGGGTGAGCTCTTCCCTAATTTCTTCAGCTAACCCTAGATTTACATGCAATCATGATACAAGACAAGGTACAAGACAAGATTCAACTTGCGATCCATCATATTTCTGCATGTTTGAGGATGTGGTGGGGGAGAAGAAAAAGAGTGCGAAGTAAGGTAGGCGGGGACAAAGAGGGGAAATATGGAAAACCCAAAGAAACAGGGAAACTAAAGAAATGGAGAGGTAAAACTGAGGGAGTGGGAAGATCGGAAGGCACTTGTGGTCATTAAATGGGAGGACGGTGGCAGGTATCCTGGCGGTAGGAGGGAGGGAAGGGTAAAAAAGGGTTAAGGGGAAATGGGAGGGATAGAGGCAGGTTGAGGGATGAGTTATACCTGTAAGTGATTCTCAGAAGGACATTATCAGGGAAGGGTTGTTCGACTGAGAGTGGAGGGTAGGGGGTGGTTGTTGAATGGGAAACTACACAAAGGGTGGAGTCAGTTGGAGAGAGGGAGTTTCACTGTTTGTTGTGGAAACAGGATTCTGAGGAGAGGAGGGTGATTTATAAAAATATTGACATTTAAAAGAACATTCATATTTAATTTTACAATTTCAAATTGCTCTAAAATATCAAGTCGTTTGCCCTTATTTTCGTAGTAAATAAGGGCCAAATAAATAAATATGATGTATTACAAGTTGAATCTTGTCTTGTAGTTGAATATGGTTCGATGAGCTGAAACGCGTTGTACGTTACTGGTAAATGAGTGGAAAGGGGTAATTGCCACTACATGTCGCCTGAATCTGGAATCTGGAAAATATACATGCATGGTACCCTGCAAGCCACTGTTAGGTTGTGCGGCAGGGGGCAATTCCGCCCCAGACTACATCAACATCTGCACAATACCCACAAGCCGCCGCAAAGGCGTGTGGCGGGGGGTGATAGGTCACCACCCGTAAAAGAGAATAAAAACACAAAATCAACCAATTCATGCAAATTTACACCCACAGAGGCTGATGAGATATTCATGCAAAAACCTTTTAACTTATACGTATGCAAATACGTATAATATCAACTAACATACACAGGCAGTTACGAATATACTTTATGTATACGCAATGTGTAACCTCGTCCTCACTTGTAATTGGAATGCCTTTAATATATCCATAGTGACTTCGATTTCTTTATATTATGATCCCTAATTGTTTGGGGATAGAACGAGTCTTCGTATCCATCTGCATTGGAGGTTGTCTCTTTTATCTTATCTTTGTGGTATGATCTACCCAAGTACTGTGGGGCCATAATAATTTCTTCATTGTCTTTATTAAACTCATTTGTTCTGAACCTTTCTATAAGTATAAGTCTCGCTTATTCACTTCGCATCTCAAGCGGACACCCACCCTAATGCCCCTAAAAGGCCTCTCACACTCCTTATTGTAATTTTTTTTGTTTATACCCACTGCTAGGGTGTGTGGCAGGGGGTGAATGCACCCCAGAATAATTTTACCAGAACATGACCCAATCGCAGTCGGACAGTGTGAGTCTGATCCCCTATCGTTCGAGGAAAAAATGGCATCTTAAATCTATCTGTTCTACACTTAATCTCTATAATTTTATTGACATGATCTCGCCTACCGTAGTACGATGGGGGCAATAATACATTTTCAACATCACTGCTGGAGAGACCTCTTTCCAATTCATATGCAAGAGCTTCAATCTGTAATTTAACCTTCGTTCCGTGAGTGATACCCAGCTTAGCTGCTCTAATATTATGGATTGGCTACTTAGTTTATCATCACAGCGCTTTGCAAATCAAGCTCCTCTACGCTGAACGCGACCCAATTCGGCAATTAACCACCATCCGCCTGTGTTAAGAACTGAGCAATGTCGACATCCTGGATATCGTCCGTTCGGCACCTTTATGAACGACTTTTATGTTTGTGTACATTTGAATGGAAATGCTGTGTATTTACCGTCTCGGCCGCTATCCGTGGCCTCGGCCTTGATGGGAGGTGGATCACCCAGGGTGATCAAGGGTTGAGGTACTAAATGAATACGTCATTTTTCGTCTCTAGTGTTGAGAGGAAAGGAAGGAAGTGAGCTGACGTTTCAAGGAAGAGCGCGCTACAGTTACGATACAGTTCGTATTACAGCATCATCTCCTAAGCAGGAAGCTGCGTCTCTGCGACCAGAGACTGCCCCCGAGGACACTCTTGCGATTGGTTGGCTGCCCTTGTGTTTTGTTGATGATCGCCGTCGCGTTTGCTCTTCATTCCTCTCTCTCTTGGGACACAAGTGCTCTCTGTGTTGTCGTTTTGCAGGATTTCGAATTGTCGGAGACTCTTCCCGGTATCGCTTACCGTCGCTTGGAAATGAGCCTCTTGGCTGCAATTGGGGAGGGCTTGCCCCCTTGCTTTACTTGCTGTGCTCTGTTGCCAAGTCTCCACTCGACGCTCCAGGGAAATCCAAACTGGTTACCAAGTGCATACGCGCGGCTCCTGGCTTCTTCCTCTATTGGTTTTAGTATCGCACGTGATTTGCTGTGAGCCAATGAACACCGAGGAAAATCGAAGCATATGGATGTGCCAAGGGAATGCCAAAGCGAAGTACAATTGCCAAAATATATGTAGAATATGGAGAGAGGCGAAGCAGGCGACAGTATTGAGGGAGTCCTGGAAGGGGGGGAGGGGCAGAACGGGCTCCAAAGAGGGTGGACTCGCCCCCTCTCACCTTTCCACGCAGATTATTTCTTGCTTGAATGCTGTATATTGTGTAGTATTTTACTCTTAACTCTCCTCCCAAAGCATTCGTCTTCATTAGGTCCTCTCACCGTTGTATTTTTAGGAAGAGGTTTCACATTCTACTCTTCGCTTTTCCCCACTCACCTGCACGTCTCTTGTATCTTACGATACAATTATTCTACATGTTTTTTTTATAAAAGGTATCAAGGAAAGTTTCGTATAAATAGATTTATTTCAGATTTTGCTACAATGCCTCAAATTCCCCTTCAAAGTAAATCCCTTGAGCGTCGACACACTTTTTGCCAGCGTCTTTTCCACGCCTCGATGGCTCCGTGGTGGGTGGATTCCGGATAAGGGTACTCTTAAGGGTAAGCTTCTTAGATGGAGCTTAGGGTCCTCCATGGTGGTGTCCTTTGATGGAGGATTTCACTTTTACAGGGAATAGGAATAATAGTCTGCTGGTGGTGTCAAGTCGGGACTTTTCGGGGGTTGGGGATTCGTCGCGATTTCGTTGCAGAAGATCTTCGCAAGCAGACACGCTCGACTCTGCTATCTTGGTCGTCCGTCCAAAGACCTTCGGGAGGACAAGTTTAGCGCAGATCTTTCGCATCGCCAAATTTTCAGTGATACCGTCATCTTGTGAATTCTCATCTCGTTCTTCATCTCGTTTCCGTTCCGTCCATCTTATGAATACCATTACGATCTGCGATCATGCGCACACTTAGTAACCGACGGCCCGAATTCTGCACTTCAAGCACACGTCAGGGAAAAGTTGTTATCGATACTTAACTACTAACCTTGTATAATATACCACTTCAGAGGTTACTTTTGACAGTGACCCAATTCTTCCCTAGTCAACGTTGAGTAGCGTATCAAAGTTATTGGAGGAGTTGTGTAAGGAAGCACTCTCGGAGGAAAGGCTTGCGAATCTACAGATGGTAGATTAAATGCCTTGCACTAATTGAAATGATGTATCTTGAATCTACTAGCATCATCTAGCGATGATGTTGAAAATGTATTATTACCCCTATCGTTCTACAGTAGGAGAGACAATGTAAATTAAATAAGGGAGATTATGTGTAGAGCAGATAGATGTAAGATGTCATTTTCCCCACGAGCGATAAGGGATCAGAATAACGTTGTCCAACCGAGCTTGGGGAGAAGTATTTGGAGTCAAAAGTGGTGTGGTATGTAATCACCTCCTGCCACACCACCTAGTGGTAACTTGCAAGGCACCATGTATCTATGTAATCTTGTGGTGACTCTGCCATATTTCATCATTCCCATCTCCATTTAAATTGACCTCTCTATCTTCCGTATGGGACCTTCCTACTAATATCCTCCATTTAGTCAATTATTCGACACCTTCTCTGCCCTCCCAAAACAACTAGTGCCACTCAAAAACACCCGATCTACCCTTGGCGTTATCACCAAAACCTGTCTTGACCATGTCATCGGTCTCTTTCCCGGTTTTGCCCAGTTTCACGCAAAATTGGATGGCACAGCGATGTTACAATAACCGGTTCATTACGGAGCGTAACGAGGTCATGTCATAAAGGTTTAACGAACGATCCGCCCCCCGCAAAGCGTCGGAGCCAACTGACACCGGCCTTTCCTCAGACTCCCCTCCCTCGAACCCAGCCAGAGAAAACGCCATCCTTCCGTCCGGAAAAAACTTAAGTCCTACTAATTTTGGAACAGACCTTGTATCTCTCTAAGTGTTCCCCAAGCATCTGGCCCTTTTGCTTTTAATGCTCCTTAACAATTTGCCTCTTCCTTTCAGCTGTAGATTTGCGGTTTCTACATTCACGCTCCCCGCCAAGTTTCGAATTCTAACACGGTGCCTTGCACATATGCCTCCCGATGTTTTCGGATTACTCCCGCGCTAAACCATTTGGCTTTACGACGTTTCAGCGGCACGTCGGTGGGCATGAGGCCCGCTTCGGATCTCGACGACGCCCAATGGGAGAATGGCGGCGACGGATGAACTGTCGCCCCGCGAAATTGGCGCGGCGCGCCAGAGCAACGCGAATACCTCGGGCGTCTTTGAAGGTGCTCATTAAATATGGATAGAAAATAGGAATAGATTGGAGGGATAGGGGGCTAATCCGCAACCTGTACATGTCTCAGACTGCACAGGTGCGAGTGGAGAACGGGGATTCCGGATGGGCAGCGTTAGGAAGGGGTGTAAGGCAGGGTTGCTCATTATCACCGTTGCTGTTCAACCTGTATGCAGAGGAAATGATCAAAGAGGCATGGGAAAAACTCGAGGTAGGAATGAAAGTGGGCGGGGAACTCGTAAAATCAGTTAGGTTTGCTGATAACCAAGCTTTAGTTTGTCAGTCAGCCAAGGGGTTGCAAGCATTGCTGATTGAATTGGAAATTCAGTGCGACAGGTATGGGATGAGAATCAAAATTAATAAAACAAAGGTTATACGATTTTCCAGAAAGAAAAAGGCCAAGCTTAACATTAAAATAGGAGGGCAAAAACTAGAGCAGGTAGAACAGTTAACGTATTTCGGTAGTGTTTTGGACCAACACGGTCAAAATAGTAGGGACGTAAGGAGAAGAATTGTGCTAGGCAAGGAGCCTTTCACAAGGAGGGAGTTGATGACGGGGACTTTGAGTAAGGATGTTAAGAAAAGGCTCGTAAAAACTTTGATATGGATCGTAGCTATGTGCGGCGCGGAAACGTGGTCATTGAAGTAGGAGGATAGACGTAGACTGGAGGCTTTTGAAATGTGGGTGAGGAGAAGAATGGAGATGGTGAGATGGACAGAGAAGAAAGCAAATAGGAAGTACTTGGTATGGTGGACGAGGAGAGGGGTCTGTTGGTAGAAATCCTATGGAGGCAGGAAAAGTGGATGAAGGGGTAATTGACTGGCAGTTGGATGTTGAAGACTGTAATAGAGGGGAGAATGTTAGGCAAACGAGGAAAGGGAAGGAACAGGATGAGGATGTTGGACGGGATGACGGGAGGAAGAAGGTACTCGGAGATGAAGGGGGACCTGGTGTAGAGTAGGATGCGGGATGTAGTGTGTATATATATATATATACGAGGGTCATCCGGAAAGTAGTACCCGTTCGTGAAATAAAGACACAAAAGTAAATATTAACAAACATAAAAAATTTTATTTGAAAGAGGATACTTTAAACTACTTCTCAACATAATCTCCAAGCAAATTAAGGCATTTGTCATAACGTGTGACAAGTTTCTGTATTCCTGCTGCATAGTCCTTCGCCGCCAGCTCATTGAGATACGCGAGGGACCCATCTTGCACAAATTTTTGCATAATGCAGATGGTGTTTAACAATTTCATGAACAATTGTTCGAGAAACATTGGGAAAATGCTCACAGATGTCATCAATTGTGACGCGCCGATCGTTCCTCACGAATTCGTCAACTGAGCTCACCAGTTGGTCTGTAATGACAGACGGTCTCTCCGAACGCTCATCGTCGTGTGTGTTCCCCCTCCCCATGTTGAAGTTGCGACACCACCGCCGAACAGACGACTCGTCCATTACATTGTCTCCATACACCTCCTTTAATTGGCGATGAATATCACATGGGCGAACGTTTCTTGCATTGAGGAATTTAATCACTGCCCTCACTTCACAACTGGCGGCGTTCTCAATTTTTTAAACATTGTAAACAATCACAGAAACAACACAGGCAATGCTAGCGTCACGCAACTTGGCTCAGAGAAGGCAGACAAGCCACTGAAGCTATCTGACCTCGTCCAGCGGCTACTCGCGTCGTCAGCACTTCATGCGGCACGAACGGGTACTACTTTCCGGATGACCCTCGTGTATATATATGTGTATATATATATATATATGTGTATATATTTTTTTTAAGGTAATCTACCGGTTAAGGTAGGTTTTTGGATGGACACAACTAACTACCAAACAAATATTTTATTACTCCTAACAAAACACAAAATCCATCATCCTACTCTATATCAGGTCCCTCTTCATCTCTGAGTACTTTCTTCCTCCCTTCATCCCGTCCAACATCCCTATCCTGTTCCTTCCCTTTCCTCTTTTGCCCAACATTCTACCCTCTATCACAGTCTTCAACATCCCACTGCCGGTCAATACCCCCTTCATCCACTTTTCCTGCCTCCACAGGATTTCTCCCAACAAACCCCTCTCTTCTCCCACCATACCAAGTACTTCCTCATTTGTTTTCTTCTCTGTCCATTTCACCTTCTCCATTCTTCTCCACACCCACATTTCAAAAGCCTCCAGTCTACGTCTATCCTCCTGCTTCAATGACCACGTTTCCGCACCGTACATAGCTACGCTCCATATCAAAGTTTTTACGAGTCTTTTCTTAACATCCTTACTCAAAGTCCCCGTCATCAAATCCCTCCTCCTTGTGAAAGCCTCTTTGCATAGCGCAATTCTTCTCCTTACGTCCCTACTACTTTGACCGTGTTGGTCCAAGACACTACCGAAATACGTAAACTGTTCTACCTGCTCTAGTTTTTGCCCTCCTATTTTAATGTTAAGCTTGGCCTTTTTCTTTCTAGAAAATCGCATAACCTTTGTTTTATTAATATTGATTCTCATCCCATACCTGTCGCACTGAATTTCCAATTCAATCAGCAATGCTTGCAACCCCTTGGCTAACTGACAAACTAAAGCTTGGTTATCAGCAAACCTAACTGATTTTACGAGTTCCCCGCCCACTTTCATTCCTACCTCGAGTTCTTCCCATGCCTCTTTGATCATTTCCTCTGCATACAGGTTGAAAGGCAACGGTGATAATGGGCAACCCTGCCTTACACCCCTTCCTAACACTGCCCATCCTGACTCCTCGTTTCCCACCCGCACCTGAGCAGTCTGAGACATGTACAGGTTGCGGATTAGCCTCCTTTCCCTCCAATCTATTCCTATTTCATCAATATACTCATTAGTTTTTCCCAATTCACTCTATCAAACGCTTTTTCGAAATCTACGAAACAGGCAAATACCTCCTCGTTGTGTTCTATATTCCTCTCGATTAATAATCTCATTACTGTAATGGCATCACGCGTACCTCTCCCCTTCCTAAAGTAATCATTTGCCCTACTCTCTATCCTTTTGTTTATGATCCTGAGAACAACTTTAGCTGCGTGGGATATCAAACTAATTGTCCTATAGTCCTCACATGACGTGGCCTTTACCTTTTTCGGAATGGGAACTAAAACTGATCTCACAAAGTCTTCCGGCCAGATTCCCTCCTCATAAATACTACGGATCAGCCCATATCGTCTCTTCCTCCCACATTTTCCTAAGCAATTTAAAAGTTCCACGGGAATGTTATCTACCCCCACGGCCTTATTTAGTTTCATCTCTCTTAATGCCCTTTCTATCTCATTGTCTAGTATGCCTGGACCTAAGCTGCCTTCCTCTACGTCATTTTCTTTTTCAATGTCTAACTTTGTTGGTCTGAGTTCTTTACTATACAGTTCTTCTATATACTCCTTCCATCTCTCTTGGATCTTTCCTGCGTCAACTATTACCTTACCCGCCTTATCTCTAACTGTTAGCATAGCTCTTCCTTTCTTACTTCCCGATAACGATTTAACTTTGCTGTACAGCGCATCGATTTCACCCTTCCTCTGCAGACTTTCCATATCCTCGCACTGCGTCTTCCACCATGCTTCTTTTACTTTATTTGTTGCCCGCCGCAATGTATTGTTCAATTCTTTGTACTTCATTTTGCCTAATTCTGTATTTAAATTCTTCCATTTTCGCCGCTCATTCATCTTTGTAATCATCTCATCCGTGATCCATGGTTTCCTAGTCCTTTTAGCGTTAACGGTCCCAATAGTGTCTTTTGCGGCTTTAGACAACCCTTTCTTGATCATTTCCCATTTTTCTTCGATAGTACTAAGCCCTTTACCATCCTCCATGATTTTCTCTACCGCCTGTTTGTATTCCTTCCTTTTCAACCCATTTAATGCTTCTACATTCCATTTTCTAACTCGCCGCCCCTGCCTTATCTTTTTGAAACGTACGCTACATTTCATAACAACTAAATTGTGGTCTGAGTCCGCATCCGCTCCCGGGAAGCTGTGGGAATTTATCACACTGTTCCTAAACCTGTGTCTAACCAGGATATAATCTAGCTGATATCTTCCTGAGTCACCTGGCATTTTCCATGTATACCTGCGTCTTTTGTGGTGTCTAAACCAAGTGTTGGTGATGACTAACCCCTGTCTTCTGCAGAACTCAACTGCTTTCTCCCAGCATTGCTGAGTGAATTGGAAATTCAGTGCGACAGGTATGGGATGAGAATCAATATTAAGAAAACAAAGGTTATGCGATTTTCTAGAAAGAAAAAGGCCAAGCTTAACATTAAAATAGGAGGGCAAAAACTAGAGCAGGTAGAGCAGTTTACGTATCTCGGTAGTGTTTTGGACCAACACGGTCAAAGTAGTAGGGACGTAAGGAGAAGAATATCGCTAGGCAAAGAGGCTTTCACAAGGAGGAGGGAGTTGATGACGGGGACTTTGAGTAAGGATGTTAAGAAAAGACTCGTAAAAACTTTGATATGGAGCGTAGCTATGTACGGTGCGGAAACGTGGTCATTGAAGCAGGAGGATAGACGTAGACTGGAGGCTTTTGAAATGTGGGTGTGGAGAAGAATGGAGTAGGTGAAATGGACAGAGAAGAAAACAAATGAGGAAGTACTTGGTATGGTGGGAGAAGAGAGGGGTTTGTTGGGAGAAATCCTGTGGAGGCAGTAAAAGTGGATGAAGGGGGTATTGACCGGCAGTGGGATGTTGAAGACTGTGATAGAGGGTAGAATGTTGGGCAAAAGAGGAAAGGGAAGGAACAGGATAGGGATGTTGGACGGGATGAAGGGAGGAAGAAAGTACTCAGAGATGAAGAGGGACCTGATATAGAGTAGGATGATGGATTTTGTGTTTTGTTAGGAGTAATAAAATATTTGTTTGGTAGTTGTGTCCATCCAAAAACCTACCTTAACCGGTAGATTACCTTAAAAAAAAATATATATATATATATATGTATATGTATGTATATATATATATATATATATATATATACTATATATATATATATATATATATATATATATATACACACTGGACGTTGAGTAAGGATATTAACGAAATATACGTAAAAACTTTGATATTAAGCATAGCTATGTACGGCGCGGAAACGTGGTCATTGAAGCATTAGGATAAGCGTAGATTGAAGACTTTTGAAATGTGGTCGTGGAGAAGGTGAAATGGACCGAGAGGAAAACAAATGAGGAAGTACTTGGTATGGTGGGCGATGGGAGGGGTTAGTTTGGGGATTCCTATGGAGGCAGTAAAAATGGATGAAGGCCATATTGGTTGGCAGTGGGATTTTGAAGACTGTAATAGAGGGGAGAATGAGAGGAAAACGAGGAAAGGGAAGGAACAGGATAGGGATGTTGGACGGGTTGAACGGAGGGAGGAAGTGCTCGGAGATGAAGAGTGACTAGATGTAGTGTAGGTTGCTGGATTGGGTTTTGTTAGTAGTCACAAAATAATTAAAAAGAAAGTAACGTAATGATAAGCCATAAACACAATAATCAACCCGAAGGTCCGTTTAGTAGGTGATGGTATAGTTCACCCAGTACTAAGCCATATACGGCGTGTGAAATTCACACATCAGGGAAGGGGGGGGCAGTTCCTTTCCCTGTGCCGGTTATGGTTTCCCAGGAAGATCTGGTACCTGAAAAATCACTTTAGCTTGGGTAGAGCTGCAGGTGCTCAGAGTGCCTCGCCCGGGAATCGAACCCGGGACCCTCCGTTCAGCAGTCTAACGCTCTACCTCCTGGACTATCGCGACCCACAACGCAATGATATGCATATTTAAAAAAAATTTATGTAAACTTATGTTCCATATTTTATTTATTTAGCCTTATTCCGTAAACAGCACTTTTCGGCCTTTACATCGGATTATTCACAGTGATAGCAATGTAATTAGACACCCAAACCCTAGTGGGAGGAAAACCCACCCAGGCGGGAATCGAACCCGCGACCGAGGACGTTACCCCGCCGCCACCTTGACCGGTAAACTTAAAAATAAAAAAATGGCGACTTTTGAACTAATGTTTTGCTTGAAGAAATCAATCAATCGTAAGAAGCAGTCATGGTTGAATCTCTGTGATCGAAGGGGGGGTGGGGGAGGATATGATGATGTTGCGCCAATCTGGTGCCGTTTGCGGGGATGCCAGGGGGCGCCACTGCAATGTGTGGGTGCGAAGGTGTCTCTTTGCGAGCGAGTGCTTGAGCAGTCGGCGTAAACTAGGGATCGATCCTTCCGAAACACATCTCTCGCCGATATTGCCCGCCGTGGTGGTCAATACGACGTATCAGCGCGCCATTCGACCGTCTCGAGAGAAATGTGCGAAGTGATATGGCACGCGGATCGCGTGTGACTTAACGGCGTTGGAGTGGTGCGAATTTTCGTCCTTCGCCTGTTTCCCCACCCTCTCCCCCTCCCCTACCACCGTCCCCCATCCCCCTGCCAGCCATATCCTCCGTCCCTTCCGCCAGTGGCGCCGCAATCAACCCGTCGGCGGCGGGCGGTGGCACTTCAGGGATGCGGAGAGCGAGAGTCAGTGCTTCGCTCCTTCGTCGAACACGTGGTCACCAGCTCTCGTCGGCACCGAATAGCGCGCGCCATTCGTCGTTAGTGTTTGCGCGCGTGTGGTTGATCCTCTGCTGCATGTGAGGGTGATGTGTGTGTGTGTTTAGATGATAATGGCGCACTTGTGGGCGGTGTAAAACGTAAAAGTTTTTAATATATATTTATATAAATTGCGCGTTGTGTATGTCTCGCCGCTGAGTTCAGTCAGACGCCCTTGTGATCTCTATCCGGGGTCACGAGTTTACTACGCACACGCGCCGCTTCTGCTTCTTCGTCTCCCGGAGAGGACGGACGTCTTCACTTTTCATATTTCTTCTTCAACGTAGAATAGCGACAGAGAGAGAGAGAGTCGCATGCCGCAATATATATATATCATCAATATTCTTTCACTCTCTGGCTTTACTTTTTCTGTGGCATTCAGTCGGCGATAAAGTCGAGCGCGCGCGCTCTTTAGTGGATCCGTACGTGTCCGTGTTGTGGTCACGCCGGCCACTCTCCCTGTCGGCCGCCCTTCGGAGGTCCACGGCGCCGTCGCTTCCGCAGTGGGTGGAATTTGGACGCCGTCGTCGCGTCGATTGGCAGCGCCGGACCAGAAGGTAGGGGAGGGGAGGGTGTTTTTTGAGTTCGCTGGTTTTTTCCTCGTGTGTGCTTTTTCCATTCATTTATTTATTTCCGGTTAATCTTGGCGTTTGGCCGCCGCAGGAGGCATCCCTTCCTGGGCGTGGACGAATGACAGGAGGGGGGGAGGGAAGGGAAAGGGGTGGGGTGGAATAGGGACAAGGACGCGGGAGTTCCCGAGGCGCGCCTTGCCAAATCCCGGAATCGTGAATTTATTTATTTTTTTAAACCACAGGGGGATAAATATTGTGATGAGGTCGTGGCGTGGAATTCGGGAATTCGACCTTGAAATGTGTCGCCTTGAATTGATTCGTTCGCTTTCGCTTTCTCGTGTTACTTTTGTCGTTCGGGAAACGAAAGAAAAAACAGTTCGTTCATCGATTTTATTAACGTAAAAACGACGACACATCCAATTCTGTTGCCATTGTGTACCTTGTACGTTATTTTTATAGAAATGATTGCTCTGCCTACATATTACGTCCTTCGGTTAAATATAATAGGTGTTATACAGGTTGCGGCAGCATAACGCTTTTTGAAAACAGGAAGTTATGTTTCCGCACCCTGAATATGATGGCGAATTAAGTCCAGGAAAGAAAAACTAAAACCACAGAAGCGTACAAAGAGGAATCTGTTTCGAAAAAAAGAAGAAGCGGACTCGGAAAAAAACAGTTCTAATAAAAGTTGCTTCAAAAAAATAAAATGCAATCGCAACATTAAGAATTACAATTATGACAGCCTTTAATTGTACGGTTCATTTCTTTCGTGTGTTATTTTTAATATATTTTTGCCTTAGTAATGATTTTCTTCTTCTCGCAAGTAACACTTATACTACAGACACGTTTCTTGTGAAATGCTATGTAATATTAACATTGTGAAATGACCGGTGAAGGTGGGTCTCTCCCCCCGGGGCGTTGGCAGTTAGCTCGAAAGGACTGTGTCACTGAACCACGTCGTCGTCTTGCTATATGGCTACACATGTATTTTAACGATTACTTTTCAACTCTTATTGAATCTACTGCAAAATTTTAGTGACGTGAAATACTGAATTAGCACATTCAAGTTTGGTGCGAACTCAATTTTTTCGAACGTAAATCAATAGAAAAAAGAAAATTGGAGAGGAAGGATTGAGATTCATCTTTTATTACTCGTGCGCTTTATCCAATTGTAAATAGTTCAGCAAATTTCTTATCTTTGCAAACGTTTCCTTAATTATAATTTGGAAATTTTTCCATGAATCTCATGGAAATATTATTAGGCGCCATTCCGTGATTTTCTTCCTTATTTTATCGCTGTCACGTGGCTCAAGCTGACCCTGACCCCGCATCCCCTCGGCCGGTGAAGGGTTTCGGTTCCAGCGGTGGCTGGGTCAGTCCCAGTACTCGCCGGGGTGATTTTTCCGGCGAGTGTTCGTGGCGGCGGAAGGTGACGGGCTCGCTCGAGGGGGAGGGAGGCTGCTGGAGCCAGGGGGGCAGGGGCAGGGCGACCGTCGTCGGTGCGTGGGGAGAGGGGGGAGGAATCTTCACCCATTTGGTTACGTGGGTTGGGCAGGGGGGAGAAGGGCTCGGTAGTTGTGGCGCAGGGTCCCGAGTTCCAATCCGAGCGACCATTGCCCCACTCCATCCATGCCTTCAGTGAGAATGGTCGGCACAGCGGCCGCCATGCCGAGGGGAAGAGGAGCGTGGTCGGCGGAGGGGCAGTGGTGCGGGCGGTCGTCGCCGGGAGGAAGAGCCCTGTGGCCACGGACATGGTATCTCAGGGATGAATTTTTGAAAAAGAGCGACACCCTCCCGAACACCTACTGCATTGGGAACGCCGAAATGGGATAAGTAGACTCAAGTAAATATCTCGGCATATTGAAATGAAATTGACTTTGTAATTCCACGCACTTTATTTAATGAACACGGCCCAGGTTTCGACGTTGAACGTCATCATCAGGTCTTCAACGTCGAAACCTGGATATGGGTTCTTTAATAAAGTGTGTGTAATTACAAAGTCAATAATTTCATTGCAATATGTTATGCAATTTCCATAAAGTGACGCTGGAGACAGCAAATACTTGGGCGTTACCCTCACTCTTAACCTCTCCTGGGTGAAACGCACACGGGGAATATGTGGACAAGCTAACATCAGGATTTATTAGAAGAGTACTGGGTAAATGTGATGAAAAAGTCAAAGAGTAATGATATCGGTCTTTGGTTAGGCCTCATTTAGAATATGTTGCAAGTATAAATAGGATCCTCACTAAGTTGGATTGATTGCCGAATTTGATCACGCGCAGCATAGAGGAGATGGAATTTTAAAACGTAGCTATGATAAACTTAGTAGCGTATCGAAATTATTAGAGGAGTCAGGCTGCGAATCACTCACGGAGCAAAGGTTAAATTACAGATTGAAGCTCTTTCATAAATTGGAAGGACGTGTCTTTGGCAGTGACGTTGAAAATGTATTATTACACCCATCGCACTACGGTAGGAGATCATGTCAATACAATTTGAGAGATTCAGAGTAGAATAGATAGATTTCAGATGTCATTTTGTCCTCGAACGGTAGGGGATCATAATAACACTATCGGACCGCGGTAGGGGTCAAAATTATTCTGGTGTGGATTCACCCTAGCGGTGGCTGGCAGGGTACTAAAATACCTAAAAATCGAAAAATACGTTTGGAGGAAATTTGAGAAATAGCGCGTTAATCTCGAGTAAATCTGAGGTAATAATACTGGTTTCCGTTTCTGTGGCCACTCGGCGGGAGGGGGCAGGGAGGGGAGGGGAGGTTGGCGCCAAGTCGAAGGTGGCGCCATGGGAAAATAAATTCCCTTCGTCTCCGGTTCCCTTTTCACTCGGAGGAGTCGCCGGACGAAGGAAGGGACTGAGTGGGTGCCCCCCAGGGGGGTCGCGGCTGCCTCAGTGTCGCAGAATGGTCGCGCCTTCCCATCGGGAGTGTCCCTGTCAGGCTATTGGAAGATTGCTCCCGCCGAACCCCGAGATGGGTGACAGCATCCCATTGCCATGCTTCAGGGCAAACGGATTGATTTTTAGCTTGAACTCAGTATCGAATCCAGATAATGTTCCCGGGATAAACGGGATTTTCAATTAAGGCGGGTTGGTAAAATAGTTGGAAAATAAATAATGTAAAAAATATGAAAGCGACTCTCGTATGGTAAAAGCAGCGTGACGGAAGACGAAGTGAGAGGATTCGGGAAGTTTACTTTTAAGTGTGAAATCGGCGCGCAATATGGAGACCAGCCGGCGTAGGCATAAAAAGAGAATATGGCATAGATAATGGTAGCTTGTGTTGAGACGTACTGAGCTACCAGTCAGGAAGTGTATGGCAAAGGCACTAGACCGGCAAGGTTAGACGTAGAAAGAGAGTGTGTCGTGGATGAGAATAGCTTAGGTCGTCTTTACTCGATGGCGGGTTGGAAAAGTTATTGAGTGGAAAGGAAGAAAGGCTGTGGAGGTGGACAACATTCCCGCGGAACCACTTAAAAGTTAAGAGAAATGTGAGTATGAAGGGTAGCTAATTCGTAGGTAGCATTTGTGAAGGAGATATTTGGCCGGAATTTAATTGTCAGATCAGTTTCCGTTATCTTCCCAAAAACAGGAAAAAGCTTCATAATTTGATGACTACTGAACATTGTTTAATTTCGCACACGGCTAAAGTTGTTCTCTGGGTGATCTACAAAAGTGTGGAGAGCAGGGAAAATGATTAATATTTAGGGGATGATTAGTTTGGGTTCAGGAACGGGGAGGCTTGCGCGATGCCATAGCAGTAATGAGGTTACTAATCGAGACAAACATAAAATACAATCAGGGCGTGTTCACCTGTTTCGTAGATTTCGAGAAAGCGTATGACGGGGTGACTTGGATTATATTGCAAGTATTAATCATTGGTATGGGATGTATTGCGGATAATAGGATTAGATGGCGAGGAGAGTTGTCAGCAATCTGTGCATGCCACGGACTGCACAAGAGCGAGTGGGGGGATGTAGACTCGGGCGGAGCAGTGTTGGGAATAGGGGTGTCCAGTATCACTCGTGCTGGTGGGCGATTCATTAAATCAGGCCTTCGGATGACCAACTTTACTTTGTCAGTCAGCCAAGGAGTTGCAAACACTCCGGAATGCATTTTGAAGGCAATGCGATAGCTGTGGCATTAGAATAAATAAACGGAAGTTAGGCGATTTATGAGAAAGAGGAAAGTTAAGTATAAAAATTGGAGCTCATAAATTAGAGCAGGTGAAACATTACGCCTATCTCGGGTGTGTTTTGTACCAAATTGTTCAAAGTAGTAGGGACCTAACAAATAGAATAGGTTTAAGAGAAGACGCTTTCACCAGGAAGAAGGGAATTGATGACCGGGCTTTGAGTAAGGATGTCAAGCGTAGGCTTGTCAAACTTTGATGCGGGTCGTTTTTTTGTGCGGCGCGGAAACGTGGTCTTTGAAGGGAGGTGAGAGTGCGAAGCTGGTGTAAAAGTTGTGCAACCCCTCTGCGGCTCGCCAAATGTTTGTAATATCCGAGGAGACGGTCTCGGCGTTCCTGTTGAAATGACCGCGATGTCCGATAGGCCCCGTGGAGGCGGAAAGGCTGGATTTCGCCACTTGGCGCCGTGATTTCGCCCGTGCATCCACCGTTACATCTTGGAGCGTCGCCTCGAATTCCTCTAAGTAGCCTCAAATATGAGGGAAAAGGCAAAACGTTTACCTGTAAAGGCGGAAGAGGGCGCTGTGACGATTATAACGATATCTATTAAGAATATTTTACGTGGAGTGAAGATTTGTACGGCGCGGAAACGTGGTCATTGAAGCAGGATGATTGGAGGCTTTGGAAATGTGGGTGTGGAGAAGGATGGAGAAGGTGAAATGGACCGAAAAGAAAACAAATGAGGAAATACTAGGCATGGTGGGCGAGGAGAGGGGTCTGTTGGGAGGAATCAAGAGGAGAATTGGAAGAATGGTTACAGAGAGTATTTTGATTGGCAGTTGGATTTTGAAGACTGTGATAAAGGGGAGAATGTTGGTCAAACGAGGAAGGAATAGGAACGGAATGTTGGACGGGATGAAGGCAGGAAACAAGTACTCAGAGATGAAGACGGACTTTGCGATGGAGTAAAATGTTGGGTTGTGTTTCGTGCAGAGACAAAGGAATGTCTCGTTGCACTGTTTTGAAGTTTGTGTCCATCCAAAATCTACCATAAATGTTAGAATGCCAATTAATCAATATTTAGTAGTGGTAGTAGTTTTAGGGGAGGCACCGACAGCTGAGGTCATGTGCACCCTTAGGGATGAACAGTAAAGGATAAGGGAATGGAGAGAAACCTGGCGTCGACATTAGCCCACTCTTTAACGAGAGGCGCCAAGGGATCACACAGTTTAATGCCCCATCCGACGGACCTTGTACTCATTCAAAGTTCTCTCCAAAAAGCACCCCAAGTAGGGATAGGAATACCACTGAAAAATATCTGCCGCTCTGAGATACGAACCCGGGCACTCAGTATGGGAAGCTAGTACGATAGCCACCGCAACATTCCTATCCCCCATAAATATTTAATTGTACATCAATGGCGTAAATAGTACACATTAGTTCATCACAACGATCAAAGTTCGAAATTTAACGTAGTTCTATGTAAATATTTAAGAAATATTCCTCTCTTATTATTATTAATTTGGTTGCGTATATTTGGATGTGTTCCGCCGAGCGTACTTGAGAATGGTATCCATGAATATACGAGATGTATAGTATATAGTCCTTCGTATTGCCCTCCGTTTCCGTCCACGGACTTCTCCAGATCACGTTGAACCCGAGTCAAGCGTCTTGTAGTTGCGCATTTGCGGTCTTACACATGTATCGGAATGGGAAGTGTTGGCGTATTAATGCGGTGTTAATCGCTGTATGAGTGATAACAGAGGAATTCGGAGAATTGCCGAGACGTGTAATAAACACCGGGACTCACTCCCTGCTTGATTCGCTAATCTGGAAATGGACAAGGGGACGCGTTTATCAGATTAGAACATTTCAAGGAGTAGCATACGTTTCATTATCTAAGGAAAGGAAATAAATGGGAGTGTCGCACCTCCTTTTTCCTGAAATCTTTTTAATGATGCTCTGCGGAATCCTCTCTATTTATAGCCCGCTCCGTAATCTTTCCTTATGATGACAACGCGAACACGAGGTTAAGTAGTAGTTAAAGGTGAAGATGTAAATATATTTAAATGTATGAGCGGATGAAGTAAACTGACTTTTCGTGTAGATGGGGAAATGCCTGTGCGGAATAGACGCACGTGACTTTAACTTGAAGTGAAATTGTGATTGCGCAAAATGCGAAATGTCGTGTTTTGTCTCTCATGTCCGACGAGTTGTCTTGGGGGCATAATTATTCGAGACCATTGTTTATTGATCGTCGGCATGATGGATATCTTATCTCTCTGTTGAATTCATCCATGCAGTCCAAGGGGACAATTGACCCCGGTGACATAACTTTCGGCCAAAGCTAGAAAACCGTATTTTTTCAGTGTTTGACCTCAATTTCAAAGAATAATTATTTCCCATTTCCGGAGGCATTTTCATTAATGTTTCAGCTTATATTTTGTTTCATTTGAGATTGGGATAAAACGTAATCACGGCGTCTTTCGCAACTTTCTGTTGGGCATCGACATCAATACCCCGAAATTCACCGCAAAGGTGTGTGGCAGGGATTGCCAGCCCCAGGTGGGAAGTGATAAGGGAGGATATGGGAGAGGACAGGAAAAGGGAAAAATATTCAGTAAAAAAAATGAAAGATTTCAATTATGCAGGCTACGATGGGTCGCCATCTTCTCTGGATAGATTTTTCTGAAGCATTTTATTTCTTCCTCGTATCCCGATGGTCCTGAGTCTATTGCCAAGCCATGAAACATTTGTCGAGTACATATGTAATGCAGAAATGTCGTGGAATACCCTTCACAACAGAGGAGCCGTAGCAAACTGTTGGGTGCCATCTCTATCGGTCCGACAATCAGCTCCAACGCCTTCTAGGTAGACTTACGACACAGCTGAAAACGCAATTATACGTGTATGCGTGCACTGATGTCTACAACGGATAATCCTTCCAACATTTTTTGCTTCGACATTGTTTAACGCCCCATTACCCCATCAATAGGTTATTGGCGGTGTTTAAAACGCCTCAAAGTGATTCAGAATGAGTGGCACGAATTTTATAAGGCCTTGAGGACTTCTGTTCCTCGTACTTTGTGTAATTCTCGATGAACTGTGAAGAAGTAAAATACTGATATGGGAGAAAATCAATGCATTCAATTTTTTTGTTTACTGCATTCCTTAATTTCGTTTGCGTTCTTGACACCAAATTTTTTTCAGGCAGTAGAAATGAAAAAACCGGGCATTCGTTTCGTCGTAAATTTATAACCTCTTCCCGTTTTGAATGACGGACCCGGAGCTGGTAAATCTATCCTCGTAATTAGATTTTGAACAGCGTGTGTTACGTTGATTAGAGTGAAGGTTAT
Organism: Hetaerina americana; assembly: GCF_022747635.1. Classification (NCBI taxonomy): domain Eukaryota; kingdom Metazoa; phylum Arthropoda; class Insecta; order Odonata; family Calopterygidae; genus Hetaerina; species Hetaerina americana. The sequence continues at coordinate 4,636,763 of NW_027286852.1, forward strand.
AATTAATTTAATATCCTCTCCGAGTGTCTGGATTTCACGTCCGCCATTCGACAGGCATTCGCGGTATGTTCAAAGAATGCGCCCAACGGGAGTTTCTAATTTTCATAGCAATTAATCGGCGCGAAGGATGAACCCTCGGCCGCCCCGGGCACTTTCTGTGCCCAGGGCGGCGACTCGAACCTGGGGGGCGGCTGCGGAAGCGTGCCCCAACCTTGTGCCGACGAAGAGGGGCGCGCAGGATTACGTATTGGCCATTAGTCATGAGAATTCATTCTCAAGAATTGAAATGTGCTATTTTTCTTCATGAAGGCCTCACCTCGAGTATGCGGCGAGCGTATAGGAGCCAATAAAAAAGTATTGAGTACAGAATTGAAAAGGGTACAGAGAAAGGCAGCTAGGTTCGTGAAATACTCGTACCAAAGGACACAAAGTGTCACGCATTTAATACCACATCTGGGGTGGGAACCTTTAGATATGCAACAACTCGGGGTTAGATTGAACTCACTACAAAGATATAAAGCGTGTGGTTTTGCTTCTGAAATTGGAGATATAATTACACCCCTTAATTGCATTGATAGGGCCGATAAATGCCACAAAATTACAATCGGACTACTGACCGGGGGGCCCGGTTTCGATTCCCGGGCAAGCCTCTCTGAACACCTGCAGCTCCACCCAAGCTATGTGATTTTTCGGGTACCAGATCTTCCTGGTGAACCATAACCTGCCAGGGCCAAAGCCCTGTGGTTATGGTTCACCAGGAAGATCTGGTACCCTGGCCTTGGCCCCCTACCCTGATGTGTGAATTTCACACGCCGTAAAGAGCTTAGTTAGTACTGGGTGAACTCTACCATCACCTACCAAACCGACCTTCGGGTTGATTACTGTATTTATGGTTTTTTTAACCGTCAAACCGATAGATTCAAGCGTTCGTTTTGCCGTGCACTTTTGCGACTGCAAAAAAGGAGGAACACCTAAGAAAAAAATTGGTGCTCGCTGTCGAAAATAAGGATTGACATAATTAAATTACCGCAAAGCACTCTCCAAGTTTGGCGTCTTGACGCCCCCCGCCCTTGTGCCGGGTGTGGTGTAGGTGAATGTATATAAAGGCTATTGCATTTGTGAATTGTCCGTCTGGAATGTGTAGAATACTAACGAGTATGAAGTGTCTGAATCGCATGTGTGCCTGCTCTCTTTCAATGTATGATCTTGTCCTCTTGGCGCAGGCATAGGAACAGCTGCTAACCTTGTAAAGCTCGTAATATTTGTAGGCATGCTGCGTGATTGGTGTTCGGTCGCACCCTTTCCGTGTGGTTTTTGGGTGGATCGCGGGGTTCCAGGTGCATGAGGAAATAGAGGGAATTTATTTAGAATGGCTGGTGACCTACCACCCCCTGCCACACGTCCTTGCAACGGCTTGCTGGGTATTGTGTAAATGAAGTGCAATAATGGCAATGGTGTTTTTTTAGGAGTTACGTTTTGCATTACGTCTCAGTCTGCTTCGTCAGTCTATGGTCTCGGGGTAGTTACGAAGACCAGACCAGAAACCCTATTGACTGGGCATTTGCCCTTCGTTACAACGCTGCTTCGGTGTGACGATGTTCACCCCTTCAGCGACAGTGTGCGTGCAATTGGCACAGGAAAAACAATGGCGAACGAAATTGTAAATGGCGAACGTGCACCTTTCCAGTGTTAGTGAAGGAGAAATTGAAAGAAAGACCACTAGTGGGTTGGCAATTGGCCGTAACCTAAGGAGAAGAACTATAATGAGAAGAACTAAATTACCTTATATTTATGGGCGGGAGCATTTTTTCCCTTTTCCTCGTCAACAGGACGGATTATATATTTTATTTTTTTTACTACAACTAAGTCTTAAAACTAAACATTAACTTGTTAATTCTGGTCTACAATCTCTTTTTTTTTCCTCTGTTTTGCATACTTTTTTTTGTTTATATATTTACATAAATTATCTTTTTTTTCCCTTATCTTTTGTCTTGTTTTTTTTGTATTAATATATATATATTTTTTTCAATATTTCTTCTTTTTTTCCTTAATCTACACATGAACAATTCAACAGTTTGACAAGGCATTCACAGAATATTTACAAAACAGAATCCTTGTTCAATTTCACTAACAAAAACATTTTCTTCTTCTATTTTTAAGATAAATAAAAGTAATAAGAAAGAATTCGGTTTTACTACCGAAATATAATTTCTTTTGGAAGTCTGTAGCTCGGACGGCGTTTTCTATGTAGGGAGTAATCCCATATGTTTTTTGTAAGTGTTTCTTGTGGAAGGGACCTCTCGAGTCGTTTAGCTTGCGCTCGAATGAAGTCGTGTACCTTAGGTATTTTGTGTGCGTTTCTGATCTCTTGTGTTGGGACGAGTCTACTCTGGTTTGTGAGGTAGCGAAGTGTTTTATTCTGGAATGTTTCTAAGCGATTTCTGTCTGTTTTTGTCGCGTTCCCGAAAATTTCTTAACCGTACAGCATCCTGGGACGGATATATGAAAGGTATAGTCGAATTTTTGTTCTGTGCGTGAGGCGCGATTTGGAGCACAAGAGTGGAGATAGAAGTGCTCTTGTGCCCTGAGCAATATGTAAGGCATGCTGTACGTGCTTGGCCCATGTCAGTTTGTAATCGAAATGTATCCCTAAGAGTTTGTGTGAGAATTTCGTCGGAATACGCACGGATTGAAAGGTTAAAGGTTTTTTTGGGGATAGTTTCGTTTTCTTCGAAAGTCGACAACAACGCTTTTCTCGGCATTAATTGTGACTTTCGAGTTAACGGTCCACTTTTCAAGTAAAGAGAGGTGGTTTTGGATCTTTCGGAAGGCACACGTGCCGCTCCAAGATCTTGCCGCGATAGCAGTATCGTCGGCGAACATGAAAGTGTGGGTTTGTGGAGAAGAAGGAAGATCGTTGACATAGCAGTTGAATAGAATAGGAGATAATATGGCGCCTTGCGGCACTCCACAATTAATCTGTTTCCTGGCTGACAGAGCTCCGTTTTCGGTAGTTACGAAGAAATACCTCTGTTAACATACATATTTTGTGTGACCTATATATTTCATATTTCTCAGCATTGCGTTTTTGCTGCGGTTGAAGAAGATTGTATTTAAATAGCAAACCGGCGCTTGGCGAAGGGAATACATGTTTGAAATTCGTATACTTTTGCGCTCTCTGAAAACTGAAACTGAGAGAAACGGTTTTTCACACTGCCATTTTTCTCCGTCACCTTGCATTTCGGCACGCCCTGGAAGCTTGCCCATCTGCCTCCTGCCCCCTCACCCCCTGCGCCCCCCTACCCAAGTGACACCCCCGCCCCGAACGGAAAAGGGTCGCGCCACTTTCCTTTCTCACGCACTCCCGTCCCCCCTCCCAAAGAACCCCGCTGCATTCTTTCGGGACGCGGTGTATTGTGGGCAGGAGGACACTCTCAGTGCCCCCCCCCCGCTCGGGCGCCTGGGAGTCGTCCCTGCACGAAGGCGGTTGGGTCTTGTGACGTGTGCAAGGCGTGGGCATTTTGCAGCTTTTCCGATGCACGGGGGCTGTGATGTCTGTGGTTTTCCTCGAGTGTGCGGCAACGCAGGTAATGAGGAGCTGACCCCTCCTCCCATTCCGATACTCTTTAATGAGTGTGCGGAGTTAACACGCCGTCGGGTATGGTCCTAGCTGACCTCACCTCTCAGCTGTTAATTCATTCAACCATCTAGTTTATCTCGGCGATTGTTATTTGGGTAAAAAGTCGTGCACCTGTAGGTTTTGGATGAACTAAACCCTTCAACGAATTTCGTGGTCTTTTCAAGAGTGTAACACTTTCAATCCAACGGGCATAAGATGTACAACGTTTGTATGAAAGTATCGGAAAATAGATTTATTTCTTTTATTGCATCAATGCCTCAAAGTCCTTCAAAGTACATCACCCATGAGCGTCGACACACTTCTGCCCTTGCGGCTTTTCCACGACTCGAAGGGTCCCTGGTAGGCGGAAGGTCGTTAAGGGTATGAATATGCTAGCTTCTTTGACCTCACATAGGGTGCCATGGTGGTGTTCTATGAGGGAGGATTTCTCGTATATATGGAATAGGAAATAGTCTGCTTTTGGTGACGATTCGGGACTGTATGGGAGTTGGGGAGTCGTCATGATGCCATTGGAGGTCTTCGCATGCAGACTCTTTTCTTGGTCGTCCGTCCAAAGACTTTTGGGACGATTTAGCGCAGATTTTTCGCATCGCCAAATTTTCAGTGCTAATGATGGTGTGCACTGTCATCTTATGTCATCGTCTACACGATATCTGAGATCGTGCGCACACCGATGGTCTGAATTCAGCACTTTACGCACACGTCTTAAAAAATCCTTACCAGTACTTTCTTATACAAACCTCGTATATATGCTGGAGGAAGACTTAGTTCCTAACAACTGTTGAATTAATTGAACTGTAAAAGTTCTTTGGTAGACGAAAAAAGGGAGAATAAAAATGAACCATAACCACTTATGCTGTAGTCCACCACCATTACCAATACATGTCAGGCGGAAGAAAGAAGGGAATGCCATTCACGGTCTTGCAACATATGCTTTCCACCCCTGCTCTAGTCGCAGATTTAATTTTTCGAAGTGAACACAAGTGTGTTAGGTTCGTTTTAAATATGCCTTCGTTTGGGAAGCCCCCATGGGGAATAGTTAACATAACTACTGTAATGAGGGTATTCCACAAAGTTAAACCTGAAACGGTTAGCAAGAAATAATGAGCTCTACGGCCTCTCAATTAAATAAGAATGGGGAAAGAAAATCATAGGCCAGGCCATAAAAATTAGTCTCAAATCTCTCGTCAGACCAATTGTTGTGTTGGTTTGACGGGAATCACGTCAGGGACCAACCACCACCTCTCGACCAGAATACCCTCTGTGGTGGTTTACGGGAAATTAATCCGCGTCAGGGACCAACACACAGCCACACGCACACTATCCTGACTGGAATCCTTCACGAGGCTGTGAGATCCTGTTAAAGAATTTCAGATGGAGATGGAATCCTTCACGAGGCTGTAGAGTAGGCCCCGTTAAAGATTCCAGGATATTCTCAAGCGCACACTCTGTGACTGGTACAGACCAATCACAAACTCAAGCACTCAAGAAACGCACACTCAAAAGGGCCCAACTTCTGGGAGACACAGGTAAAGACCAATTTTTACGGCCATTGAAGTTTTCTTTCCCCATTCTTATCTGAAACGGTTATATAACAACTGTTGGTGAAAGTTTCCAATGATCGTAAAAGGGCCAATCAAATGAAAACCGAATCCCGCCGTACTCCGTTGTCGCGTATCGATACTGCCTTCGCTTCGGTAGGAGAACTGCATAGTTCGCACAACTCGCGGGCGCACGCGGTTGTTGTTGGTGCGCGGGCGGGTCTGTGGTGTTCGCCCGTTAGGCATTCGTTTGACTGCGCCTCGTGCACGCCCTCCTACAACCGTGCACCCTACATCCTGCCTAACACTTTCCCGTTTTAGAATAAATATTTGAAAAATTCCAAGAAACTGCGGGAAATGCCGCGACAGTAACTATTAACGGGGTCATCAGCTGACTGCATTACAATGCAATAATTTCAGTGTGTAAAAATCATTTGCCCTGACCGGGATTCGAGCCCGGATCCTTCGATGCCCAGCCCCCAAAATCTCTCTCGAGTGTAGGATGACGCCTCGGCAGCTGAATTGCCCGAAGCCCTCGGCCGGGCATCGGGGAATCTGGGTTTGAATCCCGGTTAACGCGCATGATTTTTATGCTCGGAAATTTTTGCATTGTTAATATTTCAAGTTACAAAACGAAATTATATTGCTATTCTATTAGCTTCGGTTTCAATATTTGATTGTTAATTTAGCTCTTGTATTTGTGACGAAACTGCGTTTATCATTCAACCATGTGTGAATCCTTGGCTAACGTGCCGTCACACTACTGCAAAAATCCAAATTTACATAGATTTTTTAGTACCCTGCAAGCCCCCGCTAGAGTGTGTGGCAGGGGGTGAATACACACCGGAATAATTTTAGCCCGAATATGACCCTACCGCGGTCGGACGATGTTATTGTGAACCCGTATCGTGCGTGGAAAAAATGGCGTCTTAAAATTATCTGTTCTTCATTTAATCTCTCTAATTTTGTGGAGATGATCTCTCCTACCGTAGTAAAATGGGGCAATAATGCATTTTCAACGTCAATGCTGAAGACATATCCTTTCAATTTATGCAGGAGCTTCAATCTTTAATTTAGCCTTCACTCCGTGAGTGATTCCCGGCCTATGTAATCTAATATTTTGGATGCGCTACGAAGTTTATCACCACGTCTCTCTAATGTTGGTCCTCAACTCTGCACGCCATCCAAAACGGCAATCAATCCAACTTCGTGAAGATCCCATATACTCACAGCATATTCTAAATTAGGCCTAAACGGCGAAAGATAACATTCATGTTTGACTTTTTCATCACATTTACCCAGTACTCTTCTAATAAATGTAATTTTTTGTTAACTTTTCCACATATATTCCATATGTGTTTCACCTTGGAGAGATCGTGAGCGAGGGTAACGCTTAAGACTAATATTCCGAGCGGAAGTAATCGCAGCGATGGGAGGTGCATTGGAGGTGATGGGTATTTGGTACTTCATTGATTGTTGTTGCATATTAATCGTTGAATTTAGCTTCCTTGTTTTAAATTCACTCCCAAGTGAAGTCCAAGTTTTGTGATATTTAAAATGCACAAATCCTCATAAATGAATGATCAGTTGTCAGTCGTACAGTCGTACTTTCTGATGTGCCCAGTGCATGACACTTGATTCGGAGGAGAATTTAACATGCTTGCAAATACTCCGTGATTTATTGAGTGTCTGCTTATTTTTACTTCAATTAAACTTATGGCGTCAGTACGGCTTAATATTCGTGGCAAGGAGGACTTATTCTTGCGTGGATTTTTTGTCAGGCGCTCAACCCGCGCCGTCATTGTGTCGATTACACGGCAATGGCAGGCTCTGACGATTGCGTAATACCTATTGAATGTAAATTCTTCTCTTCAAAATATTTTTATTGAAATTTGACAAATTAACGAAACTGGCGTGTACGGAATCAGTACTGTTTTGAGTGAGTAAAAGTATTTAATTAAAAATTGGTTTAATGTCGGTGTTAAGGACAATCGCGAATAATCGGGTTCGAGTCGACTGTGCCGCGTCATCGTTTGGGGAGTGCCTTTTCGCCTTCTTTTGTCTAGAATTCCTGTAATTTCTAAACCTTGGCATCTGTCGGACGCGTCCCCAAATGTTTCGGGTGTGCATAGACACGCCACGTGTCACTCACTCGCTCGCTTCCCCCTCCCCCTCCCCCCCCATAAATTCCCCCGTCACACCACTCCCTTCCACAGGTTCTCTTCCCTAGGCCGATCGTTATACTGCCGCGCATACTCTTGCCATCTCTCCCCGTCGCTGGCGCCGGGTGGTGTTGGTGGCGCCCCGGCCTCCTTACTTGGCCCCCTCCCAGTCTTTTCCCGCCCCCTGACCCCATCCCGGATCCTGGGGTCACGCCGGGCCGGTGTAGCTTCTGCTGTCACCAGGGGAGCAACTTCATAGTTCGGCTGGGAAGTCAGTCTCAATACGTGATGCACAGGACTCGAGTCACCAGTCGATGGAGGAATGAAAATCCGTGGATTCGAAGAAGTGGTATTAGAGTGCCCGAATTTGCCTCTTTTGAGAGTAAAAGAAACGCCAGTAATGAGGGTCGTGTGTTTTGTAGCCTGAGAGGACATTTTGGGCAAGACTGCGGCTCCATGAGTGACCCGCAGCCCGTTGCTCACACATGGGGTTTGGGTATAAAGTTGCCCGCTCTACTCGATTAAATGCGGCATTGCAGTTATCCCATTTCAAAAACCGAGACTCCAAGGCCAAGGACTCGGGGAGAAACGGGATCTCATTGGAGTCATTGCTCAAGAGTCTCTGGGATGGCATCGGCCCCACAACATCAGCGAACCAAGGTTGCGGGTTGTTTTTTTGCTCGTTTATTCATTTTATAATTTGTTACTACTTCTCAAAGTCTACCGGTGAAGGTAGGTTTGGATGGGCATAGGCCACACTTTGGTACAAAAATGCCGCTGCAAATTACAGCCGAAACTGTTTCTTAGTTAGGGCCCTCTCATGATCTTTCATCACTCCCTCATCCCTGAAGACTATGCACGAGGCTAATCGAAGCGTCGGCCAATATGGAACCCCTGACCCGGTGGAAGACCCGAGAAAACTTCATCGTACTGTTCAACGTTTGCATATGTGGAAGAAATGATTAAAGAGGCAGGGGAAGAACTGGAGGGAGGAATGAAAGTCGGCCGGGAATTCGAGGTTCGCTGATGACCAAGCTCCAGTTTGTCAGTCAGCCAAGAGGTTGCAGGCGTTGCTGAGTGGATTGGAAATTCAGTGTGATAGATATGAGATGAGAATCAATATTAATAAAACAAAGGGTATGACATCTTCTCGATAAAGAATGGCTAAGATAAACATTAAAATTGGAGGGCAAAAATTAGAGCAGGCGGAACAGTTTACGTATCTCGGAATATTTTTGGAACAAAATGGCCAAAATAGTGGGAACGTAGAATCGCATTAGGCAAAGAAGCTGTCATGATGCCAAGGCCTTTAAGTATGTTAAAAATAGGCTCTTCAAAACTTTGATTTGTAACTTGGTTTTATAATGCGTGGAAACGCCTTTGAAGCAAGAGGGTAGGCGTTAATTGGAGATATTTGGAATGTGGGTGTGGAGAAAGACTGAAAGGTCAAATGGACAGAAAAGGAAACAAATGAGGAAGTGTGGTGGGCGAGAAGGGGGGATTGCTGGGAGAAATCCAAAGGTGGCATGAAAGATGGATGAAAAGCATATTGATTGGTCGTCAGATGTTGAAGACTGATAGAGGGGAGAGTGCTCCGAAGACGAGGAAAGGGCAGGAATAGGATAGGGAAGTTTGACGGTATGAAGGGAGGAAGGAAGTATACAAGGATGAAGAGGGGGGGATCGAGATGGTGCGGTGGCTAACGTACTGGCTTCCCACCCAGAGGGCCCGGGTTCACATCCCGGCGGTGTTGAATATTTTTCAGAGGTATCTCGATCCCTACTTGAGGTGCTCTGTGGAGGGCACTTTGAGTGAGTACGCCGTCCGTCGGATGTGACGTTAAGCTGCAGACCCCTTGGCGCCTTTTATAAAGAGTAGGCTAATGCCGACGCCGGGTTTCTCTCCACCCTTCATCCCTTTCCTGTCCATCCCTAATGGCGCAAATGACCTCAGCTGTCGGTCGCCTCCCCTAAATACTACTACTACTATGAAGAGGGGTTTAATGTATGATTGTACTCATGTTGTCGTCTGTCTGGTTGTGATTTTTTAGAATAGGCATAGAAATGTATCGATATAATTTTAAATCGTCTGTGTTCATCGGGGATATTCTATTTTTCTGCGCATATTTTAGCAGTTCGCAGAGTGAGCAAAGTTCAACCACAGTCTGCACACAATACCAGAGCAAGATGCGTACTGAGTGTGGGGACGTTTAGATACCAAGATGGTGGAACTAGGCCTACCCACCGTCACGCTAGGTCGAAACGTAAGTGACTCCTTTGGACAGCCCTCGTTTAATGATTGCAGGGTTGGGATTTATTCGTTGAAGTTGGGAACCTTACCCCATTCACATTTAAATGGGTGCTTGAACCGTTTCCATGCCCCGCCCGGTGACCAGCAGAGTCGTCTAGGTCATCAGTTGTACAAAACGTCTAGTAATAATGGATTAATCATAAGAAATACTTGTACATATGTTTCAGGGCCTTCCGCATCATTCGCAGATAAGTGAAACATTCAGAATTTGAAATATGCTTATCATGAAATCATCGTTCGGGGTCATTTATGCCGATTCATATTGTGGTGGCTTTATTCGCAACGAGGCGTTATCGCCAAAAGATAGTGTAAGGCGGACTTACTCAATTTTCTCTTCAGTTTTTTACCGTCGTTTCTTCGTGGTCTCTTGAAGGTCTCCAGTGTTTCCAATCCTTTTGGCTTGAGGCACTTCCATCCGTGGCCTCCCTCAGTCCATCCCATGCCATCCAGTTCATTCCTCTCACGTTTCATAGTGTGTGCTCTCGGAGACATCTCGAGTTGGATGTACAAGATTTACATCTTTTTACGAGATGTACCAAAATTAAATTTATTTATATCTCGTAAGATGCGCGTCAAATTTTTGGTATTTAATGTACACGCATTGGCGTGGTGAAAATCTTCGAAATGGTGTGTTTTGTGTCTGCGTAGATTCTGAAATGAATAATTTAATACGTATTTGGGAAGTGTATGATCTCATCTGTGTTTTATGTTCGGCCCGATGCGTGAATTAAAAAAATCGTGTGATAGAATTCTAATTGCAAAAATCAGCAACGTTGCATTGAAATCCACCTTGAAATATCAGAGACACATGAATTTTAGATGTGGAGGCTACTTATATTTTAGCGTATTCTATACGCTATGAGTACACAGGTGGCAAGTGGTAGTCCACTGGGTAGAGCCTTGGACAGCTGACCAGAGGGCACGGGTGAAATTTCCGCCTCTGGAAGCCCTTGGGCACCCTCGGCTTTATTCAAGCAGTGCCATTTTTCAGATTTAAAGGAAACCCAGAGACGGCACATGGGAAAAGGAACTCCTCCCTCCTCTTCTCTTAGCACACTTGTGCGTGGACACTTATCTAGTGAGGGTTTGCTTTCGACTCGTACAAGTACTTAGAGTTGACCGCCTGTTGATGTTGGGCAGGAGTTTAAGGCGTCGGTGGAATTCATATACTAGAATAAGTAGAAGGGTGGACCATCCATTTTCAGGGCTTTCACATCATGGAAGTAGTGCTCCCATGTTTCGCTGAATTTCTTGAGCAAGTAAATCGAGCTAGAAATGCTCTTGGTTGAATGAATTCGCGGCTGGTAACTGTGCCGAGGGATGGATACCCCCCTGTGCGGCAAGTGAAATTACTTAAACCTTTGCGATTATCGTTACTGCAAAAAATATTCGTGTGTTGCTATAGTAAGGCTAAAAGATGCTTTATAATTGAGCAATAAATGAACCATCTGGCTGTGCGCGTTCGATTAAACAATTGCATCGTGCATCGCTTAATTACGAGGGTTATTCGCAAAGCCAGGTCCTATTTCTTATGAAAAATAAAACATCACAATTTTTTTCCAAAACTTTTTAAAATTATTTCCTTACATATTTAATTATTTTTCTACATAGTTTCCATTTTTGTTAACATTTTTGTCATAACGATCTGCAAGCTTTGGCGTGCCGAAGTAATAGAAGTTTTCCGCCTAGGAGGATGAGCTTAATTCTACCGTTTTTTTCGCGTCGTCATCCGTAGCGAAGTGCTTGCCGCCGGGAAACTCCTTTAGGTGGCAGAACAAGTGAATATCGGTCGGCGCCGAGTCTGGACTGTACGGTCCATTAGATCTTCACGAATCTTCCCGTTGATCCAGGGCATCGACCAAATCTTCTGCGATCACTGATGGTCTGGTTCAGATCGTGATTCATCATGGACATTTTCCCGTCCCTCCATGGAAGCTCTCACCCACTGAAGCACTTTGCTGTCATCACTCATCTCATTCAAGCAATAACACTTCAGTTATCTGCCGATGAATTTCCGATGATGAAACTTTCCTTGCTAACGACAGCAAACGGATCACTGAACGTATTACACACTCGGCTTGTTGATCGATTGTTGAAAACATTTTGAATTCACACCGTAAACAGGCCGCTGCAACAATACTAACGCAAATGGCGTCGTTTAACGCGCGAGGCATGCTGGGAGTCGGTTCGCATGCGACTTTCGATGTTCGCTCGACATTCGATCAGCCACGGTCATTCCATGTCAATGATCATACTCGAGCTGAATGACACCCTTGTTTCTGCAAACCATTTCAGAAAGGTTCGCCTGATTCCCAAGGATGTGTGATAATCTCAGTATGCGCTGTGTCCGAAATGAATGCGTGGACCGCCATCATCTTCCGAGAAGGTATTTGTTTTTCGGGAGGCTGCAGATGTCTGTCACCGCGATTTTGCGGAGAGTGCGTGCGTTTGCCAAATCCGTGATCGGCGGCCGATGCTTGCATCACGCGCGCGTGCCGTGTCGCGGCTATTTTAAAATGCGTTCGGCGGATTCTCTGCGGCGTGGGATTCGCTGGCAGCTGAGGGAGGACAAGGGGAGGAGATCTTGCTCCAAATCCGGGGAAATCCGAGTCGGTTGGAATCGCGGACTATTTCCGAGAAATGCGATGTCCTCTGGCTTAACCGAAATCAGCTCTCACTCCATAGTGTTTGGGAACACGATCAAAATACTCCCATTAGCCAACTACCGGGTGACGTCAGGCGAGAGTGAAGACATAGCTGAGGTGGTGTGCGTGCAAACCTTGGGAGATCAAAGGAGGCGGCACTGCTGCACCGCCGTTGGCCGGTTCTCGATTCTCAACCGTTGGCGCCACCACGGGGGCCTCAAGCGGCTTCGTTGCCTCGCGCGAAGGCCCCCACACTCTCCCGCCTCCATTCTCCGATCTGCCCCCAGGGGATCCTGATTCCGAATCATACTAACCCCATGTATGGTTTCTACAAAAAGTATCGGGAAAATGTTCGTAAAAATAATTTCATTTTAGATATTGCTACGATTCCTCAAAATGCTTTAGAATACATCCCTTGAGCGTTGGCACACTTTTTCCAGCCGCTTTTTCACGACTCGAAGGCTCCCTGATTGGCGGATTCCGGATAAGGGTTCTTTAATAATTCGCTTGCAAGCTTCTTACACGGAAATTTGGGTCCTACATAGTGGTGTCCTTTGAGGGAGGAATTCACTTTTATAGGTAAGTCTGCTGGTGCCCAGTTGTGACTGTAAAGGGGCTGGGGAATCGTCGCGATGTCGTCGCAGAAGGTCTTCGCAAGCAGACACTCCATGCTTCTCTTGGTCGTCTGTCCAAAGACCTTAGGTACGAGTTTAGCGCAGAACTTTCGCATCGACAAATTTTCAGCGATAACGGATTACACTGTCATCTTATCAATACCAATGCGTTCTGCGATCATGTGAACACTTACCATACGGAACCTCTTCACGAACACACGTCAGGATACTTTTTATACGAGCCTCGTATGGAAAATAAATGGATGCTAAATTTAAAAGAGTGCTTATGACGAGCGGAGCTTAACGAAGACTGTAATTGGCCATCGTTCGGTCGTCGGTGGTTCATAGTTTGTGCAATTGTTTCGTAGTTTTCATGTGGAAAACCTTATTGTTCCTTATACATTTGCGGTCTGGAGTCATAAGCGCTGAGAATAGGTTTTTTCCCCTATTCGGCATAATATCTTTCAAACTGCGACGTTGAAAGATCATGTTCTAAGTGCGACCTTATTACGACGGACGGGTGAACTATTAATAAGGAACACGCAGCATGTCAACACGACTAGCTCTAGAAGTGGGTGGTGTCGGTATACTCTAGACTGGTGGGAAGCGTCTTTAAAATGCTTGAAAAAAATCTAAAGAGTGAATGGAAATTAATATATCGTAGTAGTTCTACGAAATGCTTAACCCCCACGAATCTTTAAAAAAGTCACCAAATATTGTTTAAAGGAACATACTATATGACCGTAAAAAGCAAACCCAGGACATAAAGTTTTGGAAGATCCATTAAGGCATGTACAAGGTATGCCCCAAAAGTAGAAGTAGGACTGAGTCGATTAAAATATTGTTTAGCCAGGATTGATACATTCACTCAAAAGTCTTGGAAGTTGCACCCTTGTGTGTTCATTTACACCGCTGTCAGTGGGTTATCCACGCCTCGTATGCCCAATGGAAAGTGGCGCCCGGAATGGTGCTAAGCTCCCTCGTCACGGCCTGTTGTAACGCTTCCACCCAGCTGTGGTGACGGCCTTTCCACGCGGATTTAAGGTGGGGAAGAGGAAGAAGTCTGGTGGGGCATTGTCTAAAATACTTGATCCCCTGTAAAGCGGTTGAGAAGCTCTTGACAGATCCGCGTGAGAGTTTCCTTTAGTTCGTCCGAGAGCCCTCGCGATAACCAACTTCGCTCGCTCATTTCTCATGCGCATGTTTTCGCTCACAATTCGATGTACATCACTGTCAGGGATGCCAAGTGTATAACAAACCATGCGAACACTTAATCGGCGATCCCTGTCTGACAAAGCCTTCAATCTTGCAAGCTTTTCTTCAACGTTTTCGTCGCGTCTTACTTCTCGCTGTCATCCGGTTCCTCCCTCTACCCTCACCTTTCTTGCTCCGTGCAAGTCCCAGAGGAGCGTTCACTCGCTCCCCCTGGTTGAAGACTAGCGAATGAAAGGGGCCATCCAAGTGGTCCATTCCAAAAATCATCGTGAGAAAAATCTCGCAACTTAATTAAAATACTTTCCTGTGATCCACATTTCCTTTCGAGATTTACATACAGGAACGCGTTGAATATTGCTGGCGAGAGATTGCATCCTTGACTTACTCCTTTGTTAATTTTGGCTTTTATTTTTCTTCCATTTTTCGCTTGCATTATTGTAACTGATTATTTTTAGCTGTTATGAATAATTCTTCTGTCGTTGTTGCCCAATCCAAGCGCTTCTAGTCTCTTGAGCATCTTGTTCCATTCGACGTTGTCGAAGGCTTTCTCCAAGGTCACGAACACAACATATTTTGGCTTATTTACGTCTCATTTTTTCGGCCAGAATTCTCAAGAGTAGGGAGTGGGTGCGGGTGGATCGGGTTGGTATCCTGAAGTTGAAGAAAGATAGCAGTTCAGGGCAATCAATAGCCGAGTTTAGGGTGTTGGAGAAGAGTTTTAAATCAGCTTTAAGTCTGGAGCTTTGGGGACTAGGAATGGATAGGGAAGACAGAACAGCATTTGAGGACGTATTACGGTAATATGGGACTCGGTGTTTTACTATTTTGGCAATGAAGTGAGAGATGCAATCGAGGGATTTTAGATTCGTTGGGGATGAGGTGGACCAAATGGGGGAGCAAAATGATATGATGGGAAGGACAATTATTGAGAAGTATGAATGGAGTGCAATTGGATCTTTAATTTCTGTGAAGCGGTAAAGAAGGCCTAGTAGGGACTGCTTTATTTTTTAAAGTTTGTATGTGGTCGGAGTAATTTAGTTTATGGTCAGTTAAAGCGCCAAGGTCTTTCATGGTTGTTTCTCTATTTAAGGGAGTTGAATTAATTGAGTAGTTGAACATCAGGGGGTTTTTTTCAGAGCAAGAGTCATGATGTTGCATTTTCCAGGGTTTAAGTTAAGCCTCCAGGTATCACACCATAGGGAAATTTTATGCAAGGCAATTTGAAGGTGAGTACAGTCAGAAATGTTATTAATTTGCTTGTAGATCTTGCAATCATCAGCGTAGAGAAGGGTATGGACCTGAACAGAAAGGAGTCGTGAAGGAGGATCATTCACGAATAAATTGAAAAGTAAAGGCCCAAGGACACTGCCCTGGGGAATCCCAGACGTGACAGGAGAACAAGAGGAAGAAGCATCCGAGGGTATCACACGCTGGGTTCTGTGGGTGAGAAAGCTAGAGAGAAGGCTAAGGAACATACCATGAATGCCGAACTGTTGGCTGAGTTTATGAAGGAGGAGTTGATGATGCAGGGCGTCGAAAGCCCAGGAGAAGTCAAGGTAGATGGCATTAAGTTTACTTGATTTGTCTTTTGCCATGACGGCGTGGTGCTGAAAGACAGTGAGATTTGTCAGGCATGATCTGCCTGGGAGGAAACCATGCTCCTGATAAGATAAAAAGGGAGAGGTGGAATAATAAATCCTGTTGAGAATAATACATTCACAAACGGAAGACAGGATTGGAAGCAATGAGATAGGGAGATAGTTAGAAACATCATTCTTGGGACCTATCTTATGTATCGGAATGATATTAGCGCATTTCTATTGAGGAGGGAAGGTTCCTAGGGAAAAACAGTGATTAAACAAGATGGCTAAAGGTTGTGAGAGGGATGAAGCGCAATTGCGAATACATTTAGGGCTGAGAGCATCTGGGCCAGGTGAGCGGTGGAGGCGTATTTTGCATAGGTATTGAAAGACTTCCCGGGAGTCTGTCTGTAATTGGGATAAGGAATGGTTTATTTTAGGAAGGAGGGAATGGACAGAGGTAATACTGAGGTTAGAAGCAGGCTGCAGGCAATCGGAAAAAAATTTAGAAAGAGGTTGGGTCTCTTTGATCCCGCGGCATTTTTGGTGCCATAGGAGAGTCCTTCGGGAATTTGAGGACGATTACGGCGTTGATTGATGAAGGCCCAGAATTTTTTGGGGCTGGAGACAAAAATTGGAGGAAACAGTCTTAGCGTAGTTTTCATAGTCACGGCGAATGAGGAATTTGGAATATCGGCGGAGATCAACGTATGATCGGCGCGTTTCCACATTCGGGACGGCCTTACGGAGATACCAAGCGCGATTTTTGCTACCCAGGACATGTATGGTTCCCCAGGAATGTTCACAGTTTAGGGCTAAATAAATGTTGGCAAACAATGTGTTGTGGTGGCATGTGGCTTCCTTAAAGGATTCATTGTTAGTATTATGCGGGGTTCTTTATACTAATTGAAGTTATTTGGAAGAAGGTATTATTAAAAATATTTTATCTTTTTGATAATGCCTTTTCATGTTTGAAAAATTCCATTGTTCTCTACGCCTAGTGCCTACAATTTTTTTAGTTTTAATGATTCCTTAAATATCATTTTCAAGTAGTTACTTCAATTAGTTAAATTTTTATGTTTTTAAGTTGTAGGTTTTTTCTAATATTTTATTTGCAAATACTTCCGGCGTCGTCTTAAATTTATTCTATCTTCGTATAGGTTGTTATATTTGTAACATAATAATTTTTTTATGGATTTCAGCTTTCGGTAGATTATTTTTTATTGATATTTTATCAATTTCCAGTCGATACAAGTTTTCAGCGCTTTTAATAGTTGGTAAAATGTCGCGTTTTTACGGATATTTTTTTGGATTTTTTGCTTCCATAACCTTCCCTCCCTTTCTTAGACACCTTGGAAATTATTGCTGCGCAATTTGGCGGGAATTTGGCTGGAATTTGACTGGGATTTGGCTGGATTTAATGCTCAATGGATGCAGCACGCTTTGACATTGCCGGCGAGTCCAGAAATACGACGGATCTCCAGAAGATAACTTCCGTAATGCTATAAAAAATTACACGAGTGCCTCACCAGAGCGCTTTGATTGGTACTGTTATTGGCACGGCTTTCAATTCTTTTTCCGCCCCAAAGGTAGTGATGGTGCTTGTTCCGTCGGCAAGGTCGCGCACCAGGTGCACACGCATCCGTGCACGAGGCGATCCCGGCGCGGGTTCCTAGAGACACGCCGTCCTGCGTGGACCCCGCCGGCCTCCCAATGGATCGCGTCTCGCCGCAGCGGCGTGGGGTCATCGCGACAAGACCAAACGGGACGCACTCGTCAAGTTAAGCGCTTACGACATTCCCGTGAAAAGTCGAGCTTCGAGTTTTCTGGTGCACGAGGCGTCAGGGGCCGCTTTAATCGCTCCCGTGCGCGCGCACCGCTCTCATTCCGGCACGTGTGTGCGTGTCCGCGCCAGCAGTCTTCCGTCCATTTATCGTGTCTGCTCATTGCGAAATATGCTCACGAGGTCTCCGTCTGCGACTTAGGGTGAACCCCATCCGAGGTTAGCGTTGGGGTGAAAGGTTGTTCCTCTTCGTTGGCGACTCTTCTTGTTCAATTGCTAAATTTCTCATTTCAGCTTAGAAAGGGCGCAAGCCCAATTTCATTTCTGCATTTTTCAAGGAAGCGAGTGAATGATGCCTCGTGCCCCGTGAAGTGTTAGACGCGGATTATTTTTCAACTTCTGGCGTTATTAAAAGTTGTTTGAGATTACATGGAGCGAGGACTCATGCTGGCGAGTAATAGATGTTTTAGTACTATCCCTTTCGAGGTAGTTTGGCAATGAAATAAGGTCGGTAGTAAATGATTGACATGTATGATATTGATACTATGAATTACGAGGGCTGCTCAGAAAGTAACATACGTTTTGTAATACCTACCTAGTGATAAGGCAAAGATTTATAATACTCATTTGAAATGCATATTCTTAAACAATTTTGCTACCTAGTCGCCATTCAACAAGAGGCATTTATCATTACGTTACACAATTGTTTTTCAATTCCGTCTCTGGAGAAATCTGCGGCCTTACATTTTAACCACTTGCTTACACCAGCATGAAATTCCGCGTCTCTTTGAAAGCACTCTGTCGCAAACCAAGTCTAGCGAGAGATCCATAATCGTAATTGACGATTTTCACGAATTTTTCGTTGATTTTCAGCGTTAGTTCATCTATCACAAGGCTGGGCCGACCACTTCGGTCCTCGTCGTGGGCATTGGTTCTGTGGCCATTTTTTAAACTGAATACACCACTCCCTCACTCCACCTGCACTCATGATTCCGTCTCGGCACACACCATGCAAAGCTGCCAATGAATTTCAATTGGCTTGTGGTTTTTTGCCAGTCAAAACCTAATCGACGCCGACACGCTAGGCCGAAACGTAAGTTTCTTTCTTCACAGCCGTCGTATTTATGTATATATGTCCTCGGCAAGAACCTCGGTTGGCGATTCCGAGCGACAGGCTGTGGCGAGAGGGAGGCGGGCGATGGTTTTCAGATTTATATGGTAACCTGCAAACCATCCCTAGGGGGTGTGTGGCAGGGTGTGATTATCTACTACCGACTATCCTTGATCCAAAATACTTTTCCCTTGTAGTACGGTCGGGCAACGTTATTCTCATCCTTGATTGCTCGTGGGAAAAATGACATCTTAAATCTATATAATCCACTCTTATCATGAATTTTACATATCCTACCGAAGTACGATGGGGCTAATAAAACATGAGTTGCCTCGTTTCCGATAAGGGTGCGTTGCAGCTTCAGTGTAATGTCGTCCTTGTTACTACTCTACTTACATCATGATGATTCGGAAGTTTTCCCCGTAGTTTGAAAATTGATTAAAAAAATAATTTATTAATTCGTAAAACGATAATGGTCTGCATTTGTTGCGATTTTTTTTCTCTCATTTGTTGAAAACACGTTGGGGCATCTACTTTCAATCCGGAAGAGCGTGTGTAGTTTGACGAGAGACACTTCCGTCCATTGAGGCCCTCCCTCCTTCCTTGGCTTTAGGTCCTTTGCGGTGCGGCGGTGGGGTCTCCCCCCCCGGACCCGGCGTGGGACGTGAGGCGCGCACCACGGCGAGGGTTGGGCACCGCATTCCGCCCACCCGTCGCACCGTTCGGACGCCCTCCCCTCCTCGCCCCCGGGGCACTGTCTCCGGAGGCGGTGGGAAGGAAGAGCGAGAGAGAGGGGAACTGGCGTCACCGTGATCCATTTCATGCCAAATAGTGTCAGAATTTCTGCGAAGTTTGCCGAGCGCCCGACTCATCTTCGGTCCGAGGGTTGATTTGCCACCGCTCTCCGGGTTAAGCAGCCAATGGCTTCTTTCCCTCTGGAGCAGACATCTACAATGACCTCCTCCTCTTATCTCATCCTATGCAATGTATCCACTTCCATTTCCCTTCTCTCTTTGCTTGAGATGCGAAGAGAACAAGCAAGACTTAGAATTTTAGGAAGGTTCTGAACAAACGAGTTTAACAATGTCGCTAAAGGAATTAATATGGCCTCACACTATTTCGGTAGGTCAGACCACAAAATAAGATAAGGGAGATAGACTCCAGTACAGATAGATACAAATACTCGTTCTTTCTCTGGACTGTCAGGAATTATAATATTCAAATCAAAGTCATTTTAGAAATAGTGAAGGCATTCAATTTTCTAGTCAAGACAATATTAAACGTTGCGCAGACAAAAGGTATAATTGTGGGTGCATGTGTATGTTACTTGCTATTATACCTGTACGTATTCACATGTGTTTACGTTAAAAGTTTTTCGCATGAATATCGCATTCGCCTCTGTAGGTGTAAATTTGCATGAACATCTTGGTTTTGCATGTGGTCTTATTCTCTTTCACGGGTAATAATGGGCATCGGGTTGGTGTGGTGGCTATCGCACTGGCATCCCACCCAGAGGGTCCCGGCTTGGAATCCCAGAGGTGGCAGATATTTTTCAGTGGCATCCCGATCCCTACTTGAGGTGCTTTGTGGAGGGCAGTTTGAGTGAATCCGACCGACGCCGTCCGTCGGATGGGACGTTAACCTGTGGACCCCTCAATAAGAGTAGGCAAATGTAGACGCCGGGTTTCTCTCCACCCTTCATCCTTTCCTGTCCATCCCTATGGCGCGAATGACCTCAGCCGACGGTCGCCTCCCCTTAAACTACTACTACGGGTGGTGACCTAACACCCCCCGCCACACGCCCCTGCGGAGTTTCGCTGGGTATTATGTAAATGTAGTTCATTTTGGGTCTTCAGTGAGGGGGGTCGTGCCAGGAAATGTGCCCGTCTGTTTTCCCTCTTCTTGTCTCTCCTACTTCCCGCCCGAATTGAAATTCGCACCGAAGGTGACCACCCGAAGTTTGTGTCGGTGACATCAATGGGGGACCACTCGCAACTAGGAGCCCCGTGACGACGCCTGGCAAGAAGGGGGAGGAGAGAGAGGGGAGGCCCGTCACCAGCCCCCTCCTCCCCCCGCGCTGTCGTTCGTCCCTCAGGACCAAACCTCAGGAGGGGGGGGAGGGCTCGGCCACTCGCGCGGCGTCACTTCCGGCCGCGGGCCGTTCGACTCTCTCGGCGGGGCTTTCGGGGGGCCAAGGCACGTGGGCCGGCGGCGGAGGCCCACCCCCGCACCATCCCCCTTCAGCGTGCTCTAAATTTAGTGGTGGTAACCCGCCCCCTCCCTCCCAACACGCGTTGCGACACCCGGTGCCACACTTCACTGTCGCTCGCGAGAGGCAGTCGACGCGGCCGGGCGGGCGGGGGGGGCCAGCCGACCATTAACCACACCAATGCCATTAACCAGAGCATTATAATTAACCCCGATATACACAGAAACCTTGAAGAACATGTCGGTGAAGTGGTGTTATTTCTCGTCCCTGACGAGATGGCGGTGGAGGCATCGTGTTGGAGAAAGTGGACCACGCGGTGCACGCATGCAGCAGTGCCCTTCGCGGCGTTTCCTTTTGTGGTCGAAAAAATCCCAATCTCAAGTTTTATCAGGATACTCCTTTTTTTAAAAGCAGTCTTCCCTCATGCACGTTCTTCTATTCCAGAGACTGCGACTATTTCTCATTCGGAGTCTCTACGAGAAACAATCGCAAATGGCTTCCTCGCAAACCATTCGCTCTTCCAGTCGTCAAATACAATACTATGGCACGTGTTCCGACTCGCGTTCAGTCTCTCGACTGGTCCAAGCCCGTGTGGAAAACTTTAATTGACCCTAATCCGTCGATTCAACTGGGGATTCATAATAATTGTTTTGCAAATCCAGATCTTTTGTCTTTTAATTTATGTTATTTTAATCATGTGGATGCATTAATTATAGCCGCTGAGAAATAGCAATCGTGAGTTTAAGCAAATAATTATTTAAGGCGGAAGAATGTGTTTGACGCTCCAAGAAGAAATTATTTATTGATACCAAATGCCCTAGTTGCTATGTTATGGTAGTAGTAGTTTTGAGGGGAGGCGACCGACAGCCGAGGTTATTTGCACCATTGGGGATGAATGGGAAAAGATGAAGGGTGGAGAGAGAAACCCGGCGTAGCCTACTCTTTAGAAAAGGCGCCAAGGGGTCCACAGCTTTACGTCCCATCCGACGGACGGCGTACTCACTCAAAGTGCCCTCCACGAAGCACCTCAAGTAGGGATCGAGATACCTCTGAAAAATATTCAACACCACCGGGATTTGAACCCGGGCCCTCTGGGTGGGAAGCCAGCGCGATAGCTGCCGCACCATCTCGATCCCCCTGTACTCTCGGTGAAGGGAAGAGAGATTGGACTTCGGTGAGAAGAGTCTCCTCCGGTCTAATGCCCATTAATTGCTGTCAATATGACTATCATGGCCATATGCATTCACTTTTCTTCTCCATAGGTTTATTTGGAGCATTCATTGGCCATTTTTTTAAATTCTTTATGTAGGAAATTTTGAAGATGATAACTGAGGGAATAAAATGATGATTATCACTTAATTAGAGTACACGCATTTTTTAAATGTTTAATTTTGCTGCCACTTTGAATCGATACTTGAAATGACTTACCGTAATGGAAAAGTTTTTGAGAGAGTTACTCCTAATTGAGTTGATTTATATTTAAAAATTGCATTAAAGACACTAATAATGCATAAACCTTTTCTTGAACTTATGGAAGAATCTTCTTTTTTTGCTCTATTCTTTAGAATAATGCCCGGTATAAATGATTCTGCGAAAAGCGGCACCGTATGATACAAATGAATAGCTGTAATAAATGTGTATAATAGCTGTAATAAATGGTAGGGTGGCTGGGGCGTTGGCTTTATAGGCTGAAGGTCGCTGGTTTTCTATGTTATACGCGGTAATTTTGTAATATGGGTATGCATGGTTTGTTAAAAAATATCGGTTAAAATTTCGGAGAAATTGATTTGTTTCAGATATTGCTACAATTGGGTCGCAGTAGTCCAGTGGGTAGGGCGTTGAACTACTGACCGGAGAGCGCGCGTTCGATCGCCGGTCAAGGCACTCTGGGCACCTGCAGCTCCACTATGTGATTTTTCGGGTGCCAGATCGTCCTGGGAAACCATAAACGGCACAGGGAAAGGAACTGGCCCCCCTACCCTGATGTGTGAATTTTCACACGCCGCATAGGGCTTAGTACTGGGTGAACTCTACCATCACCTACTAAACCGACCTTCGGGTTGATTACTGTGTTCATGGTTTTTATTGCTACAATGACAATTCTGCTAAGTACATTTCTTGAGCGTCGACACACTTTTGCCAGTGGATTTTCCACGGCTCGAAGGTTTCCGGAAGGTCCTTAAGGTTACGCATGCTAGCTTCTTTGGCGGCACTTTGGGTCCCAAGGTGTCCTTTGATGGATGGTGGATTTCACTTTTGTAGGGAATAGGAAATGGTCTGGTGGTGCCAAGTCGGGAGTGTAATGGGGTTGGAAAATCGTCGCGACGTCGTTCCAGAAGGTCTTCGCTAGTAGACACTCGACTCTGCTCTCGGTCGTCCGTCCAAAGACCTTCGGGACGAGTTGATCGCAGATCTTTCCGCGTGGCCAAAGTTTCAGTGATAATGGTGAGTGCATTGTAATCTTGTGTCAATGCCAATGCGATCTGTGATCATACGCACTCCGATGGCCTAAATTCAGCATTTCACGCTCAGGTTAGGAAAATATTGCCACCTCTACTTGTTATGAAAACCTTGCATTGTAAATTGATTCTTTTACAAGTATAACCTTATTGCTAATACCAGCCAGAAGATTTCCTTATTCCACTCCGCCAAAATGGAATTCATCCTTATGCTCTCTTTCATGATTAATCTCCAGCCCGTGTCAGTAAGTTAGTGCGTTATATGTTTTGTCTTTGTTACCATTCGAAACCGTTGTTTTGTTACCACTCGCACCTGAGCAGTCTGAGACATATACAGGTTGCGGGTTAGCCTCCTATTCCTCCAATCTATTTCTAATTTCTGCAATGTACTCATTAGGTTGTCACAATTCACTCTATTGAACGCATTTTCGAAATCTACGAAACAGGCAAATACTTCCTGATTGTATTCTACATAAATTCCTCTCGAGTAGTGTCCTCTCTTACATTCAGACTCCGCAGTAGCTCTTTCTGGCGTATTTAATGTTGATTCCTGTCAGAGACGAGCAAATGGTTCGGGCGGGTGACCAGAGGTAATTTCTCAAGAGTATCGGAGACCGTGGTGATGGCGGTTCGGTGCGTGGCATCCGATTAAGATGTGTTTCTCTCCTTAGACGATCGTGTGCCCGAACGCGTGCCCCTAGTGCGTGAAAAATATCGCCCCGTATCTCGTTTCTACATCCGATACCCGTTTTATTTTCTAAGGATTCGCACCAAGATGAAACAGATTGTTTATAATTCTGTGAATTTTTAATGTGGTTGCTCAAAATTGTTTTCTTTCGCTGCGCGTTTCAAAACGAGCTCCAGAATGAACCTCCCTCTTTCTCCGAATGCCTTGGTGATTTGTTTGCCGGAATGGTTAGCATTCCGGTGAATTGCCTTCAATTGATATGTTGAGAATTGACTGTTGAGGCGCCGCTCGGCTCGGAGATAAGGCTGCGTCAAGTCAGCGAAAGTGGTCTGGAGGCGAGTGTGGGTGGGCTGGTGGGGGGTGGGGGAGGGGAGGGTGAGTCCCAGTTGATAAAAAGATGGCCGAGGGAAAGGCGTTGCTCATTTCTTTTATCTCGCACATTGTTATTTCTGCTTTTCATGATTTTCTGCTCCGTCGTAGTTTCGGTCTAAGTGGAGAGGAGATGGAGCCGTAAATATTTCCGCGTGGCTTTTGGAAATTGCACACATTGAGGGTCACTCGGTAGGATGAGCGAAGTGAGGATTTCGCATTTAGTAATCTTTCGTCTTTGATTTCCGAAATGTACCGCGATGAAACTATCGGCAGCAAGTAATGAATGACTCGCCACATGGAGCACATTCGTTAAAAGTGACGTAGCTGCTGTGGATACTGAGTGTTGATAAGCACGATCCCCGCTCTGCGATACTGCTTGCGGTATCGATGGAGAAAAGGAGTCCGCGGTCCTCGCAGCAGCCCAATCCCCCCCTCTAATCCTTGCGGCAGGGGGTGCGTGCCACCCTGTGGGCCATGGGGCGACACCAAGACTCGTCCCGGAGCAGAACATATTTCGGCGTGTTCTCCCAGTGTCGTGGGCCTACCGATCCGTTGGCGTCTCGCCTGCCCGCGTCTCTCTGTGACCTCGCAAGAGTCCCCGCTTCGACTCCCGCCCACCCCGTTTCCCATTGACCCACTTGTCGCCCCCCCCACCCTCGGCTGCCGCGTAGGGGGATGGGGTGATTCGCCGGGGGACGATGAGCGCTCCGAAAGCAGGTTGCGTCTGGCATGTGGAAGGCCGCTGTGCTTGGAGAAATTAACGCCAAGTAGTCATCATCACGCACGTAAATTTATAAACTGTTGAAGGGCTTTTTCGTGTGGAACACATTTGCAATCATTAACTTTGCTGGCTTTATCCTTGCCATTACAATGTGTATGGGAACATGCGAATCGAATAAAACTGAAAATGCACTGTACGTCTATTTAGATGTTGTGAATTTCATGGAAACCATTTCTTTTTCCCTTTTTTACTCTTTGCGTCAATAAAATTTATTCATTGCTTCGTTCTCGGCTGTGGCAACTTATTTAACGCGACAATTAACATTAAGTGTATTTGGATGGAGTGATTGATTTTCTTTTGTGATAATAGACGATAGGTGCCGCAAATGAATAATTAGTCCCTTGGCGCGGTTAAAAAGAGCCTTTTTTATAATGGGACGGAATAATTTATTAACTGGTGATACCATCCATACAATACATTAGTCGTGGCATTCCCGGTATTTACTTTCTTAACAGCTGCTAAAGAAGTTGTATTAAAATTTTTTTATAATATATGTTGGCAGTGTTAACGTCTTATGTATACATCTACATCTTCTGGATCTCGTATAAGATTTTTATAATTGTCACCCCACACTTCTTGTAGACTCTTTTAGGCGAGTTCAGCATGGCGAACTTCTCGCCGTTTCGAACACGAAACAAATTTGCTTCAATGAGATCGGATATTTTCGGATAAAAAAATGACGGGTACTAAAGGATTCATAAGAGTAATAGATAGGCATTTTCGTCTGCCAATTGGGCAGTTGCCGCAGAGTATTTACTGTAATAGTACCGGCAAGCATTCCGGCCGATTGCAGCCCTCTCTTTTGCCTCCTCAAATGCTAATTCTGCCGCATTTCTAGGTGGCTCTTCCTTCGCGCGTCAATCTGTGCCGTCAGATTTGTTTTCCCCATGCCATTCCGCGTGTCATCTTTCCTCGTTTTTTTACTTCCGTGAGGTTGCTGTGAAGTAATCCTCTGTCTCTGAAGGTGTGCCCGATCTATCTGCGTCTTCTTTTCCTCATTGTAAACTATTCTTCATTTTCCTTTGCTTCGCTTCTGTGCACTTCCTCGACACCCAATGCATTCACCTTCAGCCGAGGCATCCTATACGGGGTCCGGAGGCCCCTCTTCCCTCTTGTGTGTGCCCTTTCAGAAGCCGCGCGTCCTTGACCCAAGGAACTCCGTGTGGCCCCGCAAACTTTCCTTTTCGTCTGTAACCGATTTCCTTCTTTGAGAATATATTCTTCTCGCGAGTGCTTCCGATGTGGGGAGCTTCTTTTCGATCGATGTCCGCCCTCTATCCCACGCTTCGTCCGGAGGTCCTCCCTCCCTTCGCCTTCCGCCCTTGCGCTCTTCCAAGTGCCAGGTTTCATTTTACTTCCCTTTGACTTACATTTGACCCTCCAATTATTTCATCCATCGACAAAGGTCTTCGCTGGAGGTTTACGAAATGGCTGCGTAGTAGTAGCAGAAGTATATTTGTTTTTTTTTAATTATCAAAATTGTTTTTTTCTTTCCTCTTAGACATTGTGTCTAGTAAAAATTCCCAGCCACAACATTCCGATGCCGTTTTTCCGTATGTTTTTGTTTTTTTTGGCCCTATTATTTTTTGTCATGATTAACTTATCCTTTGAGTGATTGCTGCTTATCGCTGCGGATG
The DNA here is from genome assembly GCF_022747635.1 of Hetaerina americana. Lineage (NCBI taxonomy): Eukaryota > Metazoa > Arthropoda > Insecta > Odonata > Calopterygidae > Hetaerina > Hetaerina americana. The sequence goes on from NW_027286852.1 coordinate 4,663,510, forward strand.
ATAGCGAAAATAATTGAGATATTTCTGTCATCGAATGTCCTGATTTTATTCTCGATTCTGCCGACATTTCCAATAAATTTCTGACTTCTGCATAAATTACAAAAATACTACTGTGTTCATAAATATTTATTTTTAGCTCTCCAACCGAAGAGAAACCCTTAAAAGATGTATTCCCAAGTCGATACTCATTTCAGAAATTCTGGATCGGCCATCGAAATGTGTATTGGCGTTCAAACACCATCTTAAAAACCCTACGCCCCTAAATTCGCCCGATTATATTATTAAGTAAACAGTGAAAGATGGGTTGTGTCCTAAATGTCTTTTTAGATTGAAAATGCGAATAATAATTTATCTTTGGTGTCATGGGGTGTGAGTATAATTAACAGGCGTGTTAAGACTGGGTTAGAAGTACTTACGTCCATACGTAGTCTCAGATTCAATGGGTAGCTCTTACAATATTTTCGTCACTTTTTGATGTTGAAGGGCTTTCTTAATGTTCGGCGTCTCCATCACCACTTTTTTGCCCTAAGTTTTCCGCCAGCATATATCTAAATATGCACGTTTTTGGAAGTTTTTTATGTTTTTTTTTCCTTTTCCCTTCCTTCTCCCTGATCCCGTACCCATCCCGCCTTGTGCTTACACCCCCTGCCGGACGTGAATAATAATTTATATGAAGTTAGCACTAGCGGACAAAGACAAAAACACAGAAATGCTAAAAAAAGAAAAGAAACTCACTAGTTTTCGAATTTTCATACATGATCATCAAGGAAAAGATGGAGAGAGTAGGGCAAATGATTACTTCGGGGATGATCGGTTTGGGTTCATGAAGGGAAGAGGCACGGGTTGAAGTAATAAGGGCACTGACAGAGGAGAACATAAAATACAATCAGGCCGTATTTGCCTGTTTGTAGATTTTCTGAAGGCGTTTGATAGAGTGAATGGAGTGGAATTAATGAATACATAGAGGAAATTGGAGAAGATTGGGTCTTATAAATGTGGGTGTAGAGAAGGATGGAAAAGTTGAAGTGGACAGAAAGGAAAACAAATGAAGAAGTGATGATGGGTATGGTGGGAGAGGGGAGAAGGATTTCTGGGAGAAATCCAAAGGAGGCAGCAAAGATTGATCCAGAGCATTTTAACTGGAGAGGGAAAGTTTAAAACCCCGACGGAGGGGGTAATGTTAGAAAATTGAGGAAGTCGTAACAAATTGCTCACCGAATGACAAAAAAATTGATTTTATCGATCTGCGAAAGAGTGTCACAGTGTTACACTTTGTTCACAATATTAATGGAAACAAACGAATAATTCGTCTGTTTAATGATATTTCAAAAGAAACACTTGGGTTTTTCTTTTGCAATATGTATCGTTTCCACAAAGTGACGCCTGAAGTTATCTCCTGTTTAATGATATTATGTCAAGGTTTTCTGTGGTTTGTGAGCATCGCTGGCGTCCGTAAGACCCCCGTTATTTCTTGCGGAACGCTTTGGTGGTATTAAACATTTGGTTTGCGTAGACTTTCGCCCCCATAGAGTCTACCATACAGAGGTGCTAGGTCTGAAACGGTCGCTAATAAATATCGTACATCCTGGTGAACCAAGAAAGATGTTAGTCCTAGACAATATTGTACTTCCTTACGATTGTATTTCAGTTTCTCATTTTATACTCCTCTTCGCATTCCGTACCCTCCCTGGAAGAAAAGGGTACCATTGTCGTCACATTTTCGCACCGCACCTGTCTTCTAAAACTGGAAGCTAATCAGAGGAGAAATACGGCAGTCATTTCACTCGATGCTTAAGTAACGGAAGTTCCGTTGGAGCTGCTGGTTTCGGAATGGAGGCAACGGTAATCATCCGTCGATCAAATCACTCGTTTTTCCAGAGCACGTCATCGCTTATAACTTTTAAAAAGATCTTTCTCCCCAAAGCAGTTAGTCCTCTGAAGTCCTTGCCATTATCCCCGTTTGCACAAGTTCCGCTCCAAGAGTAAGGTCAATGCATTGTATCCATATTCACTCGAAATTTCTTGTTCCGCCAGAGCCTTGTGTGTTCTTAGTTTTGCTCATAGCGCGTTTTTGTGTTCAATTTTGGTTTTGATGGTTTCTATGTTGTACCAATGTGTGCATACTTGCTTGTACGAGGGCTGTCGAGAAAGTAACTAACGTTCTGGCCTAGGGTGGCCGTGGGCAGGGCTAGAGACACCATCTTGGCGCCTAGAAGTCCCTACACTCAGTACTACACATCGTGCTATGGCAGTTTGCAGACTGTGGTCCTCTTACGTTGCTCAATGCGAACTGTTACTATATACGCCGACCACTAGGCTAGGCCGATCACTGCCTTAATCATCGTGAACATTGGTGCTGTGGTCATTTTTAAACTGAATGCACCACTGCCTCACTCCGCCTTCTCTCATCATTCCGTCTCCGTACAAAGTTGCCAATGAATTTCCATCGGCTTGTGGTTTTTGTTCCTGTAAAAGCCTAATCATAGATTTTACTTCGCAACTCTCGAGATTTCCTATTGCAGCGCACATTTTAACAATTCGCCGAGTGAGCAAAGTAGAAGAACAGCGGTCTGCACCCACTACCACAGCAGGATGCGTAGTACTGAGTGTAGGGACGTTTTAACACTGATAAGATTGTGGCTCTAGCCCTACCCACCGCCACGCTTGGCCGAAACGTAGGTTACTCTCTGGTCACAGCCCTTAAATATCTATAATTCCCGTCCGCCCTCTGATCGCCCCTCGCCGTCCGCAGGTGCCCGTGGAGTGCTGAGCGCCCGCGGAGACCGAACACGACGGCATCCGCCCCTACCCCACCCCCAGGGTCGAGAGGCATCGGCGCGGAGCGGTAGCCCCTGGGAAGCGGAGGACCGAGCCATCCGGGAGGACGGGACGCGAGGTAAGAATCCCTTCTCTCTCTCTCCTTCGAGTCCTTGCGGAGGGGTGTCCGCGTTCGTTCCCGGCACCAACTGGCCCAAATGAAGCGTCTACCTCCCGGAAGGATGGTGTGGCGGCTGAGGGTGGAGCTCATCAAATGATACTTATCCCTGCATGGCGCGGCCTACGTGTGGAGTTCGCACATTAGAGCAGTGTGATAATAAGGTGACTCCTGGGGGGAGGGGGGTAATATCCCCATTCGCTGCGTACCCAGGAAGAAGATTATGAAGGGGCGCGTGTGAGCGCAGGCCTCTTGGTGGGTTACCGCCACGCCTCCGCGCCCCCCGGAAGAAGCTGTTGCACGCAAAACGAATAAGTCGTCTTCGTCGAGGGCAGCGTGTACGGACTGTTATTTTGTATGAAGCAGCGTTGTTGGCCAAATTTTGATCTTAGCATTTTTTGTGCTAAAATCAACGTCAATGTTACGTCGCAAAAACTGCTTAGAGGTGGAAGCGTAGGCAACCGAAGAATCCGAAACGGATGCACACAGCATCCCACCGAGTTGGTGAAAGACGGTTGCTTGGTGATTACAAAATGTTAGGATCATTTGTATATCCTGTGCACAGAATCGAACCTGACTTAAGTGCTCTGGGTAAATTATATCGAAAGAGAAATAGTATCGCCTACATGTATCGTGTGTGTCTGTTTCGGCTTCTTCGTAAAATAATTTTTAAAAATGCAGGAAAACTAAAGAAAAGGAATAGAAATCACTTTCTAACAATTGTTATGAAAACAAACGTGTTTATAGAGGATTTAGGAATAATTCATATTTTAAAAGGGTTTTCTCTTTCGATATTCGTGGAAAGTAGTTAGAAATTTATAAGCATTGGATGTGAGAGATGGCATCAGACGAAAATTCCTTTGAAAAAGGAGAAGAATATTCATAATTGAAGATGTTGTCTTCGGTAGATAGGGCATTAATAACACGAAGGCGAGCGACTTGGTAGATAAAAGAATTTTGTTGTGAACACAGTTCCCTGTGTTAATTGTCGACCCCAAAAGGTCTTGGTTTGAAATCCTTGAGTGAGTGAGCCGGACACCCTGGACACCGTTGCTGGGGCTCACCAAGCGGTGGCGGGAGTACCACTCAGTCGAAGGGCGGGGGGGGGGGGGAGGGAATAGAGGAATGCCTTTTTCAAGTGCCGCGTTCGCCTTCTCTCTAGTGTTCGCTTCCAAGGGTGTCATTTGGGGGAGGGGCTGAAATAATGGTTTTGATTGGCATAAGGCATTTCCCGGATTCGAACCCGAAGTCAATAGTGATCCTCCCTCTTGGCTAGCCAGCAATGAATATAGATGGTTGAATTTTTTTATACTTGCAGAGACCTCGGCACTTGGTGCTGGAAGGAACTTGGTGTGTGTTCAATCAGAATGAATATGGAGCTGCAGAGAAGGTTGATTCCAGGAAAAGCACACTCCCCCCTTTTTTCTTTACTCTACGGAAATAACCGTTTCGAGATTCTCTGAATACGGATTTCCTCGACGATCTCCCCCCCCCTCCCCCGCCTTTCCCTCTTCTCTCCCCCCCCCCCCCCGGCGTATGAGATTGGTTTCGTGGTCGCACCCCATCCCTAGAATCCATTTCCAAAGACTTACTTGCAGTTGTCGTCAAAGCAGAATTTGTGACTGGGTGTGCCCCCCCCCCCCACGATCCTCCCAACTGTAAGCAACGCTTGGTGCCTTCTCTTCAGTGAGCTGAAAGGTAAAAGCAGAGAATTAAGGTTTGAAATTTATTATTAAACTTAAAGGGGTTATTTGAATGCATTTTTCCAGGGAGGTGATGTCTTCGAATGAATTTTAAAAATTAATCGATTGTTTTAATTGATAATTAACAATAGGTAGGGATTGTGCAAAAACATTTTCATTAAAACTTTCATTTTTTTTTAACGATTTGTATATATTGATTCGTTCAACTTTGTCCCCAATATCACTGTGAGAGAGCTCCGGAAACACCTTTCTAATCGCTTCGCTACATATCGTTTCTCGCTTGAGACGTCGTGGCATTATGTAGTGTCCTTTTCTGTTTGCAGCGTTTCTGTGATAACTATCACTCATAGATATCTATTTTGTGGGGCTCTTTCTTTCTCCTCCAGAAATGTTCGTGACTATTTGAAAAAATCTTCGGACAGCCCAGACAACAGGCGCGTGATCGTGTGAATACGTGTGACCACATTTAATGTAAACAGTTAACTGCGACTACAATCATTAATTGTTTCACGGTGCGTGTATTTTAAGTGCGTGCATAATTCTGGAGAGCGGTTTTAGAGGCTAAACTGAGGTCCATATTTCATTCTGCTCGCGAGGATGCATTTTTACTCCACCAATATGTTAAATGACTGCTCCGTTCCCTGATAAAGCGTGATGCTGCATAGCATGTAACAGATTGCAGGTGATCGATAAATGAAGCTTCCTACAGAATCGATTAATTGATTTTGTAATTCAGCGAACGTCGGATAACGTGGCGTTGTAATACCATTAATTAACCGACCACCACAATCAGCTAACAAAAAATTAGGATTAATTAGAAGAGTACTGGGTAAATGTGATGAAAAGGTTAAAGAGAATTGTTATCTCTCGTTGGATAGACATTTCTTAGAATATTCTGCAAGTACCTATATGGGATCCTCACGAATTTGGGGTAATTGCCGAATTGGATCGCGTAGAGCAGCTAGGCTGGGGATCACTTATGGAGCGAAGGTTAAATTATTAATTGAAGCCCTAGCATGAATCGGAGGGACGTCTCTTTTTCAGTGATTTTGGAAATTTATTATTACCCCCATCGTACCGCGGCAGGAGATATCATGTCAATAAAATTAGAGATAACAAGTGTATAACAAATAGATTTTAGATGCAATTTTTTCACGAACGATAGGAAATCATGATAACATTGTTCGACCGAGGTAGGATCATGTTCGGGTAAAACTATTCTGGTGTGTATTCAATCCCTGCCGCACTCCTTAGCGGTGGCTTAGATATTTTAGTACGCTCTATCTATAAAATAAAACAATTATTGTTTTGTTTAATGAAAATTATATTTCGTTGTGCATTTTACCCCTTAATTCTCCGTTACGCAGTCATTTTATGAACAATGCTTGTAGGGGGAGGTGTGGGTGGCGTTTGGTTCCGCGTTTGAATTCCGCGCCTAAGGGGGAGCAGGGGGCACGGGTCCCCCCCCTCTCTGCCCCCCCGCCCCCCCCCCCAAGCGTGCCCCCTTCCCCCCGAGTTAAAAGTAAAATCTGGCCCTGGGGTGGAGGGGGCCTCCCCCTTCCTCCCCGTTGTTCCGCCTGGGCGTGCGCCAATTGGGCCGAGCAAGGGGCCGCGAACACTCAGGATGGGAGGGGCGGCATACCCCCCCCCCCAAACAGTGCCGCGGCCCCGTCCCTCCCTGCCTGGAGCGGTCTCCGGTCCATCATCTCTCTCGCGCCGAGTTGGTTTGTGTCCACGGATGGCTGTTTTTTGTTTTGCAATTCTCATTTCCCAAGTGTGACCTTTTTTTAATTTTCCTCCCCGTGGAAATATGTGGACTGCTGAGCGATGAAGGCGATGGAATCATCATTTCGCGAGGGTTTTCTCGACATCATTTCATTTGGTCTCTTGATCGTTTGGAATTCAATCCGTGTACGCCTTATCTGACGTCTTCTGTTATAATTTCTACGGTTATAAGCAGGATTTAAGGCAAGTGCGAGAAATTTATTTTTCCGGATTTTCCCTACATTTCTTCCCCTAGTCTATTATGATGGTCATTTCTTGGGCATTGTCAGCCATATCCTGAGATTGTCATCCGTCATCTTGTTACCTTCCGGAAGAAATAGCGGACCGGTTTTAACCTGAAGATGCAAGGCATGAGAGAAGCGAATGTCTTAGGTGATTACCTCTGGGTATCGTGGCTTTAATGAGTTGATTTGAAAAATAAACAGAAGAAATTAAACAGTGAAAGAGATGTAAAACTTACGTGAGATGCTGATTTTCGGACATTTCAAAATCTATATTCGCAGTTCCTCGAGCAGCGATACATATTGATCTGGAGTCGACTTAAAGTCAACTTTCTTGATATTATTGCGTGTAGGTTTTTATTTTAGCAATGAACGATAAAAGTTTCGTTCAATCTATTCAAAGCGTCCAGCAGTAATCGAGCATTTCACTTAAACCGTAAGAAAGTGACTCGTATTTTGAGGAAAGTTTTGTTCCACTTGTCATTTAAAATCGAATTCCCACATCTTGAATCGCGACAAAATAAAAATAATTTCATCTGTGTGTTCCGGCCATTATATCTTTTACAACCTGCAAATGCATAAAAACTTTTATAATTTTATATTAGTGTATTGGGTTGCTCACGGTACTATGTTCGATCTTTCAAATTATCTTCATAAATATTGATTTCTATTCCTTAGCCATTCTGCAGTTTCTTAGTCACGACCACCTAATTGCTGACCGGTGGGACGTTGCCGGAGGCTGCGAGGATTGCCAGCAGAATCGGCGAGCAGATTGATTGAGCGGTATTGGCCAAAACTATTGAAAGTGTGGATACTTAAATGATGTAAGGGTTCATTAAACTCCCAGGGTCGGCTGAATTGAAGGTATTTCAGGGACAAACGCGATAAAAGGTTTCGCCTCAGAAGATGGCCTCTCATTATCTCTAAAGCATAAATTCTCACGATTCTGCTTCCGCTATGGTGACAAGGCACCTTGGCACGTATTTCGCCGTGGCATCGCCAAAAGTGTTAAATTCAGTCGGAATCATCTCGATCGAAAATGCATGACGAACTAGAGGCAAATTGAGAATCACATTCGGAGTTCAGCCTAATTATCAGTTTTATTTCGTCCTGTACCCTTTGAAAACGTTTTAATCAGGTGTTTAATTTTTTGCCGAACAAAAGCGTAATAATTAATCAGTTGCCCCAGCGAATGAAATTTCTCTATTTTTATGTATTTTGTATTTCACAACCAAAAAAACCGATGATTTAAAAGGAATGTGAATCATACCCCCTTCCACGAGTTACCCGCCGGGTGTGTAGACCTAACCTGATGGATGGTCCTCCCGCCCCTGCGAAGGGTGGATCCGCCCCATTTCATTTGAAGCCTTAGGCTCGCTTTCGGGATGACGTTTATAAGAATTGCTCGTTTTGCGACAAAGGACAAGAAATGCAAAGATCAATGTCGTACCGGAGCTTCATCTTGGGTCGGTGAAGGGGGAAGGGGTCAAAGGGTCGTCACTGCCATTTTTGCTGACCGAAGGAAGGAAGGAGAGAGGGGTCAGCGGAACTTGGACGAGGCGTCGCCCGCGCGTGCACCGAAGGGGGCCGCGACTTGGTCCGGGGGGGGGAAAGGAGGGGGCGGAGGGGTGCAGCACTCTCACTCCTTACAGTCTGGCGTCCGTCAGTCACGGCGGCGGGCCGGGGAATGCGGGGGACGGGACGGGACGGGGGGGGAGTGGCGTGCCTTCGGGGGCAAATCGGAGGTCTGTCCCTAAGGAGGGCGACGGACGTACGGGGTCTGTCCCAAAAGTAGTAGGAATGAGTCGATTAAAAAAATCATTTCTTGCCAGAATTGTTACATTCACTTAATAGTTTTTGATGTAGCAATACTCTTGTGCGTCCACACACCGCTGCCGGCGAATTTTCCACGCATTGCATGCCCTCTGGAAGGCGGTGCTCACAATGCTTCCAAGATCCCTCGTCTAGACCTGTTGGAACGCTTCCACCGAGCTGTGGTGACGTCCTGTCAGTACGGATTTGAGGCGGGGGAAAAGGAAGAAGTCTAGTTTAGGCATTGTCTAAAAAATATGGATCCTCTCTCACGTGGTCGAGAAGCTCTTGGCAGAGATCCGAACGTGAGTTTCCTTTTGTTCGTCCTGAACGTCCGGCGTCTTCAACATCTTCTCTTCCCTCCCGAAACAGCTAGTGCCACTCAAAAACATCCGATCCACTCCATGGAGTTATCCTCATAAGCTGCCTTGAGCATGTCATGAGGTTTTTTTTCCGGTTTTGCCCAATTTCAAGCAAAATTTGATAGGGTATCTTTAATTCTAATAGCCGGTTCATGACACAGCGTGACGAGGTCACCTTCGCAAGCCGTCTCCGAAGTTTCGCAAACGAACTATCCTCAAAGGCTGGGAGCCAACCGCCAAATTTCCGCGATAATAATCCAGGGCTCGAACCCAGTAACACCTGATTAAGGTAGCACTCATAGGAAAGGAGGAGTGGAAGAGCAGTCGAGGCAATGCGTTTCACTGTCAGATCGAAACGTCGACTCGCGCCTTCACCCACGTTCTTCCCGACGGCCGTCACACCAGTTATATGCGCCTTAGGCATGCCCTCTCCCTCAGATAATCGGCCGTTTCTCGCGTTTCGTCGTCTCTCTTTGACCGCGTTCACCTTTTGACCTTCTCGATCTCCCTCTGCCTCTCGAACCACTAACTCTGCTTTCGTCAATCTGTGTAGTGATTCGGATATCATTCCCGAATTACGGCTTTAAAATAAGAAGATTGTAAAGGACTCATAGCCGTTAGATCTGGACTAAATATTGCTTACTTGAAGTAACTCTTATCTTATTTGTCCGTTGGTCGCTACTCAGCATTAACAATGCGATAATGTTATATAAGACGAATTTCAACGGGTTTATTTCAATCCGTAATTCATAATGGATGCTGTTTTCCCTCATTATTCGTCCTTCCGTGCGTAATAACGGATTTTGAAGGCATAAATGAAAGAAATATCTCCGGATGTTTGCTTGATGATTGGGAGATCTCCTAGAGATCTCCCAATCCATAGAGATCTCCTAGTACGCATAGTGAGCATACACGACTTGTGAGATACATTGCTCAACAAAGTTCCTCGTAATAAACTACTCGCAAACCTAGAAAATATGGCATAGATAAAAATGCCGGGGTTGGATTAAAGACTTCTTGAATGGTCGGTTATAAATAGTAGTGATGTATGGAGTTAGCTCAAATGCTGTAGAAGTTATTCAGGTGTACCTCAGGGGAGTGTCATCGGACCCCTTTGATTCCTTTTTTACGTTAACGACATTGACCCGGTAGTCATTAGTCAGGTACGTTTATTTGCCGACGATGCAGTTTACCGTGATATCCGTGATCCAGGGTACACAAGAGGACACCTTAGGTCATGTCTATAAAGTTAGAGGGATTAAGCGTAGAACTGATTTATTTAAGATGCCAATTTTTCCACGAACGTTAAGGAATCAGAACAACGTCCCGATCGCGGTAGGGGCAAAAATAGTCGTCGAAATTAGTCTATTGGGCATCACCCCCTGCCACACACCCTAGCGGTGGTTTGAAGGGTACTAAAAAGATACCAAATATGAAGCAAGCCGGGTTTCTTATTACCTCTGTGTTGCGCATTGTTGCCATTGCTGGGTCGGACCTGGGACAATCACAGGGCTAGGGGTAAGGGCTGAGAGTAGGCCTTACCCGGAATCGAACCCGGAACCTCCTGCAGTTAATCCGGTGTTTCGCCGTGGATTTTGTAAATCCCCCGTTAGTAAGCACTCAAATGGGAACGCGTACTCCGTGGGGACAATCATTTGGAAGCATCCTTCTCTCATTTCTCGCGTCAGCCACGGGCCAGAACAGAAATCGCACGCGTTTTAGGATATTCATAATTGTCGTTGTTGATCTTGTGTTTACTGAACCGAAGTCATACCAGAGTCTTCAGCTTCACACAATATGATCCCAAACTCCAAGTTCTTCTAGGTAATGAGAATTTCAGTTTAGATTCATGACTTGCGTAAAGCGTCTTCTATTGGCTTCTGTTGGACTATAATAGTGTAGCATGGGGAATATTTGTAAGCACACGCCATTGCCGCTCGGGAACGTGTAGCATGATGGATGTGTTTCCAGTAAACACGCTCTGGAACACTCGAGGCAATCACAGCACCTCCTTTGTGTGATTTGAGAGTATGTTGAGGCGATTGTGAATCATCTTCAACCGACATTCCAGTAGAATAAGAATTTGACATGTAGAAAACAAGTAAGAATTGAACCAAATAGTTCATTGTTTATGATATGTCCCCAATTCTTTTTTACTTGGAGGCTGGCAAGAGACATTTTTTTTACCGACCCTTCAAAATATCGTGAAAAAAGTGACGCAGCATTACTAGATACATTTGTAGCGCCTTGTTAGGGTGATGCTTCTCTATGTACGGTGCAATAGTTTCCCATGACCTCCACATCAGATTTAGCTTGCTAGTCTAGAGGTCACACTCCTTGAAGGCTCGTGGTGTTCTTGAATGGTGAACAAGGAGCGGTTTAATTTTTCAATCGCTGCTTGCACAATATAGTCATCTAATACGGTATTTCTTCTGGCAGAACAATGCCTTCTCCTCTGCTGTTATTAAGGTTTTCTTCGGTATCTTTCTCCAGACTAGACCTGTCTCGTCACAATCAAAATCCTGTTGCAGCAGGTAACCCTCAGAATCCTACGTACTTCTTGAAGTCTCCGATGAAGTCCCCCGCTGCCTTCTGGTCGGGTCTTGCTGCGACGCCGTGCGTCACAACGCTATGGATGTCGGTTTTCCTCGTTAAACTTCTCGAACAACCCACGGCTTCCCTCAAGTACTTCTTCTTCGACCGTCGATGGTCCTGGCGTCGCCTCAATGAGGTCGCCGTAAATCACTTTCGCCTTCTCACAAATGATATCCTCCTCAATAGTGTCGCATTGCAATTTCTTTTCGTTTATCCATATGGGAAGCGACCTTTCAACTTCGTTGAGAATACGAAACCGTTTCGTAGATGTTCTTGTCACTCACTCCCTTTGAAGCATCTTCAGGTGCAGCTACACCTGTATCTCCTTAATCTTGTCTAGGTTCTTGAAGATTCTGCAACTCGTTGATTTCGACTGATTGTGTGCTAGATCGTCTGCGCTCATGCCTCGTTCCCGCGTTTACTTAGTGGTTTTTTCGGGGAAATTTTAAAAAGAATGCACAAAATATTTGTAAACTTAGCATATAAAAATAGCAAATAATATGTGTGTAAAAACTATTTTAAAAAAATTGTGATCACTGGCGGCTGTAAGATATTTTTTAATTTTTATTTATTTATGTGCGCTGCAAGCCGCCGCTCGGGCGTGTGCCGCAGTGGTTGAATACACACCAGAATAATATTTACCCGAACAAGACCCTACCGCGGTCGAACAATGTTATTATGATCCCTTATCGTGCGTGGAAAAAATGAAATCTTAAATATATCTGTTCTACACTTAATCTCTCTAATTTCACTAACTACCGTAGTTGGGGTAAATAATACATCACTGCTGAAGAGACTCCCTTCCAATTTATGCAAGGGCTTCAATCTGTAATTTAGCCTTCGCTCCATTGATTGATTCCCAGGCTAGCAGCTCGAATATTTTGAATACGCCACTAAGTTTAACGTAATAACGTTTTACAAATCCAGCTCCTCGACGCTGAACGCGATCCAATTCGGAAATTAATCCAACTTCTTGAGGATCCCATATACGTCCTTGCAGCATATTCTAAATGAGACCTAACCAACGACAGAAATCATTCCTCTTTGGCCTTTTCCTCGCATTGACCCTGCGCTCTTCTAATAAACCCTAACGGCCTTCTGGATGCTGGCGGAACGAGCGCCGGCCACAGAGTGAAGCAGCAAGCAGCGAGAAACCCTCCCGGAAATCCCCCCACTCCTCTCCCTCTCCTCACCCTTCATGCGAATCACTAAATGCGCGGTGGTCTTTAAGCGAGGTTCCACTCTAAACCACTTCTTGCATTTTTGGGGTACCGAGTCCGGGTCATAGGGAGGGCGGGAAAGGATGGTCCGTCCCGTCCGTCCGCATCGTAGGCGTAGGGGAGGGCCAAGGGGCGAGGCTGGGGCGAGAGGGTTGTCGTGGCGAAGACGTGGTCAGCATTGCTCTCCTCCGCTTCTGAATCGCCCCTCAAAGTAATATGAGTCTCTTAAGACACAAGTAGGCGTTTATTGTAATCCCAGGAGCCATGAAGTCGATTCTTCATCATTGTGCCGGCAGACTAGTGTTTATTTGAATTTTCTCCCGTCTTGGGCGAAGAGGAATGCCACCACTCACGTGGTTCCTATTTGGTCTCTGGTGTGAAGTGGAACGCCACTCCAGGTTTCGTCACGTGTACCAAGCGACCGTGACGAGGTGAGCGATGAGCTGAGGTGCTTCCTCAATGGGGACAAACACGATTGGGGGGAATGGGTGTGAGATGGGCGCTCAGAAACTCCCCCGGCACCTTCAAAGAAGAATGCTTGAGCTTTAAAATGATGCGTACATTATTGTAAATGAACGTTTCTTTCCATTTCTGATGAAATTGAAGGTCTTAGTTATGGGATTACCCTTTTGACATGCTCCACGTTATTGTTATTTAAAGTCTACGCGGTCGTGCGGGAAACGTTATTCCTACAAAACGTATGAAATAAATTTAGAGTGCATGTACAAAATTGAAACTATTTAATCCGTAACTTTAAGTGGTAAGTATTATTATTATAGGCCCTAACTCTACCGTTATTCTCCCGTGTTGTCCGTGTGGAGGAGTCCTTGAATCTGGCCTATATTTCTCGAATTTTATATTGATGATCCAACCGACCAATTCATGTTGGAATGCGAATAAATGACATGTGTTTCGTTCTTAAATCAACGGCGATTAATTTTGAATTAAACGCAATCTAGCATGGTATTTTTTGTTTTAAGCATTCCCAATTCAGATGTGAATCTTTTCCTTTGACGCTTGACGTTTTGTCGTGGAAGTTTTTTAACGAATTGGGTTGGTCGGACCTTTTCAATCTCCGGAATGAGGCGTTTTCACTCGGATCCCATGCCCAACATGCATATTCTAAATTGGACCCACGAGAGCCCGGTAGCAACGCTCCTTGACCTTGTATTCGCTCCCGTCAACTCCGCGTCTAATAAATTCCAGTTTTTGATTTCCTTTCCCACAGACTCTGCGCCCGGATGTGGTGGCCGGAAGTTGTCGTCAGTGATCGGTACACCTGTGTATTTTACTGTATCAACCAGTTATAAAAAAAATTGGAGCAAGTTTATACTCAAGACCGGTTGATTTTTTTAAGAAATTTGCCACCTTGCATTTGTTGTGACTTAGTTCTAATCCTTTTGTTAGTAATTTCGAAACTTTGAGAGTATCGAGATACTTAGACATTGTCAGTTGAATAATTCCACGTGAGAAAGATGTTCAATATTATATATTTTATTCAGTTTAGTTAATGAGATTTTTCTGAAGTAGGAATGTCTTCTCCTTAGCTAATTTTCCACAGATGTCCCAAGGTCTTGTTCCGCATCTCTCCTAATTACGCTCTTCCTCTCAAATAATGAATCAAAACGATGCATTCAAATGCCCCCGTTTGAATAATGGTTTGGTATTGGCCACTTGGAAAAAGAACTTCTGCATTCGCCGTTCTTCGTCGGACCTTGTCGACAGAATGAAGGGCTAATGATGCGGTCCAATATGGGTTCAAATTGTCTTAAAAACTGTGAAGCAAGCGCAGAATTTAAATGGACAATGTCGTAGATATGCGATGTGATGGGATCAAAGGCTGTAAGGTTCTTGTAGCATCTTCAAGTGTGTTAAGGCAATGGTGTTTGAGCCAATGCGTGATTTCATGATCACCTGGCATAACTCCTGAGGGACACAACGCCCAGCGCTATTGTGTTCCTTCTTTTATTCGCTGATTGGCTGGACGATAGTCATAACGGGCGAGGAACTTCAAATATTGCAAGATTAAACATCTTATTGGATGTAGCCAACAGGTTGATCCATTATTGAAAGGAAAGAGAAGGGGTCAGAAGCTAAGCATACAAGGTTTGTGTAACAAGTATCGGGAAAAGTTACGGAAAAATAGATTTATTTCAGATATTGCTAAAATGCCTAAATATTTTTCAAATTGCATCCCTTGAGCGTCGACACACTTTTGCTTTTTCACGACTCAAAAGGCTCCCTGGTAGGCGGAAGGTCCTTAAGGGTACGAGTGCAAGCTTCTTTGAACGGCACTTAGGGTCCCGTTGGTGTCCTTTGATGGAGGATTTCACTTTTACAGGGAATAGGAATAATAGTCTGCTAGTGGTGCCAAGTCGGGACTTGAAGGGGGTTGGGGAATCGTTGCGATGCCGTTGCAGAAGGTCTTCGCAAGCAGATACACTCGACTCCGCTCGTGGTCGTCCGTCCAAAGACCTTCGGGAGGACGAATTTAGGGCAGATCTTTCGCATCGCCAAATTTTCAGTGTTAATAATGGTGTGTGCACTGTCATCTTATGTCAAGGCCAATATACTATCTCCGATCATGCGCACACTTAGCAACCGACGGTTTGAATTCGGCACCTCACGCAATACGTCAGGAAGAAATTGTTGCCGAAGCTTTATATACAAACCTTGTAGGTCGTGGAATGAAATGGAATGCAATAAGCATGGTACGAACTAAATGCAAGGGCGCATGGAAAGACGGTACAACGAATTGGGAAACAGAAAAGACGTACTTTATGGTACGTTTACGAAAGATGCTGAGAGCAGGGGTTTTGTTAATTTTTGAATCCTAAGTGAATTTAGTTAATGTGTTATAAAAAGCTTACTTAATGCTTATGTTTATGTATGTAAATATATGATATGATGCGAGACGACAAGAAATCCAAAGGAGGCAGGAAAGGCAGTATCTCCTGGCGATGAATGTTGCTGATTTTGATAAAGGGCAATGATGTTAGGGAAGCGAGAAAGGGAAAGGGTAGGAATTGGGGGGCGGGGTGGGGGCAGGATGGAAGTGCACGGGATTGAAGGTTTTATTGTAGTGTCGGATGTCTGGTGTTGTTTCGTTAGGATAGGGAGGCAGACAGAAGTGTATTGCTGTACTAGTGTATAGTATGCCCATTCGAAGCTTACCTGAAACGGTAGAATACCAGTGATAAGTAATACTATCCTTCTCATGCATACGTACATTAGAAGGAAAGGGAAAATTATCGAATAGCTAATTTGTACGTTAAGATTTTTAATGTGAATAACTAAGGTACCATAATTACCCGTGCTATATTGCGTGCGTTATTCCCAATCTCTCTATATTTTGTCCGAAAATGTGATACAAAATGATTTGTATCGTTTCGGTTCATATTTTTTTTAAATCGGTATTCGCTACCGACTTTGATATTCGCTACCGACGTGTTTGCTAGTTTCTCGCGGATATAAAGTGGTGCAACATTTTTAATGAAGTTAATAATTGTAGATAATAATTTTGACACCATTTGAACAGTATATTGTTCTCCCAGGTGGCACGATGTTTACTTTCACTTAGTATATAAAATGGCCGAAAGAAACCGTAGTTTCTCGGACATTTCTGAGTCAAAATAAAAAGAATAGGTGGAGTTTCCAAGACACGGGACGACCCTTGATCAAGATTGCCTCCACCCACGTCGAATGAATTCCAACACTTGGCGGCTATTCCCCGTGCGTCGTCCGGGGCACACGTCCCTCCCCCCCCCCGGTCTGCCCCCCTCACTCTTGGGATGACTTGTGAGTGGACTCTGTACTTCGTTAAAGAAGACTTGGGAATAAATAACGTCGGGCCTCCACTCGTGGCGTAGGTGCACTTTCGGAATGCGAGGGGCTCCGATGAGAGGAAGAGGGAGGGGCAGGCAGCATTCATTCAACTCCATCGAGTCCTTAGCGTGTGGTGTATTTACGAGATATGTGCCTTCTCTACGTATCTCCGCGATCTCTACTCTTGCGCGATGTAATATGATACATGTCCATCGAATAATATCAAGTCTTCCTCCGTGACCAGTGCCCTTGAGCGGGAGGGAATGGTGGCGCGGGGCCTCAAAAAGTGCGGAGTTATGAATTTTTGGAAAAGCAGCAATTCGGACCCGAACGCCTACTGCATTGGGAACACCGAAATGGAATGTGTTGACTCGATTAAATACCTAGGCGTTACCCTCACTCACGATCTCTCCAGGGTGAAACACATACGGGAGGTTATGTGGACAAGCTAACAAAAGATTAGGATTCATTAGAAGAGTACTGGGTAAATGCGATGAAAAGGTCAAAGAGAAATGTTATCTGACGTTGGTTTAGGTCTTATTTAGAATATGCTGCAAGACTGTGGGATCATCGCGAAGTTGGATTAATTGCCGTATTGGATTGCGTGCAGCGTGGAGGAGATAGATTTGTAAAACGTTGTTATGATAAACTGAGAAGCGTATCCAAAATATTAGAGCAGCTAGGCTTGGGAATCACCCAAAGGAGCGAAGGCTGAATTACAGGTTAAATCGCTAGCATAAATTGGAAGGATGTCTGTGAAGGATGGCTCAAGAATGTCCTCAAAATTAATCCTAACAAGGGTCAGTCACTTATTATTGGAAATGCTAGGCTCCTCTCACAAATCAACTTTACTAAACTCCCGTCGCTTAAAATTCTGGACTCTCTTATACCCCTTCATAAAACAGCATCTGACCTCGGGATTATTTTTAACGCAACTCTGGCATGGACCAATCTGTACTAAATAATATCTGTAAAACCATTTACTGTTCTCTTCACTCTCTGAAAAAAAACTGAAAAGAATTCTCTCTTTCTCTTTGCACAAGCATCTCATTTATGCTCTCATATCGCTACCCTTCGCCCACTGAGGTATGGTCGACCAAGACTTGTCACGCGCTTCCACATGAAAACGAACTCGAAGCGCCTGTTTACGATTTATCTGCGGTCTCAAGAAGCGAGATGATGTCTCTGAAAGTTATTGTAAACTTAATTGGCTAAAGCTTGAGAATAGGCGGAATCTGCGTATACTCTCACTTCTCTTCTTCGTGACAAAAAGAATTATCTACCCGAGTACTTATCTGGTAAACTTGTCCTCTTTAAAGTAATACACAGTGCCAACACCTGGGGGAATAATATCTGCTTAATACCTCGGCACGACACAGTAACTTACAGCAAATAGTTTCATTTGACAGCCTGTGGACTCAGGGAAAACTTGGCCCAAGGACATTAAAAATTGCCACTCACTCACTTCATTCGAAAACGCATGCACTAAAATGATAATTCATGACGAAACACTTCTCTATAAATATACTCTGATACAGACACAGATCATCTCAATCCCTCCTTACCTGCACACCATTTCTGACCATCAACTACACCCTGCTTGAAAACATGATATCTTATTTTACTCGATTATGTATGTCTGTATATTCTTATGCATTTATTGTACTGTACTCCGGTGTATATTTCATTCTATTCGTATTACCATATTGTATTGTACTATAACGCCC
The DNA here is from genome assembly GCF_022747635.1 of Hetaerina americana. Taxonomy (NCBI): domain Eukaryota; kingdom Metazoa; phylum Arthropoda; class Insecta; order Odonata; family Calopterygidae; genus Hetaerina; species Hetaerina americana. The sequence goes on from NW_027286852.1 coordinate 4,681,695, forward strand.
ACAGTTATGTAATTATTTAATGTTTTTATTAGTTTTTAACTATCATGTAGGGTTTTTGAAGGTTTCTCACACCCCCCCTTCTTTCCGGGTGTTTTCCTGCGTAGGGTTTTTACTAGGGCCTTCATGCCTGAACCCCCTTTAGGGTTTTTCCTGCAAAATTTCCTCTTGTGCTTATTTCTTTTATTGTGTATATGATTTTACCATGTTCGTTCGAAGGTTTCCGCGGCGATGAGTAGGTGATTTCCTAAAATTCCAAACCACCGCTGTTCCTGACAGAGAGGAAGACTCCAGACCACGTCCGAAGGCTTACGTCACCATCCCCTTCATCGCAGGGACTTCGGAAAGAATCGCGAGGGCTTTAAGGAAACATGATGTGGTGACCAGATTCAACTGCGTCACCAAGATAGCTGACACCCTACCCGGACCCAAGGATGGAATTTCACCGTTAATATCAGAAGGCGTGTACCAAGTGCCATGCTCCTGTGGCAAATGGTACATCGGTGAAACGTGCAGAGCGCTGAAAACACGCATGAGTGAACACCAGAGGGCAACCAAGGCCAAACAGTTTAGAGCATCGGCCATCGCTGAGCACGCCTGGAGTGAACCTGGACACTCTATTCTCTTCGACGACGCTAAAATAATAGCGAAAGAAGGAAAATACTTCCAGAGAATAATCAGAGAGGCCATTGAAATCGTTAAAAGGCCAAAAAATTTTAACAGAGAGGATGGATATCCACTCCACAGTGCGTGGAAACGAATAATCCCGCGCAAATATGAGGACGTTCCCTGATTGGCCAAGAAATTTCCCGGTATTGGCGCCGGATTTTTCCTATATAAGACGGGACAACAAGCTTCTTTTCATCCTTGACCTGAGGACGCCAGCAGGATAGCTGGCGAAACTGTTGTACTTTTAAACGACATACGCGGACGCAGCCCGAAAAATGTGGAAATCATGATTTTACCATGTTTTTAACTTGTTTACTGCGCTTCATATATCCTGTTATTATTGTTCGTATGAACTTAATGAAGGGTTGAATGGAAGAAGGGACCTTGTGTTCCCAATTTCGCCCGAATAAAGACGTTTAGCTGTCTATCTATCTTTTTAGCAGTGTTGTCGAAAATGTATTATTACCTCCATCGTACTACGGTAGGAGAGAGGGAGTGTCCATAAAATTAGAGAGATTAGGTGTAGAAAAGATAGGTTTAAGATGTCATTGTTTCCACGAACGATAAGGGATCGGAATAACATATTCCGATCGCGGTACGGGTAAAAATATTTGGGTCAAAATTAGTCTGTTGTTTATTCACCCCCTGACACATACCTGGTGGCTTGAAGGGTACTAAAATATCTAAAATAAAAGAAATTCGATTTACGTAATCACTGCAATGGACGCGTTACCAGCGAGGGGTGTCGTACTGACGAATGTGAGCGAGTACCTAAACACTCGCGATTAACCCAATACGATTCGCATCATCCCTTGGGTGGGTGCTCCTCTCGCTTGCAAGGAAAGCAGCGATCGTCCAGGCGCCCTCGTGTTTCGGTGTCCCTCCTCGTCAGAGTAGAAGACTTCTCAGCAGACATTACTTGTTTGACATCACTGACTCCAGGGTTGCCGAATCGAATGCCCGGGAACAATGCATTTCACCGCCCGCCTACGCTCGCACTGATCGCAATTTCAGTAACTTAATAATATGTATACTCTGTAAAAATGATTGTTAAAATGTACATGTATCTTTCCTCTAATTAATAGGGTTTTCGCAGGTTTTTCACACCCCCCTTCTCTTCGTGGGTGTTTTTCCTGCGTGAGTTTTTACTAGTTGAGCAATGCCACGCTCTCCCTAGCTTTTCCCACAAACCTCATTCTTTGCTTAGACTTTCCTCATTTTATTGTACTCTATCTTCACTGTCATTTAATTTGAGTATTTGAAGGAGTATTCTTAATTTATATATGTATATGTATGTATGTATGGGTGTGTATGTGCGTACTTATGTATGTATTTATGCATGTGTATGAATACATGTATGTATGTTTTATGTGTGTATATGTATGTGTGTGTGGATATGTATGTATATGTGTATGTATGTGTATGCATATAGGTATATATGTGTGTGTATGTGTATGTATGTGTATGTGTGTGTCTATATATATGTATATACTTTTTTCTTTTCGATGTGCAAATTTGGATTAATGAATTTATGTCTATCTCTATGTGTTTATGTTTAGATTTGAATGTAACTGTAAGTTTAAATGGCTAATATAATATGTATATGACGATGGGTTAAATGGAAGAAAGGACCATTTGGTCTCAATTTCGCCCAAATAAAGACCACTATCTATCTATCTATCTCCCGCTGCGTTCAAGGAACCGGAGACCCTCGGGAGGGGATTTCGTTGGAGATGCAGTGCGACGATTTCAAAGTGAAAAAAAAATCATTCACCTTGGATCGGGATTCGAACCCGGATCCCTAGATGCCCGAACAGATTGTTTTAGCCAGTTAAACTACCGAGGCGTCCTCTTGCACTCCGAAATGCTGACCATCTCGATCAAGGCAAATGATTTTTACACTTTAAAATTGTAATGCTCTTCAGTGGATGACTCAACTAAAATTTACTGCCGTGACATCTCCCGCAGTTTATTTGAAAGTGTTGAAGATGCCGCGTGGTATTTCGGAAACGCCCCCCCCCCCCTCGGGATTTGTTGAGGATAGCGACCGACCCAGAGTTCGCGCTAAAGGGGCTCGCATGACGGATGAACGAGAGAAGCGAAGGTGGATTGCTGCGGGAGCAAGTAACAACTAGCCAATCGGTCGGGGAAAAAGGGGAGAACCACTCAATGCATTTAAAACTTCGAGAAAAATCGTGACAAGAACTTCATTATTTTCAATTCTGAAATTTATGTCAATCGATAATATGATATGGGAAACGGAAACCTGGGAAGTGTCCCGGAACCTCATTTTTTTCTAGGAAAAATCGGGGATTTAAAAGATGTCTTCCCACTTGGACGATAATTAACCATTCATGCATTACCAAAATTTGTGAAGTATACATGGCACCATTGTAAATAAATATGTAGTGTGGGGTCTTTTGTGTAACGATATAATTCAAAATTGAAGCGTAATACCTCTAAACTGCTGAATTACTGATGACCTATGACCGACGCGAAGAGGCCTAATGCTCCACGAGCCGCTTGGCATCTTGCTGTCCTTGATGGTTGTGGAATAGTTGGTCACTCGTTTCAATATTATTAAATGTAGCATTGGAATGCATAAATGTAATCCTATGCCAACCATACTGGTTGAATGATGAACTAATTTTTAATCACTGAAATTATCACAGTAGTGGGTACACGAGAAGAATAATGACGTCAGGCAAAGACGCTTTCACTCGGAGGAAGGAAATGATGACGGGGACGTTGAGTGAAGATGTTTGAAATGAAGGTGAAGGAAAACAAACGAGTAATCACTGGGAATGGTGACAGTGGGGTTTGTTGGGAGAATCCAAAGGGGGCGGGGAAGGCGGATTCAGAGTATTTTGCTTGGTAATGCGATGCTGAAGGCAAAACAAGGATATACGATAGGCGTGTGTTGGACGGAATGGAGGGAGGAAGGAAAAGTGCGGATTTTAGAGAAAGGTTTATTGCATTGTGGGATGCCATGTTGTCTTTTGTTCAAATAGGCAAAGAAATCCATCGCTCTACCGGTGCATAGTCTGTTTCTCGCAAACCTACGCAAAACGGTAGAATGCCAAGAATAAAATATAATCCTTTTGTTAATTTTTGTTTTCAGCTGGTTTTTAGTGGATGCTATTTTTTCATTTGCTTGAGATATATCTCTACAGTACGGGTCTCAGTTTGGTAAAGAGGTGGTGAGAAGTTAGCTAGTTCATTTTCGATGATATTGAGAGTCAGTCGCCATTGTCATTGACGCCATTGTCATCAATGCATCCCCTCTAATCTTGAACTATCGCAGTCTGTGTTCTGTGGTATCACGAGGCTCCACACCTCGAGAGGCCTACGCAGTTATCATGACCGTCAGTCGTGTCGGGAAAAAAATCATCTCCAAAGAAAACAACTGAACACGCTGGCTAAACATTGAGAGATATTGATGCAATTTGTGGATTAAATGCAGATTTAAATTTATAGGTCTGTAAGTTGCGTGTATGTCTGAAAACGTTACCGCAATGGACAGAGATAAAGAGGTTGTACGTGTACGTTTAATTAACAGATTTAAGATTTTATTTAACGGATTTTTTCGCGTGGCGAACGTTCGGGAAAGAACGAAAATTTTGTCTTGTCAAAAGGTTCATATTTTATTTCAAAACGTAAGGTGTTCGGTGAATAGCTTTCGTATATGATATTATTGGTCGATTGTAATTTTTAAGAATAACTTTCTTTTAACTGAAGGTGGAACAAAATATATTAGTTCTAGATTTGTTGAAAATTATTATTCTTTTTGTTTTCAAAACTTGTTTTTAAATGTAATTTTTTCCACAGCTTCCTTTTTCATATAAATTTACTATAAAGACGTTTTATGTTTTAGGTAACGGATTTGTCGTTTTTCTCTCGGTCGAAGGTCAGCTTTTAGTTGCGCTTTGCATTGAGCTCTCTGAAGTGCGAGTTAGAGGCGAGCCCACATTCTGACGAATGAGCGTGGGATGAGTTGAACTCGATTTGATCGACCGATGTCACTAGAGGTCAGGGAGATGGTCAGCGGTGCCCTCCCTGGGAGGCCAATCTCGTCTTGCCCTCCTCACTCTGCTGCGTCACTGGAAGCCAACGGGAGGATGCGGAGAGGCGTGCCTCGCTCTGGAATGTGTTATATACTGGAGGATTGGAATCGCTGGAAATGCAGGGCGGCCACCGTGACGGGGGGTCTGGGGAAAAGTCGAGAATTACTCGATTCCGCCGTAAACTTAATGAAAAAAAGTCTGACAAGAAATGCAGTGGTAAAAGAACATGCATTTCATGACTCCTGAATGATATATACGCTGTAGTGGGACGCACAAATTCCACGCCGAGCAATGAAGGATGATCTGCAAAAAAATATGCTCTCTGGAGAGAGAAATTAAGAAAAAGGAGGGAATGCTTGTCGATAAATACTACCTTGATCAAAAATTTCCCGGAATTTATTCAGAAAATTAAAAATACAAGTTTATTCATCTAAATCTATATTGTCCCCTTCAAAGTAATCCCCATCGACTGCAACACACTTATGCCAGCGCTTGATCCAATCCTCGAAACATTTTTTATATTCGGTTTTCGGTATGTCCATCAGTGCTTCCTGCGATTTTTCCATTACTTCCTCTCGGCTGCTAAAACGCGTTCCCCGTAATGGTTTTTTAACTCGATTGAACAGAAAGAAGTCACAGGGAGCCAAATCAGGTGAATTCGGTGGCTGTTGGATGGTATTTGTTGCATTTTTCGTCAAAAAATTACGAATAATGATAGCACTGTGCGACGGTGCGTTATCATGGTGCAAAATCCACGAGTTTTCTGCCCACATTTCTGGTCTCTTTCGGCGAATTGCTTCACGCAAACGTCTCATAACGCCCAAATAATACTCTTTGTTTACTGTCTGGCCTTCTGGCAAAAATTCATGATGCACTACACCGTTGTAATCCATGAAAACCGTCAGCATTGCCTTCTTTTTTGACTGAAAACGACGTGGTTTTTTTGGTCTCGGCTCATTTGGTGAACGCCATTCACTTGCCTGATGTCTGGATTGCGTGTCGTACTCATAAACCCACGTCTCGTCTCCAGTAATGATCCTTTTGATGAATGTGGGATCGGATTCAGCCTCGCAAATCATGTCTTTTGCGACGTCAACACGGTCTCTTTTTTGCATGAAATTGAGGTCTTTCGGCACCAACTTTGCTGCTACACGACGGAAACCCAAATCATTAACCACAATGTCTTGGGCGGATCCATAGGCAATGTTCGAGTCCTCCGCTATTTCTCTGATGGTTAATTTGCGGTTATTGACCAACATTTCTTTTACTTTATCAATTTTTTCACCGACTTTCGATGTCGATGGTCTGCCACTGCGTTCATCATCTTCGATTGACTCACGACCACTTCTGAACCGCTCGTGCCACTGGTAAACGACCGTTTTTTTTAGAGAATCGTTGCCGAAACACTTTTCCAACATTTCCAACGTCCGTGCGCCACTAAATCCGTTTTTTACGCAAAATTTAATACAAGTTCGTTGTTGCAAATTTAAATCCATTTCTGCAATTGTAAAAAATCGCCAACACACGCAGAGATAGATGTACTCTTGGCTACGTAACTTTTGCAAATGTCAAGTTATGACACTAAGATTTAAAGGGAATATCAACAACAGATGTACCAATTTAACAAAAAAACAGAACTCAAATCGGAACGATGGGAGCGCCACACGGTGGTTATTCCGGGAACTTTTTGATCAAGGTAGTAGCCTGGAATGGCAAGCAAGACGAACCAACCACGCTGAAATACGCTCAGAAATGTTGCCAAGCCGTGTTTCAACTGTTTTTAGTCTTTTGTTAACATTTTTAGTTTATTTTCGAATTTCATTGTTTTATGAATGATTTATTGTTACCATAAAATGTGAATATTTCGGGAAAGTAACCATTCATACGGTCCGCCGGGATTTTCACAAAATCGTGTCTGCTGACAGTAGGTAGTTGAAGCTTTTATGACTTCAATTTCCACTGCGAAGAAGTCGCAGGCGGTTAACTTTTGGGTAATTGGTTGAAATGGCCGAACGATACTTGTGCCACTCAAAAACACCCGATATACCGAACGCGATATCACCATAACCTGCCTAGAGCATATCATTGGTCTCTTTCTCGGTTTTGCCCAATTTCACTCAAAATTTGATGGCTTAGCGCTGTTCCTATATCCAATTCATGGCGGAGTGTTACGAGCTCACATTATAGAGGTTTCGCAAACGAACTATCCGCACTCCGCAGAGGCTGGGACTTTCCTAAGACTCCCTTCACTCGAATCCACCGCCCGCCTGTCCGTCCCTCTGTCGATCTGCGAAAAAATACCATCCTACTTTTGGGACGGATCTTGTATGCCGGTATCTGTATGTACTTGTATGGTCTAATCGTCTTCAGCATTCGCCTCGTTCACCAGATCTCAAAGGTTCCTATTCTTTTCTGATTCGCTTTTCCAATGGTGCACTGTCATCTTATGCCAATGCCAATAGGCGATCTGCGATCATGAGCACACCTAACCGTCGGTTTGTATTCAGCACTTCGCGCACACGAGTCATGAAAAAATTGCTGCCGATATTTTTTTATGCAAACATTGTAATTTCCTTCCGTCCATGCGCAACATTTTCTATGAGAATGGCGACGCACACTCCAAGGTAGGTCCCGAATATTCAGATTTGAGTGCGTATTTCTCTAAATTTCCATTTCACTCCATTTGGTGACAGTAGTTTCGTTAGCTGGTTATGTCCGTCATTTCGTTAAACGCTGACAACTCATAAGTGACGCGATTCAACAGTGTCCGTGAGCAAATGAGTGTGTTTACCACGTGGATGGGGGGGAGGGGCGAAGTCTCCCGGGGGCGAGCGCGTCCCTCTCCACGTCTTCCCTGCTCGGTGGCATCCACTTGTTGGCACGACGCTCGCGTGGCATGATGGGAAGGGTACGTGGCGACGGCCCCTCGCCGATCGGATCGAGAAATCGAACCGGGGTCCTCGGGAGGGCAAACAACCCGCGGCCGGCCAATCGGAGTCTCGGACGGAGGGTCATCATAGGTGGCGTCGGGGGATTGGCTTCAATTGAGGCAGCCGACGAGGGGCCCCCCTGCGTTGGCCCCGGGGTCGTCACGCAGCCACGGCCCACTCCCTTTTTCCAGGGTGTTCGTGGGGATGGAATGGACCGCGTGATCGCGAGTGCCATCTGGATATCTCGCCGCTTCCCTATGGGATGTCTGCGCCGGCCATAAGGTTCTCTGTTTTCTTAATGATCAACATAAGATTTGTCAGGCTTTCCCAGTCGAAGGAAATTCACGGAGACTTGTTGAAGTTTTCTTGTCCGCCTAAATATAGGGCTGGTAGTCAAGTGCCGTGCTCTGATTGGATAGTCCTTTTCCACTTACTGTTAAATAAATATCCATCGTCCCTTTTGATGTTTCGTGGTCTTTTTAGGATTTCAAGTGCCTCTCGGATTGGCCGTGGGAAATGGCGCTTGTCCTTCGTTCTCACTTTTGCTCCCTTGAAATCGTGTCCCTGCTCACTCCAAACACTCACTCGGCGATGAATGATCAGCTAAATTGTTTCTTTATCGGTTTTTAAATGCATATCAGCGGAGTTATCCGCTAACTTGCATTTAAGTGCAACGATTTCAGAGTTTAAAAATCATTCGTCTTGACCGGGATTTGAACCCGGATCCCTCTATGTCCGGCCGAGTGCTTTAGCCAGTTACGCTGTCGAGGCGTCCTTTTAACCTGTGAAATTTTGGGGCTTTAAAGGAACAACACGTTGTGACGAAATACCGTACATACAATGTCACGGGCATTCGTAGTCGTTCGCGACGCACCACAGCCCTCATCGGAGTGTAAGAGGTAGAATGACTGGCCAAAGCACTCGGCCGGACGTTGAGGTATACGGGTTCAAATCCCGGTCGAGGCGAATGATTTTTAAACTCTGATATTGTTGAATTGAAATACGTGTCAGCGGATGACTCCCTTAAAAGTTACTGTTGCGGCATCCCCCTCAATTTCTTTGAATTTGTTGAATTGTTTCTTTTCCGTCGTCCAGCGATGTTCTTTAATCCTTGTTGTGAGTGATCCGCAGATGTCTTCTGGTTTCACACCCTGCTCGAAGGATGGTCGCCGCCCGAATTGGGACCCCAGAAATCAATCGTCGTGCATTCTTTGTGTTCGTTAGGATTCGCGCCCGTCTGAGTTCTGGTGTGCTGTTGTATCAAATAAAACTCCATGGATCCTTGAGACGTCGCCCACAAGTTACTTGGCCACTGGAGGCCATCTATCAAAGGTCTTCTGCGCTGTTATTATCCATTATTGTTTGCATTTTCCTCGACTCCGAGAAAAACCGGAACTACTATTTAAAACATCGCTGCTCGATCGTTTCAATGGATTGTTGTATTCTACTGTTATTCGCAGTATATGACATGGTTAGACTATCAATCACTGCCATGCAACTACCTCAATGTGTAGCCGTCATAATGGCGCCCTCAGATGGCCTCGTCACAAATCGGTGATTCATTCGAAGCGTCGAGCCGCAAAATTGATGTGACTGGGAATGCCATAGTTGATGGGCAACGGAGAATCATCGCAGTCGAACTACGCTTCCCGATGTGTCCCTCCCCTTGATATACACATGTATCTCTGAATGTCAAAAGCAGATTTCGAACATTAAAGAACAGAAATGGGAGCGAGAAGGCCATACGACTCCACCAATGTAAACTAACGGACAAGCCCAAGTGGTATTTCTAAATGCTTAGCAGTTTGAATCCTTGGGGACATATTTCACATCCTTCTCCGATTGTAAGTGGGTGGAGCCACGCCAACCGACATCCGGTTTTGCTCGAAAATGACGGCTTTGGCGAAATTCCGTCTCGAGGGCTTCGTTGGGCTCACGTGGGCATCCTCCACGGCGTCCAACTGGTACGAGAATTGAGAACTACGGTCAACTCGGTAGCTAGGAATTATCGATTTGCCACCATCACTCTTCTTCGCCCGTGAAACAGAGGGATGGTTCAGTTTTGTTTCTATTTTCCTGAGGTCTACGTCGAATTATAGGGATCAATTTTTTCCATTTTGAATCGGTTTTTGGATGGGGATGCATTCCCGTGGATGCATAAATGAAATGGCAAAAACTCACACTAATCGACCTTGCACTTCATTCCAAGAAAGTCAACGCGACTTGGATGTTTCGAAAAATAATTGTGTTGTTGGCGACCAGTTTCGATGGAGTGTCTCATTTTCCGGGATGATAGGTCGCCAGAAGATGACTCGCCGTATCGAAACTGTCGGTAGAGGGAGACGTGTGCGTTGCGGCGCGTCGGAGTTTCGTTTCCTGCTTCACCATCGTGCTGGAGTTAGGCCGCCAACCGTCGCATCTCTCTCGTGCTTAATGGTAATGTGGTTATGGCTCCTCTCGGCAATATCTTATGAATGTAGCGTGACATACTGAAACTAGATCATCATACTTTTAATTGAAATTTTTATTCGGATCATGATAAGGACATATTTGGAGGAGTTAGCTACCAGTTGTTTTGGTGGTAATGGATCCAGGTGAAGGTGAAGTGAGCGAACGACTGACGTCATATCAGTTAGAACAATATCAGATGAAGTTAATGTTGGTAATATACAGTGTGACTGTGTATTGGCCGCTTTTAGAGCATATTGTGGACAGGAAATAAATGCAAAATATGTCATATTCGATGTATTCAGGCTTTTATTTACGGAAATATATTATCACTGAAGTAAAAAAACAATGCATCTTACCAACAAGTTTTATTAGGCACGACCAGTTTCAGCGCATTGACGTCATCGTCAGGTGCGACGTCTCTTTAGCAGTGATGTTGAAAACGTATTGTTACTTCCATTGCACTACGGTAGGAGGGATCATGGCAATAAAATTACAGAGATAAAGTCTAGAATAGATATATGTAAGAGTCATTTTTTCAGCGAACGATAGGGGATCATTAGCACTGTCCAACCGCGGTAGGGTCATGTTCTGGTAAAAATTAGTCTGGTGTGCATTCACCTCCTGCCACACTCCCATCTGGTGGCTGGCAGGGTGCATAAATTAAAAAAAAATCAGTTTCCTACTCGTACCTGATGATGACGCCCATATATGGAAACTATTCGTCCCAAACAAGAATTGGTGGAAATGTGCTTTATGGTTTTTTTACCTAAGTGATAAAATGTCGTCCAGGAAGACTGTTAGTGTAAGTATCATGTCCCAAGCATCGACATGAATTACGTGCAAGCGCAATTAACGAAATCGCGTGGCGGCGATGGGTCGGGAAGTCGGGAATGAGGGCACTACGTTCTTTCGAAGGATTGGTCGACGAATTGGGTCACACATGATCAATTTGTTAGGCAAGGTTTAAATCATTGATGTAAATTCCAACTCAATATGAGATGTCCCGAGTGCACATCACGATTGGTATCGTAGCCCTCTTGTTTTGGATTCGGGGACTAAAGGAACGCAGTAGTTCCGTGTGCTGTCACGCTGGGAGGAAGGAGCAAACCACTCTTGTGCCATTTTGGAATGCTGGTCCTGATCAGCGATTCTCCAGAAGCCCCGAGAACTTCCCGTCTTCGCGAATTTCTGTCCTCTGTGGTTTCAGCTCTTCGTCCGTCTCCCTGGTAATGAATGACATATATCTGAGTAATAATAATGGATATCGTATAGGAATACTGAAGTACAGTTATTTAAATTAATAATTTTAAAAGAGTTTTTCATTAGTTGGTTAAGCGTCATTTATTGGTGACGGAATGGAACTGCTCCAGTAATTATGGTATCGGTTTGATTTTTCGCGGTTGAAGTGACATTATTATTAGTGGCGAGGCTCATGCAAACCGTCCTTCCCGACTCTGAAGGGCGACTCGTCCGAAGGTTGGGAAAGGGGAGGTGGCCAGAGCACGTCGCGGGCAGCGACCGACCGCGACGGGCCGAAGCAGCAGCAGACCTGCGGGGCGCTTCGAACGCGTGCGGAGTGGATATCATTGGGCCGCAGTTCGCCCTCGGTCGCGTGGTGCGTGTATAGGACGCCTTTTTTATTTGTTTGTAGTACCCTACAAGCCACCGGTAGGGTGCGTGACAGGGCGTGAATACACACTAGACTAATTTTGACTCGAATATGATGACCCTATCGCGGTCGGACAATGTTATTCTGATCCCTTATCGTTCGTGGAAAAAATGACTCGTGTTCTAAACTCAATCCCTCTAATTTTATTGACATGATCTTAGGTATCTTCAGGATTACCGATATCTCTGTAAACCACTGCATCGTCGGCAAATAAACGTATCATACCAGTGACGACGGGGTGAATGTCATTAATGTTAAGTAGGAATAAAAGAGGTCCGACAAGACTTCCCTGGGGGACACCTAAAGTAGCTTCTTCTGCATTTGAGCCAACTCCATTTATCAATATTTGTAGCTGTCTATTCAAAAAGTCTTTGATCCAACCCTAGATATTTTGATCTCTCCCATATGCTTCTAGCTTTGCCAGTAGTTGAATATGATGTACTTTGTCGAGGGCATTCTTAAAATCTAGAATAACCGCGTCCCCTGGAACATTGCTCTCTCCCGAAGTGAGAGATGACTATGTAATGCAAAATTGTACTTGGCCGTAATTATATGGGGCTATGCGGCGGAGGGTGGCTTGCTCCTTCCTGCCCCCCCCCCATCATAAAAACCCTGAATCCCGCCCCGTCGCCGGTGTGGCAGCCTTCAGATGTCCTCGAAGTGAAGACATGTGCCGTGATACGAATGTTCCGGTCTCCATGTCGCTCTCGCTCTAGGTTCGCACTGCCCTAGAAATCCGGCGATGGCAGGACAAGCGGATGTGGGGCATAATAAGAGAGCCGTGGTGTACGGAATACCGTCATGTAGAGGAGTTGAGGTTGGGTTGGCGAGACCGCGAAGGCGTGTGGCAGGGGATGATAGGCCACCGGTCATTAGAGTATTAATGCTAGCATTCGAGAAGTTCTGCTCATGGCAGGTTCTTTAGACATCGAATTTACCGTGGGGAAAGTGATTTCTTACACCCTGTTCTGAATTCAATATCCTGTGACGTTTCCCAGTGATGTCGCCTCCCGTTACGATTATTGCTTCTTTGTACCCGTTAAACTAGCGTCTACATCTGCATGATACCCCGTAAGCCTCTGGAAGGGCGTGTGGCGGGGGGTGTTAATCACCACCCGTAAAAGAGAATGAAACCGCTTACAAAACCAACAAAAACATGCCAATTCACACCCAGAAAGGCATGTACTATATCCATGCAAAAAGCAGTTTTAAATTACACCTTGCAACTGCAAATGCTATCAGTGAACATGGTCATGCGCCTAAGAATATGCCTTTTGTCTTGTCCTCGCTTGTAAATGGAACGTCTTTTAGTATTTTCATAATGACTTCGGTTTCTTGCTATGCTATCATGATTCCTGATTGTCCGGGGAAGGAACGAGCATTTGAATCTATCTGTGCTGGGGTCTATCTCCCATATTTTATCTTTGTGGTCTGACCTACCTAAATAGTGTGGGGCCATTATAATTCCTTTTGTGCCAATTTTAAACACGCTTGTTCCGAACCTCCCTGCCTCTCATCCTGGCGGTAGTTTGCAGGGTGAATATAAATAAATAAAAAAAATTAAAATACCGTCCGAAAAGTTTGTCTCGTTTGTTCTCTTCGCATCCCAATCGGCCCCCAGCCTAATTCCCCTTAAAGGCCTCTCACACTCGTCTTCTTACTGTGACCATTTTGGACTCCCCACAAAGAGAGACGAGGGATGGAAGGGGGAACTCAAAAGTAGACAAAGTAGAGCAAGCAATACTGTAAAGAGCACTACAGTCATTAAATAGCATTCTAATGCGGTCGTGCGGTAAGGAAGGGTTTTGACAACAAAATGATAGAGTTTAGTGAAAGTGCATGCAATTGAGTGAAAGATAAAATTATTCCGTGGACGCTAAGGTTCGAAAATGGGATTTTTGCTATCTATAACCCTGCAGTTACTATCTCGTATTGTCCGTGGGAAGGAGTGCTTGAGTTTGCTAGTTCTGGCGTCTATTTCCAGAATGATCCATGAGTGCGAATAATTTGCAAGACCTCGGTGCTGAAACATGCGGAACTGCATTTATTTAGGAAGTTCAACCTAGCATTCAATCTTATATCATCTAATGATTCCCACCCCAACTCTATAAACATTTCAGTGACGCTTTTCGTTTTGTTTAAAGATTTTTCAACGAAACGGGACGCCCGGCGTTGAACCTTCTCAATTCCCCGAATCCCATTCGGATCCCATTCACTAGATAAATATTCCAAATGAGGTCCTACAGGAGCGTGGTGACAACGTTCCTTGACCTTGGAGTTACTCCTTCCAATAGTGCGTCTGATAAATCCTAATTTTTTTTACGCTTGCCCGCAGAATTTACTCAAGTGGGTGCCTCAAGCCAACTCGTTAGAAGTTAGTCTCTCCGCGGAATCGGCAGCCGCTATTTGCACCCTCTATGATTCTTAAATTGGGTCTCACTGTGCAGTGTTCCAAGACCTCGACCAACTTTAAAGGTGTGGTTTATCAGCGGGGATTGGGGGAGCCGGAGGATTTCCCCGCCGCATTTCAGGAATGAAGGGATCTACACACACCTCTCCCCCCCTCGACCGGCAGACAGTACTCGGTTAATCAATCACCGGCGCGTGCGTCTGGCTGTGCGTGTTCGAGGTGTGTTGGCCTCAATGCTCGCCGTGAGGCCTGGGTGGATTGGCGCCGCGGGTGCGTACGATTCCCCGCCCCTGGCGCCTGGCCGAGTGGGGGCGGCGATCGATACTGCCCCTCGCTCCGCGCGCCCCCAGGGAGGTGACGTCACGGTCTGTGGAGGGGCGGCCCAGCCGCCTCGTGGGGGCCACGTGGCCCCTCTCGCCGGGTGACGTCACGTCCGGAAGGGTCGGGGAGGGGCGGGAGCCGCGTCCACGTGACTGGCCACCTCCCCCTCTCCTTCCCCCCCTCCATTTTGAGAAGCGAGGCCCGGTAGCAAATGAACCTCGCTTTCTCCCAAACCTCCTCCTCCAGTGACAGTCGTCGTGAATCGTACTGGGCACGGATTGTTCATAAGTATCCTTATCCGAATAAGCAGTGGAGGCGGTTGTTTCCAGCGCTGATGTCCGAGTTTGTAGATGCCATTCTTTTTTCTAAACTGAATCGAAAAATACAAGGTTTGTCCCAAAAGTAGTAGGACTGAATCGATTAAAAAAATATTTATTTGCAGAATTGAGACATTCAGGTAAAATTATTCTGGTGTGTATTCGCCCCTGCCACACGCCCCAGTGGTGGCTTGTTGGTTGTATAAATAAAACAATTGACTCAAGTCTTTGAAGTAGGAGCTCTGTGCGTCCACACACCGCTTGCAGCGGGGTTTTACCCGCCTCGTACGCCTTCTGGAAGGCGGCGCCTGGAATGCTGCGAAGCTCCCTCGTCGCGGCCTGTGGTAACGCTTCCACCGAACCGTAGTGACGTCCTTTCAGCACGGATTTGAGGTGGGGGAAGAGCAAGAAGTCTGGTGGGACATTGTCCAAATATTTGGATCCGCGTGTGAGTTTCCTTTTGTTCGTCCGAGAACACTCGCGGCACTAACTTCGCACATACCTTTCTCATGCCCATGTTTTCGGTCGTATGTCGATGCACGTCACTTCTACGGATGCCAAGTTCTCCACGCGAGCACTAAATCTGCGATACCTGTCCAACAATTCGGGAGATTAAGTGGATGAAGATGAACAAATCCGTCGTTATTGCATCATTTTCGTCTCTTTTTGAGGTCGAAAGGTGTCTAACATATTCTCCCTTCTACCGAATCAACTTTTGTCACTCAAAAACACCCGATCTGCCCATGGAACGATTACCATAAGCTGCCTTGAGCATGTCATTAGTCTCTCTCCCGGTTTTCTCCGGTTTCACGCAAAATTTGAATGCGTAGTGCTGTTCCAATAACTGGTACCTGACCGAACGTAACGAGGTCACATTGTAGAGGTTTCGTAAATGAACGGTCCGTACTCCGCCAAGGCCAACTAACCACCGACCTCCAGCCTTTCCTCAGACTCCACTCCCTCAATCCAGAGAAACCGCCGCCCGTCCGTCCGTCCATCCGGGGAAAATTGTCATGGTACTTTTGGGACAGACCTTTTGTTATGCAGGGTGCATCTACGTAACTACCTTTTTTCAATGCAAACTTGCAGTAAAAAATGAAATTATGTTGCCGCACTCATTTCACCAGTTTCTGTATCCACACGAAACCTATTGTTGTATTAACTCATCAAAAAAAGGAATTTACCTTTATATGGGAAGCTGTTTCCTTCATTCCGGCTTCGTAATGTATGTGAGTGACGGAGCGAAATGGTTTCGGGGTGGCAGGGACATCAGCGCGACTGTAGGATAGTCATCACGTATCACTAAGAACAGGAAGCCAAAGTTTGCGTCATACGTAGCGTGTGTGGCTATTGAATGGCTATTGAACTCTTTCGCAACGAGGCAGTGAAGACTGTCCCGCCAAAAGTTGGAACAACTGAGCAACTGGAATGACTTGGCTGGCCTCGAGAACTCGACCGATGATTCCACGGCTGAGTGGCTCCCTTCAATGGCTGCCGTCGATCGCTTCCTTTCATGGGAGGACTTCCACGATTGTTTTCGTCGATGGCTTCTCTGGGCCAATGGGGGTAGGGGAGAGGAGGGGTTGAATGAAGTGTGTTCGTTTTTCCATTGATCGCTTTTTTCTCAAGAGGATAAACTTCCCTCCCTTTCAATTATGTTCGCATTTCCAATTATCCCTCTTCGGGAATGCAGAAATCGAAAGTTTTCCCTTCCTCTTTGGTCTTGGATTATCTGCTCTGTTTGCCTGGCTATTTTTGAAGCACAGAGATAAAGTCTCGGCGGAACACGATTGGAAGTGTGCCCGATGTTTTGCAGAGGGAGTACGAGTCGGCGACTTTTCTGTAAACAGCAGACTTACTATTTTTTTCTGAAATTATTTCTTAAAATGTTGTTAGCAAAATTATGTCAATGAATTTAGTGAAATTAACCTTTTTAATTTCAAACTGCTTGCCGGAAAAAATACTGTGGGTGGTATATGTTTCCAGAAGATTATTTAAGGCGATAAAATGAGGAAGCAAGGCGTTGCTGGTCATTTAAAGTTACATTTTGAGGAAAGTTTTGAGATAAAAAAAAGAAATTTGGTTAGGAAAATGTGGAAAAGTCGTGGACATTTTAAGCCATAAACAAGGGGCAACTCTGAAAACGAATTCCTTCCCACGCTTGCTGTTCGCATTCCTGGCACTTTTCTTTTTGCAGTGAAATACTTGTCCTTATGTCCCCACTTGTGTTAATTGTTCTGCTTTTTTAAAGAATTAGGCAAAGATTTTCGCTAATTCATAGCTTGATGTATCCATCCTTCAGTGCAGGATCCCCATTTTTAATTGCGCCATTGTACTTGAAATTATAGTAGTATTAAATTCTAAAGTAGAATTAGAAAAAGTAAATTTTGTAGCATGGTGTATTCTATGTCTTTTGTTGCATTAGGGGCAGTTTAATTATAACATGCGATGACGTATTAAATTAAATCTATTTTTATTAAATAAAATTCGAAATATAGTACTTTTTTGGATTTGAATAGTTATGGAATACATTATTTTAAAAGCCTGGTCCGACTAAAAAAGTCTGCGGCCTAAGGTGGCGGGAGCTCTGATCGATTTCTCCTAATTTTAAGGGGTTTATGTATCAAATAAAAAACCGTCAGGGCGCGACCTCATTCCCACGTGGCCCACTTTCCACGCAGAAATTTCCCATAATTTCCTTTTGCTTTCTGGTTTACAATTCGCGAGGAGTCCGGGTAGGGAACAGAAGACATTGCAAATGGAAGGCATCGAACGTGCCCACGACGCGTACCTCTGGCTGGAGGACCGCTGACTTTAAAACCCTAGTTTAAGGGAAATAATTGCAGGGGTTCTCTATTTTTTGTGCGTTAAAAGTATATTATCATGTAGAGGATAATAATATAGCTTTAAAATATAAAAAAATGCGTAAATAGGAGCTGCTCTTCCGCATGTCTGAAAAAATCAACCCTCAGAATGATTTTATGCAGTTACTATAATAAATTTAAATACATTCTGTCGAGTGAATTTTATCTAAACCCTCGGAGTAACTTAAATGACAACATTCGAAATCTATCCTCCATAGAGGCATTAAATTAATATTTTTGCCTCAAATTCCTTCTACTATACTTATTTGTAACTCGGCAATATTGGGTGCGTCTTGCTGGTAGAAATGCAGGGGTGCTCAGTGTTCAAAATTTAGCTCAAACGATAGAAAACCGAATATTTATGTCGTATTATTCATTAACTGTAAAATAATTACCTGGATGTTATGAACTTTATCCTAATTCTGATGGATGCTTATGAGTATAGTAAGCATTTGAAGTGGAGAGAAAAGAAATTCGCTTTTAATGATAATAATGGAATGATTTTCATGCGGGAGTTAATTCCATTAACTATATTTTTTACCCCTCGGCACGGAACGAAATCGAAGTACTTGGGGAGGCAATCTGCTCGTGAATCAACGCGTATTAATTTCGATATTTCTCGCAGTTTAACGTTCTTGAAGTTCCAAATTTAATTTGGCTCCCGAGGGCGCCTCAAATGCGAAATCGCGAGAGGACGAGAGAGGCCAACCTTGGGTCCATTTGTCGCCTCGGTCTGGCGTTCTAGATGCGCCTAAGGGAGGGACCCCTAGCCCCTCTGCCCCCCCACCCCCATGTCCCCTTCCCCCCCCCCCAATTTCCCCCTCCCCCCCCCAATTTCCCCCTCCCCCCGGGGGTGACGCTGCTGAGGGAGCCCCCTTTTTTTGGCAGCGGGGCGATCTCTTCCGCCCAGGAATATCTCTAGTTGACGCGAATCCTCGCGAGGTGGAGACACGCGGGCGGAGGCGCGTGGGCGCCGGACCGCTTCGGGGCCAGTTTGTTGCCCCCGCGGGGTCGTGCCCACCCGCGTGCATCCATACACGCGACTCGTCATTCGACCGACATGTGTGTGTGTTTTTAAAACACTTGAAAACTTCCGTTTTACGATACAATCTCAAATGATCAAAACAGGGCGTTGCCCTTTCCGGCGTGCCTTTGTTGACATGTTTTGTGTTCACAGCTATCAATACAAGTCGTCAAAAATACAAACTACTACTTCTGTTGGCCACGATTGTTTCAAAATTCCCCAAGTAAAATTCTTGTGCATATAACAGCCATACCACACAAAAATACTGACTATGTTGGTCCAATATTTAACAAAATATTTATCGACTTGATCAGTCACATCGAATTTTTACGAGGGTAATTTGGAAAGTTCTCGGAATGTAATATAAATAAAAGACTTACGCCAGTGAAAATTTTTTTATACTTTTCAATTTAGTCTCCCCGTGCAAAAAAGCACTTGATCCAGCGATGTTCCAATGTCTGGATCCCTTATCGAAAATTAAGAATCCGTCAGGCCTACGAAATACCCGGTAAAGAACATTCTTTGTTCTTCCACATATATTTTATTATTCACGCCCTAGGTTTCGACTTACGAAGTCAGGTAAATGAAAGAGGACACACAGCTCTGTACGTATAGTAGAGAGAGAAGAGGAAGGGGGAGGTGGAGAAAGAAGGGAAACTAAGGGGAGGGGGAGAGTGCCTCAGGGGGGAGGGGGACAGAGAGAGGCACAGGGAGGGGGGGTGAGAGGAATACGTCAGGTCATCGCGAACGAAGGGAATCATTTTTCCAGTTGGTCTCTTTCGATTTTAATGATGAAAAAAAATGTTTCCTCTTCTCTGTCCAGTATAGAAAGCTGTGTGTCTTCTGTAGGTATGTATAATACTATATTTCTCTGTAAACATTTTCTCTATCTTCAAGAAATCGCTCTAAGTTAGGTTTGTGAATTCTTGTTTCATTGGCAGTCTATCTAGCTAGAACCATAAACACCGTAATCAACCCAAAGGTGGGTTTGGTAGGTGATGGTAGAGTACACGCAATACTAAGCCCTTTACAGCGTGTGAAATTCACACATCAGGGTAGGGGGGCCAGTTCCTTTCCCTGTGCGGGTTATGGTTTCCCAAGATGATCTGGTACCCGAAAAATCACATAGCTTGGGTGGAGCTGAGGGTGCCCAGGAAATCGAACCCGCGCCCTTCGGTCAGTAGTCCAACGCTCTACCCCTAGACTACCGCGACCCACCTCTCTAACTAATCTTTCGTCAAAACAGCGTTAAAGTGAAGGCATATTAATAGTAGCAATTAGTATCTGAATTCAGGAGAATGGAGATTGAATTTAGTTTCCCCAGGAAATGTTGTTGTATCTCTTATGACGATGGTACGTCTGGACTGGAGAGGGGGTCGAACAATAGCGGAATGCGTTCGGCAGTGGAGTTGCGGGAAGAAGCAATGAGTCAGTTGGAATCGTTGGGAACCTGAATTTTGGGAAGAATGTAGAACTGAGGGGAGCTTGGGACACTGGGCCGGGGAAGAGTTGTTGAGATGTCTACATTGGACTGAGTTGCAGAGGGAAACGAAAGGGAATAATTTGCTGGCGAGAGGTAGAGTTTGGGTTTTAAGATGATGCGTTGATGGGAAACTGTCTGCCATCCTCGTTCTGAGGCGTCGAGGAGCTTTTGTCCGCGTGGAATGATGATCAAGTCGGGATTTTTTGTTTTTTTTTACGGCAAAAGCGTCAGAAAATATTAATTTTTCCCACCGAATAATTATTTTTAAGTCATAAAAAATCGAGGAAGGAAGGACGGTAAGATTTGTCCAGGAGGAAGCTCAACCGTGTGATTGGGAGCCGAAGGTTTGGGATATTAAGGGGGGTTGGGGGTAGGGTTTTAAATGCGCGCAGTGAGTTGTGTACGGACATAATAACCTGTTTGCGTGCAGAAATGAAGCTATGCAAAACCGGCAATCAATCGTATCATATCCTCTTCCTTAACTTAAATCCGTTATTCAAACATATTTAAAGGCCCAATAAGTTTCCTTCTTAATTCTACCGCACTTTGTATTCGCTGACTTAGTTTACATAGACGTCTCTCAAGAGTTTATCAAAAAACTCCAACGGTCCCTGAATGCATACATCAGGTCTATCTTTAACGTAATCGTATCCGAACATATTACCCCTTATATTAACAAACTCTCCTGGCTTAAATTTGAGTCATGACCAATGCATACATTAACCTGTCTGTGCCGAGTTCTGAAAACCAATCCGCTTCAATACCTTACGCTCTATGTCAAATGTCTTGAATAAGTGCAAATAACAAACAATCGAGGGAATCAAAATCTTATTTTACCTCATCATTGAACGGCCTTGCATAACGAGTCGTATTCAGTTACCGCTTGCCGGAAGTGGAATAAGCTTACCATAGTCACGAGAAATGCACTTTCACTGCCATTTTTGAAAAGGCGTGAATGTGCGAAATGGAAAGCATTTAAACATTCGTTAATCGCTTCGGACGAAGAGGAGGAAAAAATATTTTCGTTGCATAGCATAGCCTCGTTTCAAAGATGAAATCGTGTTTGTATTGAAATTGATAATTTCATTTATTTCCATTAAATTCATGTAAAAATCCTCTGTTGAATTTTAAAAAGGGAACAATTGAATATTTAAAAAGGTTTTTAGCTGGTACTTACTATCAAAAATGCAATCCAGGTGTGCTGTGTGAAAGAAATAAGTTCTTGTGCACACGGCCTTTGCACTAAATGTGGTTGCACACGAACTTGTTGATTTGAAAAGAGCACAGTGAGATTATTCTATTAGAGATTATTCCAAAGGTAGATTTTAGGCTTTGTGGATAACAACTTAGAAGAGTACTTGGTGTAAATGTGATGAAAAGGTCAAAGAGAAATGTTATCTGTCGCCTCATTAATAGAATATGTTGCAAGTATATAAATGGGGTCCTCGCGGAATTGGATTAATCTCCGGATTGGATCGCGTGCAGCGTAGAGCAGCTAGATTTGTAAAACATTGTTATGATAAACTAAGGAATGTATGCAAATTATTTGAGCAGCTAGGCTGGGGATCACTCAATGGAGTGAAGGTTAAATTACAGATTGAAGTTCTTGCATGAGTTGGAGGGACGTCTCTTTTGCAGTGATATTGAAAATGTATCATTGCCGCCATCGTACTACGGCAGTAGATATCATGTCAACAAAATTAGAGAGATCGGATAGATTTAAGATGTATTTTTTGCACTATCGAAAGGGGATCATAATAACATTGTCCGACCGTGGTAGGGGTAATTATGTTCGGGTAAAATTATTCACCCCCTACCACACACCCTAGGCTTGCAGGACGCATAAATAAGTGAAATAAATTAATTGAGAATTGGCTCATGTGCGGCTTCCCGCGATCCTATAATATACCACTTCACAGCGTTAATTGTCACTGAAATAATTATATATCTCAGCGGCACCGGTATCCGTTCTGTGAAAGTTCTAGGCTAGACGTAAATACTGCGCGCCTTCCTCCACGGAATAGACTCGCTTTAAAATGTGTGCGCCAACGTATGTAGCACCATCATGTAATAAGCAGAGTGAATATTTGAAATGGTATTGTTGGAGTGGTCACTCTTGATTTCTTCAAATCTGGAGGTGGGTGACTACAGCCCTCTTCAGCGCTCCAATCGTAATTCAGTGGTGCGAGGAATATTCGGAAGGGAGTGGCAGCAAGCTGTAGAGGAACACAAGAGTGAGGAAAGGGAACTGGACGCTGAAGTAGAAAGATGGGATTATATTTAAAAAAGGAGGATGGAAAGCCGTCAACGAAACTATAGAGTGATAAGGAAAACAATTGATTAGAAAGATGGGAGAGGAAAGGAAATGGAAGAATGTTAAATCAGAGTTAAGTAGAAGGAAGTATTACGAGTTAAAGAATGCGAGGGGGAAACTAATATGGTGAAAGAAGCGTGGCGGAAGACGCAGTGCAAGGATATGGAAAATGTAGACAGACAAAGTGATGTTGGTGCTATATACAGGAAGGTGAAAGCACTGTCAGGAAGCAAGAAAGGAAAATCTGTGATTGTAATGAATGTGACATTTTAGGCGTTCGAGTGATTTTAGGATACGAGATAAATGTATGTAGTATTCATATTAATTGCAATTATCTTGTTTTTTTTACCTTGAAGGTTGCGGGGGAATATCATTTCACTCAAATAGATTTTGGGTGATACCCAAAAAAAGTCCCTCGACCCCGCTCCCCCAAAACATTCTTAATTCAATGGTTCTCGGAATCCTCTCTCGAAATATTCAAGTAGAAACTTGCGTTCCTGCCCAAGAGGCGATCCGCGTCCAGTCGGGTACGTATTAATAGTCATTGCTCAGAGGGATTCCATTTGGAGCTGCTAAAAAATAAGTCGGAGTAAATTTTTGCCATAGGAGTCACTCATCTTCCGAGTCCTGGAGACGCGTCGATGCGCGACTTTGGCCCATGTGTACCCGCTCGCTTATCATGGGTCCCGGGCGAAGATATCAGTGCCGCCGCGAACGGCGAAAGCACGGACTACGAAGCGAGGGCGAGAATCGGGAGCGAAAGTTACGCCACGGTTGATATTACGGCGGGTATTCGTACTGCTTCCAGCCGTGGCTGGGGCGAGAGCACATACCCCTGATATATCCATCCCTACCCTTCCTCTCCTCTCCGCTAATTTTCACACCTCCAAAGGTATTTATAGGCCAAGGATCGGTAGTGGCATCACGAATAATTCTCTTTTTACCTTGAAATGTAATGGCTGTACGGAGCTTAATTAGCGGATGGATGATTTTATTTTTTTCCTAATTATACATTTTAATGTTTAAATCTTTAAATGACAATTGTGAGCATGTTCATCATATACAAATTACAGCAGAACGTATCAATACAGAATACATATACGTACAATCTTTACCATACACAATAGCAGTACAATCTTCATTACTATATACAATAGTAGTATATATTAATATTATAAATGGAACACTCATTCTGGTCCTGCCAATCCAGTCAGTTCTGGCTTGACAGCAGGTGCCACAAACACAAATATGATAGCTTAACGTGTTGCAATAATAAAGCTACATACATTATGTGTCGAGTTTTGTTCCAAGTCCTAATCCATTATTTGTAATGGCCAGCCTTTTTTTCTCTCTTTCACAGCATTTACTGAATAATATTTTTGAATTTTTAGGCATTTCATTAAAAATTAGAGGTACAGTAACCTCCATATTTTCATCCACCTTGATTTGTGTGATATTTTGTATCGTATACATAATATTGACCCTTAATGGCGGTTCCTTTTTATTAAAATCAGGTATTTTATATTTGTCATAAAAATGGTTTCCTATTTTGATGACATCTATTTCCGAATGAAGTACAGAGTTTATTGTCGGTAAAATTTATGCTATTATGTTGACCCATTTCCGGATTTTATATATTATCCGGAGGATATGAAGTCGTAAAAAGTACGTGAAGTAGTCCATGGTGGTTGTACGTGTACGAGTCTTGTTCATTCTAAGTTTCCTAACTGTTTAAGTGGCACATCGCTGAAACAAAAAATCAAGTGTGTCGTCAAGAAACACCGTGGTGAAAATGGATGGGTACGGACCTACTGTACTATTTCCTATTCTGCAATCTATTCTTAAAGTAATATTATTGCTCATTGCTATGGAATAAGATCTAAATACCGGAACGTACTGCTTATAAGATGACATATGAACCGTATGAATAAATTCTCCGCTAGTGTGTGTATCCACACATACGATAGGGAAGCGGTAGGAGCGACGGCCGGCAGCACCGAACTGACTGCCTTCTCGTTGGAGCGGAAATGGCGATGGGATGACGGGGAGGCAAATGCAGTATTAATGCTGGGAATATTTCAAAGAAGAGAAGGGCGATGAATTTGGTAGAAAGTTTGTGTAGCCGTTTGGCGATTGAAATAGTGAAAAAGATACTTTTACTTCGTGACGATGATTCACTATTCCTACGATTTTTAATAGAAATCAAACAATAGAGAAAAAAAATGAACGGTGGGGAAACAATTGAAATTTTGGGTAAAGTAAGAGATATCTGTTGGGTGAAGTTAAGTGGATGGAGGGGATACCGTGAGGCATTGGGGTGCTGAAGACTGTGATATGTGGAGAGACCTGTGAAAGTGGGAGGGACGGATTAGCATTTTTGCTAGCATTTTGGAAGGCATAAAGTGAGGCGGAAAATATGCACAGCTGGAGAGTGACTTACTGCAATACAAGGTTTGTAGGTCGAAGGTCCTTAAAGGTACGCGTGCAAGCTTCTTTGACGGCACTTGGTGGTGTCCTTTTAGGGATGGTGGATTTCAGTTTTATAGGGAATAGGAATAATAGTCTGCTGGTTCCAAGTCGGGTCTGTAAGGGGGTTGGGGGATCGTCGCGATGTCGTTGCCGAAGGTCTTCGCGCGCAGACACACTCGACTCTACTCTTGGTCGTCCGTCAAGACCTTTGAGTGGACGAGTTTAGCGCAGATCTTTTGCATTTGCCAAATTTTTAGTGATATTCATGTAAACTGTCTTCTCTTGTCATCATCAATACAATATATGCGATCATGCGCGCATGTAGCCGACGGTCTGAATTAAACCCTTCACGCACCCATCAGGAAAATATTGTTACCGATACTTCTTATACAAACTTGGTCTGTAGTGTTGAGTCTAAGGATATTTTGTGTCATTTTATTTGGGGTTCAGGAGTGCACAGCATTCTGTAGTGTCATTGTTCCCCCCATGAAGTCAACCTAACCCGATGCTTCTGGTAGTGATAACGCGAGTGAAGAAATAATTAATATTATTCCTTCTTTGAACTTTGCTATGGATGACTTCTTTGGATTTACTTGGACATCAAAGGGAGAGAAGTTGGTCTCTCTAAGCAGAAGATGTGAACTCCGCATACTTTTGGTTCTTAGTTCGAGTAAAGCTTTGCCCTCCCCATCAACACTAACCTCTCGGTTGACCATTGCGATGGGACTGGCCATTACGTATTGTTGGCGATGTTTCGCCCTCTGCCAGAAGTCATTAGGCATTGTGTCGCACGTGCAATCATCGGGCAGTAATATAATGTTGTTTTTTTTTCAATTAAAGCTTTCATTTATTTAATTTTATACGCCTGACGCAGACATGTTGTAGTGCGTACAAGTTTCCGTTCGCGAGTTCTGGCGCTTTTCACTTAACTGCGAGTCAATGCGGAATTTGGTGTATAAACAGGGACAAACTCACAGTGTGCGCCATTTTGCGGGGATGGTGGCACGCTGGTTGATCGAGTTGTGCGGAGGGATTTGAAGAGGGCACCTTGCCTGGATCACCTGCATCAGCTGGTCTGGGCCCCGAAGGGCATATGGCCCTTTTCTCGTCTTCAATATTCAATCCGCATTGAATTCGCAACTGTTCCCGGTGTATACATTCGGTTTAGCGATTTCCGTTTCATTTTTCGTGGGATATCTAATGGTCGTTAATCGCTATTTGTTGTAAAAATTCTGCTTCTTTTGCGTGAAGTTAGTTTCTTTTTTCAGAGAAATGGCTACTTGATGGTATTCATATCACCCACGTTCCGGGAAATGGTCGCTTAACGCAGCGGCAAATGCCAAGGGGTGCAGGAACATTTCCGCGGTTTGCTTTGACGGACGAACATGTCAAAAATATTATGGCATGCATCGCGACGTGGTTAGCCATCAGGGCATCAGTGGTGGCTTTAAGGTGGGTGCCTAAGGCGTCCAATGAAATGGCAGCTTGAGTTTGGACCCCCTACGCAGTAGCACTGCTATCTATGTACCTAAGAATAAGGAATCAATCTTCAGTTGTACGAATGTAAACTATTTTGGCTATTTGAGAGATTGTGCTACAATTTCGTGTAGTTTCAAAAACCAAATCAGGGTTTTTGCGAAATTCTGAGATCATTTAAGTATTCATACAGTAATTTTGTCTTGAAATTTTTCATTTTTTTAAAATATAGTTACTTTGGGACCAGTTTCGTACATATTTTCTTTCATCGCCTTATATTTATTATTCAGAGTTTATGCGGTTTTTTAGATTTTGCTTTAATTCATTGGTTCCGATAGTACTTTGTGTCAATAATATTAGACTTTTTATCTTATTATATAGTATTTTATTCCAGGGCAGTTTTTTGGTCATTAATCCTTGTCCTTTTATGCTTTAAGATATTGTTTTTGTCGTCTGTGGTTCATTTATATTTAGCCTTACTTTTATAGCTAAAGGTTTCAAATTTTTGAAAGTTTAGATTCGTATCAATTAACTTAATCATGCAATTAGTTTTTCGTGGCACCATTTAATTTCCGTCGGTTTAATTACTTTTCGGTCTTTTCAATGTAGTGAATTGGTGACATCCTCTTTTCCAAGGTTTGGCGAACTACCTATGATTACCCAGTCGCATGAATGTAGACGTAATTTTTTTATTACGGTAATTACTCAATGCTTACACTCTCCAACCCTAAGATAACGCTTGAAGGTTATTTTCCGTAATGCTTAGGAAGAGCGGTAATATTTAATAAGAACACAACTGACGCTTAGGTACGATCACAGTGGTATGCCGGGATAATATGTGCTAGTGTGAGTAAACAGTAACCTAAAAATACAACTTTTCTTAATTATTAAATGAAGGACCAAGCCTAGAAATGTGTATTCACCTCTTCATTTCAAATATCTGTATCCAATAAGTTGGTCAAATAAACTTACTAAATGGGGTCGCCATACGAAGTATTCGGGATACACCTCTTGCGTTCTCAATCCGGGGGCCGAAATAGGTGCCTAGATTTGCGAACTCTTGTTGCCTAACGAGTTTGGACACCCATCAAGATGGCGTCTGAGTGATTTCGGCGCGTAAATGACGATTTTGGACTCGGCTTAAATCTGTGGCGGCGCTGCCATTGGGCGACGGACACCGAGCTCTGTCAACATTCCGTTTAATTCGGCGGGCCTCGGTGCCGCACCGCGGGCGTACCTGGGCCCTCCCACGCCTTCCTGTCCTCCACTCTTGGTCCCTCAGAAAGGCCCCTGCGCCGCGGCGACAAAATTCGGAAATTCGCGGAGGGCGTTCGCCTGCTATCCCAAAGTATGATCTTCAGGAGTTCTTTTTCTTTCGAGGGTGGACGACTCGCTGGCAGCGTCGTGTTGTCGACTGAGGAAGATCGACTTTACTTTCAATTGGTTTCCATGCAACCTCGAAGAAATGTAAAAACTATTAGCTCGGCGTCTTTTTTGAACGGCCATTGCATGGGACGTAAGTGAGTATCCAAATTTCTATCAAGTGAAGATTTAATGTTGGCAAGTTTAATAAGTGATAGCTTTACCAGCCTTGACAGAAAAAAAGCTATATTTATGTTTCTTTGATCGCTTGGGGTATTCGGAGGAGCGAGGGAAGGAGTACCATGCTGCATACTTGCGACAAAATCACCGCTTGTATCAATTGACTGAGAAAAATTATTTTAAATAACAGCTGATTCTCGAAGCGTTTTAGAAAATGTGTACAAATTGATGTTCAAAACTTAGTTATTCATAGGAACGTCACACGCGGCGACCACTGTGGTGTTCCCGTGGGGCTTAAATGGCGGCATGTTGAACATTATGCGCTCCGACGCTGAAGTTCTTTGGACGTCCACAGATGAGCATTCATTTGATGAAAGTGTGGATTCAAATGGTAGAGAGGAGAGCGAGAAATGGCGGGCCCTTCCCTTTGAAGGGGAGTGAATGGCCAACCCTGCGTCAGCGGATCTGGGGGGACGTGACCCCGCGCGAGGCGGCGGCCCACGCGCATCGCCCTCTCGAAATATGACTACTGTCCACTCCGTGCTCGTCTGCCTGGAGAGCGAACGTCTCTTGCGCTCGGTAGAGACGAATATTTATACATTTACGACTTCAGTGGCATCCGTCGCCTACGTCGAAAGCGCCGCGATTTGGCAGGGTATTAATTCGTGCGTGTCCTTCTCAGAGTGAGTAAGGCGGCGTCCGTGATTCTCCTAAGCTACCTCATCACGGCCTGTTGCAATGCTTCCATCGTGCCAGTCCTTACAGCACGGATTTGTGTCCGCGGAGGAGGATGAGGTCAGGCGGGGCAACGTCAAGGCTGCAGGGTGGCTGAGGCAGATCCGCGTGCGAGTTTCCTTTCGTTCGTCCGAGAGCACTCGCGGCACCAGCTTCGCACACCCCTTACTCATGCCCATGTTTTCGCTCAAAATTCTATGCGCATCTCATTCTATGCTTTTTGGTGTCAAGTCCATCAGGCACCATGCGAACACGTACTCTGCGATCCCTGTCCAACAAAGCCTTCATTCTTGCAAGATTTTCGTCACTTATTGCGGTCGAATGACGTCCTGAACGTCCGGCGTATCCAACATCTTTTCTACCCTCCCGCAACATGTGCCACTCAAAAATACCCGATCTATCCATTGCGTTATCACCTGCCATGAGCATGTCATCTGTCTCTTTCCCCGTTTCACGTAACATTTGATGGCGTAGCGCTGTTCCTATAACCACTTGAGCTATGGTTCAATTTAGTTTTATTCGGTCTAGTGTGTTACACTGCTAGTGTTTACATAGTACACGTTGTCAGTTTACAGATTATGGTTACAGCATATTTTTTTCTCATTATAAATATATGTATGCATATACATACACATAAACATAAATACGCATATACCCACTTACATAGACATACATTAATATACATTGCATAAAACAATTGTGACCATGAACAATGCTGTGGAAGGAAATAATGAAGGCAGGGTTCTCAAGGTATAGAAGGAAATATTTGGATTAGCAGCGGAACATTGCATTGCATTGGTTGGAATTATTGATAGCTTTGAAGCGAATAACTTTTTAACCACGGACAAAGTGTGTCCGGTACCGGGGGCAGCCACATCCGTTCCACCAATGCTTGCATGCCTTTAGCGGAATGTTTATTGCCCACGATTAGGTTGGTCATTATGAAGGATTTGAAGCTCGGAAAGAGCCGAAAGTTCAAGGTGATCAGATTTATGTCGGTGATGGCACCACCACCGAACACGTCCCAGTTTTTATAGATCTTTTTTAGAGCTTCCCATTCTCTGATTTTATCGTTGCATCCAAGGATGAGATGCGCGACGTTGTCTATTCGACTGCATGGCGGACAAAGGGGCGAATCGGCTAGCTGTAGGTGGTGCCTCACTTCCCTCGTCATGACTGTGTTCGCGGTTAGGTTAAACATTAAACTACGTGCCTCATCGTTCGCCCTGCTGGTCGCCCAGTTTTTCCAAGAAACCGTTCTTTTTGATGTATTTTGTTGTTGCTCGGTAAGCGCTCTGACATACAGGGTCTTCACCCGAATTGCTTCTCCATCTCGCAGGAGAGAAGTGACCTTTTTTGCTTCTTCAAATGCCCTCCGGTGGCATACGTCGCGCGCGAGTTCCTGCCACGCGTCCTTGAGGAGTGCCTTGCGACACGCGTCGTCACCGCCGAGGATGCGCAGGCTAAGCTTCGCGTAGACCACCTTCGCCTTTAGAGCTGTATCGGTTAAATTGAGACCACCCTGCTCAAACGGGCCATAGAGCTGGTTTCGGGACACTTTCTTTACGTAGCCATTCCAGATCATTTGGTTGGTCGCTCTAATAAAGTATGCATTGTATTTAGCTTGTTAGGGCCACATACCATATCCTTGGGAAGACAATCTGGTTGAGGAGGCGGACGCGGGTCACGATCTGGAGGGAAGGGAGTGAAAGCTTTCCAACACTCCATTTTACATGGTGGTCAATAATTCCACGGTTTCGCTCAATCGTGGGAGCCAATTCCTTCTCCCACCAGAACCCTAAGATTTTGGGCGAAGGCGCTTCTGACCAACCGATGGAGGTCGAGGGCCGGTCGCCCTTTAGCAGCAAAAACCTGGATTTCCGGTTGTTGAGGAAGATACCACCCTGCTCATATGACGTTAATATTTCGTGGGCTAGAGCCATGTGGGCCGGGTCGTCTACGAAGAGGGTTATGTCGTCAGCGTATGCGACGCCCGGGCAGATCTGTAGTCGTCTGAGTATGGGGTCTAAGGCAAGGGCGAACAGCAGCATTGACAGAGGGCAGCCCTGCCGAACGGAGTTACTGACGGGGATGGGCGGCGAGGTGGAATTCTTTATTCTAATTATTGAGTATGTTCCGGTGTACATCGTTGAGACGGCACGAATGAAGTACTCGGGGAAGGCCATCGTCTTGAGCACGGTTAGAATCCATTCGATCCGGACTGGATCAAATGCTTTTTCAAGATCGGTCGCTAGCAGTGATAAAAAACGATCGCCGTACAAGAGCGCGTAAAAAATAATGTCGCGAATTAAAAGTGGTGCATCGAAGATGTTTCGCATTTTCGACACGGCGTACTGGGATGGAGAGAGGACGATGTCGGCAGCAGCCGGAATTCTATATCGTAGGACGTGCGCCAATATTTTATAATCTGCGTTTAAAAGGGCGATTGGCCGGAAGTCGTTGAACGACTTGGGTCGCGTTTACTTTGGTACAAGCGTTATCACGGCGGTCCGCTGACTTGCAGTCAGAAAGCCGCTAGCTAAAATGCAGTTAAAAAGGTGGGTTAAAATAGGTTTTAAAACATCCCAGTATGCCAAATAAAATTCAAAGGGTAGGTCCTCCAAGCCGGGTGCTTTGCCCTTCGGGAACATGGAGGAGACGCAGTCCAGTTCGTCTGAACTTATGTCTCGACAAAAATCATCTTTTTGATCTGTGGAAAGCGTAGGGAGAGGGGGTGTGTCTCCCTCCTTCCATGGAGGATACCTGTTAAAGGTGTTTTGAAAGTGCCGGCCCGCTTCCCTAAGGAGGTGGGTGTCACCGGCGGTAGATTCTCTGACAGGGATTCTGTCTATATCGGAGCCGGAGTTGGATTTCATCCAGCGCCGAAGCTCAGATAGCGTTAGGGGGCCCCCTATATCCGTGTCCAGTTCTTTTTGCCACTTTTGGGGAGCGTATTTTTGGAGCTCGTGGCCTAGTATATTTTTTTTAGGGACGACACTTGGGCGTGGAAACTCTCCGGTGCCATATCCTTACGCAGGAGCTCATCTAGCGCTCGGCGGTAGGAAATGGTGTAATTTTTTTCCCTACGCCACTCAAAAGTTTGCCTTTTGATGTGGGTGACAATGCGGGGTTTGAAAACCTCGTCCCACCAAACAGCGAAGTCTGCACCGGGCCGGAGTGCCGCGATCAGTTCGCACACCCGGGTGCGGATAGAATCACGACGAGTCGCGTCCTCCAACACGCGGAGGTCCATGCGCCACACGGAGCCGCAGCGGTGACGTGCGCGCCCGGGGTTGTGTCCGGGCATGTAACTCACATGATCACTGCGCAGTGATCAGAGAAGGACACCGGGAGGGTGTCCACTGTCTGGACATCATTCTTAGGAATGCCGAGACGAAGAGGTAGTCATTCCGCGTCCGAGAGTTAGGCCTTGATCGCGTGAAGGGGGCGGGACCGTCGCAATAAGAACGCACTGCGTCAATCGCTCCAATGGAGTCGAGCATCAGTGAGAGCGCCCGGCTCGGATAGTATGTCATACTATCCCTGTTCGAGGCACTATCCTCTCGGCGGTAGATCGAGTTAAAATCTCCGCCCAATATGGCCTTCCCCGAGAAGGAATACAGGTAGGTGAGGAGAAGTTCATTGAAATATGTTTCGCACTCTGCCCTCGCGCGCTCACCGGAGAGAGCGTTAAGGTTTGTGTCCGTTGACGACTTTCGCTCCCTCTGAAATTTCCCTCCACGTGGAGGGGGATGCGGGGGTTCGGCGGGAACATCTGAGGGCGCACCCTCGATGAGTATCAGCGACCGCGCCCTCTCCTCCACAGCCATCTCGGGCTCATCCACCTCCTCAGCGGTGTTCGGGTTGGAGGCCAAAAACATTGCCTCCGCATAGCTCTTCCCTCCCTGGTTCCGAGGGCAGGTCTTGCGCTCGTGGCCTTCTTGGTTCCAACGGTCGCAGGTGCGGCGCTGACCCTCGTAGATGATGTTGGCCCGGTTGCCGCCGATGTGGAGGTACGAGGGGATATTCCTTTCGACCGTCATCCGTACCTCTCTCGTACCTGTCAACACGCGCGCCATTTTGTCGCCCTCCCACCTGTTTTCCCACGAGCGATGGATTTTTCCAAAACTTTGAAGCTCGCCTGTTATATCTTCCAATGGGGTCTCCACGGGGATACAAAGAACCCTGACATAACAAGGGCTACCTGAGGTCTCATCAATCGTAATCGTCGTCCTCGGATCATTTAGGGATGAAACGGTAGTTTTCGTGGGATATTATCTAGAATCCTCTTCATAGTATCTTCAGTTGCCAACTTCAGGAATACCAAATGGCGGTTATATCCAAATTGGATCGCCACCATCTCTTCGGGTGTGAGGCCGTGCGACTCTAGTGTAAAGAGGAGGACCTCCAACGGAGTTGGGGGCTTTGCCTTCTCATCAACTTGCAAGGCGAGCGTGTTTACGCGACGTACGACCATTTTGAAAGAAATCAAAATGAGCACGCCAGCGGGGAAAAAAAGAAGAGCGCACCGAAAGCACCCCAAGAAAGAAAAAACACTACCTCCCCGCTACACGGACCAGGCGATAGCGAATAAAAAGGAGCCTAAGCTCTACACCAGGAGTCAAGGTCAGTCTTGATCCAGTAAACAAAACGAAAGCACGGCCTTCCCGGCGGAAGAAGTCGAGGGTCAAACCGCAAGCTTCTTGATGAACTAGGCGGTCAACCGCCGCTCGAAACAAAACACGATCGGAACCTCGATTTCCGAGAGAGTCCAGCAATGCCGCTCTCCAAATCCCGGCGGCCGAAGCCTCGGATGCCAGCGAATTTTAGACACTCGGTGAACACAGGCACGTTCTGCTATCGAGGCGTTCTCTTAAACTCTGAAATTTTTGGGTCTTTTAAAGGAACAAGATTTTGTGACGAAATACCGTATATACAGTGTCACAGGCATTCGTAGTCGTGCGCGACGGGCCACAGTCCACGAGGTTAAAGCCAACTTTAAACTCTTAGGCTGTTTATTGAGATCTGGGTTCCAATACCAGTCAAGGCGAATGATTTTTACACTCTGAAATTGTTGCATTGAAATGCTCATTAGCGGATGATTCAGTTACAAGTTACTGTTGCGGCGTCTCCCGCTGTTTCTTTGGAAATGTAAGAATAGGTTATTGTGGGGGAATGTTGGTCCTGGCGAGAGAGAGAACTACCGTCGTTTAAGGAAGAGCCAAAGGAGTCAGGTATCGGATCTTCTAATTGAATGAATATCTAGTGAACAAATTGACAGCTATTGAAGTTCAATTTGCTTCAGCACGCGTATTGATTTTCTTTGGTCTTAACAATCGACGTAATTATCGAGAACTTAGGGCATGAAGTTCGCGAGGTATTGCTCGGTAATTTGATCTTCAGAAACTAATTACGTATACACCTTAAAAAGGAGTGTACATTAAATATACCAAATAGTCGCATGGCCCCTGGAAAAGATGCGAATTTGTATCTTCAGAAAACGTGGTTATTTCTGACCTTCGGATGAAAGCGTGCGCCTCGAAATGCTATCGAGCAATGATTCCTCGCAATAATTTCATACTGCTCGGTGGAGGAATAATTGCCTAAAATATATTATCTTGGCGCGGCCGTCTCTCATGACGCTGTGATATTAAAAGACTCCCTTGGCGTGGCTCCTGTCGAGGGGAAGACCATTTCGGGACGCCCGCGGGGGTGCCCCGAATAGAGGATGCCGCATCACAAGAGAGACGGGAGTTTTTGGAAAGAAGTTCGTGAGGGTGTTAGTTCGTGGCTTCGTCTACACATCTACACAATACCCCGCAAGCCGTCGCGAGGACGGGTGGCAGGGGGTGGTAAGTCACCAGCCATTCAACATGCATATGTCCTCTACGTATTTCCTCATGCACCTGATACCCCGCAATCCGCCGAAAACGGCGTGGAAAGCGGGCGACCGAGCACCAAACATGCAACATGCCTACATATATTACGAGTATTACATGGTTAGCAGCTGTTCTATGCCTACACAAACAAGACAAAGAAATCATTAAAAGAAGGCAGGCAGACATGCAATTCAGGCACTTAGTATCCGTTAGTTTTCTAAACATTGACAAATACAATATACATAGTATACATTCAATATTTATAGTATACATTCACCTACACCCCGCCTGGCACAAGGTCTCACGGCTGGGGGCGCTGGGGCGCCAGACTTGGAGAGTGGTTTGTGGGGATTTAGTCTTGTATAGCCCTTATTTTCGATAGCGTGTACCTATTATTTTCTTTGGTGTTCCCCCTTTTATTGTTGTCATGAAAAGTGCTCGGGAAAAACGAATACTTGAATATGTCAGTTAAACAATCGAACCCTATAATTTTGTAGCAATATTCGACCCTGCCTATGTAATTAGGGAGCTTAATTATATCTCCAATATCGGATGCAGAACCACACGCTTCATATTTATGTAATTAGTTAAATCCATCCCTGAGTCATCGCATGGTTGCGGTTCCTTCCCGGATTCTGTATTGAGTGCGTGATGCTTTGTGTCCTTTGGTACGAGCTATTCACGAACCTAGCGGCCATTCTCTTTACCCTATTCAATTATGCAATGGATGTTTTTGAAAAGGATCCCAGACGCTCGCCGCATACTCAATGTGAGGTCTTACTAAACATGAATAGCACGTTTCCTTCACTTTTTCGTCGCTACCCCTTGCAAATAATGAAAAAATAAAGAAAAGGAAACAGACCGGCAACCACTAGGGGGTGTTAAGGAATAACAGCGACTCTCGTGAATCACATTCGCACACACTCAGGGTTTGCAAGGATTTCTATTATGCCGGGCACCCAACCATCTCACTCAAGAATGAAAAATTGAAAAGGACAGGACTCAAGTTCACGGAAAAAAGTGACCATCGTGAATCACTTCTACTCGCAGTTTTTGGGGTTTACAAGGATTTCTCCAATGCCTTGTCAAGATTTCTCCTCCTCATATCAAGTCTATGCCCTTGGCTATTTCGTTTTTTCAGTTGGAGTAGGGTTGTCGTGATGGGCATCGATGGCGTCCGTTGTCGTGATGGTCGGGAATTGGGGAAGTGTATCGCGCGCTCGGTCTCTTGTGCTCACTGAATACCTGCCTCGTCTAGACTGTTGCTTAAATGGCTGTTAAATAATTTGAATGAGTTCTTGCAGCGATGGGGCATTGTGCCTCGGTGGAAAATCATCCGTTTGGTGCGCGGAAGCACCAGACCGCGGGGCAATGACGCTCCCGGAGAAGGTCGAGGATGACGGCTGTTGATGGAAAATAGCGCCACCACTTCATTGGGGGGGGAGACAAGGCGACTGCGTGCATCGCCTCTAGGGGCGCAAGCTACCTCCCTCCCCCTTACCCTTTATTGACTGCTGTGGGAATCAAACTGCTGACCCCGTGACCTTAAGGGGCACACATCTTTCTCTTTTTGTCGCTCCCGTCTCCCCCTGCTCAATCCCCTTCGTGTATTGATTTTCCGCTACCAGGTCGGTCTGTCCTCTCCGCCCCCCGCCCCCAATATAGTGCCCGTCAGCCCCTTGTGCCCCGATTCCCCCTCCCTGACCCAATCCCATAATTCCGACAGCACACTTCCTCCACCCCCGCACCCACCCCTGATAGAGCTGGACGGGGGTGTGGGGTGATGCAGGAATTCGACACGGCAGGTCCTTATCAATTCTAACTCCAAGGGGGGGGGGGTGTCGTGCCGA
Source organism: Hetaerina americana (assembly GCF_022747635.1). Lineage (NCBI taxonomy): Eukaryota > Metazoa > Arthropoda > Insecta > Odonata > Calopterygidae > Hetaerina > Hetaerina americana. Next base: position 4,718,159 of record NW_027286852.1, read on the forward strand.
TGTGAAGAGAGGGAAGCGGGGCACCCCCCCTTCGTTGCGGGGGGTAGGGCGTCGAAACGGGGTAGAATCGCCCGAGATCCTAATTCCACCGAATAGTGACTGCCACCGTTGGAATCGTAATGAAGACACGCCCACCAACACGTTGGAGTGGGATGTCCCCTAGGGGGAGGGGGGCGGGAGGGGGTAAATAATGGCAGGCGATGCTGTGCACTCATTTCAGGGTGGAGCGGTGCTCGCAAACGGTGCGCATTGCCCTCTTCCATCCAAATGCAACATTTAGTGGCATTGTGTCGTTTTAATTTCCTTGAACAGCGCACTCGTCGTCCGAGAGCGCTGGCTTTGTCCTGCGTGTCCGTTTGGACGCGATGGTCTCCGGGCGCCAGTCGCGAGCGCGCGGACTCACGAATGTGTCCTGTAATGGGGTCGATCAGGGTACCTTGGCATAGTATGCGAGAAAGTTAGACGAAGGGATGGATGGTGTCAGTGCGGTGTTAGGAAGGGGGGAGGGAGACTATAATAATCCGCGTCATTTGGAATTAACAAGCCCAAAGAGCATTTTGCAGCCCAAAGTCCTTAAACTAAGTTAAAAAAATACTCCCGAACCGTAGCTTTAAATTATCCGTACTTATTTACGGAAATGTCGAACTAAATGACCATCAAAAGAGATGGTTGAGACCGATGCTTAGTGGTAATCCATTTGTAAAGCACGAAGAAAGAATCAAAAACCTTGCGTTTCCACATGGAAAGAATTGATTACTGTAGACTAATATCGCTACTCTTGCTTTTCTTCTGGACTCATTCCTAATCATCATCTGGAGTGGAGTCCAGATGGTGCCACAGTGCAGCGAAACTTGTCGACAGTAATCAATTCTTTCCATGTGGAAACGCTAAGTCTTACATTATTTTTTTGTGCTTTGCAAATGGCAATCTATTAACGAGAGATAATGACGATCATCCAGAGAAATGACGACTGATATTTAGATTTTTTGAAATGTAGTGCTTCGAATTCAGCACATACTAATGCATTTCAACTGCGTGATTATTTACATTTTCCCGGAGGCGGATGTAGATTCCGGTCATAATTTAGTACGTGTAGTAAAAAAATGTCACATCAAATTCAGGAAGATGAAATGGGAAAGACGGGTTAGGAAATGGAGTGTGGAATCTCTAACTGGACTGACAAGGATGGATTATCATCCACAGGCTGGGGAGAAAATCATGAATGAAGGAAGAGGGCTGGGTACTACGGAAGGAAAATTGGAACAGATGAAAAAATGGGGATATCGTAAGACGCAAACGAAACTATAGGAGCAGTACAGTGAATAAATAATAATAAAACAGTGATTGTGAATAGGGAAAGGACAATGAGGCCATGGATTTCGGACGAGGTAATTAGAAAGAGCGACGAGGGAAGAAAATGGGAGGAAGTTAAGTGAGAATTAGGTAGAAAGGAGTGTGGCGTCACAATTTGCTGATTTGAATGAGATTTGTATTGCCAACAGCAAACAGTATGCTGCGCACCCTATATGAAGAGTAAAACTATAAAATGAGGCGGGAAACAAATAGAGCGAAAGTAGCGTGGTGGAAGACACAATCGGAGAATATGAAAAGTTAACAGAGCAAGGGTGCAATTGGTGCGCTACACTAGAAGGTGGAAGAACTGTCAGGAACTAGGAAAAGAAAATCCGTGCAAAAGATGAAATGATAGGTCTGGAAAATAATCGAAGCCCAGATGATTCTAGAGAGATGGAAGAAATTACGGGGGGATCGAGATGGTGCGGGGGCTAACGTCCTGGCTTCCCACCCTGAGGGCGCGGGTTCAAATCCCGGCGGTGTTGAATATTTTTCAGAGGTATCTCGATCCCTACTTGAGGTGCTTTGTGGAGGGCACTTTGAGTGAGTACGCCGTCCGTCGGATGGGACGTTAAGCTGCGGACCCCTTGGCGCCTTTCGTAAAGAGCAGGCTAATGCCGACGCCGGGTTTCTCTCCTCCCTTCACCCTTTCCTGTCCATCTTCTATGGCGCAAATGACCTTAGCTGTCGGTCGCCTCCCCTCAAAACTACTACTACTAGGAATTACATGGGCCGTTCAATAAGTCATTAGGGAAAAAATTGGAAAACAAATAACTGTGGGTAAATTTTTTTATTGTTCTCCGTGATTTTCTTATAGCACAATATTCTTTTCCGAGCGTTTCTCTGACTTTTTCAAACCGTTCGGTAAGTAGGATTTCGGATGAACCTCAAAATGGGCGTATGTGTTGGAGGTGACTTTCTCGTTCGACGTGAGTCGCTTTCCACAGGGCCGTTTTTTTCATCTTTGGGTATTGAAAAAAGTCACTGGCGTGAAAATCAAATGAATACGATGGATGTTGTATGCGATAATTCGAACTTTAATTCCATTAGTATCGCCATCGAAACTGCACAGATGCTCACACCCGTGCATTGTCTTTTGATGGAAGTGAATTTAGTGTTTGCCAAATGAGGATGTTTCTACTTGATTCTTTACCTCAACCGGTGCGTTAACGACGCGTAATACTCTCTATTTAGCATTTGCCCTTTGTTTCAAGTAATCGATGCAGATGTATCCGCGTGCATCCCAAAATCCCGCGGCCATCACCTCGTCGACTGATTTCACCGCCTTCGCCTTCTTCGGATCTCCTTCACGTATCGCGCTGTTTCGACTGCTACTCTGTGCCTCTGGATTGTTGTTGTGGAGCATCCATGTTTCGTTATGTATCGACGCAGAAAACTCGCCTGGATTGCGACGGAAGGGTGCCAAATCAGCCTCCGAATGGACCACACGATTGCGTTTATTTTCCACTGAGGACAAACGCGGCACCCATCTTGCCGAGATTTTTTTCTCATCCAATTTTTCGTACAAAACAGAAAGCACTGTACTACCTTCTGATATGCCTTTGGTATCAAATATTTCGCGAACTTAGATTCATCGACCACTCAAAACCCTATCTTGGATTTGGTCAATAATTTCTGAGGAAATCTGGACTATCACTGGATATCCCGAAAGATGTCCATCATTTGTGGTTGTATTTATATATTTAGTTAGTTTAGTTATATTTATTATAATGTTGAGTTTAAAGTCTATTACACAATTGTAAACAGTCGCACACATGGTGCTTAATGTGCCGTGAACTTCAAACGACTCGACTTTCGGTGTTAAGTGTGTAATTGGAAATGTTGAAATAAATAAAATCGTAACTTCACTCACTTAATGAGCACGACCGACATAGGTTTCGACTTTGGACGTCACCAAGTATGTGTAGAATTGCAAAGCTATTTATTGCATTTCAATATGTTGTGTAGATACCATTAAGTTCCGTCGGAGACTACACATGTAATTGGAAGTTTTTATCCATTGAATTGAAAGCTTAGGTTTGTTGCGATAATTATCTGATTTTGCTTGAGTGAAGTTTTGAAGCTCATGCGAGGTTGAGGTGCACGTACGCTTTGGTGTTTGAAAAAATAAAAACCCTGTCTCCTCTCTTTCCTTTCCAGAAGATGAGTCCAAGGGGAAGCAGTAATTCGTCGGGTCTGGGGGAGCTGTCGGGCCCCAGGGCCTCCTCTTAGCGGCGGGTCTTCGCGGCAACGGGAGGCGGCGAGCGGGGGAAGGGCAGGAGTTGGCTCAGGACGGTGGGGAGGCGAAGGGAGAGATTCCGCCTTCAAGGAACCTACTCAAGTACTGCCGGTGTGATGCTCAAGAGGTATTCCTAAACCGTGGAGAGAGCGATAAAAGTATGAAGTTGGAAGCCATGTAAATCGGCTCGCTTCCGAATACAATTGGTGAGTAGCATTGCTTCGCTCTTCCTTCCGCCGTGCGGAATAGTTCCCCAGTGCATGTCTAGCCGCGGAGAGTGGAAAGCGTTGTTGCGCGTGCATCGTGGGAAGATAGGAGTGGCCTTGGTGTGGGATGGGTTGCGGCACCCGCTGTAAATCAACCGGAGTGGGAATCTACGACATTCGCGCAATTGCTTCGTTTCTTGCCTCGTGGAAATCACTCGAGTGGATCGCCCATGGGAGACGTCACCACCTTTTCATTCCGGGAAACGCGAAATAATGATATCGCGGCGTTCCTCGGAATGCGCCGGGCGCGGTTTGACCGCGAGGGGGGGCGTTGGATGCCGCCGTGCGTCAACCGCCCGCTTCCCCTCTCACGACACGTCTGTTATTATCTGCAGTTAACTTCTGAGTAAAGCCCCATCCTCCCCAATCCCCAGGCAAGCATCGGTGTCATTTCGTCACCCTGCGTTTGGGAAAGGCAAAAGTGTCGCCACTGCGGACGAGGGCCAAACCACCCTAAAACCTCCCCCCCTTTCTTACTCCGGTTTGTCTCCTCCTCTTGCGCTCGTCGCTAAACCCTCCAGGATAGGAATTCTTGGAGGCATAGGCATCGATGCTAAGTGCTCCACCTGGTAGTGCAAGAATGAAATAATCGGTGGTTGTTGATGGGACCGAGATCGTGTTGTGGCCATAGTACGTATTCAATTGTTGTCTCCGGATGGGAAAATAGTAGTCTTGAAATTAAGTTAATTCCAATAGCTAATAATAAGGAACCTTTAGAAGGTTTCAATGACGTTATTTCGGGCATCCGCTGATCATCAATGGGGAGAGGGCAAGTCATTGCCGAAGCGCTGTTCGATGTCAATTGAGTAATCAAGTTGACATGGGTGGGGGAGGGGGAGAGGGGAGGGAGAGGTGGGAGCATTGTTGGAAATGTCCGTTAATGTATTTTGAATGCTGGCTTGTTCAAAATCTTTGCCCTATTGGACGAGTGTGCCGTTTATGATGCCTGTCTCGTTGCTCATGATGTTTCCTTGTCGCACGTGTACGCCTTAGATGGCGTCCAGGTTGAAGTCATCTGACTGTTTGATTAACGTTTTGCGCGCGAATGCGTGGCATGCTTCATGGATGTGTTTGGCAACATCTGATTGGTTAAAACGACCGTCTGTGTAATGATCTAGCTGCTCTTGGAACCTGACGATGCGTGGTGTTTGTGTCGACTTGTTAGAACACTTTTTGGAGTCCCTTGGCAAGGGTTGGGGTGGTGGGGAATGGCAATTCTCTTGTGCTGACTTGCCCTCTCGCTCTGTCGAGCCCTCTACTGTCCCCGTTCATGGTCACCGGATGACCGAAATAGCGCCATTGGAGATTTCTTATTTTTTATTATTATTGGCTGGAGGAATTTACTAAACCTCACCTTCACCGCCGCTCGTATTCTTCCAGTAGTCTTGAGACTACTGGTTTCCCATCAGGAGAGCCCGGGTTCGATTCCCGACGTTTTTAGGGTTTTCTGTTGTCTTCTGATACCTCTTGGGGTGACGTGTAAGTAGAGATCGCCAATTGTCGTTCGACAGATGAGACTCAGACGACCCTTCGGCCTTTATCCCTTGGAGTGGATTGAAATTTTCGACTCGTGGTGTCTCCCTCCACCCTTGTTGTAATTAGTACTCCAAACACCAGTTAATTATCCTTAATGAGCTCAGCCGAAGCTTGTCTTTCGTAGGGGCGACTACGCGATTCATATGGAATTCGCGTGATGATTGAGTGTCCTTACCGGTGGCTAGAATATAGATAAAATGGATTTACCTACGTTGCTCCAAGTATTGGGCTAGTCATACGGGTAAAATGAAATTTTAAAGTGGACCGAGCATGGCGATAGGCAAATAATGTTACCTCATTTTCCAACGCCTATAAATAGCTGATAACTGAATGTAATCGTATGGATTTTTCCATTGTCCATGTTTTGTTACCTTGAAGATGTCATTTGAAAATTTTGACGATTTTCTTACATCCCATTACGTGAAACGTATACCGCTTTCCCTCTGCTCGCAAGGTTCATTTGTGAAAAAGGGCAATGGGGTGTTTTGATTGATATATTCGCCGCGAGAGGGCGTGGTTAGAGGGCGCTCGGTCTCTGGTCGGCACACCTTTCGCCTCCGTTGGGGATACGGAGATTCCGTCGCGAGGACACACGGGAGCAAACCGCGACCCATCGGCACCCCTGGAGGCAGTTTTATAGCGGGCGGTATTCTTCGTCCGTTTCTTCCTATCTCTCTGATGGTAGCCGAGGTTCGTTCGCGTGCGCAAAAGAAATGTCCGGAAGTAATGACCTGTGTGATTCCTTATCGTTGGCACGCCATGGTTAGGCGTATGTGAAGGCGGCTTGGCGCAGATCTCCTGAAGTTCCGATCGTATCTTGAATTTAGTAGGCGTTACTAAGGTCCTTAAGGGTATGCGTGCAAGCTTCCTTGGCGGTACTTGGGGCCCCATGGTGGTGTCCGTTGAAGAAGGGAGGATTTCACTTTAATAGGGAATAGTAAATAGTCTGCTGGTGCCTAGCCGGGGCCGTAAGGGGGTTGGGGAATTGTCGCGATCTTGTTTCGTCAGGTGGTGGGTTACCTTGTATCCTCCAGCGTTCAAGACCTTCAGGACAAGTTGAGCGCTGATCTTTCGCATCGCCAAATATTCAGTGATAATGGTTTGCAACGTCACGGTCTTATCAACGGAAATACGATCTGTGATCATGCGCACCCTTAACCGACGCTCTGAATTCAGCACTTCAGGCACACGTTGTATATTGTCGTAGGTACTTGACGTCGACGGTCGTCCAAACGCGGGGCTCGTCCTCCGCACTCTCTCGGCCATCTTTTAAGAGCTTGTGCCTTTGTTAAAAACTGCATTTAGTGACAATCCTTGAACACGTGGAAAATAATATCCAACGTCTCCGTATCCGATTACCCCCGTCCAGCACAAAATTTGATGGCGCACCGCTGTTCAGTGGTCCCGTCCACTGTTTGGGATTGCACCGAGTCACTCTAAAGGGCTCCACTAAAAACACGATTCAGCCCGGACGAACGCTCGCGGGCGATTGGCGCTTGGCGCGTGTTGAAGGTCAGGCACTTAACCACACGGCCTGCGGGGTGCGAGCGCGCTACGAGGTGCAGTCATGTTAGAAAAATGTTGTTCCCGATACTTGCTGTCGATACCATATGGACGCCATACAGTTTAGATACCTAGGATGTAGAGTAGAGAGCGATGGAGGATTGTGCGTGAAAATATAGCTCAGAGTGAGATAAACTGCGAATGGAATAACTGAAAAGAGAGTGTGGGATACCGTGCGAGAGGAAGGTGCAAAGTAAGGTAAAAAGATAGTTTTTTTTATTTATGTACCCTGCGAACCACCGCTAGAGTGTGTGGCTAGAGGTGAATACACAGAAGACTAATTTTTACCCAAAAATGACCCTACCGCGGTCGGACAATGTTATTATGATCCCTTATCGTCCGTGGGGAAAATGGCATCTAAAATCTCTCTGGTCTACACTCTCTCTCTCTCTAACTTTATTGACATGATATATCCTACCGAAGTACGATGGGGGTAATAATACATTTCAACATCACTGCAAAAGAGACGTGCTTCCAAAGTAAATGAATCTGCGGCTAAACCATCGAATAGCCTATGTCGCAGAGAACTGGCCAGTTTACGAACCCTTAGTCCCATGGACAACGTGGGGCAAGAGACTTGAGAGGAAAAAGGCTGAAAGTAACGCGTTTACGAAAGCAATGTAAGTGATGACAAATTGCGAGTGTCGAACACTTGCAGGAAAGAGTTTGAAACGAAGGCGTTACGTCGCACGTTTGTTTTGTGCGCGTCACTCGGGCACGAGGTATAATGGGCGTGATTGGCTTGGAGGCTTTGGAGTTGCGGACGTGGGGAATGTTGGGGAAGGGTGGCTGCGACGCCAGAAGTAATTGACGTGTTAGGAGCACTGGGGGCAGAAGGTATGATGAGTGGGTGGAGGAGGGATCACGTGCTTTGAGATGTAAAGGGGAAGGCGTTGAAGGCCAGGTGGAACTGTGGGTCAGTGGTGTGTTTTACCCATGCACCTCCAAGGGGAATATGATTCAATTGAAATGTAAGTATCTGCTGTTGCAATGTTCAAATTCTTCCGTGATTGTTGCACAGAGACAGGTACTCGATGGAATTAATATCTCAATTAATATTGCCGCTAAACAAATATTTGCGAAGGTGTAGCTCCCATGTTGGGGTGATATTGACTCTTTAAATCTCCTGGAATGGCATCGTTCGTTATGCATTCTACTGAGATAAAACCGCAGTTTCCTGGAAGATAATGAGGCGTTCCAAAGGGCCAGTCCGAAGAAAGATGCGTGGCAGGGGAGGAGGAAGGCGTGGACGCACGAGGGCAGCGCACCTGCGCCGACTTCCTCCCTAAACCGCCAGACTCCGGCGAATTATCGCGGGAGCGCACTCCCTCCCGGGGTGTGCCTCCACCGACGAGAAGGGTGTCAACTGGGGCTGCGCGCCGGCCGCCCCGGGCACCACCCTCCGCCATCCGTCGGGAGCGATGCGTGATAGTGGCGGGAAGCGGACAAGGGCATTTGAGGTGTAAACACGAGAGCAGCTGTTGAGTGGCCAAGTGTTTCTTGTGGGACGCATCCAGTGGCTAGCTGAATCTATTCGTGGCACGAGTTGATATTTGGACCCTACGAGAATCGGTAGTTTTTATTAATATTTTATAATGTTGATTTTCAATTTTTGTATCGAGGTGACTCAAAATTAATATTTATATGTATTATTTTGGAAAGGACATCATCGCGGCATATGAGTCACATTTTGACCCAAATATGACAATGTCATCATGATTCCCTATCGATCGTGGGGAAAATGTCATCTGAAATCTATTGGTTCTACGCTTGATCTCTTTAATTCAATGAGCGTGATCTCTGCTACCGTAGTGCGATGGGGTTGATCAAACAATTTCAAAATCACTGTTAAAGAGACGCCCATCTAATTTATGCAAGAGCTTCAATTTGTAATTTAACCTTCGCTCCGTGAGTGATGCCCAGCCTAGCCCCAATAATATTTTGGATAGTGTACTGAGGTTATCATAACAACGTGTCACAAATCTAGCTCCTCTACGCTGCAAGCGATCCAATTCGGCAATTAATCCAACTTAGTGAGGTTCCCATGCTCTTGTTGCATATTCTAAATGAGGCCTAACTAATCACAGATGATATTTCTCTTTGACCTTTTCATCACATTTACTGAGTACTGTTATAATGAAAATACACTCGTAATTAATAAATTCAAATGCCCTTCTGATAGAATATACTTGTAGCTGCAGTGGCGAAATCAGTCAGTGTATCATGTACTGGAAAAACATTTTTACTCTTTTGAATTTAAAAAAAAAACCTATTGACATGAGTGGCATTCACCAGTACAAGAAAACAGTTATAAAATGTTTACAACGGCTTTTTTCCGTGTCAGGAAGAACTAGTCGGGAGTTGGGCAAAGTAGTAAAGACAATGACGGATAATTGGCCCAACTATGCGTAATGGCGCTAATGACCTTGGCCTCCTCTAATTACTGCTTGAATGGAATGGAGGGAGGTGGAAAGTATGTGGAATTGTTTGTTTTTGCGTAATTTTAGGGTATTGTGTGATAATAGGCGGGCCTTTGTAATGTATCAGAGTTTAGTCTATGTGTTTCCCAGTATCATTTCGACGGTGGGCTACTTCCAGTGGACGCGATTTTTCTAGATTTTAAGAAATTCTTCGACAGAATACCCCATATTAAACTACTCGCAAAACTAAAAGCATATGGCATGGATGAAAATATCCGGTGTTGGATTAAAGACTTTTTGAATGGTCGGGTATTAAGTGTAGTTCTTCAGGTGTTTCCTTGGAAAGTGCTATCGGACATATTTTATTCCCACTTTACGTTAACAGCATTGACTCCGTGGTCACTAGTAAGATACGCCGACGATGAAGTGGTTTACCGTGATATCCGTGATCCTGAGGACGCAGTAGCTTTGTCAGATGACCTTAATGCTATGAAACACTGGTGCGACATTTGATACAAGAATTAAACTTTAAAAGTGCGTAGTGATGAATTTTTGAAAAAGAACAATTCCCACCCGAGCGCCTACTGCATTGAGAACACCGAAATGGAATGTGTAGACTCGATTAAATACCTAGGCACTACCCCCACTCACGATCTCTCCTGGGTGAAACACATACGGGGAATATGAAGGCAAGCTAACAAAAGATTAGGATTTCTTAGAAGAGTACTTGGTAAATGTAATGAAAAGGTCAAAGAGAAATGTCATCAGTCGTTGGTTAGGCCGCATTTATTTTTATTTATTTATCGACTTAATTGAGCGAGGTTGGGACTAATAGTCCCTTCTTCCACCTAACCTTACAGACATTAAATTGAAGACAATCACATACAACCAAGCCCTAGATAGAGGGAAATCCACCTAGGCGGGAATCGAACCCGCGACCTTTGGGTTGGTAGGCGAGGACGTTACCCCGCCGCCACCGAGGCCGGCTAATTGCCGAATTGGATCGACTGCAGCATAGAGGAACTAGATTTCTAAAACGTTGCTATTATAAGCTGAGGAACGTATCCGAAATATTAGAGCAGCTAGGCTGAGAATCACTCAACGGAGCGAAGGTTAAATTACAGATTGAATCTCTTGTATTAATTGGAAGGAGGTCTCTTTAAGAGTAATGTTGAAAATGTATTATTAACCCCAACGCACTACGGCAGGAGAGATCATGCAATTAAAATTAGAAAGATTAAGTGTAAAACAGATAGATTTAAGATGCCATTTTTTCCACAAACTATAAGGGATCATAATGCATTGTCCGACCGCGGTAGGGTCATTTTCAGGTAAAAATTTGTCTGTTGTGTATTCACCCCCCGCCACACACCCTAGCGGGGTCTTGCACGGTACAATATTAAAAAAATAAAATACTTTGAAAAGTGAAATGGCATTAATATCGTGAATAGACGGAGGAAACCCGGCTGCCTGCCGCGTCACACCAAATTAGAAGCAATCTCTCCCCGCTTGTATTAATGAAGGGGTCCTCCGGAGCACCAGTTGGGAAGCAGTCGATGATTGTTCGCCAGCCAATAAAGGCGCGGGCGTCGCCATGTTGTCGGCGGTGACGAAAGCCGTGACGGGAGGGTAAATACCCGCCGCGTGCTGTTGTGATGGCCACTATTTATTGCCACCGTTAAAACTTGTGCAAGGCCCGTAATGAGGGAGCCAATAAAGCGAATCCCAGTGGGGCGCGTGTGTGTGCGGGGCCCCAGGTGGCGATGCGGGGATGGCCGCGAAGTCGCGCCGGGTCATTTGTCAAGTGGTGGAGGGCCCCACTGTTTGCGGTGGCCGGGCGGGTTCCTCCTCGGGGCGAGGATTGGGCGCAGAGCCTTTACGAGACGGCGCTCTTAAGGCCTGCTCGTTTCCACTTGCAATACTCATTCACCCAAACGATGGCTCCCCTCTCTAATGCGCAATCTATGGAGCGTTCCGAATGGTAATCCGAGCTTCATTGAGAAGGTCAAATCCTATTCGTCATAGCATAGGTTGGGGATCGAGAAGGTGCGGTGGCTAGCGTCATGGCTTCCCACCCTGAGAGGCGGCAGATATTTTTCACTGTTATCCCGACCCCTACTTGAGAGGCTTGGTGGGGAATACTTTGAGTGAGTACTCCGTCCGTCGGATGGGACGTTAAATTGTTTGACCCCTTGGTGCCTTTCATTAAGAGTCAAACCAATACTACGACTACATTCTGTGGTGACATTTTGATTAAAGTTAAACATGGAAAAAACGATGTTTACAAAAGCATTCGAGTAAATTGATGAAAGAAGACCATTTGCTTCTCCACATATAGTATTTCTATGACGACCTCGGTTTCGTTGCAGCGTAACTTATTCGGGTCACGATGAAGATGTAACATAATAGCGAAACATAGGTCGTAATAAAGATGCTCTCTGTGGAGAAGCTGAACAAGTGTCTTCTGTCATCATGAAGCATCTCCGCCATGTCACACCTGGCCTTATATTGTGTGCTTGTGATAATGCCACATGATTCCTTAATCCTGAAAGTGTAAGGTGGTCCCTTTCAAATATGAAACTTATTTAATTGAAATACATGCCTGATTTTCTCTAAAAATGTTAGCAGCCATTCGTAAGTGTCTCTGAAAGAATCAACTGCGATGAATGTTTAATTGCATGATCTCACCCATCGATTCCATTTCCATTTAAAGATAATTAATCGATCGAGTTTGTTTATTTCAATTAATAGGAGCTTAACTTCTGAAAACCGACCCCAGTGGTGGCGGGGCAACGTCCTCGTCTGCCAACCCAGAAGTCCTGGGCTCGATTACCGCCGAGATGGATTTTTCTCCACCTAGGATTTGGGTGTATGTACGTAATAGTGTGAATGGTAATATCCTTGCTCATTATGAAGTCTGATGTGAAGGCCGAGGTGCTGTTTTCAGAATAAAACAAAGAACTGTTACCCATGCAAGTGAATTGCTTAAAATCCGTGTTTTTGTTGTAAAAAAATGTTAGGTTTTAGTGCATTCTGAAATTTCCATTTTAATCCGTAGAAGCAGAATCGTCTTTCGATATTTCTCATGTCCCAGAACCTGGCCCGGGAAGGGAGGGCGAGGGTACTTCTTGGGGTCATGAAGGTTCGTGGTCACCAGTAGATTGCATTGTGAGGTCAGGAAGGGCGTTAGAGCATGCTCTTTAATAAGTTTAAAGTTGCCCAGTACGTCGGTACCATTTTTTGCGTTTCAATTGTGAAAGACTTTCCGGAACATGCGTCTCATGTACATGAATATAACACTCGACCTTCCGCGTCGGGGAGGGCCAAGGTCACCAGTTCCTCTTGCCTCTGTGCCACTGACACCACTCGCCGTAATGGAATGTGCCCTTTCCGTATTCCCCCACCCCCTTCCCCTTTCCGGCTGGTCTCCCACTTTCTTGCCCACGGTTTCATTTCTCTTTCAGTTATCTCCATGGCGACGCACTCCTTTTTCCACGACGTTCCTTGGCGCCATTGGCGTCCCTCGATTCGCTCAATTAATTCATCCCCTTCCTCTATTTCGCATAAATATTCCCTCTTTCACCCGTCCTCACCCCTCGTGAAAAGTCGTACTTTCTCTCATTTCCGCTGTCTGTTCGCCTTGCTCATTCATTTCATTCTCCTCTCATCCCATCCATTCTCTTTTCTCTCAATGCCTCAGCGATCAGGTGATTGAAAGATTCCCGCCATCAGATTACAATTAAGAAGCACTCGCGTGCTATAATCTTTCGCCATCTTCCTTTCGCTTTGCATTCCTTTTAATTTTTATAATCATCCTGCCGCGCATGTGATGCCAATCGATGTTCATCCTCTCCTCTCGCCATCAACTGCCTTAGTATATAGGATGCACTCGCGGACTTCCATGGCAAAACACGCGCACTCTTCCACCCGCCGTAACAACTCCCGCTGTCGTCACCGACAATAACTGAATTATTTAAGGTATGTTACCGTTTCCGTTGATAGCAGAATATAGGAAAACTGAGCACACGCACAAGTAAGGCTTGTATAAAAAATATCGGGAAAGGTTTGGGGGGGGGGGGGAGATAAATTTTACTGTGGAAATCTGTGGAAAAGTACGAGTCTTTCTTTTTCGTATGGATATTCGCTTGATATTGCTACGATGCCTCAAAATTCTTCAACGTACATCGCCCCTGACGCACTTTTGCCCTTGCGGCCCTGGCACGATTTATTGCCGTGCATATTTTAGTAGTGGGTCGCGCTAGTCGAGGAGCGGTAGGGCGTTCGACTGCTGACTGGAGGGGCCCGCGTTCGATTCCCGGGCAAGTCTCTGGGCACCTGCAGCTCCAGCCAAGCTATGTGATTTTTCGGGTATCAGATCTTCCTGGGAAACCATAATCGGCACAGGGAAGGGAACTGGCCCCCCTACGCTGATGTGTGAATTTCACACTCCGTATAGGGCTTAGTACTGGGTGAATTCTGCCATCACCTACCAAACCGACCTTCGGGTTGATTACTGTGTTTATGGTTGTGTTTATATTTTAGCAATCGTCGCAAATGCCGGCCTACAATCCTTATTGGATTGAAGACGATCGATTCCCGCCGAATTCCTTGGAGGGAGCATTTGGCAGAAGCGTGTCGTAGTTTTAGGGCGGACAGTGTTATTTTTCAGGATATGAGAAAAGCAGGCGAAGCTCAGCGGTTTCTCTTGCTTGATTGAAACGGCAGATTATTTTTCATTGCTGGAGCCACCGTCGAATTTAAAACTTATGTATTGTCCCGTGGCGTTGTAGAATTCCTTCGATTCCGCATGTGAATTCTCCCGTGAAATGTCTAAATGATAACTTGTAATGGAAGAAACTACAGGAAACCTGTATTTTGAATGGAGTGTGATTTCGTTAGCTATCAGCTGACCGCCGACTTTATCAGCCTCTTCCATTTTTCAAGTGAATGATTGAGGGTTTGGTGCATATTCGTAGTGTAAATAATTGATATTTTTCCCAGCTTATTTCTTTGACAGAAGGTATTTTTATGATTTGAAAACTGTGGGTGAAGACGGAATTTCTGAATTTGAAATCCGTAATTCGCCTTTATGACGGTAAACTTGCGAAAATTAGTCTGGTGGGCATTCATCCCCTACCCTACACCCTAGCGATGGCTTGAAGGGTACTGAAAAATAAAAAGAAAATACGAAGGCAGAGTGCGTCAGCTGGTCAATGAGTCTGGAAAGAGTTGGGCAGTAGTCGCATTCAAAATCGAGAAAAAACTTAAGGATAGCTCCGATTTATTTTTTCAGTCAGGATTTTGATTAGCATATTTATTATAATCTATTTTTATTTTATTTATTTATTCAGCGGGAATAACCCCTTTACTCAAAGAAAGACAAAAAATATATATTGTTTCCACAATTATAAAAAAATATTTACAAACGGGTACAAATTACATAAAGTTACATACTCGTTATTGAGAATTTAAAATTAAAGAAGATTTTTGATTTGGAATACATGAAAGGCATTTTCCGATGGTATACAGGTACGCAAACATACCTAGTTAGGTTATTTATAGTAGACAAAATATCAATATTAAATAATATTAAATTTAAAAAATGGAAACATAATATTAGACATATAGTATTTGTTACAGGCTAGATGATGGTAAAAATTGATAAATGTTTGTAGCATTTATTAACTTAGAATTATGCAGGTTAATTAATTAATTTGGAAATATACAGTTTAGTTGATCAGTTGATTCCAGCCGTGTGTCGTGGCGGTGATCCACGAAAAAGGACCCAATCAGAATCGAAGCAATTGGTAGGACTGTGAAAAAGGAAGGGTTGATCATCGGGGGAAAAAGATGGGAATTGGTAAAGATTGAGTGTTCGCACGCTGGTATTGCAATTTTCGGATGAGGGAAATAGGAAGAGAGTGTAACCCTAGCGTCAAGCGTAACGACACAGAAGAAGACTGAGGGAAGGAATGGTGGGAATGCGAAGAAGGCAGAAACACGAATGAGATATTTCGAGATATAAAAACAAGGAAAAGAGTAAGGTTGAAGTGTGTAAGTAAAGTGCGATAAAGAATAACTGAAGACTGAGACTGCTGGGCATATCTGGCCAAGATATGAAAAGAGGAAATGGGGGATTGTGCGGACTGCCGGACACATTCAAGCGTAGAGTAACTACTTGCGTTAAATATGAAGTATGGAGACCTACGCTGTGGCCTGAGATGGAGTATTGGTTGGAATTACACACAGAAATGATACATTAATGTTAAAAAAACAATATATATATATGAATATATATATATATATATATATATATATATATATATATATATATATATATATATATATATATATATATATACATATACATATATATGATAAACTAAATAAATTTATTTAAGGCATCAATAAGTGCCAAGAAGAAGGGTGGTGTCCTGAAGACTAAGACAATATGGGGAGGAATAAGATGAACAATTAATAAATAATAAAATTAACGAATAATAAACGAAGACCTCTGGTTTAAGCGCTAAAGACAAAGTAAAGAGAATTGTACTTGGAGAATTGTGAAGAAGAAAAACTATGGTATCCAAAGAGGATGCTCAATTAAGAATTTGCTGACTACATAAGACTTTGTTTGTTACGACTATAACCAAAGTTTAGGTATTGAAAAAATTATAATGAACAATATATACGTATTAAGCAATATGTATACGCAATAAGTATAGACAAAAATCCAAGAAATGTAATAAATGTACAACGATGTAATGAGGATAATTAAAATAATATGATGAATGTAGCAGCAAGCTAATAGTTAACGTAGAGCAAGTAAATCATTGCAATTGCAATAAAAACGGCAAATGCCTTGAATGAGCCATGGGAGTAGCGTCACGGGGTGTGTCAGTCAGCATTGAAGGGAGGGTGGGGTGAGTGGAGGAGGCAACACCACCCACCAACAGCGTCGCTTCTATTATGGGGACCACCCTGCACCACCCTTGAGCCTCCTTCGAACCCCCCCCCCTCCCCACGTCCTTTAGATCCCCCCCCCCGAAAGCACACAGGAGCCAATGAGTCAAAAATTGGCATCCTGCGAGCATCGGTGATGAGGGGGGGGGCGCTCCACCCCCCTCCCCCCCGCAGTAATTCCCGGGATTATGATGTCCCTCCCTGGGCGATCGCGTAGTCCCGCGTCGCCCTTTGACCCCCGGGGAAGCAACCATGCGGGACTGCGACTGCGTGGTCACCTTAATCGATGGGATTCATTGTGATGGAGTGATTTGTTTGTAAAATTGAATTGCCCCTTTTTTAAATTATTGCACTAATTTATATATCCTCTCATGAGTAAGGACGAATAATTTAGTTTTCATAGTCTTCTATTGAAATGTCCTTTCCTAAAACGTTTTATCCTTGCGAAATATTCCTTTCTAAATTTGCTTCACATATAAATTTCGATTACTGAAAGAGATTGTGTTGCGGTGATTAGTATTATTAATTAAAGTGTTAGGTAGAGACTAATACTTAAATTTCCTGTGAATTTCGTGCCAGCAGCCGAGGTTATATGATTGGGGAAAGGGATTATATTTGGTTTTTTAGTAAAATTTTATTTTTATTTATTTTAAAATTTTTAGGTGAAATTTATATTTGTAACAAAAATTTAATTATTAATTCTAAGAAATGTATTTTATAAACGAGGATTAGATAACTTTATTATGCTGAATGTTGATTTTTTCCTTGGGTGGGCGTAGTTAAGGTCTTGAAACCCAAAGGATTTGGCGGTGTTTTAGTCCTTTCAGTGGAGTCTGTTCTTTAATGGACAATTCACGATAAGTTGAACTTATTTTTGTTTTCAGTTCTTTTACCACGGTCATGAGTGTGTCCTTTAAGGTAAACTCTCTTAATTATTCAAGGTATGTGCATCAGGTCAAGGTGCAGCTTATATATACTAAGTAGGTAATGGGCTCCAATCATTTAATTCATACGGATATATTTTTTTGATGTACATATTGACGGTGGTTCTGACAGTAAAAAATGATTTGTTAGGTTTCCTGATGATTGGGCTCTATAAATTATACACACAAAGCCCTTCGCTCTCGTGACAAATGGGATAAGTCGTAACATAGATGATGTATACAGGGTTCGTCCGGAAAATGTGTACTGATTTTTTCCCGCCGCTCCAGGCGCGCCCAGCACCGCTCTGACGGGCTGCGATTGGAGGGGGGTATGTAGGCAAGCGACGCTGAAAAAGGCAGTCGGCTCTGAGCTGTGGTGTAGTGAGGAGCTCTGTTAAACGCGAACCTCCACGCTCGACCCACGTCACGGAACGCGATGCCGAAGTTTTTGGAGCAGCGTTATTCCATCAAATTTGCGGTAAAGCTTGGGAAATCGTCTACCGAAACTGTCGGTATGATTAACCAGGCTTACGGGGAGTCAGCCATGTCCAGAAACATGATCTTTCGGTGGCACAAGATGTTCGTGGAGGGCAGAGAAGAGGCCGTGACGACGTGTCTTCGAGAGGTTCCCGAGGATGCCTTCGCGGGAGCGTTCCAGGAATGGGAACGCCGCTGGAACAAGTGTATCGACTCACAAGGGTCCTATTTTGAGGAATATTAGCTTAAGATATGTAAAAGTGTAATACATTTTTTTCCTGAGCTCAGTACACTTATTTTCCGGACGAACCCTGTATATATTGTGAAATCGGGGCATGTACGCGTCGGCGACGCTAGGGGACCGCAATGGGCCACGCCATGGGCCCCGCCATGCGTCATGCCCGGTCCGTGGGCATTCCCGCCAATGGGTGCCCCTCGCGCGAAAGGACCGTGCGATGGAAGAAATGCCGTCCGTCCTTCAGCCCGCTCGAGATATTCGTTATCGGCTCTGCGTCACAACTGGGCTCTCGATTTATTGGGGTAATCACTTACGCGTGGCTCTCGGCCTGTCTCGGCGGCATCACTCCGGTGGATCCCTCCGCCGCTGCTGCTGCTGCCTTCGGGGGATGCGTCTTCGGAGGTGGGGCGTTTGTGGCCGGGATAACTTTTGAGCAATTCAAACAACCTTCCTCGTGGCGTTAGATCTCCGTCAATCCAGGGTAATAATTTCAATTTTGGTCGCATTTACCTGAACACCCCGGAGTCAAAACAGACTTCCCAGGAATAATTCCTTTCGCCGAATTCCTCCGCTCCGCCTCACATTGGGCATCATTCCACGCGCGCATGCTCTTCTGGTCCCGAGACCAGGTTGAGGTTTCTTCTCGAGGCCTTATTTCTCTCCCTTTCTTAAAACAATCGCACTTCTCTCCCGTTCGTCGATTCGACTCCCATCCTCTCCTCCAATACCACACCAAACCACACTGAATTATTCCTTTCATATTTTACTCCAAATGGCGAATCCAATCCGTGTTCTTTCGTGCCACTATCTCTCTCCTATGCAGTGGAGGAATATATTTTTATACACTTCCAATTTCGCTACCTCAGACTAGTATTAATTTTTATACATACTCCACAAGCTCCAAGGAACATTCCTAATAGAATTCGTAATGCTTTATTCTATTCATTAATCCTTTTATCTTCGCAAAATTTTTGACGAGATGTGAAAAACCTGCCATCCAATTATATAATGGTTCACACATTTATAACCCCAATCAAAATAATTAAGAAATGTACACAATCTGACTTTTCGAGACACCAAAACATATTACGGTTTTTCTGTTTTTGTCTTAAAAAGTTAATAATAGTCAAATAAAAACACTCTCTCTTTCGTCCGATGGTCCCGTTAGGTTTGCATGTTTTAGTCTAGTATGCGTATCTACGTTGAAATAACGGCATGGTGGCTTAGTGGGTTGAGAGATGGTGGTCAGAGGGCTCGGGTTCAAATACGAATGGCCGCCCTAGGCGTCCTCAGCGTCACCCTGGCTGTGTCATTTTCGGGTTCAAAGACCTTAATGGGAGAGCGCCCTTGGCGAAGGGAAAGGAACTTCTTACGCCCCTTTTGTCTAACACCCAGAACCTCGCCCTTGCCAACTGAAGCACCTTCGGGACGATTACTGTGATATACGTTGACATCACGCCATTTAAGCCTTCTCGACAAATGACGCAATTTCCAGCCCCAACGTTTCGGAAATAATACAGATGTTTTCGATGCAATTAATATTAGGTAATCTACCGGTTAAAGTAGGATTTGGATGGACACAACTACCAAACAATTATGTTGTTTCTCCGAACAAATCACAACCCGACATCCAGCACCACGTCCCTCTTCATCTCCGAGTACTTCCTTCCTCCCTTCATCCCGTCAAACATCCCTATCCTGTTCCTTCCCTTTCCTCTTTTGCCCAACATTCTACCCTCTATCACAGTCTTCAACATCCCACTGCCGGTCAACACCCCCTTCATCCACTTTTCCTGCCTCCATAGGATTGCTCCAAAGAAACCCCTCTCTTCGCCCACCATACCAAGTACTTCCTCATTTGTTTTCTTCTCTGTCCATTTCACCTTCTCCATTCTTCTCCGCACCCACTTTTCAAAAGCCTCCTATCTACGTCTATCCTCCTGCTTCAATGACCACGTTTCCGCACCGTACATAGCTACGCACCATATCAAAGTTACTCAACTTCCCTTTCATCAACTCCCTCCTTGTGAAAGCCTCTTTTCCTAGCGCAATTCTTCTCCTTACGTCCCTACTACTTTGACCGTGTTGGTCCAAAACACTTCCGATAAACGTAAACTGTTCTACCTGATCCTCTTTCAATGTTAATCTTAGCCCTTGTCTATCTGGAAAAACGCATAACCTTTGTTTTATTAATATTGATTCTCATTCCATACCTGCCGCACTGAATTTCCAATCCACTCAGCAATGCTTGCAACCCTTGATTGGCTGACTGTCAAACTGATGCTTGGTCATCTGCAAACTTAACTGATTTTACGAATTCCCCGCCCACTTTCATTCCTACCTCCAGTTCTTCCCATGCATCTTTGATCATTTCCTCTGAATACAGGTTAACAGCAACGGTGATAATGGGCAACCCTGCCTTACACCTCTTCCTAACACTGCACATCCGGACTCCCCGTTCCCCACTCGCACCTGAGCAGTCTGAGACATGTACAGGTTGCGGATTAGCCTCCAGTCCCTCCAATCTATTCATATTTTCTTCAATATACGGTTTTTCGAAATCTACGAAACAGGGAAATACGTCCTGATTGTATTTTATTTATTTTGATAATTGCCAAAGAATTTTGAACCGGAAAAATCTTCTTCGTCGTTTGCTGGGAGATTTTAATGCTTACGAGTATCCTTTTCCCTGTCGCCGGGAGCTTCTGCTGGGGCCGAGAAGATTTCATCTACGCTTTCTCGATCAATAATCAATCGACCCGGACGTAATTCGTGTGGATACTGTATCTCCAATAGCCTTTCCTTCGGTTCAAGCAAAGGACATCGAAGTTTGCCAGTCGCGTATCCCCCATTCGGTCAACAATTTCCAGTATTATATGCAGAAAGGGCGGATTTCCTACTAAATTCTTCCTGTACGTTGAACTATAAAAACACCTCTCCGAGTGGTAGCGTATCTTGTAGGCACAGATATCCTGAAGAATTGCAAGCGTAACGGTGTCGCAAGCGTATTACCACAGGTTGTTTACCTAGAACAAAGATTGGCCAGAAAGTAACTTACGTTTCGGCCTAGCGTGGCGGTGGGTAGATCAAGAGCCACCATCTTGTTGGTGTCTAAATGTCCCTACACTCAGTACTATGCATCCTGCTGTGGTGGTAGTATGTGTGCAAACTGTGGTTCTTCTACTTTGCTCACAATTACGAACTGTTGAAATATGCACTGCGATAGAAAATCACAATGCGAGTTGTGAAGTGCAAATTGTGGTTAGGTATTTACTGGCGAAAAACCACAAGCCAATTGAAAGTCAGAGGCAACTTTGTACGGAGACGGAATAATGAGTGAAGGCGGAGTGAGGTATTGGTGCATTCTTTTTAAAAATGGCCACAGGACCATTGTTCACGACGATTAACGCACTGGTCGGCCAAGCCACGTGGCAGACGAACTGACGGTGAAAATCAACGAATATATTCGTGAAAATCGCCGATCTTCGATTATGGATCTCTCGCTAGACGTGGCTTGAAATTGCATAGCGCTTTGACAGAGCCGCAGAATTGCATGCTGGCGTAAAGAAGTGGTTAAAATTGAAGGCGCTGGCAGATATCTTCAGAGATGGAATTGAAAAGCTTGTTTATCGCTAAGATAAATGCCTCAATTTGAATGGTAATTATGTAGAGGAATAGTTAAAGAATATGCATTTCAGATTTATATAATTAAACTTTGTCTTGTCGGTATGTTCATATTTTATTTCAAAAGGCATGTAACATAATGGTAGTCTACCAGTCTCGGGAGGTTTTGATGGCCACGTATACTAACTACTGGTTCATGCCTAAGCCGCAAACTACGTGAATACGTGCCATTCTTCAACCATACTATAAGCACCATTCTTACCATAAGTACCATTCTTCAACCATACGTAACATTCTTCAACCCGGCATCCTTCCTACTGTCCTCCATTCCCTCCGGCGTGCCTAATATTCCCCTTTCTCTATCACGCGTATTTAGCACTGGCCCATCCATTACAGTCTTCAGCATCCCGACACCAACCAGAGTATTGTGAATCCACTTCTGCTTCCTTTGAATTTCTCCCAGCAACCGTCTTTCCTCTTTCACCATCCCTAATACTTCTTTGTTTGTTTTCCTTTCTGTCCATTGCACCTTCTGCACACCCACATCTCAATAGCCTCCAATCTGCCCCTGTCATCTTTCCTCAACGACCATGTTTCCGCTCTGTACAAAACCACGCTCCTAATAAATGTCTTCACATGACATCTTTACCT
Source organism: Hetaerina americana (assembly GCF_022747635.1). Lineage (NCBI taxonomy): Eukaryota > Metazoa > Arthropoda > Insecta > Odonata > Calopterygidae > Hetaerina > Hetaerina americana. The sequence continues at coordinate 4,740,412 of NW_027286852.1, forward strand.
CTAACTTCCTTACTTAATCTCTCAGTTCTCTGCTTCCTCCTCCTTGTAAAGTGTCGTTATTAAACGAAATTCTTCTTTCTGTATCCTCAAGACACTGAACATCTTTGTTTTCGTCTAGTCTGTCAATGACGTCATCTCGGTAGGCGTCAAGAGTTTTGACTAGGGTGTTTCTGCCGAGCAAAAATTGAGTTAGGAATGACTCCGGAAATATTCTAGAAATGTTACCAAGGCGCCCCTGAAGAGAATTTTGCCGATTGTATGTTTTCACAACTGGTATTTTCGTTCCAATTTTCCGGTAATTGGTTTATTTAGCTTGGTGTTAAAAACCAATGTTGATTTCTACCTTAAAAATGTAATTTGAGGCATGAAAGAAGAACGCCAAATAAAACAGCAACCAATGTTTAATATTTAAATGAAATATTTTAGATCCACAAAATAATAATCATTTCTTCTCTTGGGAGATGGTAGTGCTTCAAGTCGCAATATTTTCGAATGCCTCGTCGCACCGAGAAACACTTCCGTTGCAGTCCGTCTCATCAATTCCGAAAATACTCATTTCGTCTACATAGACCTCTGAACTGATAACTTTGTAATCAGTATTCTAACTTGCAGAAGTGATGAATTAACTCAACGTTGTTTTACCTGAAGCCATTGCAAATAATTCCCAGAGTCTCAAGTGTTGACGCCCGAAGCACCTGGTCTTTCAACTCTTGTCATAGAAGCGCCAGTTGGTGGGTGGCCTCGCACCCACTGCCACACGTCCCCTTGTTACCCACTGCTCAAGAGTCTTGCCTTGGTAGAGGTTGCCGTCGCGAGGTGTCTCTGCCTTTGCCACCCCCTCCATCGTCCTTCCACTTTCCTCCCCGACTTTCCTGTTTCATTCACTGTAAAAATGTCTCTTTGATAATATAAAGCGTGGCTTCCGTGTGGAAACCCTCAATAATTTCTTTATTGCATCTCCTCAGTTTTTATTGCCGTTCTCAGCTTAAGGGTGCCCCGACAATTGAAGGATATATAACCCACGTATTCCCTCCCGCGGCCTCCCCCCCCATTGCCTACCTCTCCTCTCTTCTCCTCCCTCCCTCCCTTCCACCCCCTTTGCACGCCCCACCCCCATGGCCGGGGGTGTTGTGCGCTTCTGGGCGACGGTCGTTGCCTTGAGGGAAGGTGGTGACGGCAGCCAGGCTCCACGAATCATCTCGGAGTTAATCCATTTAAAATGCCATCACTCCGAGGCATACGAGGTCTGTAATGAATTCAATTCAAAAGCGATGATGACCTCCGTCCTCCTTCGGTGAAGGATTGAGCTTGTCATTTATCTCTCTACCGGTTTTTCCCAGTTTCACGCAAAATTTAATGGCGTAGCGCTGTTCCAATAACCGATTTATTACGGAGCGTAACAAGGTCGCGTTATAGAGGTTTCGCAAACGAATGATCCGCACTCTGCAAAGGCTGGGAGCCAACTGCCACCGGCCCCCAGGTTTTCCTGGGACTCCCATCCTCGAACCTAGCCAGGCAAACCGCCGCCCGCCCGTGCGTCTTCCTATCCGAAAAAAATAGGTTAAACTTGTATTTATTTCATACCATTGGTGATGATAACATCTGTTTAACGAATGGAAAATCATCCGAAATGTTTAGAAAATAAGAAATCTCGGAACATATTCCTTTGAAATATCAAGAGTATAATACCCGAATTAGTCGGAGCTTTGTTGTGGTAATTTAATGCCGTGTGAATGATTCCGTTTAACCTTGTCTTTCGATTTTGAACTTAAGTCTGAAAAATGCTTTCTGTTGTGCGTGCATAATTGAATAAATTTCACGTGGATCATTATGTATCCTAAATATTCGACATGCGCAATCAGGATTACGGCATCATCGCATAATATTGGAAGCAACTGCATAAATGTTTCCATTCCCGAGGTAATGGTTTTTTCGAATGAATTCCCGAAAGAAATGCTTAGCGATGCATTAGGCCTCCAATGCTATCAGAGACAGGTATTAGGAGCGTAGTGCGATATTTTGACCTTGAGCGTTCCTGTTGCCCCCGCAGGTTTGTCTCCCGACCGAGCGGCGGTTGCGGAGTGCACGACCGCTGACCTTTCACGAGGACCCTACTCTGTACCTCGGAATGTTGACAATGTTTCCCTGAAGTGACCTTTCTCAAACAACTATGGCTTTATCATCAGACATTAAGACAAAGTTTGCAGTGGGCGTCAAATTAAATGTTGCAGTAGATGACCGGAGAGGTTGTGGGAAATATGGGGATGGTGCGATAATTAATGATAAAATAAATGTTAGTGCGGAAAGGGTGAGTGACATGACATAGTGCTTTTTGCATTGTTCAAAATGAAAGGCTCTGTTTAATGACACTTTTATAAAGATCGCTCCGATTTCTGCGCTCCTGCAGATTCTGGCGTGAGCGAAAGTCGTATATAATAAAGCTGCAAGTATACTTGGCTTGTATAAAAGGTATCGGGAAAATTTCGAAAATAAAATTTATATCAGATGTTGAACTAAATAAGGCCGTGGGGGTGGATAACATTCCTGCGGAACTACTGAAATGTGTAGGCAAATGTGAGAGGAAGAGGCTGTATGGGCTGATTCGTAGTATCTATGAGGATGGAATATGGCCGGAAGACTTTGTGAGGTCAGTTTTAGTTCCTATTCCGAAAAAGGTAAAGGATACATCATGTGAGGACTACAGGACGATAAGTATGATATCCCACGCAGCTAAATTTGTTCTCAGGATCATAAACAAAAGGATAGAGAGTAGGGCAAATGTTTACTTAGGGGATGATCAGTTTGGGTTTAGGAAGGGGAGAGGTACGCGTGATGCCATTGCAGTAATGAGATCATTAATCGAGAGGAATATAGAACACGATCGGTGTGCATTTGCTTGTTTCGTTGATACTGTGCGCAACTGTGGCAGCTGATTCCGGCCGACCCACTCGTTCTGCGCCACACCAGTGCCTCATGGTGAAACACCTGCCTTGGGTGTCAGCATGCTACTATGGGTTCAGAGGTAACCTTTTTTTAGCAGGTCCTTTTTTCAGTCCATTCATCTCGTTGCCTCGTTCGAAATAACTTTATCATCTGTTAATGTGTGGTTGCCTCGTGCCGAAAAACCTTTAATAAACTTTTTCTAGATGAAAATTTTCGCCGATAACGGGGATCGCATACTTCGAAAAGGCGTTTGATAGAGTGAAAAGAGAAAAACTAATGAGTATATTGCAGAAAACAGGAGTAGATAGGAGGGAAAGGAGGCTAATACGCAACCTGTACATGTCTCGGACTGCTCAGGTGTGAGTGGGGAATGGAGAGTCCGGATGGGCAGTGATAGGAAGAGGTGTAAGGCAGGGTTGCCCATCATCACCGGTGCTGTTCAACGCAAATGTGGAGGAAATGATTAAAGAGGCATTGGAGGAACTTGAGGTAGGAATCAAAGTGGGCGGGGAATTCGTAAAATCAGTTAGGTTTGCTGATGACCAAGCTTTAGCTTTAGACCCATCCCACTCTATGGCGTACCGCTGTTCAATCCTTCGCTGCATTTTGCCCTTTCACCGAGTCAATCGACAGGTATCCACTGAAAGCACCATCTAGCCTAAACGAATGCTCGCAGGCGATTGGCGCGTTTTGAAGGTCAGACACTTCCCCACCGAGCCCGGGCGGTGCGAGCGCGTTGCGACCTACAGTCACGTCAGGGAAAAATTGTTCCCGATACTTTTTATATGAACTTTGTATGTAAAGCTACATATATCTCGTCTTTTGCGTGCTCTGCTGAGATGTAACGACGCTCGCGTATATCCTTGGATTTTCCGTGCTCTGCTACCTTTCTACCGCGGCTCATGTATTTAAGCCGTCATTCGGTTTTTTTTATGCCTCTTTAATTTTTATGCAACGTGCAAACATATGAACGCTGTTCACCAAATCGACTGCAAAATCTTTTTCTTGTAGAAAATGTTGCGATACGAAAATTTAGGATAAAAAATAGTTTGAGATTACCTATGTATCTGTCGAGGGATATATGGAACAGGAACAATGGCATTTGCATCAATAATTCTGAAGTTTCATCAGGCATGTTATGATTGGTACGTTCCGGCATTATCAATATTTGCTTTTGTCATAATAAAAGATGTTCAAGTAAAAGTTAAAGCTTCGAGTGTGTAGTATTCGGTGTAGTCCATCGTTGAACTTTTGTGGAGTCATTATTCTCGTTGATTTTATCGTGACATTTGAGCTCAAACTGGTTTATTGGAATTTATAAAATGACATGTGGTGCCCTGTGGCGCTTAAGAACAGCTGCGATATCTGCTGGACTAAGATGTTGCATTTTGCGGGGTCCATCCTAAACTATCAACTCGTTATTTGAGAGATGGTTGAGGCCGATACTTATTGGAAATACGAGGTCTGTTCAAAAAGTAGTATAGCGACTTTTGTTTTTATTTCAAAAATTCTTTATTTATTCATGAATGTCTATTTTATCCCCTTCAAAGTAATCACCATTAGATCTTATACACTTCTGCCAACGTTTTTTCCAATCCTCGAAGCATTTCAATAAATCATTTTTTTGTGATTTTTTTCATCTCCTCCTTCGATGCAGTCTTGATCTCGTCAATCGTAGCGTAGCGTCGTCCTTCCATGGGCCTCTTCAGTTTCGGGAACAAGAATAAGTCACTGGTGTGTTGTTTTTGGCGAAAAAATCGCCTAATATTCGCCTATTTGTCTTAATATTGTTCCTGATTTTGCGATCTGAACCCAGCGTTGATTTATGCTTCTTCTATAGGTCTCCAAATTAATTCGTTCTAACACTTCATGCACTCGACGAACAAATATATCCATTTACCCGTAAAAATAATGACAGCATCGCCATAATTGGCGGTGCCTTTAACTTTCTCGGTACTGATTGGGGCAGCGGTAGCTTTCAAACTCGGATCAGTGGCTGTGGTATTGCGATTCGTTGTAAAAACCAGGGCATAGAAACTGCCTCCAACAAGCAGTCGTCATACCAACCCGTGTAAAAGGCGCATTTGACCTTTTTGCAACAAATAAACCAAAACGGCATATAGTATTCTGAGTGTATCTAATGACGAGGGCTTGAGAGACCACAAATGCGTTCAGATAATCTTTGACGGAGTAATGAAAAAGAGCTGGGAAACAAAAGGAAAAATTTACATCTACATAATACCCCCTGCAAGCCCCCGTAAAGGTATATGGCACGGGTTGTGTCAATATCCGGCATGCACTGTATACGATCAGACAAAAGTCACGCGTACAACTATATAGAGAGACACAACTATAGGAAAAATTTCGACATGCAAATGATTTTGTGACCATTTATCGGCCTCAAGAGGAATGCTCATGGTCCAACTACCATTTCTAGTAAGGTAGTGTAACAGACGTGATATGGTTGTTGTTGCATACGAGACTCGTATATTTTTGAAGCACGAAGGAAGAATCAAAGAAACTTATCGTTTCCATAGGGAAGAATGTATATTTCTATCGACGAGTTTCGCTCCACCGTAGCATTAACTAGATGATGATGCCGTGCAGCCCTACTTGTCGACAATAATAAATTCTTTCCCGTGGAAACGCAATGTTCTTTTGGTTCTTACTTCGCACTTTCACCTCTCTGAAACTGCTAATAATTATCCGTGGAAAAAAAAAGACCCGCCGGGGATCGAGATGGTGCGGGGGCTAACGTACTGGCTTCCCACCATGAGGGCGCGGGTTCAAATCCCGGCGGTGTTGAATATTTTTCAGAGGTATCTCGATCCCTACTTGAGGTGCTTTGTGGAGGGCACTTTGAGTGAGTACGCCGTCCGTCGGATGGGACGTTAAACTGCGGACCCCTTGGCGCCTTTCGTAAAGAGTAGGCTAATGCCGACGCCGGGTTTCTCTCCACCCTTCATCCTTTCCTATCCATCCCCTTTGGCGCAAATGACCTTAGCTGTCGGTCGCCTCCCCTCAAAACTACTACTACTAAAAGACCCGCCGATAAATCTTCTCAGCGTGCAGCAATATGCCTAATTACAAGGTGAAGGGGAAACTACGCTGTTATGCTAATGACGTTCCAATGGTGACCTCAGACGTCCAATTGCGTGAATTTAAACCAATTGCCGCTGCCACTGTTGACTAGAGCGATAACAGCGGAGGCGAGTTCGCATCGACTAAGCCCTTTGGCGTGAGACATTTATGGGAGTTCTATTCGTGGTCCGTATGGAACCTGTTGTTGCTGCTGGGGAACCCGAACTTCACGCTCGTGTTTGTCGCTCGGGCAACAAGTGCAGAGCGTCGAAATGGGAGCTTCTTGCCTCCCCTCGCTTGGAGCAGTCCGCCGTGGTCGCACGCGGGATTGCCTCTCGGGAACGGATACAGGGTTGCTATATTTTTGAAATGATTGTGTGTGTTCTTAAATTGACTTTGTCGTAAAACCCATCCCCTCTCGAATACGGAGTGTGAATACAAAGCATCAAAACGGTATTATGAAAGGGAGCCAGCTAGTTCATTGTTCCCTAGACCTCTATGCGGTTACCCAATTAAAATAGATAACAGCGTAGAAATGTCACGAGCCTAAATGAAATCAAATTACTGCCAACGTATGTCTTCAGAGTAAACGGGAGGAAATCAGGCTTCTCCTACGGTAATCCATTGCAATGTATTTTCAAATTCCAATTTCCGGGGAGTTAAAAACAAAAGGAAAGAAACTGGTCTACCCTACTTACTAATATTGTCGTTTGGCGCTAGTTTAATACGCCGCTACTTCATGGCATAATTAGTTTCAATTAATTAAGTGTCCATCCACACATTACAAGTAAGACGTTGGATTTCAAAATGTACCGACATTCCTAATTTTTGCCATTTTGTTTCAATAGATTACCTATATTTTGGCAGAATGTACGTGTATGCAAAACATTGGTACAGTAAGTGAAGAGATTCAAAGGCATGCGAAATGCTGAGAGAACCGGTGTTGGTAGAATATTGAGGTGATCAAAATGCACTTGTGAATGTAGATGTAAAAAATAGCAGTCTGTAAGATTGTAAAACTCCTCACAATTTTACATGATTTTTATAAAAAGTATCGGGAAAGTTTCTGGAAATAGATTTATTTCGCTACATTGCGTCGGTACCCTTTTGCCGGCGGCTTGTCCACCAATCGAAGGCTCCCTGGTGGGCGGAAGGTCCTTAAGGGTACGCGTGCAAGATTCTTTGAAGCCACTCAGGGTCCCATGGTGGTGTCCTTCGAGGGAGGATTTCACTTGTATAAGGAATAGGGAACAGTCTGCTGGTGTCAAGTCGGGACTGTAAAGGGGATGGGGAATCGTTGCGATACCGTTGCAGAAGAATTTCGCCTGCAGACACTCGACTCAACTCGGGTCGTCCGTTCAAAAACCTCCGGGACGAGTTCAGCGCAAATCTTTCGCATCGCCAAATTTTCAGTGATAATGGCGTGCTCAGTCATTTTATAAAAAATGCCAATAATCTGAATTCAACACTTCACTCACACGTCAGGAACACGTGGTTACCGATACTTTTTATGCACGCCTTGTGTAGTGAAGCGGTTTGAATAGTCGTAAATATTGGCTAAATGCGATTGGTTGTTGACCATGACGTGGTTGAGGAGTGTTTACGGTAAGAATGGAAGAGAGGGAGCGAGGAGGTATATGCCTTGGTCACGAAAATATGAGAATTGCATGCATATTGCGGATGGGCAGGTGTGAAGGGTGTGTGTTTCGCTGATTTGGTGTTGTGGATAGAGAGAGAGGGGGGGGGGTTGCATTCGAATCGACGTTCTCTTGTGCACGCCTGCGAGAGAGGAAGAGTGAGAATGGTTTGGGGTAGGAAGGGCATACGGAGGAATTCAAGAGTGAAGGCAGCGAACATGAGGAGAGCCCGAAAGCCTGTTTGAAACAACGCACGAATACGACGCGGCGCAAAAATAAATGTAAAAGGTCTGTCCAAAAAAAGACGAGACTGTTTGAGTAAATACTTGATCTTATTAGTGACCATTTGATCAACGTTATCCCCGTCAAAATGCATCCCTTGGTTGCCAATACAACGCTCCCAACGTTTATTCCAGCTTTCGACCGCAGTCCTTCGAACGCTTCTTTCGGGGTAACCTTTCAGACTGCGGTGCCACTTTGTTGGATGCCTTCAACATTTTCAAATCGGCGTCCTTTCAAGGTGGATTACAACCCAGGGAATGGGGAAATGTCCGCTGTAGAGTAGGGTGGCTGGGGGATCACCTGTGTTCCTTTTGGGCCAAAAACTCGGTAAGAATCAATGATTAGCGCGGCGGTGCGTTGTCGTGATGAAATCACCAAGGCTTATTTTTCCACATTTTTATCTCTTCCGCAACATGACCTGTTTTACCTTCTCATAACCTATATATAGTGCTTTCCATTTACTGTTTGTCCTTTGGGGATATATTGATAATGAATAATCCCTTCCCAATTGAAGAAAAATATCACATCACCTTCACGTTCGTTCGCGACATCCGAGCTTTTTTTGGTCGTGGGGAAGAATGGCCTCCTCCCCTCTTCCCCCAACACTCTGCTCATGACTCATAGATTAATTGTCGAATGCCTCTTGAATCGTTGCTTAAGTTTCACTTGCACTTTTCCTGAGGTGAAAACAAAATTCAATGCACACGCACCCAACAACACCTTTGTTCTCGGCAACACAAGAATTTGTTCAGCAAGCGTACGCGAGCTCAGATTAGGGTCCTGGCTGTGCAAAGACAAGTGAAGTTAGCGCTACGATCAAGGCGGCGTTTTCCTTGTCACAGACGCCTCTGTAAGGCGACACTTCCCTGGTTGTGATCAGCCAAGCGGTTCGTGCATAGAAAGCCCATTTCATCATTGTTTGATCAGATCTTGTGTTTGGTTAGTGGATGGATTTTCTAGGAGGAAGTACGCTTAGAAATCAGGGTTTGTGATTTCGTGAGACGGTATTTATTTCTATCCATGGTAGCTCTCACATTTGTGGTATAGTTAAGCTTGGAATGAAGCCTTTCACTATCATCATGGATTAAATCGATGGGCATTTACGCCCCTAGAATTTTTGCCTATTTTGTATATTCTTCTGCACTGATGTTTTCCGCCGTATATCTAAAACAATTTCATACACGCACGTGTAAGTTAATATGTTCACAGAAGGTCTTTATAGCAGGGAGAGGCGGCAGGCGGACAGCTCGTAGGTTAAAGCGAATCCTCCAGGGAGCTATATTTACTTGAAAATCTACACGTTTCCTGACAAAGAAAGAAATTCAGGAATAACTGTCGGTTCAAATCGTTACTTTTACCTGTATAAAGTATATAAAAAATACGAAAACTCGCCGCTGGCTAATATAGATTGACAGCTTTAGGTTGTAATTTTAGGACTCCTAGAACGTAAGTATTTGATGGTCTTTTAAACATTTGAATGTGGCAAAAAATCGGATTGGCGGCAGAACAAGATAGCTTTGGTTCCTGAACATTTGCTGTTTGTAAATAATTGCATCCATAACTTCCAAGGAGTTGAGAACATTTTGTACGGCTAAGGCGACGGCATGTTTCTGTGGTTTAGTGAACTGCATATTAGCCGTGCCAAATGCAATGCCATCATCGCTCTTCCCTGCCATCGGGTGCCCCGTGGCCTGTGCACCGGCAATGCCGAAAGCCTTACTCTGTCAAGGTTTTTCATAATTAAAAATTTTTTTTGTCATAAAAAGATAACTTTCTCATTTGAAAGGAGTATTTTTAAGCGTATTTAAGAAAAAAATAGTTTGTTTTTAGTAGTATTAACTATTTTTTATGAAATACAATGTTTTCAATATGGTTTTGCGATCTTTGTTATGTTAACGTATAATATTGTAAATATCCTTCTGTAAATTTCATATTTAACTTTAATAAATTTGTTGAATTCGGCATGGAAACCCTGGAAATACCCTGGAATGGTGTCCTTAAAATGTTATGGCCACCCTGATTGTAGATTCGATTTCAGCGCGGTTCTTGCTACTTCACTCTTCCATTGAAAGGAACTCCACGAGTCATATTGACCCTATTTACATATATTGAGATATACATCCACGTATATGATGAGGAGAAACTGGATGGCGACTTAATTAATATTATGTCTACAATTTTTTAGCAAAGACTTCTCTTGGTAGACAAGGCACGTTCTTTTATATCCCTTCACCATCCTCACCCCCATCAATGACGTGGAGTGGGGGAGACGGCGGTATTATGTATTTTCATTGCTGGATTTCATGAGTTGAACAAAGAGGTGGAACATTTCTAATATTTCAGTTTTCATTGCTTTTTATTCCGTTGACTCACGTTGCGAGTAGGATAAGGCTCCGAGAGAGGGAAATGAAATCAGTTAGTCAGCCTTTTCTCCGTTCTTTTAAATATTGTGGCTGTTGTTAAATTCTCTGCTACGCTTGTGGTAGTACCAAGTAGTCACTGCAGTTAACGTTTTTTGCTAGGTGCTAATCTCACATTATCAGTATTTTCATGAAAAACAGGATCAAATCACTCAGTTTTCTGCCTTTATTCTTAAAATGAGCTGATATTGCTTATGCTATTAAATGTCCTGTGCAAAGAAATGAAAATTTCAATTCTGAGATTGTAGTAGAAAAACAATATTACGCATAGCTCTATCTAATGTAACCCTCGGCTGTTGAAAAAGTCGCGATATTTCCGGGAAGCGTTTCGGTAATAAACTGCGCAAGCAGTCTTTTGACCAATGGGAGACAACTGGATGGTATACGGTGGCAGCGTGTCAACAGAGCGCGTCATTGTGGACGGATGCGTGTGTCGGTATTGATGTTCGGCATCGCCTCTGGACCGTTTTCATCGCTTTTCGAATCCTAATTCCCGTCGAGTGTCAACAATGTGGCATCACGGTCGTGCCTTCATCGGAGGGGGCGATGGGAGGGGGACGGGAATGAGATGCGGGATTTTGGGCCTTCCCAGATAGTGCGTGTGACGTGTCGCGCGACGCTTGGTGGATTCGTCCGTCCCTTCGTTCATTCATTCATCTGGACCATAAACCGACCCGAGGGGGAGACCGCCCCCCCCACCCGTCTCCACCGCGAGCGGGGGATCCAAAGTCCCCCTCCCCTATCGACACGGAGCCGGGCCCAGCCGACAGAGGCTCAGTCGTGCGACGGGAGACGGCCAAGAGCGACATACACAGGTGTAGCCCATCGAGCCCAACAGCGAAGGCCCTCCGAGCCTCTCGAACGCACGCCGTCGCGAAGAGCCCTTCCTTCGGCCCCCGCATCGCTCGTAACCCCCTTCCCCCGTGGTACGTGCCCGGCCCCTGGCGGCCAGCGGCGTCCCCCCTGCTCGGAGGTACCCTCGTCCCCTACCCCGCTCGCGAGATGCGCAGGCCCTTGGTGGTCGTGTGGACCCCCTGGTTGATGATGGCTCTGTTGACGCTGCTGCCCCCCCTGGCCCTCGGGACGTCATCGTCGCCCCCGCCCTCGTCCACCCCGTGGCCCTTGGGGGGGTGCTTGGACGACTGGGGCTTCCCCGACTGGTGCAGCGGCGTCGTGTGGGTCATGTGGGTCGGCTTCATCTCGGCCTTTGCCCTCTCCTTCGGCACCGGCGCCAACGACGTCGCCAACGCCTTCGGGACCACGGTCGGCGCCAAGGTGCTCACCCTGAGGAACGCGTGCATCCTGGCGACCTTCTTCGAGCTCCTGGGCGCCGCTCTCATCGGTAAACGCACGCTTGAAAGCGCCCCCTGGCCACGGCCGTCTGTGCCGGTGACCACCCTGCTCGACCCCCCGCTCCGGTCGCTCTAAATGTGCAGGCCGATGCTTCTTTACACTGTTAATCTTTGCATCCTACGATTGGTTGACTAAAGTAAACGCGATTGTAACAATATGTGCGAGAAAGCAACACTCAGCGGAGATTGTTTAGTTCCCTGAGAAACCAGAGGGATCCAAGCACAATCGAGGTTTGTATTATCAGGGATTTGATTACGAAGGTCTTATTTGCGAAGCCGGTCGTCAGCAAGTTAACAGGTGCCGAATCGGAGTTAACTATTCAAAGGCCTGCACGTTGCCAGCATTTTCTGCAGTCATTCATTACATCCCTGTTACCGTTTGACCTTCAATCCCAGATACCGTATCCCTTTACTCTTCGTTACCATTGCATGCGATCCGAGTTTCATAGGCAAGGTTCGGGTTCACCGCACCTCGAGCCGTGTAAAATTCATGCCGTGCATTCCGGGTAGTTGGTAATGCCGTATCCACGTGCGCTTTTGTCCCCGCCTCGGATTTGGTCCATTGGAAATCGCACAGCGGAGAGGTTTAGGTGCGGCTGTCCTGTGCCAGGCATCCTCAGAGATTTAACTTGGGTCACACCCTCTATGTAAATCTTAAAAAGACGTTCTCTTTGAGTCGATCGTCTGTTTTATATCCATATTTATGTGGTCCACGTATTGATCCTTTGTTGAACATCATGGGTCTCCTCCTTCCCTTCTGCCAAGTTCCTAGCAAATGTAGCGACTCAAGTTCGGTGTCCTAATCCATCTGGACCAATTCCATGTTGTGCTCCCAATTGGGGATTTCAATTCGTCTCTTCTCCCTCGTTTTTTATCCGTCTTCTGTCCATTTGATCGTTAGTATTGGCCTCCTAACACCAGCTGCCGGTTTCTACTCCTCTTAAGGTTGCAATTCAAGTCGTCTACGCCCCATCCAGTATCACACTCAATGTTCAAATCTTCTGCATAGGTGGGGATAATGCGTGCGGGTCAATGAGGCATTCGTTCCCAAATCTCGTCTATTGCCGGACCATAACTAAGAGGATCGCACGGCCCTGCGCCGCCCAACCGTCCCCTTGGTCGCGCCTAGGGGTGTCTGTCCATGAGGATTCGAAAAAGTGTGCTCGCTCGTAATGCGACCAAATGGAATTGAAACGATATTGTCGTGAATGCAATGAAAACACTTTAATCTTCAGTCTGCGATCATTAGAGTAACGCTGTTTACCATTTGTAAGTTGCGTTTTCATGCCAGCGGATGACGTGACGGCCGTTTCACCAATCAGGGGAAGGGATTGTGGACGCAACTGTGGTTAGGAGTTGAAAAGGGCTTAGTGTATCTTTCGTCCTGCCGACCTCTTTGACTGGAACCGTATTCGTTGCAAGATCATTCCTCCCTCCACGGGTGTGACAAATCGTCAATTACTGGTGGTGGTGATAGGAAGGAAAATCGAAGACATTGTGAATTATTGCTGGTAATGTTGGTGTAAAAATAGGGAAAATAGCACTGGGGTAATTACTGAACAAAAAATCCTGACAAATTCCAAGAAACTGCAGGAGATGCCGCAACAGTAACTTTTAACGGAGTAATCCGCCAATATGTATTTCAATGCCACAATTTTAGAGTTTAAAAATCATTCGCCTTGTCCGGGAACCGAACCGTAATCTCCCTCGACGCCCAGCCGAGTGCTTTAGCCAGTTAATCTAGCTGTTACACACCGATATTACACTCGTGGACTCAGGTGCGTCGCGCACGACTACGAATGCCTGTGGCACTGTATGCGCGGTATTTCGTCACTACATGTTTTTCCTTTAAAGCCCCCTTAATTTCGGTGTTTCGGGGGACGCCTCGATTGCTTGACTGGCTGAAGCACTCGGCCGGACGTGAAGGGATCAGGGTTCGAATCCCGGTCAAGGTGAATGATTTTTACACTCCAAAAATGTTGTATTAAGAATCCTGGTTCGATCGACCCCTGTCTCCATCTCTTTCTTTCCCTGGGGTGTTGTTGCTACTCGCATTCAGGCTAAGCGTGCCAGGATTGCATCACTGATATTGATTACATTACAAATATCCATTGCATAAGCATTAAATTACTGATATCCATTGCATTACTTTGGGAATCTCATGAAAACTTCTACAGGTCAAAATGAACTTTTAGAAAATACATGCAGACGATTGGAAGCTACCAACATTCTTTTGTAAGTTATTTAGACTACCTTCATCGCCACTTGCTGTCTACTGAGTTGGGTTCTGAAGGTGTCTATGGCCCGTGGCAATTCATACGGATCGCAAATTTCAAATATTTTTCCGCGCCGTCTATTATCCGTTTGCTCCTAAGCCCCTGATTCTTCCGAATTCCCTCGGCGTCGGCCAAGGAGTCTGGCCACCCCCCTCGTGGCCTCACTGTCCCTCGCTGAACGAGCTCTCCTCCAACCACTTCACTCAATCTGCATCTTCTCTTCTCATCCATATTCCCTTCTCATTCCGACTCAGCGCTTAATTACTTCGTAACTTGTTTTCACTTTCCTTCTCCCCGCCCATTTCACAGAATTACCCATAATTCTCATTCATCAACGACTCCGTCCCGGAGCCATTAAGGGCAAATTGTTGCCACCAAAAACGCCTACCGACCTCGTCAGCTCCCGGGTCCCTCCGCGCGCACCCCACCCCGCCAACCCGTCCCCCCCTCCCCCCCCCCGTTCCCTCCCCCCCCGCGCCTCATCTCTCCTGCCGATAGTGGTGATGGACAGGCGTGTTGCCACAGCGGACCAGTTGAACTCTAGAAATTGAAATTGCGCCGCAGAAGATCAATTATTTTGCCCTTATCCCCGAATATTCAAACGTTTAAAATGCCAGTGTGTCGCCGTGGGCATCTACCCTCTACCTGAGCAATATTCCGGCAATAATATAAGAAAGAATGAAAGACTTCCACCGGAAAGAATTAATTACTGTCGACTAGTTTCGCCACGCAGTAGCATCCTTTGGACGAAACCTACCGTAAACGGTGGAATACCAATGACAGCAATAGTGATAATATTTTTCAACTCTGCGCCAGGAAGACCGGAAATCGCTTGGACTTGTTCAAATCAGGTCAAATGAAAAGCAATGGAGAGTTTAATTTCATTGAATCAGGTGAAATGCGGTAATAATGTCTGAGCCAACATAAAACGTATCAACTGTTGTCAGTTGAAGTCAGTCGTGTTTATCACATAATACTGTCTGGATAATAAATGGCAATTTTCAAAGGCATTACCCGGGAGTCACCCAAAGTCAATAGCCGAACGCAATACCCACTCGACTACCGCGCCACTTAGGTTGACTGGAAAAATCTCGGAATGAATTCTTCAAGACCTCCCCGAGGGGATGCCGCGTTTCTCGAAGGTCCAAGTGATGGGAGCTGCGGGTGAACGTCGGAAGTGGTCGAGGAACAAATGGTTATTGATTTGATTGTGAGCGGTGACGCAATCACTCCGATCCGTTGTGTTTGCAATGAAGAGACGTGCTCCTTCGTGGGATTATTTTTGAGTAGTTTTTAGTACCCTGCAAACCACCGCTAGGGTTGTATGGCAGGGGATGAATATACCCCAGACTAATTTTGACTCAGATATTTTCCCCCTTCCGCGGACGGTCAATGTTATTCTGATCCCTTATCGCTCGTTGAAAAAATGTCATCTCAAATCTATCTGTTCTACACTTAATCTCTATGATTTCATTTACATAATCTCTGCCGCCGTAGTACGTTGGGGGTATTGATACATTTTCAGCACCACGGCAATAGAGACGCCCTTTCAATTTATGCAAAAGATTCAATCTGCAATTTAGCCTTCGCTCCGTTGAGTGATTCCCAGCCTAGGTCCTCTAATATTTTGGATACGCTACTAAGTTTATCATAACAGCGCCCTGCAAATCTAATTCCTCTACGCTGCGCGCGATCCAATTCGGCAATCAATCCAACTTCTTGAGGATCCATTATTTCAGCAGCATATTCTAAATGAGGCCTAATCAGCGGCAGATAACATTTCTCTGGCAAATGCGTATTATACACTCCAGTTATCTCAATTACTGCTGCTCTTCAGTATTCGCGAGTGGTGCGCTTCGTAATTGCGATTAATTCATTAATTAGTCCTTCAGTCTTACGATTCAGGTCAACTCCTTCCCTCCATTCCCAGTGAGGAGACTCCCCTTGATAGCTGACATACGTCCCACGCCCCCCTTACTTGCTCCACGTATTTGACCCGTTGCCTTCCGTTTACATTTCTATCGTGCAGTAAAACAATCCTTGCTAACCCTCCTGGGCTTCACTCTCGAGATATCCCTATTCCGTTTAATACCCTTTCACGCACCTGCACCCGTTCCGCTTCTGCTATTTTAGTACTACCTCCTATTTTTTCGCCTAATCTCTTTTTTATTCTTCATCCCTATCCGCTTACAGCATCAAGTTTCGATGGCTGTTTTACGCTTCTCTTGTTTTTCATTTGCATTACTACTCCATACTTCCTGTGTATTACACTCTTCAGTAAAGGTTTGGCCCTCTGCTTATGAAGTGGTCACCTCTTCTACACCTCGCCCTTTCTACCGAAGTTGGTTCAGTCACGGTGCTCGTGGCCTCGGGCGGCACATTGGTGCGCGCAGCGGAGGAGCTCTTGACTTACAGCGCGGAAACCAGCGAGATGTTGGCCCGGGGGGGGCGGTAGGGAGGTACCCTTCATCTACATCTACACAAATGCCCCGCGATCCACCAAAAAGGTGCGTGGCAGGGGGTGCAGCACCAGGTGGGGTGGGCAAGCGAAAAGGGAAAAAAATTCACCAAAAAAACTTCAAAAAACATGCAAGTGCATATGCATGCTGGCGGGAAACCTAGTTTAAAAACAAGTGCCAAGTTCACACTCAACAAGATTTCTTTGTTATGCGAAAAAGGAAGAAATAGAAATGAAACGCAACCATTTATACGATAGACCTCCGCCATACCTAGACGGGTCACCCAGAACTGGAAAGTAAGAGGGGGGGAGTTCTACTAGGATATCAACATGGGTGTCAGTCCTCCTCCGTTTCGTTGGCTTGCGAATTGTAAATGTTCCTCCTCCAACCCACGCACACTATTTGGGGTGAAGGAGACTTGAAAGTTGCGTGACCCTTCAAGTGTGATCGGGGAACTTAACTGCAATCTGTCATTTTAGTTGGGAGCATTCAGTTTTACCTGCAATGGAAATGTGATGGCAGACCCTTGGACACCCTCGGGGTAAATGTAGACGTGGCCAGTCGTTGGCAGAGTTTGAATCCACTCTTTCTTATAATACCCACCATTTCCCTGAAAACGTATTAGTTTTGGGAAAAGACTATCCTTCAAATAACTTAAAGAACTCATTCCATTGATATCTCATCAGTTTCTGACCGCAAACTAAGGAACCATTTACTTGTGACGGAATAGAATTAGGAAATAGAATTAGAATGTTTCAACGGTAGAAATTAAACCTCTTAAAACCCACACAGGGCTACTAAACAAATTTTAAAATCTATTTCAAAATCAAGTATTGAGATACTAGCATGGGCGAATGGAGCGTGCTAACTTTCGGCATAAAAACCGGATTGAACCACGAAGGGTCTTACGTGGTTCAATGTGGTTGGTGCCCGTGATTTGCTGCCCGGTAGGATCGCACCTTAGTCCCCTGTGAACATGGTGGAGTAGCGAGAGGGGATTTTTGAGGACCACATGATTTCCGGTTTGCAATGAATTAGCCCTTGGGTGTATTTTTGGCGACGTAAAATGGACAGGTATTCTTCCCTTATGTTGCGTCTGTAGGATCCTCGAATCGCGAACCTTGCCGTGGTAGTCTGTAAGCTTACACTAGCTTTGAGTCATGCACTCCTCGTAGAATATCCTCGGTAGGAATTTGAGTCGGCCCTTTACCCTGAAGTGTGCGTTGCGTTGTGGAGATTTGAAAGTGGAGCCCATTCTCTTATGCTTCCGGGGAGAGATGGCCCGATTTGAATGCCTTCAGTCGTCATTTCTCTTTTCCACTCATTCGTGGATCCTATTACACCAAACGAAAAATTTGAAGTCAATTTGCGCGGAGGTTTCCTCGGCGTTGAACTGCTTCTCTCTGCATTTCCGGGTTCTCCATCCGCGTTGGTGGTATTTTGGTGAGGACAGTTTCGCTGGCCATCCTGCCTGCGTCATCACCAAAATACCACCAACGCGGATGGAGAAACCGGAAATGCAGAGAGAAGCATGTGAAGTCAATCGTGGAGGTAAATTCGTACATCCTCTTGTCTTTCAAACCCTTTCCTTCCGAGACTAGCAGTGCCAAAGACACCTAATTTCAGATCGTCAAATATATGTAGGTGGTTAAAAGAACATAGAATTCGATCAACAAAATCTAAGTTAATGTTTTAGGGAGAAGACTTCTCCTTCCTTCCGCTCTGTCTCATATTATAACACACCGTGATTCTTTCGCCTCTAAAGTAATCTTTCATTCTGTTCAAACTCACTCTCTTTCTTCTTCGAGCTTCAGAAACTCGACACTAGAAACTTCTAACGTTTCTCCACTTAAAAGTCTCTGCCATTGGCCACACTCAACCGTGAATGACTCGGTTTCCTCCTTCCTTTTCTATTCTTGTGCCTTCTCTCCGGGCTCTACTCTGTTCTGTGATTTGATTCCCATCAATTCAGGGATAAACAATAAAATAATCCACCACCTTAATTCATTTTTCTTCTTCCAATTGGCCCAACTACTTCTTGCCTTCCTCTGCCATGGCGTTACACCCCTTGTGCTTTTATTCCCCCCCCCCTCTATTTCTTCTGCGAATCTCCATCTTCCAACTGATGCTGGTATGTAAAATGAATGAATTCTCTAATCATCTTGTTAAGTCGAATGAAATCTCCGATATCGCAGACAAAATTATGAAAGAAAACAATTGGTTCCTTTACCGACCAACGAATCCTTGTTCACGTATACCGTGTATCTAATTCGTTAATTTTTAAACAATGTTTTACATCCATCACGCCAACGCTAGGGTGTGTGGCAGGAGGTGAATACACCCCAGAACAATTTTGACCCGAGTATTTTTACCCCTACCACGGTCGGACAATGTTACGCTTCATTCTTTTCATGATTACTGATCTCTTTATCTTTCGTAGGAAAAAATCACGTCTTAAATTATATGTTCCACACTCAATCTCTCTAATTTTATTGGGATGATCTTCCCTAAGTAGTACGATGGGACTAATAATACGTTTTCGACATCACTCCTAAAGAGACGCCCTTCCAATTTATGCAAGAGATTAAATCTGTGATACAACCCTCGCTCCATTTAGTGGTTCCCAGTCTAGTTCCTCTAATATTTTATCACGCTACTAAGTTTATCAGGGTCCTTCAGGGTGTATTTAGATCAATATTGATAGCTCAATTCGTAGGTAACATTATTCTTGGCTGGCAGTTGCCGTGCGACAGCATTCGCCCGACGAATTCCAAACTCGTAGACCAGGTGGAAGTGTCCAAAAATTAAGTCGCGAGTGGATCACAGGAAGGCAGCGATCCCTGTGGGATGTCGCCGCCGATGTATGGACCACACGAGGAGTTGCGGCCTCTCTCGCACCAAGTGACTGTTTAGCGATTGCATTTGATGGAGTATTTGAAATATACACCTGCGAAATACGTTCCCGACTAGGTAATTAGAATTTTCGGTGTACTCTAGGATTTTTGAAAATTTTAGTGGCACATTTACGGTACCTAAAGACATCCGATCGACACGAGATTACTTGTAGCTCGTATAACTTGCGAATCGGTGACATTTTTTTTCACGAAATATTTATTCCTTGGGATTTTCATGATTACTGATTCCATTGTTATCCAGTTGACCTATCATATTTGTCGCTCCGAATGCATTTGAAAGTTAGTGGACATAAATACTGACCAGAATTTAAGTTCAAAAATGTGACTCTGGGCGATTTTCTGGAATGGTTGCCATCATGGTGCGTTTCATGGAAATGAATACGGCATAAAACGGGTTAACGTCCAACGGGGAGGCGAGACTTCCTCGAGGGTGTGGCCGAGACGTGGTTTTAGCCCTCAATGTTGTAATTAGGCTTGAGTGCCTGACATACAATGCATGCGAAAATGCATATCATAGTGTACATGGTTTGCATAAAAGGTATCCGGAAAAAGTTATTTAAGTTATATAAAGTTATATAAATAGATTTATTTCAGATATTGCCGCGGTGCATCAAAATCCTTCCAAGTACTTCCCTTGAGAGTCGACAAACTTTAGCCAGTGGCTTTTCCATGACTCGAAGGCTCCGTGGTAGGCGTGCGCGCGTCTTTATGGTTACGTGTGCAAGCTTCTTTGACGGCACTTAGGCGTCCTTTGAGGGAGGATTTCACTTTTACAGGATATAGGAAACAGCCTGTTGGTGTCAAGTCGGGACTAAACTGGGGTTGGGGAATCGTCGCGATGTCGTTGCGGAATGTCTTCGCAAGCAGGCACTCGCCTCTGCTCTTGTTCGTCTGTCCAATGACCTTCAGGAAGAGTTTAGCGCAGATCTTTCTGCGTGGCTAAATTTTCAGTGATAATGTCGTGCACTCTCATCTTATCAATGCCAATACGAACTGCAATCATGTCCAATTTTAACCGAAGGTATGAATTCAGTAATTCACGTACAGACGTCAGGAAAGAATTGTTACCGATACTTCTTATGCAAACATTGTGTAGCCTATGTCTGCCCTAAACGGTGATTGACGTACAAATTGGCATTCGATATCTCTACTATGTTATCCATGTGGTAGATGTTATCATTTAAGTTTTAGAAAGTATTAATAATCTTGAAAGTGTTGATATTCCATCGATGTGGTGATGTTCGAAATCCTTTAGTCATCGTTATGTTTTTGATAGTGACTGTTTACGCGAAGAAATGCTTACTAGGTATGAATTAGTTCGAAATTAAAGGAAACTTGGTGTCACCCAAGGTAAAATTTGGGATATGTTTTGGGGATTTCAAGGAATGACTTAGCATTCGGGGCGCGGAACTTCCGCTACTCCTCGACCCCCTTCATCAAATCACACGGCGAATGGGAACACATCATTTCAAACATCACTTTCTCTGACTTATTTCAAATGGCATGTCAAATACGTTCAGTCGTCGCCTAAGCAATTGGCTTTTAGGCCTCTCTCTCTCTCAACAAACCTGTCCCACCCCGAGCTATCTTTATAAATACTACAAATAATATTTTAAGTATGAAATACCTTCCTCGGTGTAATATCTATCCAGTCAAATCTCCTCGGACTTTCCACCGGACTAGTGTCCTCATAGCTGCCGACGTTTCGATGGCCGAGTCTGTTATCGAAACGTCGAAACTCGGTAAAAAGGGATGATTTCACTCAATATTTAAAGTAATAATGTCTTCCCGCGCCCCGCGAAGCATACCTTCTTAGGATAAACGGCGTGTAGCAATATTGTGGTTTTCCTGTAACGCATGATAATCTCCGTGAAGACACGAAAAAGACAAAACCAATGGTTGTTATTTTGATAAATTGGTTGACATCCATATGGCTGCTATAAGTCTGGAACCCGCATCACTCCAAGATGCGTGCATAGTACGTATGCCCTTAATCGCTGGCCGCTGCTTCACCGTTGTGTACGCCATGAGTACGTATCCTCGCAGGGAGCAATTTGGTGTGCGGATGAAAAGAGGCGACTCACTCGCCCGGGGAATGGCCAACTTTGTATGCCTTATGCTGCGTTAACTAAATTTAGATATTAGATATTTTAGTATACTGCAAGCCACCACGAAGGTGTGTGGCAGAGGGTGTATACACACCAGACTAATTTTGACCAGAATATGACCCTACCGCGGTCGGACAATGTTGTTATGATCCCTTTTCGTTCGTGGACAAAATGACATCTTAAATCTATCTGTTCTACTCTGAATCTCTCAAATTGCATTGACATGATCTCTCCTACCGTAGTGTGATGGGTGTAATAATACATTTTCAACATCACTGCTAAAGAGACCTCCTTCCAATTTATGCAAGAGCTTTTATCTGTGATTTAACCTTTGCTCCAGTAAGTGATTCCCAGCCTAGCTGCTCTAATATTTTGGATACACTACTAAGTTTATCATAACAACGTCTTACAATTCTAGCTCCTCTACGCTGCACGCGATCCAATGCGGCAGTTGATCCAACTTCGTTGGGATCCCATAGTATCGGCCACAGTACTGCGATGTGGAAAGACAGAACTCTGTCCTGCAGGTGCCCAGAGACTTGCGCGGGAATCGAACCCTGGACCCTCTGGCCAGATATATATATATATATATATATATATATAATACATTGGAAAGCAACAAACAATACAGAAACACATAAAAAGATCACTCACACGTTATTTCTTGATCATTTCGACGGAATTCTGCTCCGTCTTCATCGGAAGATAGAGAAGTAACTATATGTATACATATATATTATATGTATATATATATGTATATATATATGTATATATATATGTATATATATATATATATATATAAACAGATGTAGATTTTTAGAATATAGAGACACAAAGAAAGGACCTTTCTTTGTGTCTCTATATTCTAAAAATCTACATCTGTGTTTTTATATATTTGTGCGTTGCCGAAGAGCGTTCCATTTCGAAGATATATATATATATATATTTATATATATATATAATATATATATATTTATATATATATAATATATATATATATATATTTTTTTTTGTGTTTCTATATTGTGTTACTGTGTATTGTACTAATATATATATATATACACAATATAGAAACACAAAAAAAGAAGAACACTCACACGTTATTTCTTGATATTTCGACGGAAACAATCCGTCTTCATCTGAAGATATAGAAGGGAAGGGTCTTTCGAAGATATATATATATATATACATATATAGATGGTAAAGGTGAACTCTATGTATATATATATATATATATATATATATATATATATATATATATATATATATATATATACAGTGCATAGAGTTCACCCAGTACTAAGCCCTACAGGGATAGGGAGGGGCACTTCTTCCCTTGGCGGCAGGTAGATGTGGAGCCTGGATTAACAGGGCTTGGGTCCGGAAGTCTCGCTATGTGGTCCGGAAGTGTCGCGAGGTTTAGAACTCGGGTCCTCCGTCGCATTTTTACGGAAGCCCCTCCCCCTTTTAAAGCAAATCCCCCGAGGTCTCTTCGTGGGCCGCCGCGATGGTGGCCTCCCCTCCATTCGGAGCGAGTACTCCTCCCGGGTAGAGTAGTGACCCTGGCGTGTGCAGGGTTGCCTCCGCCTTCCGGTCCCCCTTTTGTTGCGTCACTTCCTCTCTCCGAGGCGGAGCGGTTCGTTCCCCCCGGGGACAGTTTAATGGGCGCGACGGGAGAGCGGCGTGTCGGTAATTGGAACCGCGCGAGTGTGTCGGGCCGCTCGCGAGCCGGGTTTTAGCGAACCCCTTTGGCAATCCCTTGCTGTTCGTGCGTGCGTGCGTGGTCGGATGAATATTCTTAACACTGATGGAGAGGGGGCACTTGTGTAGATGTGTCAGGGCTGGGCCAGGTCCGATTGGAAGAGAGCGGGGATGCGATCATTGTTGGCTAATGATGCATGCATGGTGGATGGGAGGTGACCAGTTATGGGTAAAAATAGCATTGAAGCACATAGGTGGGAGGAAGATCTGTTGGGTGATAGAATATTATCAGTGGAAGTTAAAGCTGAACCACCTGGTCATTGTTCAGGTCTACATTAACGCAAATACCCCGCAACCCAATAAAGAGGTATGTGGTAGGGAATGCCAGCACCAGATGGAAAGGGTAAGGGCAGAGGAAGGGTGTTCAAAAGGTTAGAATAAGGGAAATGACGTTCTCTAAAATTCTTTCAATATATGTGCGTGCTGATTTTCATTTACCATGTAATGAAAGCGGGGAGCTTAGTTTTAATCAAGTGTTAATTTTATGCACCACAGAAATGTTCAGGTATAATAAATTAGAGGCAATAAAAATGAACCACAGCCATTCATACGTTAGGCCACCATCTTGCCGTTACAGTCTACGCAGAACTGGAAAGCAATAAGGGTACGATTCTATCAGCCCACAGCCATGCAACTTATGAAGCCCACACCTGACGCCATGGGTAGGATATGTGCGACATTGCTCTCGGTATTGAGGCATTCTTGTTCGCTCCAACCCTGCCTTTCTGTAATCCTATATAAATTCTATAATCATAATCCCAAATATCAATGCATGTTGGATTGCGGATAATTGACGAGACCTTGGAGTTGAAATATGCGGCTCTGAATTTATTCAAGAAGTTCAACCTGGAATTTATAACGTCGTTGTTATTGTCAAACCAGTTCCGGAGCATTTCTGTGACGCTTTTCGTTTCGCCGCTACAGTTTTTAATGAATCGGGCCGCCCTACGTTGAACTTTCTCAATTTCCCGAATGAGGCCTTTTTCCATCGGATCCCTTTCACAACATGCATATTCCAAACGAGGCCTTGCTAGAGCGAGGCAACAACGTTTCTTGACCTTGTAGTCACCCCTGCTAACAATAGGTTTAGGATTCCCAATTTTTTGTTTGCTTGTCTGCAGATTTTACGCGTGGGGGGTGGTCCCATGCCATATGCCACCAAGCCGCCATATGGAGAAAGAATTTGACAGGGTATACGGGCTGTGATCGACAAGGGGAAATAACGAAGGGTTTTCCTGGGAGGATACATACAACAGTTGTGGGGATTTGGAGTGTGGTGGTGGGAGAAGGGAGGCATGGCGGTGAGGTAGGGCACTACGGTTTGGGAAAGTGGGATGGCCATGAATAGAGACCAAAAGAGTTCTGCTCGAGGAATCTACATGTACAAGATACCTCTCCTAGCGCCGCAAGGGCGTATGGAGGGGGTGCTGGAATAGCATTACGGAAATACATATACAACCGATTATTATGCACAAGCGCATGCTTGTACGAATGCTCTAGGTCTCTGCGCAGCCCTTAATCTGGTTCCCGCTTGCAATAACCTTTGACATCGATATCCTTGCTATTATGATTCCTGATTGTCCGGGGAAGGAAGTAATCATTTTATCTTACTTCCTGGAATATATCTTTATCTTTGTGGTCTATCATGCCAATGTAATATGGGGCCATAATAATTCCTTTAATGTCATTGTTCAAATCGTTTGTTCTGAATCTCTCCAAAAGTTTAAATTTCGCTTGTTCTCTTCCCATCTCTTCAAGTGAATCCCAGCATAATTCCTCTAAAATGACTGTCACACTCCTCTTCTTATCCTTAAACATTTTCACGAATATTGCGGATTTTCTCTGGACCGTATATAATTCTTTTAGCAACAATTTCTCCCAAGGACTCCAAATAATTGCGGCGTATTCCAAATGTGGCCTAACTAAAGTGAAATAACACCTCCCTTTTAATTTCTCATTACAATTCCCCGCCACTCGTCGAATGAAGCAGAGTTTCTTTGAAGCGGATCCGCATATTGCCCGGATATGTACTCCCTATTAAAGGCGTGCGTGGTGTTAGAACCACCACCAAATATTTAGCTTGATCCGCCGCAGTTGGCCCTGAACCCTCTATTTCATAATTTATGCCCTGCTCATCACTTCAGGAAGGAAATGCTCTGGTTTACTGTCAAGGGGGAAATCCGTAATCACTGGAGCTTGCTTCACATAAGAAGAGGTGTGAATGCGGGTATGTATATGTTGCTGTTTAATGAAGAGCCGGGCGCTACGTAATGACTCAAAAGGAAGCTCGTATATCCCAGCCGTGCCTGACTGGAGTGCTATTGCCGGGACCTATTGACCTTGCCGCTTCGGTGCTGCGCCTTTAAAGTCAATCGCTATCGACTAGTTGTGGGCGGTAAGTGCGGTAGTAAGGGCGACGTATGCCGGAACGGCAGCCCCTCCCTGGACATCATGACAGTCCCGCCACCCTGCACAGTACTTCAGCTTTTATTTAGAAACGAAATCTCTGCGGACCACCCGCATCCCGGGGCCACATTCAACTGGAAAATAAAGCGTTGGAAACTACTTTACCTGCGGAACAATATCTGTATTGATTTACTTCATAAATAATTACATCATCATTCCCTGATTATTACCTTACCGATGGAATTATGGATGTACATGAAGCTCAAGAAGAGATTTTTAATTCGCCTACCTGCATGTTAAGTAAACCATACAAACGTACCGGTAAACATATAGTCTCTCCTGCGGCGTGAATGTTTTTGGCGCAGTTCTCATATTTAGTATTTTTTGTACCCTGCAAGCCACCGCAAGGGGTAAATACTCACCAGACTAATTTTGACCCGAATATGACCCCACCGCAGTCGGACAGTGTTATTTTTATCCCTTATCCTTCAAGGGAAAAGTTAAATCTTAAATCCATCTCTTCTACACTTGATCTCTCTAAGTTTATTGAAATGATCTCTCCTGCCGTAGCCCATTTACTAATAACACATTTTCAGCATCATTGCCCAAGAGATATCATTCCAATTTATGCAAGAGTTTTAATCCGTCCATCCCACAATGGAGCAGTATGCAGGGTGTGCGTTATAAAATCCCAATGCGAGCGACTCCTTGCGCTCGATGAGGGCGAGGGCAGTTTTATTTGAGTGAATTTTTGCATCGCCAAATTAAACTCGTGAGAATTTCCTCATCACCTCACCACTGATGATAGCATATTCCTAAAAAAACAGATATATTTTAAAGAATTCCTTTCCATAATTTCTAATTTCCTACGACTAGATTTTCGGTTTTCCTAAAGGAATCCTGTTAGTGTTACTCCTCACTTCAAAATAGTTTAGCAGTTATACGGTGTGCCATTGCCTCATGCAGGAGTTGGAGGCCTCGGCGGAGGGTTGGTGTGATGATTCATTTCCTTTCGTTAGAATGTCTCTTGCTGTGTTTTATATTCATCTCGCTTCCGTTAGTCAACTATGGAAAGATTAAGAAGTTAGGCTTTTTTCTTTCACAGGTAAAATTGATACATGACGACTTTTTTCGTGAAAACTTATCGCCATCAGGCAAGAGCTCATGCTCAACTGACGATGATATTCTGTGTCAAAACTAGTCTCATTAATTTATTGTTATCTGTGGCCTGCACTAGTGTTCATAATTATCATCTGAATGGATTCTGACTAAGTAATAGCCAAAGAACATTTTTCTTATTTATTTCCTTATTTTAGTACCCTGCAAGCCACCGCTAGGGTGTGTGGCAGGGGGTAAATACACATCAGACTAATTTTGACCCGAATATTTTGTGGAAAAAATGACATCTTAAATCTATCTGCTCTACACTTAATCTCTAGTTTTACTGACATGATCTCTCCTACCGTAGTACGATGGGGGTAATAATAGGTTTTCAACATCACTGCTGTAGAGACTGCAGGATATTTAATTTAACCTTCGCTCCGTGAGTGATTCCCAGCCTAGCTGCTCTAATATTTTGGACGCGCTACTAAGTTTATCATGGCAACGTTTAACAAATCTAGCTCCTCTACGCTTCGATTAGGTATTGGTTTCCTAAGCCATGAATGGAATTTAAACTACTAGTATTATTCGAAACTACGGGAAATGTCGCCTCAACTACTTCATGCGGAGTCGCCAGCTAATGCGCACATGAAATTTGAGAATTTCATGAGTTTAAAAATCATTCGTCTTGACTTGAATTCGAACCCGGTTCCCTCGATGTCCGACCGAGCGATTTTAACCGATTGAGTTACCGAGGCGTCCTCTTACCTCGTGGGCTGTGTCGCAAACCTGAAGTTGCGATTACTTTAGTGTAATAGTTGTAATTACTTAAAGTGTAGTTTAAGTGTTTGTGTGTAGGGTGATGCTGTTTTGCCGTCCCGTTGATCGTGATCGGTGGCGGGGCGTTTGAAATGTGATCGTTGCCGCCAACGCCGGAATGAATATGCTGAAACCTTCTCATTCAACTCGACATGAAGTCCACTCGCATTGGGCGCTCCACATTGAGTGCCAGCGGGTGGCGCGGCCGCGTGTCGAGGACATTGCGGCCATTTCGAGTCGTCGAGGGCGCGGAGAGTCCGCCATGTCCGTGGGGCTTCCTCGTCGTTGGCCACTCGTAATATCTCGTCATCAGATCCAGACGATCTTGCCCTTCCTCACCCGGGTGCACTGACCTCGTTGACGTTAATCGATCTTGTACCCTGGCTGTTACGTAATCGCGGCCATGTTTATTTATAAACTATACGTCGGAACCCTAATTGCAATTAATGTTCAAATATGATACTGCAAAGAAGCGGTGGCCGGTTCAATTGGAAGTTCCAAACCTCGCCATGCCTTCTTCCATCCAGCCCTTGGGCAAATGCGATAGTTTTGGGTACGTTGTGGCCATTTGGGTTGAGCACGTGTCTGATTGCTTTCCACTCTCTTAGAGCTTAAGTTTCTCTCACTCCTAGAATATCTATTGTAACATTTAATATCCATTTGACAACTATTTGATGGAGGGCCAACATTGAAGATGAAGTTTCATTCTAGAGTTTTGCAATGCCTTATCTTGTTGTCGCCCTGGTAGACTGTATTTTCTTTGCAGTGCACGACCTGCAATTAATAAAATATAAAGATTTTAAGGGTGATGGAAAAGCAAAAAAAATAGACGAATTTAAGGATTCTTCATGCTTTTGAAGTGCCCTGTTGTTCTCCATCTTTTCTGAATGACAGAAATGTTATTTTCTGTAATGATTGCATAGTTGCATTGATTAATTTAAACGAGGTCCACTGCGCTCATGCGGTGCTCTCGAGTAATTAAATGAAGTTGTATCGAATCATAGGAAGCTTGTGTGTTTTCGTTTCCATTGCCTCACCAAGGCCTTCCCACTTCGGGGCGGTTTCCCCTGGGCTTCTTTCTTTGCAGTCTCTCTCTCTCTCCCTCCTTCGATCCCTCCTCTCCTCTTCTCAAGAAGAAGAACCCTCTGGGCGTGGCACCCGAAGAGAAGACCCCTAACAATCTGCTCATGATCGGGTACGGCTTGCCGTTGGCGAAACCGCGCTCTCCCAGAAGGAAGAAGAGGAAAACCAGCGGGAGACCCGTCGCCCAGTCGCGGAACCACTAGCTGGGCGCCGCCGGTCGGATCCTGCCTCCGCTCCCTCGGACACCCCTGTGTGCTGGACGCCCCTCCCCCGATCAGAGCCCCGCGACATACAATATAACTTCGGGGAAGAGTAGCGCTTTCGACAGCCCGAAGACGTTTGTGGCGGCTGCACCCTTTGTTTATTGTTTCGTAGCTCTTATAGATTGTCGACGGCAAGCTAGGAGAAATATTTGGCATTCTACCTGATATCATTATTATTATTATTATTGCTGTTATATAATCGTTTTGCAGGGTCGGTTCCTGCGTTGTTGAGGTCGGTTTGTGACCGAAAGAAAGTGTCCATGTACGGACCGGTTTGATCGCTTTTGTCCAAATGCTCCCTCTTGCGCTCTTTCGAGGTCGGATTTCTTCCCCGTTTGATTTCTTCTGAGACCGGGAAATATAGATGAACTTGGGAGCTCTTTAGGGGGTAAATTAAGCGGTGGGTGTAATTAAACAGAGAAGGGTGTAAGGTTATATTGGTCTTGCGTAGTGCGGGTGATCGACCTTCTTTTGTCTTGGTGTGATCAAAGGGGAAGCGAGTGGTTTGGGGCGGCAGATTGGCTTCGATTGCCGAATATTTTTCTAAAGGAGAAACAAATTCTGTCCATTTGTGTGAGAAAAGTCTGATGAAGAAAGAAAGAAAGGGGGAGCGGGCGTTCCACTTGGTTGTTGAAAATGAAATGTCTGAAGTTGGGAATTTATGGGGAGCAATCGGAGAATAATTTGATTTAGGCGTGAAATTCATAAAATTTCTGTGTTTCGCTCGCCGCCGTTGTGGGAGGGACGTGGGTGCTCCAGTGAATGGTGAATGCGCGCATGTGAAGTTGAAGAAGGAAAAGGGACTGGATTGAAAAAAAAATCGTTAAAAGTGTGCATGAACGAATTGTGGGGGGTTACAGAAAAATTGATTTTATTAATAATCCCGGGTTATTTATTTTTGAATAAGTTAAAATACTCTTGCGTGTCAAACAGAGAGTTGTGATCGCGCTTTTTCTCTCGCGAGTGATAGTAGCGGGGAGAGCGTGTGCTGGTTTCCCTCCGCGCGTACCACTTCGCTTGTTTTCCGCGGCCCTGGAAACGCGCGGGAGGAGAATCCCGAGAGTTCTGTGATATTGAAGGCGGGCCGCGGGCGAAAGGTGTTCGTCGGCCCGTTGCGAAGGGGCCGTTGGGCGATTCGCAGCGCCCTCCCCCTGCGCCCCCCCCTTGTTTCGGGGCGGACCTATCGAATTGACCACCCATCCCCAACTAGCGTCGATCTGAAACGCAGCCGCCTTCGACGGCAATACTCTCTTCCGTCGTTCCGGCGGCCCTTCCCAATCCGCGGGGCGCCGGGCTGCCGTTGGAGCCGCTTGTCCCGCGATTCGCCCCCGTAAGACGTTCGAAGAACAATATTGACGGCAAGCAATTCTGAGTTGTCGGCAATGGATCCCTTCTCCCCGGAAGTGTTGTGGCTCGTGATAGTGGGCTTCATTGTCGCCTTCGTGCTGGCCTTTGGCATTGGCGCCAATGACGTCGCCAACTCTTTCGGCACTTCGGTCGGCTCGCGTGTCTTGACCGTGAGACAGGCCTGCCTACTGGCCACGGTCTTCGAAATCGCCGGAGCCATCCTCATAGGTGAGGAACCACCCCCAACCCACCCCCCGTTTCCTTTTCAGCTGTGCGGAAACATTTAAACGCCCGGACTAATATATGCTGTTCAAAGAGGCGCATTGTTTTTGATTTCTAGCGATCTTGACTGATTCACTGAATGATGAACACCATAAAATTATTTGGGTAATTTATGAATTACTGGATACATTTTTTATTGGAGTGGGTCGCGGTGGTCCAGGGTTAGAGCGTTGGACTACTGACTAGAAGGCGCGGGTTCGATTCCCGGGTAAGCCACTCTGGGCACCCTCGGCTACACCCAAGATTTGTGATTTTTCGATCTTCTGGGGAAACCATAACCGGCATAACTGGGGGAAGGAGCGGGCTCTGACTTGTGAATTGCACACGCCCTGGTGCTTATTATTGCGTGTACTCTACCATCACTTGCCAGATGGACCTTTGGGTTGATTTTATTTATTTATTTAGTAAAAATTGTGCACATACAGCAGGATTGCCAATTTATAGTGACACGTATAAGAGCAACATGTGAGGACACAAACATACAAACATCAACAAGACTATAATTAGCAGTTATTAGAAATAAATTTTCATAGAAATAACAAAAAACCAGCCTAAAATCCAGTTTAAATGAGATATGCTAAGATAAGCAAAATGAACGTCATGAGTGCTGTTTTGTTGCAGTCACCCAAAACAGACCAATAATCCTTTTCCTGAAAATTGAAGGTCACCTGGAAGGAGGCAGTAAATAAGTGGAATTCAAGGCTCCTCAAGATAGGAGGAGGACATTTAGGCATGACATGGTCATCCATTTATGGTACCAGAATACCTGCACAACCATAAAAATGTTTCTTTGCTAATCTGTGATTCAATTTCATGTATCATTTATTAATATTCAGTAAGCATTAATGTAGTCCATGTATAAGACTTTGTTGGGGGAAATCAGTGGCTAGGCTTTCTTAATGATCTTTCTAGACACTGAAAAATTATATGGCTAGACTATCAACACTGCAAGTATATTGTTCATTTGAATTGAAGATTGAATGAATATTTGAATTGTTTTCACTGAGCCATAAACTATGATTCATTCCATTTATTGCTCTATTAACTCAAGTCTTTTAAAGATTTCAGTTCTTTTCTTGTTTATTAGAGCTGAAATGTTAAATATGCATTAATATTTTTGGATCAATATGTATTACCTTTTAAAGTGCTTTTCTCCAAATAGTAATCAATGGCTTTGTGTTTTATTCTTCATTTTAACCAGGTTACAAGGTGTCGGACACAATGAGGAAAGGCATCTTTGACACCAAACTGTACGAAGGCTCAGAGAAAGAGCTGATGCTGGGCTGCCTTTCTGCCTTGAGTGAGTCAATGCCAATGGCTTCTCCTGTCTTTTCCTTACTTTAGTTGATGTCGAGAAACATAATTATACATGTATCGTTATAGCT
Source organism: Hetaerina americana (assembly GCF_022747635.1). Taxonomy (NCBI): domain Eukaryota; kingdom Metazoa; phylum Arthropoda; class Insecta; order Odonata; family Calopterygidae; genus Hetaerina; species Hetaerina americana. The sequence continues at coordinate 4,772,332 of NW_027286852.1, forward strand.
GCATCGACATCAACATAAATACCCCGCGATCCACCAAAAAGGTGTGTGGCAGGGGGTGCAAGCACCAGTTGGGAAGGGTAAGTGATAAGGGAGGGTATGGAAGAAGAGGAAGGGAAAAGGGAAAATTTTTAGTAAACATATATCAAATAATGAGCAGATTTCTACACATGCTGGACGACGATTTAATTCAAAACAAGGGTTAATTCACCTAATAAAGAGTTATTTGTTATGGTAAAGGGAATAAAAATGAGCCACAAGAACCATTTGTACGACAGGCCTCCACAAGACTGGTCATGCAGAATTGAAAAGCCATAGGGGAAATTGTGCTATCACAATGACATGCAAACTCGTGGTCTCAGCCCATGAGGCAAATTGGATTCTTACAAATAAAATTAGTTGCCTTGGATGTAACTTTGTAAAATACATCCACTTTTAATCAAATTTTCAAACTTTGAGTTTATCCAAATGTTTTTTGTATGCTACTTTTTATTGGAAGAACGTGAATGTTAGTAATGAAAGCATTCTAGAAATGGTTTGGGGTAAAGGAATTCTCATCTAACATTGTAAAGGGTAACAATTTAGCTGATTAAAATGTCTCAAAATAATTTCATTGGAAAAATCATGTTTAGTAAAACCTGTAGTTAATCCTTGAAACCAGCTGAGCTTATAGCAATCAATGTAGCATAATAATATTTTACTCTCATTCAGTATTTTGAGGTAAGTCAACAAATAGATGATTAAAAAATATGTTAGACCACCTGAGTCACTTTTGAAGGCCAAATGCTTAGGCTGTATTAGTATTAAGACCCCTTGATTACTTTTTTGTCTGTATGAAATTCAGTGAGAAACTAATACTCCTTCTAACATAGAAAAGTTCTTTTATGGCTATAATGTTTTTGTCATATTCTTTAATGTCTGTCTGAATTCTGTTGATTGAGTTATCTTAGAATTTGAAAAATACAAGAAAATTATCTTGTAGAGTATTTAATAAGCTATCACTGCTATATTTTTTACGGGATTTTCCTTTGCAATTGAAATTCGTTCATCTGTATCTGGGATACCTTTATGCTGTCAATTTTCCAAATCCTGAAGTTACTAACATTGAATAGTGACATGAATTAATTACCTCCTACCTCCATTGTACAATGACTGTACTCAGTGCATAAATGCTGCAGTTATATGGTGAAGTGAGCTGGATTAAAACTTTTTTCTTTGTTTCATCAATTTGCAGCTGGCAGTGCAATATGGCTGATAGTGGCCACATTCCTGAAGCTTCCAATCAGTGGCACCCACAGCATTGTTGGTGCGACGGTGGGCTTCTCTCTGGTTGCCAAGGGAACAGAAGGCGTTGGCTGGAGTAAACTGCTCACCATTGGTTAGTGCTTGCAATACAATGCAGTGCAATTTTGTAAACCTAGGCATTAGAAATTAGTATGTCTTAGCTTCAAATAAAAAAATATTTTCAATTAACATTTGATGTGCTTGTTGCATTTGGTTGGGCATTCACTTGCTGATCCATGTGCTGAGTGCTTGGTACTTTCATGTGACATATGAGTTTAAATTTTGATGATTATGTAGGTGTGGTTTTGAGTTCACCAGGGTAAATATTCAAAATAAAAATGTAACAGAAGTGGATTTAGTTAAACCTGAAAACATTTTTGAAATCGGTTGGAAAAATCATCTGAATCAGTGAGGAATCGAAGGTATGGCATTTCTATTTTATCCCATGAAAATTTTGAAGAATATCACCCTTCTGCTATGCAAATGAAATAGGAAAGACATTCATTTTTCTCTCTCTTATGTTAACATGATGATGTAGAAATTGTTTTACATTCATTGTTAATGTGAATTGTTGGTGTTTTAATTGTCATCCCAAGCACTGTGGATGTAACCGTAGTTGCTTTCATTTCTGTTGCGTTCATTGCCTGTTCTTGTATCTGCATAACAGACTAAATTCTATGAGACAATAAATCATAGGTGCTGTTGACCCTCTGTTGTTCGGGATGAAAAGGAAATAATTACCCTAGGTAATGAGAATCTTGATTATTCCTCTTTCCGCACAGAATATACAGGAATCTGAACGGGTATTAGACATTGTATTATGGTGATATTTCTTCAAACTGTAGAGTGTAATTTCTTCATTATAATTGTAGGCAAGTCACTATTTGCCAATGCTAGTGCTATTGTTCCTCAGTATTTGAACCAAGTCAACACAACACTCTTGCCCATGGTGAGACTCGAACCGGTGACCTTTGGGTCAGCTAGGGTCATCATTGTGCTACTCTGGCCGACATTTCCAATGATGAAAATGCATAGGGGTGCGTTGGGTTGAAACTTCAGGAACTTTACAACTGACACAAACTTTATAATCCCTATTAAGCCCATGTCTGTGGTAACGCTAGCATTTATCTGCATATGTTGTGATGAATAAATTAATGAACCAGGGCAGAGTAGATGAAAATGTTTAATGGGCTTGTGAGCATTGTTTTTCTGCTGCTGCCGTCTCTGATACCAAATTGTATGCAATCTCTGAGAGGTTTTTATGTATGAAGTGTACACAATACTATACAAATAAATATATCGTATGGATCACACAGGGGGAAGACAAAATTGTAAGTATGACTAGTTTTTGCAAATCTTTTTTTCAGTAGCTACCATCCATATTCCATATTATTGATATGCAATCTATTTGATGTTTTTGTGTGCAAGGCACCCACATGAAAGTTTAATTTATATATTTGCTCTTTGGTTAGAGGATAAATGAAACTGTGTGTGTATGATTGGCTTTTGTTAATTGTTTTCCAGGAGTTATTTGTTATCATTTTAAATGATTATGCTTTTTGTATAAAGACAGTAAGGTATGTTCATCTAAAAATATTTCACAGGATTTTTGAAATGATCTTCTACAATTGTCTTGGGCATGAAAACAACCTAAATTAGTGTTAATATCATTTCCTGAACAGGTGTTTTTGATTTTGGTCCCCCATCCTAGTCTGAAGAACTGGGAACCAAATAACTGAACTTATCCATCACTAATCTAAATGCTTAATTAATTGCACTCTCTTGTTGGGTAAGATTTTTAAAATAAATGCCACAATTATGTTAGTGAAACAAGAGCAGATTATGGTTTTAAATTCCTTTATACATGCATTTTGAATAATCCATCCTGAAAACATGGGAAGTCTTGTGTTGTTGGCTGGGGACTGCTCTTAGTTTTGAATTGTGTGATATTTTACTTCAAATAGGATTTAAATAATAAGAGTTTACTGTAATATGTAATCAGCATTCGAACTTGTTTGGGAGTTGTTATGAGACCCCTATAAATCAGTCTGCCTAATGGATTCCTGTATGTGCCAGGTCTTATGTTTAATTGCTTGTTAATTGGTGACAGCCTCCTGAAAGAGTTAATGGAATACTTTTTTTGCTCCCCAAACAGTGGCATCATGGTTTGTGTCCCCTGTAATGTCTGGCATCGTGTCAGTTGGGATATATGTCCTCATCCGTCACTTCATCCTGTTGGCGCCAAACCCGATGGTCTCTGGTCTGCATTCCCTTCCTCTCTTCTATAGCGCCACCATCATGGTGAATGTGTTCTCTGTCATCCATGATGGGCCTAAATGTGAGTTCTCTTGTTGCACGTCAACAGAAATCATCTCTACCGGGCCTGGCACGTAACATATTAAATGCAAATAGCATGCGAGTTTCTGTGGGAGCCATAGCTCTGGTAAATTAGTATAAATTGCATGATTGAATGTCTTATATGATGCCCCAAAGCCATATTTGATATCATTCAGAAATCATTGAATTTTTATAAAAATTATGTAACAAAAATAAGTTACATAATACAAATAAGTTTTAATGAGACATTCCAAACTAAATCAAAAATGTTGGTATGTAGATGTGACATTTTTATCTTGCTGGAAAGTTGTCTGTGATTCATATTGCAAATGATTAAAAATATGAAGAGAGTAATCTGGCAGAAGAGGTGTTAAATAGTCTTAATTTGTCTTTTGTGACGTATAGGTTTTAATTATTTTTTACTGCATGTTGAAAAGTGGCCCTTCCCAATTTCAACACAGTAATATTGAATGTTTGAACATTTGGGGAGAGTTCAAATACTTGATACTCATTTCAAGTGGGGGATCGGGATGGTGCGGGGGCTAACGCACTGGCTTCCCACCAAGAGGGCCCAGGTTCAAATCCTGTAGACAATGATTATTTTTCAGTTGAATACTGATCTCTACTTGAGGTGCTTTCGGGAGAGCACTGTAAGTGAGTGCGACGTCTGTCAAATGGGACGTTAAGCTGCGGACCCCTTGGCACCCTTCAATAAGATTAGGTTAATGCCGACGCCGGGTTTCTCTCCACCCTTCATTCTTTCCCATCCATCCCTAACGGCACTAATGACCTCGGCTGTCGGTCACCTCACCTAAAAGCTGCTACTACTACTACTACTACATTGACAAGTATAGATTTGTCTTTTCTCTAGTTTTCCTTGTAATTACAATTAATATTTTTTGGTGGAAGACACTTAGTGTATTTTATGCCCAAATTTGAATATTTAGTTTTAATCGAAATTCAAATGAGATATTATCTTGGTGGTTTTTTGTAATCTCATGAAGTCAGAAAGAAACTACCCCTTTATTTGGACAATATTTCTGAAACGAGCGAGTGTTTCTATATGTTTATAAATTTACCTTTTTTTTATACTTAAAAGTAATAAACGTAGTGATCAACCCTAAGGTTGGTTTGCTAGGTTAGGTTTGAGATGCCAGTGGTTATGTGAGTAAACATCTTTAATTATTTAGTGTGGTTTGTTTAGATAAAAATTTATGACATGTAAGTGCTTACTTTAGGTAGTTTATTTGCACAATAGAGTGAAGAGGAGAACACATTATGACATTTATTTTGTTGATTTTGCATTAGTCCAAAAGCAGCACTTTGGCCTTTACAACGGACTTAGAATAATGATATAACAATTAGGCAATTACATACCTTGGTGGAGGAAATACCACCTAGGTGGGGATCGAACCCATGACATCTGGGTAGGCAGGTGAGGACATTACCCTGCCACCACTGGGGTCAGCCATATAACCATCATTCACTCATTGCTATTTTTGTGGTCATGTATGTGAAAAAATGCATTAATTTCATTAATTGACTGATTTTATCTATTACTGTTCTTATTTGAGGATTACTAAGGTCACGTTTGCCTTCTACTTATTCTTTCTTACAAGATCTCAATTTCTGATTGCAAAACTGTTCTTCTTTGGCTCTGGACTGCAACCACATAATACGTAATAAACAAAAAAGGATCAAATTAATTAATTTATTAATTATGATACATTCATATTTCATTTTTACAAAATACCCATCGAGAGATGTTTGTTTTTGCTGACTCATATGCGTAGCCAGTCTTATTAGGAAATGCTTCTCAATATATGATGCAACAGAGAATCAGTCTTCATCTCTTCCTCTATCGCAGAATGAACCAACCTGGAATATGAATTAGATTTGTAAAAAAAATCATTTCTATTGTTATTATAATGCTTATTTGACTGCCTTCTTGTGGCTTTTTCTTTGGAGATATTTTTGAAACTATTCATGAAATATTATTTAACTGTGAACAAAAAGTGACAAGTAACAGTCCTGAGCTCAAGTCAAACGTGCAATAACTAGCAATGGTGCAATGCATGTGGAACTTAAGCTAAACACAAATGTAGCAATGGTGGTGCAATCAGCCGGCGAGGTTCCCGTACTTATGTCGTGCCATGCCAATTCAATATTGCAGTCCATATTCTTCAGGGTTCCCATTTAACGAATCGCGGTATTTACTGTTCTGAGTAATTGATGGCAGTGAGCGATTCCCACTAATAGAAGGGTTTCAAAGGTCTAATAATCCCTTTATCCAAGGGTGGTGGTATTTTTTAGTAAAACATTACTACAATTTTAGGATTTGTTAACTTCCAAAAGTTAGCAATGGGATGTGCAGGACAGTTATCCAACAAAAGTAGTGCTTTTTTCTTATAGTTTTTTCGATGATAAGTGACTATTTGCTAATGGCATCTTGTTCATTGAACTACATTGTGAAAATATCAAATCAGTGAGGCACTCTTAATTGTTTGTATGAATGAAGAGGACTGAAGTCATATTAATGTGCTTGAAACTCAAAGGACTTCAATTTTCATTCATCCAGAATTTTTTAATATGAGACTTCCTGATTTGTTCATGCAAAGTAATAAAGGCACCCTTTATTTACTCATTTTCATTCTGGATTTATTTCTTGACTTCTTAATATCAAGCAACTTTTTTGTTAGTTTTCTTAAGCATCAGGCAGTTTCAACTCAGTGTGCTAACGCACATTGGTCATCTCTTAAAAAGTCCCTGAAAAATCTCCTGCTGCTTCACTGGCGTTGGAACGAGATTATCTTTCTGGGCTGATTAGTTGCTTTTCTGTGGCTAATTTTGCACCTGAATAAACATTCAGCAGAAGCAACAAAATTATTGGCACCACTTTATAGCTTATTCAATTTAATTTCCTGTGCTTGTGAAATTGACCCAGAAGAACATCATTCATTTGTAGGCTGTGGATATTAGAATAACCGAATTCTGTGTACCACATGATACATTTTATTGCTGAACTATTATCAATCCCCAAGTATGGTGAACTTTTATTGATCCAGAATTCAGCGGATGATATTTGACGGTTTAGTTCTTTATAACTCTCAATTTTTAAAAATGTCCAATGCTACATAGTTTTGTTGCTTTTTTTATTTCCTGCATGAAGAATGTATTTTATGATTTTTACTTTCACTTTTACTGAGATGAAGTAATTTTGCAAAACTTCCTGTGTTAGATATATATCTTCAAAAATGTACTGTTTTTTATAAATACATTACTTCAATTAAAATTATATTTGGCAGTGCATGCCTTTGGAAAATTTTATTATATTGTTGCTCATATGAGTGATCTATGATATGCTGGGTTATAGAATAGAATCACAGTTTCTAGTCGCCCATCACATTTGATCTCAAGAATCAAGTTTAGATCTAGAGGTCAAAACAGAATATGAAAAAAGTTAACGTCTTGAAAAGTCGATTGATTTTTACCTCATTAATTTTTCACCTACTTGCACTTTTAAATTTTGCTAATAATGCTTGTTAGAGAATGAAACGACAACTATCTCTCCTTTTCCATGATGGCATATGCCCAGGTCATTGATACAGTTGATAACTATACCATTGCTCACTAGTAATGTACTTAGCTGAGATCATATCAATGATAAATTAGAATTTAAAATCACTGAAGTAGCTCCAAACCATTTTTATTCTCTAAAGAAAATGAATCTCGCAATTTCTGTAATTATACTCTGTTATATGCTTAAAGTGTTAATGTTTCTTATGAAGATAATGTTTTATTTTTATGCAAATACTTTCTGATGCACCAATGAAATTTGTACTTTCTCATGTCCCTCCATAGTTTGAGCTTCTTGAACTTAATATTATTATTAACAGGTAGCTAATTATTGATGAATATTTGGGTGTTGGTGTCATTGTATAGATTTTTAACACAATTTAAAATTCTTCTTACAGTGTTGCATTTGGATAACATACCATGGTGGGGAGCTCTTGTTGCCTCCATTATCGTGGGAATTCTTTCTGCCCTTGTTGTCCAATTCTTCATTGTTCCGTACCAGCGGAAAAAGATATTACGTAAGTGTGATAATACAGTTTACTTTATTGTTCTTAATTTTAGGACAGCTGTCATATTTTTTATTTGAGTTTGTATTACTATTACACCCTAACATGAATGAAATTGATAGTATCATGGAGTTTATGTTTCAAGTGCATATGTCATGCTGCTGAGTCATACTGCACTGTATTTAGCTATTTTCATGAGCCTCACAGTGGGAGTGTGGACTGCTGAACTGTGTGAACCAAAATAATTGTTATTGATTCTGAAAAGTAGGTTGGGAGTTAAATGTTCAAATCAGGAATATGATGTGGGAATGGGGAATAACTGATGAGAACAATGTATCAAGTGTATTCCATTGGCATGTATTCATTAGTGTTCGATATATTCACCCTAGTGTAACCCCTGGCAAAAACCAAATCTGCCATCCTACCAATTTCATTATGCCAGTGACATGTGAAGCAGTGATAGATGATCCACAAAAAAGACCTAATCAGATCCCAAACATGTGAGAGAGAGTCCGGGAAAAAGGATGGCACGTTTGTTGGGAAAATCCAGACAAAGAAGAATCAAAATTGGGAAAATAAGTGGGATTGAGAGGAAGACAAAAGACATTTTGGCGTACAGCAAGAGAAAAGTGAAAGCTTTAAGGGGGATTATTTTTTTGTAATTTCCCCAGAATTGTGTGGTATACTCTTTGGTATAAATTGTGACACATTGCACTCTTAAATTTTTAATGCAATTGAAGTCATTTGATTTTAAGTTTCAAGTAATTCATTTGAGGCCTCTTAAAGTAATTAAATTATTACGAGTTTGTATTTGCCCCCTGTTTTATATGTTGAGAGTACTATTAATTAATTGTTATATGTGGATAACTAAAGCAGACCTCTTTTTTGTGCATCTAAAGAAATTACAACACGCTAACTCTCAGATGTCTTTCCATCATATTTATCTCCTAGTGGTGAAAAAGTGTGAATTGCAGTGAACTATCCTCAAAGAATTTGTCACACACTGTGGCCAGGGAGAATTATAAATTAAATTTGAATTCCCACTTGGATATTGGCATGGGTAACTTTAAGGAAAACAGTTTGGGTTTGGCTTAGTCGCAATAATGATGTGCACAGTAGTTACATATGCCTATGTGTTGCTGTAAGAACTCTAGACATAAAAGTAATGGCATACAGTATGTAGCATGTAGAAAATGGGTGTGCCAATAATCCTGATAGAAATAATGTCTGAAGAATTCTGCATGTGCAACAATATGCTCCACAGATGCATATGAAACTTTAGAAATGTTAATCTAATAATATTTATTTTCTATAGAATTTCGTATATGCCATGTAGATTAACTGTTGAAATTTTTTTTATAGACTTCTTCTATAATACTTTGACCATTTTTAGAATTACTATTCGGCTATAGAGCTGAAATCCTAGGGTTTATGCTGTAATTTCCAGGGAATACACACCCATCATCATGATGCACCCATATGTTCACTAGTGAAGTGTGAAAATATTCTTATCACCATGTCTAACATGTGCCTTATTTACACAATTCTTCCCACTTGCAGGACCTCGCCCCTTCTACTTTTTCCTCAGTGCCACCCTCCAAGGGGAAGAGAGCCTCACATTCTTCCCATTAGTAAAAGCGTCTTTGCAATCATATGTGCTGAATGTTTGATCTTTAATCATAGTCATAACTTATTGATCATTAGATGACTATTTACCCTAGGTTCTATTGCCAAAATATTTTAAACAAAAAAGAGCAGCCATTTAAGTATTATAATACTACTTGAACACAATATCTGTTGTCCCAAGAAACTCTTTGCAGTGTAAAAGGCTTGGTTAATATCCAATATATTTTTGATTTTGAATATTAAAATCCTGATGCTTGTCTCAAAAGTTGGTATTTTATTGATAGTAGATTAAGTTATATTTTAAAGTTGTATTATGCACAATTGTTTTGGGAACAGCCTTAAATTGCAGGTACAAAGACATTCCATATTTCATATATTTTTCCATTTTCCCACTAAATATATGAACTATACACATGTCATGTTTTAAGGACATAGTTACAGAAACAGCGAAACAGATAATGATGGTGGCAAATCAACTTTTTATCCATTATTCCTCTCCTGCTTTTGATTACTTAATTCAAGTGATATCATGATATTTGTCATAAAAATTGTAACCTGTTATGAAGCAAATGAGCCATTGCATCATGCTGCCACTAAAAAAAGGATTGGGAATCAGTCTAGGTCTGATTAAACTATCATCTCTTTAACAGCTAAAGGAATACCCAGGATGTCATCCGTAAAAATAACTGTTGATCCTTCAGTCCCCTAATAAGACCCACCTGTGTGCCTTCTTGGAGTGATATAGCCTTTGATGTCTTAACAGTTTTCTTAACTTCCACATTGTACGAGTACCATCTAGTTACCGTGTTATTTTCATAAATGTACTAGGAATGAACCTGTTGATTGCTGAGTGCCTCTTGTCTAGGAAGTGATTCTATATAGTCTCAGTATTTTGTGATGAATGAATTATTGTGGTGAATGATTATCACTGCCATCCCTGTACGATGACTTTTCGGCCCATTTGTCCTTTGTGTATGAGACACCTCACCTCAACCAGCTGCACATAGACATTGCTTTTGGGGATTGAGAAGGTGCGGGGGCTAACGTACTGGCTTTCCACCCAGAGGGCCCAGGTTCAAATCCCGGTGGTGTTGAATATTTTTCAGAGGTATCTCGATCCCAACTTGAGGTGCTTTGTGGAGGGCACTTTGAGTGAGTACGCCGTCCGTCGAATGGGACGTTAAGCTGCAGAACCCTTGGCGCCTTTTGCAAAGAGTAGGCTAATGCCGACGCCGGGTTTCTCTTCACCCTTCATCCTTTCCGGTCCATCCCCTATGGCGCAAATGACCTCAGTTGTCGGTCACCTCCCCTCAAAACTACTACTACTACTACATTGCTTTTCCTATTGAGGCAGCAGTTTTGTGATAGCTTACTCTCTTAAGCATTCTATAAATTCCACTTCATTAGTCAAGAGCTGTGGATCATTTGAAAAGCAGAGAGAGAGCTGAATGGAAGTGATGGAAACCTGGTGCTGAAGAGATAAAGTGAGGACTAGTTCATAGGTTCATAGAAGAGGAAAAGAAAGTCATTGGCTGTGGGTGGGAGGATTAGTCGGAAAGGGAGAATGGAGAGGGAGATGAAGGGACAATTCAAAATGCGGGTCAATTGAAAGAGTTATGTAGGGTAAATGCAGGATCAGGGCCTGAGGGAATCTCAATACTTTTGGATTAAATTAAAGGGTAAATTTTGGTAATTATTAAACTTATTTGGTTCAGTAAAATCAATACATTTTATTTGCTCAATGCAACAATTTCAGAGCGTAAAAATCATTCGCCTTGACTGGGACTCGAACCCAGATCCCTCAATATCCGGTCGAGTGCTTTAGCCACTTAAGCTACCGAGGCGTCCTCTTAAACTCTGAAATTTTGGGGCTTTTTAAAGGAACTAGATGTTATGACGAAATACCGTACATACAATGTCACATGTATTCGTAGTCGTGCGCGAGGCGCCACTGTCCACGAGGTTAAAGCCAACTTTAAACACGTATGGTGTTTTCCCTTTGACAAATTCCAAAGAAACTGCGGGAGATGCCGCAACAGTAACTTTTAACGGAGTCATCCGCTAATGATCATATTACAAAAATGCCAGGTGGGTGATGTTTGCACATGATAGAAGGCATCTCAAAAAGGAGCCAAATGCATAGAGGCTCAATTGAGATACAAAATATGGTACTAACAATTACATTAAATGTAACAAAAACACACACACACACATTAAATGTGATATAAACACAAATATCCATTCAAAATTACAGAGCATTAATATAAACTAGACTAAGAGAATTGCTATAAAATATAAGTATGAACTCTAAGATCAAGAATATTGTTGAGATATTTGTCAACCAAGTAGAACATGTTACATTGTAGATATCTTATTTAATTTATGCTTGAACGCAGTAGTTCCCTTAGTATCCTTTTTACTTTAGGGTAATTTGTTGTATACTCTGATGCCCAGTTCCTTGGGTCATAATGTTAATGCCCTTAGTTCTAATAATGCCATAATGGATGTCGTGTCTTCCTCTGGTGTAATGATGATGATAGTCGGTGTCTAGGAATTGGTTGCTGACATTATTTTTTACATTCAGAATTAAAAGCATAATATAATTTCAGGGGGGGTGGTTGTAAAATTAATTCATGGAATATATGCCTGGATGGTGCAATATGAGGTTTCCCAGTGATTATTCCGATTGTTCTCTTTTGCATGTTAAAGATGGTTAGAGAATCAATGATTGAGATGACATGGAAGATGACTGATGTTCTAGAACTGCATGTTTTTAATACATTGAAGCATTTATGTCGGCTTGAGTATTTAAGCATTCCATGGGATCAGTCCCTGTCACCACTTTTACTCAGATTGCCCCTACCTTAGGGTTCTTGCTAAAACCTTGTTAAAAATTCTACCATTCAGAAGTTGGAATAGTTCTCAGAGCCCAGTCTCCATCTTCATCACTTGATTGATTACCAACTGCAGACATCTTATAACATTATATTCATATGTAACCTATCCTCTTGAAAATGTCCTCGGATTTGAATCGGTTGCGGATTTGGTGAACAAAGAGACAAACAGTTGACAAACATTGTGTACTGTACAAGCTCTTCTTTGGCTTTTATCATTTAAGTCTCCACCTTTGATGAAAAATGTTTGTATATTGAAGATATGAATTGAAAAATAACATTTATACACAAATTAGTATTCATGAGTATTTCACTGACATATTGATGGTATACATGATTCCACACTGTTCCCTTTCAGGTAGGCATTGTAAAAAAAATCCTGATGTAAAGTGATGATGGTAATACATTCATGATTGCTTCCATATCACCTTGCTCTTGTGTACATCTTTCTCATCTTTCACTTTTATGCATTGTTTCATACATGTCTTTCTGTTCATGAAACTTCAGTTACTCCTTGTTTCGCAAATCTCTTTGGCCATCAGTAAAAGGTCTCATTATTTCCAGTTATGTTATGCAAAAAAATCAATTAAAAGGAAGGATGTTAAAAAATTGTTGATGCAAGGGCTCAGATTACACTCAAGTGGTGTTAGAAATCAGAAACTTGTCACATTATTTGCTATTTTCATTTGTTGGTTCACTTAATGCTTCTACATTTGGAGAGCCCTCAAAATTGATCCAATGATATCTGAAGAAGATGAACTGAAATACTTGAATACTCGATAATATTTTAGATTCATTTAATATTAATGATATACTTAGTTGATGTGAAAATCCTCCTGAACATGCTCAATATTTTGAGAAACACTTAGTCCCCATCATTTCACATAAATTAATGGCAAAGATTGGGTACAAACTTTAACTTTGGCCGTTTCTTCAGAAAGGGTTGCCTGACTACTGGAGAAATTGGTACTTAGGACTAGTTTGGTGCCCTGTTCAATAGCATTGGTGCTATTAGTCATACTGCATTGTAATCAACTAAGAACTTGGTATTATTTTTAATTTATATGCGTGTGTGTATATATATGTTCATATGCAATGTCTCATTTTGTGTGCATTTCCCTTATTATGACAGTCTCAAACTGATCAATTGATTCTTCCCCTTAGCACTATTCACTCATTACTCATTTGTGTTACCACGACCTTCTTCTACTATTACAGAGCGCAGGGCTCAGGCTGAATCTGGTGGCGTGAGTTTTACATTTGGTGGTTCGGCAGGTAATGCAAAAACATTGGAGAAGATGTCTGAATTGTGGAGGATTTTAAAAAATTTGTCAATAATGAACGTTTTCATGGGATAGCAATGCCTAATATTTATGATGATAATAATAAGAAGAAAGAGGTTACTCATTATATATACTTATGTTTCTCTATGGCTGAATATCTCTGTCTCTCTCTCTCTCTCTTGTGTCTGTTTGTGTGTTGCAGATGGCTCTTTGTTCTCCCGGAAGCACTACTTGGTGGAATGCTTTTCATCTGTTTACCTCACTCTTATTATCCTCCGCTAAAAAGAGCATTCATGTCAAAATATTTATGTGTATCCCTACCATTACACATGTTGCTATGTATTTCATTACCATTGAATTGCAATTAGTCCTTAATAATTTTCCATCTGCAAAAACTGCATCATTCATTTCTCATCTTGCTAATTTACATCAAATCAGACAGTAATTCACACCCCATATATGTTTGACCCATTGAAAGTTGCATGGCTGATTCAATGGATGTAATTTTGTATCTTTATGACAACTTATCTCATTATCCCATGTAAGGTTGGTTGCATATCATTATTGAAATATTACCATAGTAATAATGGTCTTGCACCTTGGCCATGCATAAAGACAAAAATTTGAGTGTCTTCCTGGTACCCACGTCAATCTAAAATGAGATGGAAGTAATTGGTTGAATTTTGTTAGGGTGAAAATTTCTCTTATCTGAGGGGTATATCCCCAAAAAGTCAGTTTTGATCTAACGTTTCATGAGCTTCCTTCATCTCCTTTTCTTTTGCTGGATAATTTGGATTAGGCTTTATTTTTCCTTGTTTTTGTTTGTTCAACTCCTTCATAGTTGTCTGTTATTTCTTGGGTGATAGTGTTTCTTTGGCACAATATTTTTGCCTTTAAATTTATTTGAGAACCTTCTTTTTATAATTTACTTACAGGAGAATAACTAACCAAAATAGTTCTTTTTAGCACATTCAATGTCAATGGCAAAATATGACTTTTCTCTTGTGATAGTGGGAGGCAATTCACAATGATGGGTTTGGAAAGTGTAATCCACCTGCCACAGGATATGTACTACAGCCAAAAGGGCTTACAACCTGTTCCATCTACATTGAATGTGCTAATTGCATGGCATTTTGCTTTAATTACTCTTGTGAGTAGCAATTCAATTATCATGGTCCAACTACTTTTTTTTTATTTACACATTGAAAGCTTATTGATCAGTCACTTATTTGTTTTGAGTGCATATAAAAGTTATACTTGTAAACTCTTTTAATATTGCTTAACTTTGAGTAGAGCCTATATTTGAAGCATTATGAAAGAATTTTTTCATTCCTTCTTAAATTTTATTTACAAATTTCACGTTCAATTGGAAAAAAATTAATACCACTGAATTGTAATAAATATGTAGCACCATTTGATTAATCACTGTAATTCCGTGCTTTTTCTGGATTGCATTATTTTGGATGAGGACTGCAATGCCAAGGTAGCAAAAATCTTGTCCTCCAGAAAGTCTTTCAACAATTCGAAGAACTTTCCGTATGCCAGTGTCACTGATTATCATCAGTATTTTGCCCCTCCCTCAGTGTGACATTGATGTTGAGAACACATTGTCATTTGTTTTAAAGAAAGAATTGAATACGATTGTAAGATTTCCGCAGAGTTTGAC